>NW_027411644.1:143003842-143743364 GCF_047663935.1 Musca autumnalis
AAATGGAAAAGCGGGAGTGTGAAAAAATCGAGATGTACAGGAGCCAGAATGAAGTCCGAAAATTCTACCAAAGAGTGAAACATCAAACAGATGGCTTTGGTACAGGCACATCCTCCTGTAGAGACCAGCAAGGTAATCTGGTAACAGATACAGATAGCGTGCTCAGGATATGGAAGGAACATTTCTCCCATCTGCTGGTATCCAATAGTAGCGAAGAAGATGATACCACAGATCCAATCCCAGAAGATGGTATAGAATGTATACCGCCCGGCCAAGATGAGGTAAAAACAGCAATCAACCGGCTGAAGAATAATAAAGCAGCAGGAGCCGATGGCTTACCAGCCGAGCTGTTTAAACCGGAGGCGACGCGCTGATAAGGTATGCATCAGCTAGTTAGCACCATCTGGCAGGAAGAACGCGTACCCGACGATTGGAACCTGAGCATCCTATGTCCCGTCCACAAGAAAGGAGATAAGACTGTATGCTCCAACTATAGGGGCATAAGTGTTCTCCCTATTGCCTATAAGATAGTGTCAGGGATATTGTGCGAACGACTAAAGCCAATAGTCAACGAAATAATTGGACCATACCAATGTGGCTTTAGACCTGGCAAGTCCACCATTGACCAGATATTTACCCTGCGGCAAATCCTAGAGAAGACCCAAGAGATGCAGATCGACACATTTCACCTTTTTGTCGATTATAAAGCAGCATTCGACAGTCCCCTCCGATCAAAGGTATTCCACGCAATGCCTGAATTTGGTATCCCCGCAAAGCTCACCCGGCTTTGCAAGATGACTTTAACTGATACTAGGTCCTCAGTTAAAATTGGAAATAACCTCTCCGAAGAATTTTGTACCAAAAGAGGTTTCAGACAAGGAGACGGCCTTTCGTGTGACCTATTCAACATTTTGCTGGAAAAGGTAATACGAGATGCAAATGTCAAAAGAAATGGCACAATTTACACCAATAGCCACATGTTACTTGCCTATGCTGATGACATAGACATCATGGGACGATCAGTAAAGGAAGTAACTGATACCTTTAGGAAGGTCGAAGCAGAATCTGCGAAAGTGGGTCTGGCGGTAAACGGCGAAAAGACCAAATTGATGGTGTCGACGCGCAAAGCGTCCATAGAGCTCGGACCAACTATGGAAGTTGGTACCTACAATTTTGAGGTAGTTAAAGACTTCGTCTACCTCGGCACTGCCATAAACACAACAAACAACATCAGTTGTGAAATAAGAAGAAGAATTGTATTGGCCAACAGATGCTACTATGGTCTAAGTAAGCAAAGCCACATCTCGTCAAACAAAAATAACACTATACAAAACGCTGATACTACCCGTGCTAATGTATGGCTCCGAAGCATGGGTACTTGCGCAAGCAGATAAGGCAGTGCTTGGTGTGTTTGAGAGGAAAATTCTTCGAAAGATCTACGGGCCGATTTGCGTTGACGGTGAATATCGACGTCGTATGAACCACGAGCTATATAAGCTATACAAAGACAAGAATATAGTTAAACGTATCGAGATGCAACGATTGCGTTGGCTAGGCCATATCATGAGAATGAGCGATGATGAACCCGCTAAAAAGGCGTATGAATACATGCCACATGGCGGTGCACGCAGAATCGGCAGGCCTAAGCTTCGATGGAGCATACAAGTGGATGAAGAAATGAAAAGGCGCGGTATTCCAAAAAGTCAAGCGAAAAACAGAGAGAAATGGAGATCTTTTCTTAGTTCGGTCTATGGAACAAATGTTCTGTAATGGGCCAACTAAGTAAGTAACAAATGAAATGACACATTTAATTATACCCTCCATGTTATGGTGGAGGGTATAATGATAGCCATCATGTATGGCAAATTTCGGAAAATTTAACCTTGGTTTTCATTATGTCATATATCTGTTGTTTTGTGATTTACACCTAAATACATTGTGTCATTTTAAATGTGAGACTTTCTGAATCGAAAACATCGAAATTTTTATATTATACAGAAAACTTTTAAAAATATGTAAATTTATGAATTTTAATCTATAATTGATATCTAAGGTTTTTATAAAAGTCTTACTCTGTTATGATGTGAACAAATTCGTCCATCTGATCACCCAATCCTTTCTTCATATTGTATTCTGCGGATCGTACGTAACTACAGACAGCGCGTTGCATGCAGCTAGTCGAGTCTATGTTATTTTGACCCAGCACGTCATCTATTTTATTTATGAAATTAGATATTTGAGATAAATCGTTATCATTTTCACCTGGAATTATTAATTTGTTACAACTCGATCGATATTAATATATTGTTGAATTTAACTTACTTCTTCCATAACCTCCATAACCACCATGGAAAGCATTTAAAAGCTTGGGAATTATAATTATTGCTCCAATTCCCACAAGTGTACCTAAAACAACTCCTCCCAAGTCCAGTTTAATCGGGTTGTAAGCTGCAAGACCCGTTGTAGACGGATAGTTCTGAGCAAAAGAGGGATTATAAAAATTACTTATTGACCATCTATTAAAAAATAACTTTCAAAACTAAAACATTTTTTTGTTAATGATGTAGAATCGCTTTCCTTGTAATAATTACTCAACATGTACTAAATGAGAACAATATCATAAAAATAATTATCCACAATCAATTTTTAATAATGCTTGAGAAAATTTCTTATACTCCGTTTAGACTATGCTTGATTTAGCAAATCCACTTAATCATCGTATAAGTGTATAGTCTAAACCATGTTTTAAGTATTCACAAATAAACCTGAAATTGTTTGATTTTAGAAAATACATTTCATTTTGAGCGAAATTTTTATTGTATAGTTCGTATTTTCTAAAAAGATGTTTATTAGGATCTAAGGCACATTTTTGTAGAAGGTTGTTTGCTTCAGATTCGACCTGTTTGATATCTGTAGACCAAAACCCGAGGAAAAAAAAATTTAAAAAGAAATTACATCTTGACGATTATGACCTAGAAGATAAAGTTTGGTGGAGTTTATGTGTTCACAATTTTTTGTTCTTTTTGAGATGTTGTACAACTTTGTCTCTCAGATTAATTCAAATTTCCAAACGGTTTAGAAGATATAGTCCTGACAAAATGCCCCTTTTAACATCAAAGCCTCAAACCTTTGGAGGCCTGTAACCGCGAAAGTTGATGAGATAGGAAAAAACGGCGAGACCCATGGCTTCCCTTTTTTTGTCTTCTATCAGGATATGGTTAATAATTTTCGTGTTGCATAATGTCATTGTACACTTTAATACGCGATCGCTTATGACTTTGTATTAATTCTTTTATTTATTTATTATTATAACTATGATTTACATATTAAACAGTAAAAAATCATACCGCGAAACGTAGCATAATGGTTGAATGTGTGGGACTTCGGTGGATTCCCAATTTTTCAATGTGCCTCTTAGTTCACAACAGGTTAACTCGAAATGGAATTAACAAAAATGACACTATTAAAAAAATTAAACTGACTTTTAAGATCTCACCGGAACCTTTTGAAATAAATACTAAACAATGTCCTCTTTGTATAACACTAGGTTATACTACTAAGTTGGTCTTCGACAACAAAGTTACATGGTTGCCAGCGTCTCCGCCATCAACTTGTTAATACATACATACTTACGATGACAAATATTGATGATACAGAAGGACAAATAAAGGTATTAAATAAGGAACTAAATAACAGACATTAATTCGTATACACAATTTTAATTAAATAGTCAGGCACAAATCAATACGAAAACGTATATTACTCTTAACGTGTATTGGTACATGACACACCAACAAAATAAAATCGGCATTTATTTGAAATGTTAACCTCATTAGGCCGAAGGTTATCTGTAAGATTTTTAATTAAGTTGATTATTGTTTTTATGCTAAATATTGACCTAAAGTATATGTTAAAAAACAAATTTCTTTTGCAATTCCATTTGAACAAATTTAAAACTTTTTGCGAACACATCTACGACTTTTGTTATACAGGTAAAGGAAAAACTGTGGGTTTCAAATCCGTTCACAAAATTGGCCGGTGCGCACAAAAGTTATAGCGGTTTTTATTCTCATATAAAGAAAAAAATTAAAAATGTCTTATTTGTTATTATGAGAAAATGTATGCATAAATCGTTAACAGCATTCCATATCTATTCGTAGATATTTAAATACATATTTACAAAATGCATTTTTATTTTCCCGAAAATCAACAAATAATAAAAAATTTTGAAGTAAATCGATTTTGGATACAATCTCTTTCAATATCTATGCATATTTCGATGTTTTAGTCAGTAGCACCCATCAAAAATACGTCAATATACACCTATTTCAAATGGATTCTTCAAGAACCGCGGATGTGCCTCCACATTCTATTTTTGGTAATGACATTTATTACATGCTTTTTCGCAAATATTATAATCGCAATTAAATGATTCCATGTATGTAAAATCAAAGAAAATCGCGGTTTAGTCTAAATTCACGAGGGGTTCAAAGGAAATTGAACGATGCTTATAAATTTTACACCCAAAAAATATTTGTTAAGAAAATTCACGTATCAAATTTTGGCCTTTAGACTGCAATTACTAGGATGCTGTACGGAGCACACTCATGAGATATACATTGAACGACGTAAAATCACAAGTTCTATAATCCTATTATGAGTTTTGAATATTATCTTGTAGCGCGTTCGGATTATTAAAAAATCAAAAACCCCCGAAATTTCGGTTTCAAAATGAGCATCAATTTTAGGTGGATGTAGTGGATATATGTATCTAACAATCATACACTAGTATAATGTTTTACATGGAGTGTTCTTTGAGTCTTTCCTCGGGCATAGGTCTATAAAATGTATGGTTAAGCCAGAAATCGGAATTGAACATAAAAAACTTGTTGTCTTCAACCATTTTTCTCCATTGATGTCAACACAGCTTCCACGTAAATTAATTTTAATGGTCGACATTATGGGATCCCTCGTAAAACACCTAATTTTAAAGAATTTCCGTCATATAGAATATGTAAACAGTTCGCGAATTATGAAAGGGTGAAACTGGGATTCAACGATTGTAAAACATTTTTTCTTTGACCAAGCTTGTCCAAAGTTTTATTTTTTAAATAGGAAATTCTGTGTTTTGCATAACAATGAATTGTCGTCTATGGGGATATAACATGTGGCGTTCCACAAGGTTCAATACTTTTCCCTCATTTGCTTAATATTTTTATAGCTGATTTTCCTCACGAGTTCGGTGATTCGAAGGGAATATTATATGCCGATGATTCGTTACTTTACGCGAGCCATGAATCTCCCGCCGAAGCTCTCCGTCAGGTATCATCTCACCTTGAGCAAGTGAATAATTTTTATTTGGATTGGGGAATTAAAATCAATGTGGCGAAAATTAAAGCGTTATCCTTACGAAATGCATCCGGAAAATGCAAACGGTTCGTGGTTCCACAAAGGAAGAATTTGAAATTATTTCTTCACGGAAACGATCGACAAAACAAAACAGTATTCAAAATCTGACAGGCGAACATCGTCTTTGACAGCGTCGACAACATTTATAATAAAATGCAGAAACATAGGCATTATACCAAATTTCATATACAATACAAAAAAACACATACAGCATATTCAAAGCAGACGAGAAAATACCGCCAAATTTGTTAGCTTCATTAGAAAAACTCAACTACAATTACCACATAAAAATACTCAAGCTTTTAATACAACATAAACATAGATAGTTGTACAAAAACAAAACTACATTGTCTCAAGCAACAGAAACATGGAGAGCGAAAATCTTCTTAGTGATAACTACAACAACTGTAACAAAACCAGACACACCAACAAATATCAAAGCCTACTATAAAAACAACTAAAAAAACTCGACATAACTCATAACAACGATTGGTTTACGAATAACACTAACATAGATGTTCAGTGGCTCCTTTCATTGGGACCAAAACATGCATTATCAACAACAAAATCAATATTCCTTTTATTACACCTAACCCTGCAAGCAAAAACTATCGCGGAAGTGACTTAGGCGTGTCTCCCAGGGCGATGAAAACAGTCGCGGCGATAGTCGCAGAAGTCACCCTGAAGTGACCTCCGTTGTGAAGAAATGAACCACGCCGGCGTGTCGTCTTGGAAGTCACTCCAGCGACACTTCTAGAAGATCATTTCCGCGATAGTTCTAGAAATTAAAAAAAAAGATATTTTTTCTTTTTATTTTTATTTAAATTTTTTATTTTTTTAATTTTTTTTATTTTAGTTTATTTGTCTTCTCTTTTAGAGAAATTATTCTTTGTAATTTCCGCCTACATTTATTTTGTCATTTTAAAAATGTGATGTTTTTTTTGCTTGGGAGGCGAACTCGGACCTTCCGAGTGAAAAGCGAGTATGCTTACCACTGCACCTCATAAAATCATCAGATAGAAAATGTTCTATATTTGTTCAAATGTGTTGAATCATTAAATAAATGTAACCAATCGCCTTGGAAGTCACTCAGAAGTCACTCCGAAGTGTCGGCATACGCGATAAAACGTAATCACAATAAGGCTATAGAAATTGTTTGTGTAATTCACCAACGATCTTCCTTGGTGTGTCTCCGGACAAGATTATTATTGACACAGTGGGAAAAACAAAGCACTTCTTAAAACAAAATAATGACGTCTTAATTTTAAATGCTGATAAAGGGGGAAAGACTGTTGCTATGTATAAAACTGACTACGAAACTAGAATGAAGGATATATTACAAAATATTTGCATATATAGAAGACTAAAACGGGATCCAACATATAACCTAGAAACCAAAAACAACAAATTAACCGAAAAATTATTCAAGATGAACATTATAAACATATACGATAAAAACAAAATGATAACTAACACAGCTGTAGCTCCAAGAATTTATGGCCTCCCTAAGATTCATAAGCAAGGAATTCCTCTAAGACCGATTTGCTCATCCATAAATTCTCCTACATATGAACTCTCAAAATATATGGTAGACATTTTAAAACATTTGACGAAGAATTCTATTTATAATATCAAAGATGCACTGGAGTTAAAAGGCAGAATTAAAGATTCGATGATTGAAGAAGACGAACTTTTACTATCATTTGACGTCATATCATTATTCCCTAGCATACCTACAAATTTAGCCTTGAAGACAATCACAGACAAATGGAACATAATTAAAGAACACACAAATATACCAAAGGACCACTTCATTGAAATACAAACTCTTTGTATAAAAGAATCAAGATATTTTTTGTATGATGACAAGGTGTACCAACAGCTAAAAGGACTTCCTATGGGATCTCCAGCGTCACCGGATATTGTAATGGAGGAGTTATTGGACGCTGCAATGGAGAAATTGTAGATAAAACCGAAACTGCTAACGATATACGTGGACGATCTGTTTTGTATATTGAAGAAAACGGAAGTTGAAAACACTTTAAATATATTGAATTCGCTTGATAAGCATGTACAATTTACCACGAAACTGAAGAAAATGATTTTCTTCCGATTTCCGATTTTCTTGAAAATGACAGAGAATCTACTGGGAGGACCCGACCATGCCCACTTTGTTAAGTATGTTATATCTCTGAAAGTACTGAGTCCATTTTCTTTAAAATTTCCGAGAATGTACAGTGACCCATGAACACCCGTGGTGAAAATAGGCTATACATTTTTTTGAATTGAATTTTTTTTAATCGGAGGGGACGGGGTACCTCCCCCATGTCCTCCTTATTTTAAAATACTTTTAGCATGCCCATTTTTTTGAATACGTTATATCTCCAAAACTTCTGAACCAATTTCCAATTCATTTTCAGACGATGTACAGGGTTGGCCACTGGCGGAAATAGGCTATATAAACTTACGAACGTGTCCGTTTTCCCAACCCGTGTTACATATTTTAGCATTAAGACCCGATCACTCCCAATTTCTGAAATATGCTAAAAATCAATGGAAATACCAGATGTTATGCATAACGAAGCTTTGATCTTATTGGAAATTTAGAACGCAACATATCGATAGCTTTAAATTAGAAGGCAACATATTGATAGCTATAGCTTTATCAGGTATACATTATAAAAAGGTACAAGGACGACACAGTCGACTTAAGAAAAGGTAACATAAAACTGTTTCAGGGGCCAGCAAGGCGGGCCGGGCCGGCTAGTTGGAAAATAAAAAGAAATTAATAAAATATACCAATTCTTTTATTGACATTAAGCCGAAATAAATTAAACAAAGGAACGAAATTAAAGTTGAAAACTCATTTAAATATCTTGGAGTTAACTTCAATAAATTGTTATAATTTAATAATCACGCTAGGGAAAACCTAAGGAAAGTTAACATAATAAAGGGATCCTTTGCTACATTGTTTCATAACAAATACTTATCGGCTGAAACGAAATTACTCCTATACAAGGTTAGTATAAGACCAATATTTCTGTCAGTGTTCGAAAAGAAACAGTACACTAAAATAACGTACCGCTCCAGGTACGGTATCACTAAAAAATATTTTAGTGTACCGTACCGGAGCACAACCACTAAAAAATATTTTAGCGTACCGTACCGGAGCACAACGAAAATCGTAGTGAACCGCAGTCGGTACACTAAAAAATCGTAGCGTACCGCGATCGGTACACTAAAATATCGTAGTGTACCATTGGTCGGTTCACTAAAAAAATAACGTACCGGTAATGTACCACACATGTGTGTTTTTATTTATGAGGAAATATGAATTGTTATAAGCTTTATTGGCAAAGAAGGCAAGTATAATAAATAAAATTCAATATTGTATAAATTAATTACATTTTAATCGTTTATAAATATTGAGAAAATGACTAGAAAACATAATATTGTTTACCATGTTAGGTACTTAGACATTTATGATATCCAAAAAGGGTGAAAAATCGTGAATTATAAAACCATTTACATGAATGAGTAAAGAATAATTTTACTATTTTGATGTCATTAGCATTTTTTGGAAAAATATTATTCAGAAAAATGTAATATTTGCTATACAATCCACATTAAAATTACGTGTACCAACAAAAAATACCCATCTATTTGTTTGTAGTGAACAGTATTCGCCAAAGGTGATCGCCCATCACTAAGGTTTTTTCCAAGCTATTTTTATTTACAGATTTAAAAGTATTTGTAGCCAAATTAAAAATTTTAATATGATTTTTTCATTATAGAATGTATTTATCATAACACCAGTATACGGTTTCTAATTAACGTCATAAGGATATTTATTTTCGACAAAAGTCCCCTCGTGCAAAATCATTATTATTGGTGGCACCAATAACAGAAAATCTATTCATAGCAAGGTAATGTGGACGATCAACGAAATTTTGCGTGTTACTTTGTGGTACCACTGACAAATTCGAAGCAGTGAAAAATCGTAGTTCGTATTGTTGGAACAATGAAAATAATATACATATCTGTAATATGTAAAATGTTTAATGGTTTTTTGTTTTATTATGGAAGACTTATAAATTGACCCCATAATTGTGTTATATACATATGTATATCCAAAATATTTGTATAAAGTAATAAGGCACGAGTTGGTGTCACATTGATGTTTTTTGGGCCAAACGAACAGTGGAAAAAATACCGATATTGCGCGCCAAAACTGAAAAAAATCACATACGCCTATTTAAAAATTATTGGTGCAGTATTGATCTAAGGTATCCGCAGAATCTAACGACAGTTAAAATAATTAGTTTTACATCAGCCAAAGCGGAATAACGGTTAATTTTTTGTTCACAATTTATGGACTGGTTTTTATAATATACTAGCTGACCCGGTTCCGCGTTGCTGGCCCGTCGTTTTGGATTTTCGTGTGAGGCTTAGTAATCTATCTACAATGTATCTAATATTGACACCTCTAGATATTCGAACCGAATTGACGATAAATCGACGTTTTGGTATAACCCTCATGCAATGGTATCTCCAGATGTAAAATATAAAATTACTTTAATTAAAGCCCCCACCATAATATGAAGGGTATAATTAACTTTATGATTCTGTTTGTAACACATCGGAATATTTGTCGGAGAACCTATAAAGTATATGTATATTCGTGATCAACATAAAAAATAAGTGAATATAACGATGTCTGTCTCTCTGTTGAAATCAAGATACAGCTCGCGATATTTAACATAGAGGTTTTCAATTTGGTACAGAAGTTTTTATTTTTTCTCGTAGCATGTTTGGTATTGAAAATTGGTTATATCAGCCCACATTTTGATATAGCACCGACTGACCTCCCGATTTTCGGAATCTTCAAGGTTTTAGCAGCATTATCCTACCGAAATCACAATACTTTGGAATTTAGTCTCCCTTACAGGCATAAAGCATTTTTGTAAAGGATTATCAGCATAGGTCCCCGTTTTAGAACTACCCTAGAACGGTACCGCCCGAGTGTCGATATTTTGGATGTTTTTGTCTCATTATCGCACCGAAATGGCTGCAATTTGGTATTTAGTATTCAGTGTGGGTATAAAACATAGAATATTCGGTAGAGGTCCAGGTTTCTAAATAGTATTCATTGAACGGTACCTCTCGATCTTCGGTATTTTCAAGTTTATAGCCACATTATTCATACGAAATGGCTATAATTAGTATTTCGTCTCCCTTTGGGGTATAAACCAATTCTACAGAGAATTATCGGCATATAGGACGGTACCTCCCGAGTTTCGATAATTTGGAGGTTTTAGTCTCATCCCACCGAAATGGCTATGGCACCCATCGAAATGGCTATCCCACCTAATGGCTATTTGGTGTGTTGTCTTCATTGTGGGTATAAAACATTCCCGCATAGAATATTCGGTAGAAGTGTTTTATGTAGCCTTCATTGAACGATACCTTCCGATTTTCAATATTTTCAAGGTTTTAGCGGCATTATTCAACAGAAATGGCTATATATGGTATTTAGTCTTCCTTGGAGGAATCTAATATTTTAACAGAGAATTGTCGGTACCGATTTTTTGGGGATTCTGAATGTTTTAGCCCATTATTCAACCGGAATGGCTTAAACCTGATTTCAATATAATTTATGGTGGTGTGCATAAAAGTTGGGGCCGGTCGAACTTAACGTCGTTTTTACTTCTTGTTAACAGAGAGATGTTTCATTGAACACGTTATTATTTTGCACTCCTAAACATGAAAACATCTGTGATTCATTAAAAATGACTTAAAAATGCTATTGGGTTTATCTAGAGTTTGCTGTATTAAAAAACGTGGTCTTGATCGAGTTATTCCAAGCACTGAAGTCAATGTTCATGCCATGTTTGCTTACAAAAATTGGACGCAATCGCGGTATTCTGCTTCCAAAACGCCCATTAATGGCAGAGGCCACAATTGCAATTGTATTAAGTACCAATACGTCTAATAATCTCTGATATTTAGCGACTTGTTAAAACCCGTTGTTGGGGAGGTCCCCCACACCCTCCATTATCGGTATTCTACCACCTTATGAACCTACACACAATTTCATCCAATTCGGTCCAGCCGATTCGGAAGTTTAATTTAGAAAATCATGTCAGTCTTAAAGAACCCTATATACATTTAGATAGGTTATAGATGCACCGAATTGCTGGCCCATCGCTTTAGTGACTAATGTACATTTTTTAGACGTTCTGGTTATTTAACCATCTTTGAAATTATGTTTTGCCTGATTTCTCAATCGATTTTTTGGAATTTCGGCAAGGGACATTTAACGTTATTTGGGTTGTACTGTATTCCAAAATGTGGGGTTGATCGCGCTTTCCCAATTATTGAAGCCAGTGCTTAAAGCGTTTTTTTAGTCACGCTTACTAAAATTGAGCATATTACCTATAATTATACATTTTAAAAAAATTGGGCTGACCGCGATATTCACTTCCGAGATGACCACTAAGGATCAAGACAGTTATTACCATAGTATTGCAATCAATTTTCAAACAATACGTTCAAAATTATCTTTGATTTCAGGTTTTCTTAAAAAAATTTGTGGGTTAGGTGCCCTGGTCACTCCACTGACCAGTATAAAAAATAGCTAAAAACCTATTCTCAGACCTAAAAACTCGACATACAAAATTTCATCGAATTCGGTCCAGCCGTTTCGGAGGAGTTTAATTTCGAACATCATGGCAGTCTCGAAGAATTTTATATATATATAGATTTTAGTAGTAAATTTGCGATCGTCGTATGCAGTCTTCCTACAAAGTAATTTTAAAGCTTTATTGTATTTAACATTTCGTGAAGACAGGTGAGTAAAAAATATTTTATATAATATGTTATTTATTGTAACTCGGATTTTACATATATGTAAATCACGTGACATCCGATTTTCTTTCAAATTGTGTACTTTGTTAAAGCTATTTAGTAGGGAGTGTCGAAGGATGGCGCGTAGATTTTTTATTTTATTTTTAGTACATATATTTCTTATCAAATTTGTAAAGTTTTAGCTGCAACAAACTGCAAAAAATATTTTATAATTGTTTTTATTATTATTTTCTATTTAAAATTAGCGAAATTCGGGCGGTACCTTTCTATGGGGGCCATATCAAAACGTGAACCTGTGCAGACAATTCTTCGTCGGAATATTTTATACTTCCAACGTAGACTAAATGCCAAGTTTCAACTAATTCGGTTGGATAACGTGGCTATAACCTTCAAAATAACCAATATCGGCGGAACCGGTCTATGGGGGCTATATAAAAACGTGGATCTGTACCGAAAATTCTTATAGGAACTATACATACGCCAACGGACACTAGATACCAAATCTAAGCCATTTCGGTGGGATAATGTGGTAGAAATATTTAAAATACCGAAAATCGGCATATGGGTAAAAATAAAAATTTACTAAATATAATAATAAATGAAGTACACTTGCCAATCTAGAGCTGTTCTTATCCAAATTATGGACAAACGTAAACGTATTCTACCAGCAGAAATTACCACTACGAAGAAGCCCTCTAAAGTTTGAGTTTTTGAGGCATTATTCTCATATTCTTACCATTTTGTTTTGTTACCTATTACAAACGAATTTTATGTTTTATGCAATTTTATTTTAAATAATTCAAACATAACAACATTAAAACTTAACCAGAATAAACATACTAAAAATTTAAAATATATTAGCTGGAGACTCAATCTTTAGTGATCCGACTGTGGCTGTTTTATTTGTTCATGTGGATTGGACAACAAACATAACCTTTTTATGAATTGACTTTTGCCGCAAATAAACATCATTATGACACCAATGGGTGCCACCGTGGTGCAATGGTATGCACACCCGCCTTGCACGCTAAAGGTCGTGGGTTCGATTCCCAGGCCAGGCAACATCAAATTTTCAACGGTGGCAAAATACCCCTCAGTGATGTTGGCGACATTTCCTGAGTATTTTAGGCTTGTAAAACTTCTCTACAAGTGGTGTCTTAGGATACGCCGTTCGGACTCGGCAATAAACAGTAGGTCCCATATCATTGAGCTAATATGAATCGGGGTACACTCATTGATATAAGAGAAGTCTCCCTTGTCCTTCGGGGATGTTGTGGGAACATATGTATGTGTATGTGATTAACTAGTATATTTAGGTTAATTGTGGAACAATTATTATGACACCAACATATTAACGTTATTCTTTTTCCATTCATAGAAATGGTTTTATGACACATGCATTATCGCCCCTTTTTACTTGTAAAAACTGTCTAATTATTTAACTAGGGAACAAATAATATTTAAAAAACTGTGTTTTAATATGTACATTGACTACAAGGACTCTAATGAGTCCATAATTAAATTTTCTCAAAGCGAGTAAATAGAAATACGTACATTAATAATATGGGTTTTAAACCTAATGCCATAATAGAGGGTGGTTCCCTTAAAACTTCTTATAGAATTAATTAAAATATGTATATATTGCTTGGAAATTTTAGCTATTTCTCAAAATTCGTATACCGTCTGAATTTACCACATTCGTGCTTCTAATTTATATAATCTTGAATTTTAGTTACTATTATTGCCCTTATTCTCAAAAACGGTACATTACCGGTACGTTATGTTTTAGTGAACCGACCAGTGGTACACTATGATAATCGTACTGTACCGCAGTCGGTTCACTAAAAAATCGTAGCGTACCGCAGTCGGTACACTAAAAATCGTTGTGTACCGCAGTCGGTACAGTAAGATTTTCGTTGAGCTCCGGTACAGTTTCACTAAAATATTTTTTAGTGTTTGTGTACCGGTCGTAGCGTACCTATCCACCTTGGCAACTTGACTAAAAATCATGAAATTTTGAAATATTACGTAAAGCTATTTTAAAGGGTTTGTTCGTTGATTTTATATGAGATATTGAAACAGAGTATATAAATTTAATAGTATTTAGGGTACAATTATAATTTTTTAATGAGTATAAAATATAAGTCCTCGTATATTTAGAATTGAAAATGAACTATATCGAAGTTTTTAATCATGTAGGTCAACTGAATGGTATACCCCAGAATTTTACAACGGCAGAGAATTGCAATTGTTTTTGCTATCACAAGATTTTCAGTATTTCGAAGATCTTAGATTACATTTTGGTATTCCTCATAATCCAATCCCTATATAACTCTATTCGCGAGTAGGACGAATTAAGTTATATTCGGGTTTAATGTGTTGGAGGTTATACACGATCATAACCCCTTTTTCGACTTCTATGAATTAAATACCTCGAAAAAGAAGAATAACTCGAATCCGCGAGTGCAGCTTGCACTTCTATATATCTAGATATTGTGTCTATAGCCTAAGAATAAAATATTATTTTGTGCCATAAAAACGCCATATTTTCTTTACTAGAGGTGATAGAGTCTGTGCAAGACAATTATAAACTTCAGAAATTTAAAATCGGACGATACCGACTACGACTCATATACTCAGAATCCTTCTCGCAGTACTGTATGAGGCTACAAAACTCATGTTTGGGCTATGCCAAAACAAACAAATATCTCAGAAACCGATATCAGAAATCAATCGGCAAACTCTTAGCTAAATCGTGATATAACACTTTAAGTCGAAAAAATTACATGATTGTTGTTTCGGCTGTATTCTCTACTTTCGGTATAATGTTAAAGAAGAAGCATTCATTTTTTAATTGTACGAGTGGGCGTTTTTAGATTCGATGATATTAAACACTATGCTGGACTCAGTTCTTGCAACTTATTGGAACTAGAATTTAAATATTTCTTAAATTAAATGTATTGCTTCAAATGTTACATAGTTTTAAGAAATAACAATCGATCTTTTAAGAATCTCACATAATTATTCGCTAATAATAAGGAAATTAATCAAGAAGGACCACTTGTGTCCAAAAGAGTTTTATATTTGTCATAACTTGTAATCGGTTGGTAACGAATTAAAAAATCGTATTTTGAGCTTTGTCAGGAAGCTTGGACTTTGCCCACGACAAATAGGATATCGCAGTAAACGAGACAACAACAAAAAATGTTCAGAGGATCCTCGAACAGTCTTTAAACTGCGCTTATGTTGAACTTTTATGAGGGATATAACTGAAGATGGTGTCCAAACATATTCTCTTGGAACTTGATGTTCATTCGGAAGCAATCGGAATTTGTAAGGTTTTAGCCTCATTATTCCACCGAAGTGGCTGAAATTTGGTATTCAGTCTTTTTCTGGGTTACAAAAATGTTCCTCAGAAATTTGTCGGTATATGTCCACGTTTTATTGCACTTCCATAGAACGGCACATCCCAATTTTCTGTATATTGAAGGTTTTAGCCTCATTATAACACCGAAATGGCTGAAAGTTGGTACTTAGTCGGCGTCCTCAGATAGCCCCCCTAGGACGGTACCTCTCGATTTTCGGTATTTTGAAAGTTGTGGCCTCAATATACCACCAATATGACTGAAATTAAGTTTTTAAACTGCAATGGGTGTATAAAATATTGCAGAATAGAATTGTCAGCATAAGTCCATGTCTTGAAGAAACCGGTTTTCGGCATTTTGAAGGTTGTGTCATTGATATCCCATCGAAACGGAAGAAATTTAATATTTAGTCTCCGTTGGAGGTATAAAACTTTTCACCTGAAATTATGCGGGATTGTTCCATGTTTTATATAGACCCCATAGAAAGGTCTCTCCCAATTTTCGGTAAAAGTTTTAGCCACATTATTCAACGGGATTAACTGAAATTTGGTATTTAGTCCTCGCTGGAGTTACGAAATTTTCCTCCAGAAATTTATCGGTACAGGTCAACGTTTTATACAGCCTCAATAGAACGATGCTCCCGATGTTGTCAACTATCCAAATCCAGAATATCCAGGTTTAGGTCTAGTCGGTATTGCTCAATTTTATGTATTTCGCTCAATTCGGAAAAAATCAATACAGTTCGTGGTGTAGGGTATAAAAAGTTCGGCCCGGCCTAATTTAACGCTTTTCTTACATGTTTGTCATAAAAAGACCAAAACTTTACTATTTTACCAGAAGTGATTGAGTGCGTGCAATCCAACTAAAAATGCAAAATTGTACGTTAAGAAAAAAAGAACACGTTTTTGCACGAGTCAGGCGATACAGACTACAACTTATAGACTGGAGTACTGTTTGAATGATCGAACAAATATCTCAGAAACCAAGATAGTACACTCAAAATAGACATTCCCACAAAGCTGAATTTTGGCGGAGAGCTAGCTTTAGCCATTAGAAGCAACGCCCTAAAAGTACAAAAAAGTTATTCGGAGTCAAAGGTAAAATTTTAAGACTTTTTTCGTTTTTTGATCATTCTCGAAAACCGTATGATCTTTCTGTACAGTGCGAAGGAGATAGTTGTAGATTACCAAATTTTCTACGAAATGATCAAAATAAAGCTATGGTTCCCGATATATGAATTACGCAATATACAAAATGCAAACAATTCATGTCGCGATTCTTTTACACTTATTAAAAACCCATAGTTTCCATACAGGAATGTCCAAAGCAAAAAATGTAGGCTATAACATTTTCTATAAGATTGCTTTTTAGAGTAACCAACTAGAAGGTGCCGTTATTAAGATACGAATCAAACAATACACGATGTGCACTCATGCCACCTAACGAGATTATTTTACACTTGTTTCGAAAACTAAAAAGTGATCAGAGAAAAGGTTGTAGACTATAAAATTTTCTAAAAGAGTTGTCTTTATGGTTTCTCCTTAAGACTTACCATTTGTGAGATGAATCAACCTATACAAAATATTTCCACGCCACCTTCATGATCGACATGGCATCACACTATTAGGCGATTTATGCATGCCCGTCCGTCTGTCTACGAATCAAAGTACAGATCGCATTTATTATTCCAACCGGGTAAAAATTGAGGATGGTAACAAACGGTTCAGATTTGTATATAGCTCCCATCTATATATATATATATATATATATATATATTTGCTCGATTGCATGTATTTGATGCATCAATCTGACCAATTTTGATGAAATTTGTGTGAAATCCAATATAAATAATGGTGTATTATTTATGGCTTTTCGGGTATACTTCCTCTAAATTATCCGAAACTTATCACAAATTATCAAAAGCTAGTGGAGTAGGGATACAGGAAAACCACTGTAAAAAACGCGTCGAATAAACTATCTCACTGGTGATATGGAATTACGTGCATATTATCTTTTGCTTAACTCGTATCTAAAGAATAGTAGGTCTTACACAGAAATCCTGAGGATCACTTTTGTAGAAAATTTTACAATGTAAAAGGTTCACTGTAATAAAGTTTTGATAGAACCTACAGTTTTCGAAATAAGTTTAAAACAATCACGTCATGTAAACTACCTCAAAGGTGGCGTGGAAATATATTGTATTGTTCGATTCATATCTTAATAATGGTAAGCCTTAAGGAGAAACCGTAAAGAACATTATTTTAGAAAATTGTATAGTCTACAACCTTTTCTTTAATCCCTTTTCAGCATAACCTACAGCATTCGAACCAAGTGTAAAATAATCGCGTCATGTTAATTTCCTCTTAGGTGACGTTTTGTAATCTACTGCTCTCCCCGCATTGTACAGAAATATCCTACGGTTTTCGAGATATGATCAAAAATCAAAAAAGTCCCAAATTTGACCTTTAACCCCGAACAACTTGTTTACATGCATAGGATCGATTGGCACTTACCAACTTTTTTTATTACAAAGCAACCTTCGACAGCCTCCTTCGTTCAAAGGCATTCCAAGTCATGTCTGAATTTGGTATCCCTGCAAAGCTCATCCGGCTTTGTAGAATGACATTAACTGATACTCGATCGTCAGTTAAAATAGGAAAGAACTGTTGACGTTGGTTCCTATAATTATAATTAAGGTAGTAAGGGACTTCTTCTACCACGGCACCGCCGTAAACACAACCAACAACATCAGTTGTGAAATACGAAGAAGAATAGTGTTGGCCAACAGATGCTACTTCGGGCTGAGTAAGCAGTTTGGGAACAAAGCCACATCTCGTCAAACAAAAACAACGCTTTACAAAACACTGATACTACCCGTGCTGATTGATGTTTCAGAAGCCTATGTACTTCCGCAAGTAGACAAGGCAGTGCTTGGTGTGTTTGAGAGAAAAATATCGACGTCGTATGAACCACGAGCTGTATCTGCTATACAGCGACATCAGTATAGATCAGTTACGGGCTTCTTTGCAAAGAAGTATAGTGAGGGCGCCCACTTACAGTGTAAGTGAATGAAAACAAAGAATAAACATCATGTGGTTGTTGTTTTCTTCACCCATGCATACACACATACTAAAACATTGATGGAAATTCTTGGGCGAAGCTGGTATAGATAAACGTATCGAGTTGCAACGATTGCGTTGGCTAGGCCATATCATAAGAATGAGCGATGATGAACCCACTAAAAAGGCGTATAAATTCGGGTCGCATGGCGGTACACGCTGAATTGGCAGGCCGAAGAATATATGGCGCAAACAAGTGGATGAAGTGATGACAAGGCGCGGTATTCAAGAAAGCGAATCACTAAACAGAGAGAGAGTGTAAGTAAGTAAGCAAGGACCGCCGCTGTAAAACGCCTTTTGCGTGAGAGTATTTATTTGACATTTGCGCTATGGAATTGACGTTTGAAATCGAGTGGGTTTATTAAATCCGGCTAAATGCAAACGGGTTTTGAGAGTATATTACATGAGTACAACCTTCTTTTATGGCCAGTATTTCCGACTGAAAAACACTGCAGTCCTCAGGTAACTTTGTGGTAGTAGATATGTTTGCTTCCTCCGAGAAGACAGCCTAGCCGACTCCACATTTCATCTTAGAACCGTCTGTGTGTACCTTAATATCTTATTCTATCAGTGGTGATCCATTATTATGTTCTTTCCTGCTTGGAAATTTTACTGTAAAAGGCTGATCAAATATCATGGCAGGAGTGCAGTAATCAGCAGTAGGTGCTATTTGCTTCGGTAGTTTGAGAAACACAGAGCATGTCCGTATGTTCAGTCTCTCCACATTCCTAGAGCTCGGAGCCTTGTGGCAGTACATATCGCACTTACTTTGATGTGTAAATCTATTGGCAGAATGTGCATCATTACACTGAGGGCTTCACTCGGACAAGTTCGCATTGCCCCTGTCACCCCGATGCCTGCGGACCTCTGTATACTTTATTATTTTCTTTTCTACTGTTGGCCACCGTACTCCATATGCTCCATATGTGAAAATCGGTCTAACTATGCTTGTGTACATCCATAACACCATTTTAGGTTAAGGGCCCAAAGGATCCCAAACATTTTGCGACATGTTTAGTGTGTAACGGCTGCTTTATGAACACGATATTTCATGGTTCGTTTCCATGACAGTTTTGAGTCTAGCATAACGCTTAGGTATTTGGTGTGATTTGATAGGGGTGTTTCTTGACCTCGTAGTCGTGGTAGATTGGGTATTGAATACTTGGTCTTTGTGGTGAATATCGCAGCTTGTGGCCCAAGTATCCAGTGATTTCAGGCCCCGTTCATTATATCACTCAGCACGGGCGGAAACAAACTAGGTGGAGCAGCCGCATAAGCAGCCACCTTAATCCCCATGTGGTTAAGTTTGCTAATAATTTCGTTAATGACAAGGAGCCAAAGCAGTGGCAAAATAATCCCTCCCTGTGGATTTCCTCTGATTGCGTGGTTTGACAAGATACTATTTCCAAGTGTGGCATTGATGACTCTACTCTGAAGCATGGTGGTTATCCATCTGATAATGAATGGCTCCACGCCGAAGGTATACTTATAGAGCTTGTTAAATTGTTGAGCTACTGACGTTGTTAAAGGTGCCTTCTCTATCCAGGAAAGCGGCTAGGGTATATTGTTTAACTTCTAAAGTTTTCTCGATGGTCCTTACGACTTACCTCAGCGCTTTGCAGCTTTTTTGGTATAATGCCATCTGGCCAGGAGATTTGTAGAGAGTTAAGCTTCAGTGTTGTTTTTATCTATGGTAATATTTGTTTTTTTTTCCATGCGGAGTTGTTTTTTTCACGTTTTTTTCTACCATCCGACGCCTCCCCAATTGGTGGAATGGGGAACGCTCATCAGTATAGCGTGTTCCGCAAAAATAAAATATGCGGGGCGAACCAAAAAAAAAAAGTGAAATGGCAGTGTCTGTTCCCATATTGGGCGATTGCTAACAGCGTCTGTACTCCAGTGGATCTGCTGAATACGGAGACGGAAAACTATAAACCACTGAAGTAATATCCCATGAAAATCATACAATACTTCGATACATTTATAAGTTGTTGTGTGATGGCTAATATCCGAATATCGGATTTGCAAATTAAGAAGAAAAATATTGGTTTGCTCTTCATTGGAAGCCGGGGTAGTGCATCGTAAGAAGGATTTCAAGAAATTCGGCCGAGTTTTCCGTCCAGGTGACGTTGTTTCTCATAAGTGGGATTCGAGTGACCCTTTGCCATAACTTTGCTTAGTCTTGCTGTATCATTGGTGCTGTCTAACGATCCACAAAATTCAATCCAGCAATACTTATTTGCTATGGGTATGGCTATCTGTACTCCTTCAGCTTATCCGTGAATGGTTGCCAGGATCCACTTTGTTAGCTGGCCTTGAAAGCTTTTCGTGAATGTTAACGCAGCTTTGACAGCATCATATACGGAGAGACTCAATGGAGCGTGCAATTTCTTGGAGCAGATGCGAGAGCTCCAGTACCTAGGTGAAAGTTCGGGAGCTCAACCAGACATATTCAAGGGATTTAAACAGGATTGTCAGCGAATGATACATCCAAGTTCAATGTACGAGAGAATGTTTTGAAACTATTGGTTAAATAAGAAGTTTAGATATCAAAGAAGAACAAAGGAAGCTTATAAAATGTCATCCAAGACATGACTACAAAGAGCTGTTACATTTGGCATTGATATACATAAATATCTTGGCCATCTTGAAGGAAAATATGGGAGCTTTTGATATTTTTCACTTCACTGTTTTTGAAATCTCTTGAATATGTCTGGTTGAGCTCCTAATGTGCTTTCGAACTTGCAGTCAAAAACGCCTCTCAACAAGTCTTCAAAAACATGGTATCGGTGCCTGGGTACAGAAGCTCTCGACCTAGCATCTGTTCCAGGAGATTGCCGTTCCATTGCGTCTCCCAGTATATGATGCAGTTGTATCCAAGCATGTTACCACGACCGAGTTGGCGGGACCAAATTTCTGGTATGTTTTTAGAATACCTGGGGCTCAATTCTGTTTCTATGAAAATGTAAAATGAAAAGTTCTATAAAGGAAATGAAAAAACAGTTAAAAAGGAAATATTTTTCATTTCAAATTATCATAGAACTAGCTATCCCGGGTCCGCGTTGCTGGTCCGATTTTTGTGTTCTTCTGATAAAGTATCTCTAGCTCTCGGCCATTAAGCATTCTTCTTAAAGCTTCATAATATAAATCTACGTTTTATCAAGCTCTCGTGCAATGGTATTTCCAGATTTTAGGTCGGAAATCTTCATAATTCATTCATATTGTAAATAGGAAAAAATCTAAGTAATTCATAAGAAATACTTTAAAGTTTGAAATCAACGTTCTGGGGTTTTTGTAGCCCCACTTCTAAAAGCAGAAAACTTATCTGCAATAATAACGTTTTCAAAAATCGGAATCGAGCGTGGTATTCTTCTTCCAAAACAACTATAAAAGACAGTCCGCAGATCTACAGACACTACATACGAAATTTCATCAAATTCGGTCAAGCCGTTTCGGAGGAGTATGTGTTTGTCCGAACACTCTGTCATGATTGATATAAAATAAGGAAAACATTATATATCTTCACCACAAATGCCCAAAGACGCAGCTCCAAAAAGATTAGAATTCGTATTTTGATTGAATCTGATACATATTTCTAAAATACATGCTGTTGCAAAATTGAAAAATCAAACTTCTATGTTTAAAAATACCGATCTTATTTATGAAATGGCATTTCGGATATTGTGATAAAGGATCCCAGAACTAAGCGTTTTTGCGGTTTTGGTTTCATTACTTACTCCCATTCGTACATGATTGATAACATCCACTATGATTTGGACGAAAGGCAAAACAAGCATTCGGAGCACTCAACAATATATGGAGATCATCGCAAATCAGACGTAGTACAAAAATACGACTATTCAACTCGAATATAAAATCTGTCCTATTGTACGGATGCGAAACATGGAACATGTCTTCAAGAATAGCGAATTCACTCCAGGCATTCGTCAATAGATGCTTAAGAAGAATTTTGAGAATAAATTGGCTTAATGTGATTACAAACCAATCTCTTTATGAAAGGTGCAACCAAAATCCAATAGTCAAGGAAATCAAACTAAGAAGATAGAGATGGATCGATCATACACTGAGGAAACAAGAAGGAAATATTACCAAAGAAGCCCTTGAGTGGAACCCGCAATGTAGCCGCCGTAGAGGTAGATCTTTGCTAACGTGGAGACGGCAAGTTTTAGAAGAACTGAGGAAGGCGAATAAATCATGGAATGAAATTAAATAGAAATAATTGGAAAAATTTTGTTGTGGCCCTATGTTTCACCTAGGAACCTGGATATTAATAAAAATAATGATTTGGACGAGGCTGCAAGAAGAACAAAGGCTTTTGAAAGCTGCACGAAACCGAAGCCTTTCGATACAGAGAAAAAAATATTTCAGGAATTTTTAGATATTTTCGTTCGTGATCTAGTTTTTTCATACTGTACAGGTACCTCACATAAGATACATGTGCAGTTTCTTATTTTCATTTTCATGAGATACAAAATCATTTTCCAATGTTTCCCTATATTCCACTATTTTCTCTCATATTTCCTCTCTTGGTTCGTAAATGCTCTCAAATTTGTTCTCGTTTTCTTTTGAATGGTTTCGTCGTCTCACCATCGTATTGACAATGTATCAACAAACCACAACACAACCCCCACCATCGCACATTGGTCGCAAATATAAACCCAGCAAAAAAAAATGGAAGTGGTGCAAGTTGGAGTGAAGATTTCATTACATGCATGGATGCGCTTCCAGTGGACTAATGAAAAAGGCAATCCTTTTCCTCACATTTGGATTACATCCAACAAGCACTTTTATGTATAAACGATAAAAAATTCAATTTTCATTCAACAAATGAAATTAAAGTAATATTATAGTTATAATATTATAGTTTTTTGCAGGGTTAACCTTCTTTATGAGGATTTGTTTGAAGTATATACAATGGAAATGACATTTGAAACCCAGACCCACTGGGTTAACCTTGTTATATATAAACGGCCTATAAGAATAAAATTAAAATGTCTATGGCCTGTTCCCGTACTTTACAAAGTGGTAAAAGTCGTAAACGATTTTCATACAAATTTTGTGTACGGGAACGCAAAACTCGTAAAAGTGGTAAAAATTGTAAAAATGGAGTGCTTCCTAGCTGCGTGCTGCGGAAGCAAAATGGAGTGCTTCCTTTCTGCGCGCTCCCTTGTAAAATTCACTGAGGAATTCATAGAAAAAGAAGCACTTCGTGACACTTGCACCAGTGATTTAACTGCTTCCGTGGATGCAAACATTTTGCTGGGAAATTCTTTGGCCAAAAGTAAAAATTTTTTGACATTCTTTTTTTGAGTTTTTTCTTCGCAATAAGGAAGTAAACACTCCAAAACAACAAAAGCAAAGATTGTTAATTCCATATTTTCATTTACCGTTAGACGAGAAGGAGTCAAAGTAGAGATTTGTTTACTGTGTTATTAATCGAGTTGAGTGCTCAGTATTTTGTGACAATTTTTGGGTTATAATATCGCAATAAGTAAAAATGTAAAGGAAAAACACAAATATGGAGAAGAAAGATGAATGTAAATACAGTATAGTCTCGATAATCCGGACACTCGTAAATCCGGACAACGCGGTAATCCGGACACTAAAATTTTTTACATTGGAGACTCGGTAATCCGGACATATCATATTTTTTTGTACCTCGATAATCCGGACATGAACATGTTTTTCCTATCTTAAGCATTAAGTTTTTATTTATTTCATTGACGTTTTCTTTCATAGCAATAGCAATTGGTGCATAAATAAGAAAAATTTAGTTTTTCAAAGTTTTCGGTCCACATCTCGTCGTTTCGGCTAGCCACTGTTGACTCAGTTATACAATCAATATGGAATTAACTATTTGAATCTGTCGAATGATTTTTCTATCCTTAACCATCGATAGCTGACTATGATAAGCAACAGTATTTTAAACCTAGTGTGGGGTAGCCAAGATTCCTTAAAAATCGATGTTGAGTGTTCCTCCGATTAGTAAGAAAGTCCCTTGGAACTGTGTAATGTATTCCAATGATATTTTACCTAGAACAGTCTAAAACTTTTAAAGCGTTTTATGTTCTAGAAAGTTGTTTATTGAAATCTTATGTACATTTTTGTAGTTGACTGTATCCTTAATTTTTGGGCGGTTCGGTATCTGTGGGCCGAAATCGGAGAAAAAAGTGTATAATATTTTCAAAAGTTTTTGGCTATTTTCACATCTAAGGACTGGTCGTAGACATTTCGTATGTTCCAAAAAGTTGTTTGCTGATATTTTTGCTACATAATTGTGGTCAATTGTTTTCTTGAATTTTGAACGGTTTAGTATCTATGGAGCAGGAACCGAGAAAAGAGGATAAAAATCGCATTTGATTTGCTAGTTTGACCATTAAGAACCGTTTCACAGAGTTCATATGCTCTAGAAAGTTGTTGACTAAGATCTAAGGTACATTTTTCTAGTTGGCTGTTTGCTTCAATTTTGATCGTTTTGATATCTGTAGACTATAATCCAAAAAAATTAAAAGGGAAATTTGACTTTGAGGATTTTGACCTTGAAGGTGAGGTTGAATGGATTTTATGTGCTCACAATTATTATTCTCTAAGTCGAGAGCTACACCTTTTCCTCTACGAGTAAATATAAAATCTTAGCGGTTTAGAGATATGTGCTTGACAAAATGATCCCTTTTGACATCAAGGCCTCACGTCTTTGGCCGCGAAAGTTGAAGTGATAGAGAAAAACGCCGGGACACGTATCTTCTTTTCCCAAGCTGCGGAGTCAGAATATGGTTAATAAACCATGACCCAAAAAATTACACACAGTGTATGTGTACATGGACAACAATGTTTACATCCTTGAATAAAATATTAATAAATATACCAGTACACCAACTGTAGGGAAGTTTCAGACTACAAAAATACACAGGAAAAGTCACCTAAATTACGTTGGAGGGAGGAGTAACATTAAGAAGTAAATTTGGTAGCAAGGAAAGCTGCTTAAAATGGTTGTAGCCCGTGATATTTGCTTAATATGAATTCGTTTACCTTAGATATCAGGTTATTATATAGTAAACGTCCGATATTAATGATTTAAGCTTACAAAATTTTATGTTTTTGATACTACTCGGTAATCCGGACAATTCGATAATCCGGACATCGCCGAAACATGTGGTGTCCGGATTATCGAGACTATACTGTAGATTCATTTTCCAAAAAGAACAGAAGAAAAATTCGGTCTAAGAACAAATTTGTCAACATATTTCTGGAACACTCTTAAATTCTTACATTTTGTTTCAGTGGTAAAATTGTTCTGGACCAAAATAATTTTGATCGCTAGTGGTCGATGTTAGAAAAAAATCAAAATTACTTTGATGTGTATACTTTAATAAAAAAAACATTTCAAGGTGCGATTCGTTGCTATAAATGATACACAATTTTTTCAGGCTACATCAAATTCCGAAATATTTCATATTCGGCTGTTACAAATTTAATTCTAAAAACCACAATTTTGAACAGATTTTCCTGAAAACTTTCAGGAAACTTTCAACCAAAAATTGTCGACATAGGTCCACGTTGGGGTATAAGGGTACTCCCAATTATAGATAATTTGACAATATTTAAGTCGATTTTGATTTAATTTTGCATTTTGATTTCTTAGAAGATATGAACTCTTCGCATCAAAAATTATTAACATAGGTCGAAGTTTTAGTTTAGACCCCATACAATTGGATCACCCTGTTTAATATATTTTAACTTTTTTTTTTTAAATTCAGGGTGAAAATAATTCCGAACTAATATTTTGTGACAGTAATTATAAATAAAACTAAATATCAATACAAAAAGGACGTACAAATAGTTTTGGCCAGAAAAATTGGATTTCAGACCAGTGTGCATCGTCTCACCATCACATTCAGACTATATCAACAAACCACAAGACACACATACACACCACAACAACATACCTGTAGGTCGCAACAATATTGTTGTTAGTTAACTGACAAACCAAACAACTACAGTGCGTTTGGTGTCGAAAAAAACAAACTGTTTGACTGTATAGTTCGCAACTACAAATTTTTAATTTCTTTAATATAAAGACAACATGTAATATCTCAACCTAGTGATGATAAACTCAGCGTGTATGTACATATGGTTCGTATTGTTCTGCTATGTTCACAAGACGAGAACAACTACAGTGAAAATCATAAGAAGAAATGGTAAGTTACAATAATACCAAATAAAATAATTAATAAAAGTAAAAATTGGTAAATTTACATGTTTTGAAGCATGATAGAATATATAACACAACCACATAAAAGGCATTTTCGTCGTTACTTGCGGTCACAAACTTAACACCGGAATGTAATAACTTTCCTAAACATAAACCAAAAATAATTGCATCACTCGAAACTACTAATAATCGTTGACAATTTGGATCCTTTTAATTTCTTTTAAACACAATCAAATCGTAAATCGTAACGACAATCAAATCGTAAATAAATTATTTTTTTAAGACAAACGCCATTTAGGTTTTAAATTATATACAAAAATCCTTCCCCTGGTAGTAGTTTTCATATCACTGCACGCAAACAGCCTCGTTTTAGATTATCCTAAAAGAGGAACTAAAAGGTCTCACAGTTCTAGTGTTCAATAGATTAAAGATTAACACCGAATTTCTGCAAAAAGACCCGCAGCTTGAGCGCAGAACATCAACAACCAGGAGGGACAAAGTATGGTAATCAACTTTAAAGATGTGAACATGGCGGAGCGAGAGTCAAGCTCATAACAGATTACAATCAATTATTTACAGGGGGCAAGCAAGAAAAACATTATGTTCCAAAGAGACTGCAGATGCCACCATCTGTAACCAGATAGCTCAAATTCCACATTATGGCTGTCCCGTGAATAAATTTAAATAAGAATAAAATAAACAAGTTAAACAGCGTTAAGTTCGGCTGGGCCGAACTTTTTGAACCTCCACCATAAAATTAATTGAGACCAGATTTCATGAATTCGGTTAAATGATGTGGCTGAAACATTAAAATTCTCAAAATCGGTAGTTTCCGTTCTACGGGGGCTATATGAAACCGTGGACCTTTACCAACAATTCTTTGCAGGAATGAATGAAAAGGAAACTAAATACGAAATTGTTTTTGTTTGTGGGGTAGCCAAGATTCCTTAAAAATCGATGTTGAGTGTTCCTCCGATTAGTAAGAAAGTCCCTTGGAACTGTGTAATGTATTCCAATGATATTTTACCTAGAACAGTCTAAAACTTTTAAAGCGTTTTATGTTCTAGAAAGTTGTTTATTGAAATCTTATGTACATTTTTGTAGTTGACTGTATCCTTAATTTTTGGGCGGTTCGGTATCTGTGGGCCGAAATCGGAGAAAAAAGTGTATAATATTTTCAAAAGTTTTTGGCTATTTTCACATCTAAGGACTGGTCGTAGACATTTCGTATGTTCCAAAAAGTTGTTTGCTGATATTTTTGCTACATAATTGTGGTCAATTGTTTTCTTGAATTTTGAACGGTTTAGTATCTATGGAGCAGGAACCGAGAAAAGAGGATAAAAATCGCATTTGATTTGCTAGTTTGACCATTAAGAACCGTTTCACAGAGTTCATATGCTCTAGAAAGTTGTTGACTAAGATCTAAGGTACATTTTTCTAGTTGGCTGTTTGCTTCAATTTTGATCGTTTTGATATCTGTAGACTATAATCCAAAAAAATTAAAAGGGAAATTTGACTTTGAGGATTTTGACCTTGAAGGTGAGGTTGAATGGATTTTATGTGCTCACAATTATTATTCTCTAAGTCGAGAGCTACACCTTTTCCTCTACGAGTAAATATAAAATCTTAGCGGTTTAGAGATATGTGCTTGACAAAATGATCCCTTTTGACATCAAGGCCTCACGTCTTTGGCCGCGAAAGTTGAAGTGATAGAGAAAAACGCCGGGACACGTATCTTCTTTTCCCAAGCTGCGGAGTCAGAATATGGTTAATAAACCATGACCCAAAAAATTACACACAGTGTATGTGTACATGGACAACAATGTTTACATCCTTGAATAAAATATTAATAAATATACCAGTACACCAACTGTAGGGAAGTTTCAGACTACAAAAATACACAGGAAAAGTCACCTAAATTACGTTGGAGGGAGGAGTAACATTAAGAAGTAAATTTGGTAGCAAGGAAAGCTGCTTAAAATGGTTGTAGCCCGTGATATTTGCTTAATATGAATTCGTTTACCTTAGATATCAGGTTATTATATAGTAAACGTCCGATATTAATGATTTAAGCTTACAAAATTTTATGTTTTTGATACTACTCGGTAATCCGGACAATTCGATAATCCGGACATCGCCGAAACATGTGGTGTCCGGATTATCGAGACTATACTGTAGATTCATTTTCCAAAAAGAACAGAAGAAAAATTCGGTCTAAGAACAAATTTGTCAACATATTTCTGGAACACTCTTAAATTCTTACATTTTGTTTCAGTGGTAAAATTGTTCTGGACCAAAATAATTTTGATCGCTAGTGGTCGATGTTAGAAAAAAATCAAAATTACTTTGATGTGTATACTTTAATAAAAAAAACATTTCAAGGTGCGATTCGTTGCTATAAATGATACACAATTTTTTCAGGCTACATCAAATTCCGAAATATTTCATATTCGGCTGTTACAAATTTAATTCTAAAAACCACAATTTTGAACAGATTTTCCTGAAAACTTTCAGGAAACTTTCAACCAAAAATTGTCGACATAGGTCCACGTTGGGGTATAAGGGTACTCCCAATTATAGATAATTTGACAATATTTAAGTCGATTTTGATTTAATTTTGCATTTTGATTTCTTAGAAGATATGAACTCTTCGCATCAAAAATTATTAACATAGGTCGAAGTTTTAGTTTAGACCCCATACAATTGGATCACCCTGTTTAATATATTTTAACTTTTTTTTTTAAATTCAGGGTGAAAATAATTCCGAACTAATATTTTGTGACAGTAATTATAAATAAAACTAAATATCAATACAAAAAGGACGTACAAATAGTTTTGGCCAGAAAAATTGGATTTCAGACCAGTGTGCATCGTCTCACCATCACATTCAGACTATATCAACAAACCACAAGACACACATACACACCACAACAACATACCTGTAGGTCGCAACAATATTGTTGTTAGTTAACTGACAAACCAAACAACTACAGTGCGTTTGGTGTCGAAAAAAACAAACTGTTTGACTGTATAGTTCGCAACTACAAATTTTTAATTTCTTTAATATAAAGACAACATGTAATATCTCAACCTAGTGATGATAAACTCAGCGTGTATGTACATATGGTTCGTATTGTTCTGCTATGTTCACAAGACGAGAACAACTACAGTGAAAATCATAAGAAGAAATGGTAAGTTACAATAATACCAAATAAAATAATTAATAAAAGTAAAAATTGGTAAATTTACATGTTTTGAAGCATGATAGAATATATAACACAACCACATAAAAGGCATTTTCGTCGTTACTTGCGGTCACAAACTTAACACCGGAATGTAATAACTTTCCTAAACATAAACCAAAAATAATTGCATCACTCGAAACTACTAATAATCGTTGACAATTTGGATCCTTTTAATTTCTTTTAAACACAATCAAATCGTAAATCGTAACGACAATCAAATCGTAAATAAATTATTTTTTTAAGACAAACGCCATTTAGGTTTTAAATTATATACAAAAATCCTTCCCCTGGTAGTAGTTTTCATATCACTGCACGCAAACAGCCTCGTTTTAGATTATCCTAAAAGAGGAACTAAAAGGTCTCACAGTTCTAGTGTTCAATAGATTAAAGATTAACACCGAATTTCTGCAAAAAGACCCGCAGCTTGAGCGCAGAACATCAACAACCAGGAGGGACAAAGTATGGTAATCAACTTTAAAGATGTGAACATGGCGGAGCGAGAGTCAAGCTCATAACAGATTACAATCAATTATTTACAGGGGGCAAGCAAGAAAAACATTATGTTCCAAAGAGACTGCAGATGCCACCATCTGTAACCAGATAGCTCAAATTCCACATTATGGCTGTCCCGTGAATAAATTTAAATAAGAATAAAATAAACAAGTTAAACAGCGTTAAGTTCGGCTGGGCCGAACTTTTTTAACCTCCACCATAAAATTAATTGAGACCAGATTTCATGAATTCGGTTAAATGATGTGGCTGAAACATTAAAATTCTCAAAATCGGTAGTTTCCGTTCTACGGGGGCTATATGAAACCGTGGACCTTTACCAACAATTCTTTGCAGGAATGAATGAAAAGGAAACTAAATACGAAATTGTTGCCATTTCGGTTGAATATGTGGCTAACGTAGTCAAAATAACTAAAATCGGGAGACGAAGACCTCTTTTGACAAATATCAGGCGACAAGTTTTATAACTTCAACGATGTCTAAGCACCAAATTTCAGTCATTTCGGTGGGATATTAAGGCAGCAACCTTCACAGTACCGAAAATCGGGAGGTACTGTTCTATGGTGGCTATATGAAGACGTGGTTCTATACCAACAAATTTCAGATGGAAAGTTTTATACCTTAAACTATGTCTAAATACCAAACTTCAGCCATTTCTGCGGTTAATATGTGGTCTTCCTAATGTTTAAAAAATGTTAATTTTACATGCTTTGAAGCATGATAGAATATATAACACAACCACATAAAAGGCATTTTCGTCGTTACTTACAGTCACAAAATTAACACCGGAATGTATTTACTTTCCTGAATATTAAACCAAAAATAATTGCATCACTCGAAACTACTAATAATCGTTGACAATTTGGATCTTTTTAATTTCTTTTAAACATTTGATGGTCGTAAATAAATTATTTTTTTAAGACAAACGCCATTTAAGTTTAAAATAATACACAAAAATCCTTCCCCTGCACGCAGAAAAATTTATGTTAGAAATATGTTTGGATCCAAACAAATATATGTTTGGGACCGGTTGCAAACAAATATATGTTTGGATCCAAACATAATATGTTTGGGTCCAAACAAATATATGTTTGCAACATTTTGTAACATATCTCAATTTGATATGTTTGGGTAAAACATATTTTTTATGTTAGAACATTTTTTTCATGGGTGGAGAGAGGATGTTCGTCAACGAGAGTAATAACAGTGCTCTCGCGGCTGTGGAATGCTGTTTTATAATAAAGAGTTGTGTGTATTGTATAATAGAAGACGTAGAAGCGAAGGGGGCTTTGGTGGCGTGTATGCGTCAAACTCGTGTGTTTCTTGTTTTGTTGTTGTTAACCAACGCAGGCGAAGAAGAAAAGAAGAAATGATATGAATTATATTTTTTTCTTTCTTCAGTGTTTTAGTTGACTTTGTAGAGTCAAGACGTTAAAGTGAGTGAATAAATCAGTGTTTTGTGTTTTCTTAAAGAAATTGTGCTTTTTAGTAAATTAAATGCCCAATACATTTTATAATTGAATAGAATTATTTTATTGGACAAGGAAGAAATTGCATTTAATATTGGTAAATACATACATACTTATGTATATTTGAAATATGGCATATCCATATTTATTTATTACATTACATAATCATTTGATTCTAGATGCCGATTCCCCGCTGATGATTTCAACTATGAGGACAATTTGTTTTATTTCACAACTAAGAAGAAGCGTTCAACTACGTTTCTATATATTTTTCCTTTTTAAAAGTGTGACTATTTACAAATTATTTCAATCAGTTTTTCTTTTATTAAAGTGTGTGTATGTACCTTTGTGTTTGTTGTTCTTTTGCCTTTTAATAAAAAACCACAACATTTGTGTGTATACTTTAGAGATAGCCAGTGAGTTCTTACTGAGAGCAAGTGAGCACACATTTCAAAGTGTTTTACATTGAATTTTACGCTCCCTTGCTCTCAGTAAGCGCCCACTGGTGCATGTGTTTGTTTTTTTGTGCCTTTTGGGTTTGTATTTTTTTGCACCCAAACATATAAAATGTTTGCACCCAAACATATACAATGTTTGCACCCAAACATAAAATTGTTTGCACCCAAACATATTTTTGTTTGCACCCAAACATATATATCTTTGCACCCAAACATATATATCTTTGCACCCAAACATAAATATCTTTGCACCCAAACATATATATGTTTGCACCCAAACATATATTTGTTTCCACCCAAACATATATTTGTTTGCAGACCCAAACATATATTATGTTTGGGACTGTTGCAAACATATATATGTTTGCTGCAAAATATGTTTGGGACATATGTTAGAGAGGCAGTTTTTTTTTTTTTTGCGTGTGGTAGTAGTTTTCATATCACTGCACGCAAACAGCCTCGTTTTAGATTATCCTAAAAGAGGAACTAAAAGGTCTCACAGTTCTAGTGTTCAATAGATTAAAGATTAACACCGAATTTCTGCAAAAAGACCCGCAGCTTGAGCGCAGAACATCAACAACCAGGAGGGACAAAGTATGGTAATCAACTTTAAAGATGTGAACATGGCGGAGCGAGAGTCAAGCTCATAACAGATTACAATCAATTATTTACAGTGGCGAGCAAGAAAAACATTATGTTCCAAAGAGACTGCAGATGCCGCCATCTGTATCCCGATAGCTCAAAATCCACATTATGGCTGTCCCGTGAATAAATTTAAATAATAATAAAATTAACAAGTTAAACAGCGTTAAGTTCGGCTGGGCCGAACTTTTTTAACCTCCACCATAAAATTAATTGAAACCAGATTTTATCAATTCGGTTAAATGATGTGGCTGAAACATTAAAATTCTCAAAATCGGTAGTTTCCGTTCTACGGGGGCTATATGAAAACGTGGACCTTTACCGACAATTCTTTGCAGGAAGGAATGAAAAGGAAAAAAATACGAAATTGTTGCCATTTCAGTTGAATATGTGGCTAAAGTAGTCAAAATACCTAAAATCGGGACATACCGTTCCATGGCGGCTATATGAAGACGAAGACCTTTGTCGACAAATATCAGGCGACAAGTTTTATAACCTCAACGATGTCTAAGTACCAAATTTCAGTCATTTCGGTGGGATATTAAGGCCACAACCTTCACAATAGCGACAATCGGGAGGTACTGTTCTATGGTGGCTATATGAAGACGTAGTTCTATACCAACAAATTTCAGGTGGAAAGTTTTATACATTCAACTATGTCTAAATACCAAACTTCAGCCATTTCGGTGGGATATTGAGGCCACAACCTTCAAAATACCGAAACTCTGGTTGTACCGTTCTATGGGACGTGGACCTATACCGACAAATTTCATGTCGAAAGTTGCACATCCCTAAAAACTTCAAAATATCGATAATCGAGTGGTACGGTTCTCTGGGTGTAATATCAAAACGTGGACTGATATACTGCATTTTTAATACCAAACATCCTAGGAGTAATAGAAATTAGAAAGCTCTATATTAAGAATTGCGAGCTGTATCCTGATCAGTGTTGCCGTTCGAAAATTTTTTTTCGGCCCAAATTTTCCTTAAAAGGGCCCAAAACGACCTTAAACGGCCCAACATTAAAAATTAAAACAAAAATATATATTTATCATAGATACCTTTTATTACTTTTAGAAAAATCGAAAAACATATTGTCTATTTTTACGTAAAGGCACACGGTGCTCTTGAAACAATTTTAAATGGAAGGTGCTTACACCTTGGAAGTTTTTGCGAATTCTGAAACTACAATGTTTATAGATGAAAAAATCAAAACACAAAAAAATCGCAGGAGCGCTTTTTAAATAAATCGCGATTTGAGTTGCCATTTTTAGGGGTTGTTTAGGTTTTCACGAGTTTGCTTAAAAGCCGCAAGTCCTATCAAAATGGGACTGAAGAAAATGTTGTAGCTTTGAAAATTCTCTACAAGAATGACCTTTACGGTATTTTCGTCGGTTTTACCGTTTTTGAGATATAGAAGTTCAAATTGGGACAATGTACTGACTGTATCGCCCCCTTACAAAACAATGTCATGAAGGGTGCGTCTTAACTAACTTTTGATGAAAACCGCTTACACAGGGAAAGTTTATGTGAATTCTGAAACAGAAATATTCATAGATGAGAAAAATCCAAAAACAAGAAAAAATCGCTGTAGGGATTTTTAAATAAATCACGGTCAAAATTCACATTTTTAGGTGTTTTTTAAGGTTTTCACGATTTTGCTTAGAAACCGCAAGTCCAATCGAAATGGAGATAAAAAAATGTTGTAGCTCTGAAAATTCTCTAGAGGATTGACGTTTACTATTTGTTCCCAGTCTGTACTATTTTTGAGATAAAGAAGCTCAGTTTACATTTTTATGCTTTTTTGTCAGGGTTTCGCGATTTTGCTTGAATATGGTAAGTCTTATCGATATGGGACCTGATAAAATCTTAAAGCTGTGAAAATTCTCTACAAGACTAGCTTAAGTAACTTATCCTTAGTTGTACCATTTTTTTAGATATATAAGTTTACGTTGGGAATTTGCAGTCATGACATTGTTTTATAAGGAGGCGACACAGAATTGAATTGAATTTAAATTGTCCCAAGTTGAACTTCTATATCTCAAAAAAGGTAAAACCGACAAGAACACCGTAAGGGTCATTCTTGTAGATAATTTTCATAGCTACAACATTTTCTTTAGTCCCATTTTGATAAGACTTGCGGCTTCTAAGCAAAATCGTGAAAACCTAAACAACCCCTAAAAATGTCAACTTAAATCGCGATTTATTTAAAAAGCGCTCCGGCGATTTTTTTTGTTTTTTGATTTTTCTCATCTATAAACATTGTAGTTTCAGAATCGGCAAAAACTTCCGAGGAGTAAGCACCTTCCATTTAAAATAGTTTCAAGAGCACCGTGGGTAGTATGTCGCAAAAAATTGTCTGAGATATAATGATTAGAAGGCAACAATTTATTGTGATTTGAATGTAGCATATAAACTTTAAGTGCGTGTCTCTCGAAACGGCGTTTTTGAAGTCGGTGCCAACGATAGCTCTAAAACGAATTGACCGATCTTCATATGACCTTATTATATTATTCATGTGAGCTTATTAAATACATAAAACGCTTGCCTTTAAGCGAGACAGATTAAAAAATTATTTTGCCCAATTTTTTGACGGATGGACGAAACCTCATCAATAGAGTTCCAAGCATAAGTGACAAGAAATTATCAAAAATTGTTTTCCCAAAAGATTAATCGAAAATTTAATTAACAACTATACAATACAAAAACCAAAGGGAATATTGAGAAAACTTACAAAAGCATGATACACGTTCCTGGTATATCAGAATGATTTCAACATGCTGATTTTTACGACAAGAATAAACACAACGTAGCATCTAAGCCCACCAACACTTTAAGACGTCTTTTTAGCCAAACTAAGAATAAGGTTGCAAAAATTGATAAACACAATATTGTATACCGGATTGAATGCGATGGTAATGAACAAGAAAAATGTGGTAAAATGTATGTTGGTACCACGAAGAACAAACTTAAAACTAGATTATCGGCCCATAGATCTGACATAAAACTTAGACATAGAAACACAATCCAAAAAACAGCACTTGCTGACCACAGCAAGTTTAATAACCACTTGCCAAATTTTGAGAGTGTTCACATACTTCAATCAGAGAGTAATTATAACAGGAGATTAACATTACAAATGTTAGATATTAACAACTTACCAGCCAAAAAGAAGATAAACTGCAAGCGCGATACTGACAATGCAGCATATTGCTATCGTCATTTGATACAAAAGAGATCGTGCAATCGTAGAAACATTTAGTGCAATATTTACATTCAACAATGCACTATAGGTCAAACGGGCCATTTTATTGGCCAAAAGTCTTAAAGTTAAAACAAGTATTTGGTTTAAGTTAATGTAGCGTTTTTAGATTCAGGGAGAAAAATGGAACAACGTGGGCCAAAAAATTAACCCTTTATGGACCAAATACACAATTGGTACCTTAACCCTTTGGGGACAAAAACTGAAAGGTCTGTTATTTGTCTATAGAACTGAAGGCATCGACGTCCGATAAGTCCAGAAGCTTTTTTGTTCTGTTTCGTTTTAGTTTTAATGTGAATATGCCTTAAAATTATTACTTTGAAAATCCCAAAGTATGATGTGACATATTTTGACTATAACTGTATATATTTATAAAAGATTTGTAAATAATTTGACTTTAGAACACAACAGAATGCTGTAGACTCCAATTTGGCTACCAGTATTTGGTAAGAGGTTTAACCATGACTTCAAAAAATCAATATTATGGAAAATATGGTAACCTAAAAAAAGTTGTATAATTCTAGTCGAGCAAATTTACGCAAAATCACATAAAATTTTCTGCATTCGGCACGAGTTAATGAACCAATTTCAATTTTCACTTTCATTGCCGAACGTTGCCGAGACTTTAAAAGCGTACATAACCTCAAAATGTTCTACTTTTTTCGAAAATTCAAAGTTATCACCCATTTAATAACTATTTACACACATAAATGATGATAGGAAGGCATTTTTGATAAATAGATATCAAATACTTTCTAATTAAATCGTTACTTATGCTAATATTGTGATTTTGTTTCACCCTGAACGTATACAAGTAAACATATTTCGTTAACAAGTTTTTAAAGATATTTGGATAATACATATTTGGCAGCCTGCCATGTAACGGTATAATTTCTCATACAAAAACCAAATTTATTTTTATTATATTTGAAGTGTTTCTTACAAGAAAGAAACACAAAATAAGTGCAAGTACAATGTGCGAAATATGACTTTTGGCCAGTAAAATGGGCTGTTTGAACTATAGTGCAATGGTAGAGAAACTACATTAGTTCAAAGTAAAATTTGACTTAAATATTTTTACGTAAATTGTAAGCGAACTCATGTGTATGTCTTTGTGTTTATCTTTACAATATGCTGTGATAATTTCTATTAAGTAACATATATTGTTATTGTTTTTGTAGATCTTCCCTGAAGATGCAATTTTATAATTGCGAAATATTGGAATGAAGAAAAAATAAAAATAAACTTATGACCTCAAGCTCAAATAAAAACTTTATTTATCAGTTAAAAGTGACAACTAAACTACTAGGATGACCTTCTTGGCATTAAGTTTTAATGTGAAAATTATATTTTTAATGCCACCAAATTGCTTTATTTTACGTTTTCAAATCCATCCAATAGTAAAAGTAAACATGTAACACTAATATTTGATATTTTATAAATTATTGTTTAAAATTATTAGCATGAAAACGGCCCAAAAGGGATTTGGGCCGCCCATCGTCCCACAATTAAAAATTATTTTTTATTCGGCCCAAATTTGGACCGAAATGCCCAAAACGGCAACACTGATCCTGATTTTGACAGACAGACAGACGGACGTACATGTTTATATCTACACCTATAATTTTATGCTGATCAAAAATATATACTTTATAGGGTCTCCGACGTATATTTCGATTACAAGCGGAATGACAAATATAAAAGGCATTTATTATATTATATTTTTTAAATATATAATTGTTTTCATTCCAAAAATTTATAATATTGGGAGGAAAATATGTTTTCCACAAAATGATCCATTTTCTCCCAAAGGGGTTCCTAGTCAATCTACAACACCAACAAAATGAAATAGTTAAGGGAGGTTCCGCAAAAAAATCCAACATCGATTTTTGCCATTTGAGATAAAAGTAACTTATGAGACATACTAAATTGTATGTATGTAGCCTATATAGATTTTGAAAGTACAAATTAATTTCTTACATTGAGTGTACCATATCCAGTCGTGTATCCAAGTCTCTGTAAGCGATCTTTCGTGGACGCACTGTCTTCTTCTAACTCCAATGATTTGTTCACTTTTTGGTATGTGCGATCCCATTCTGTCATATCGTTTAATAACCTGAAAAAAATTAGTTATGCTGTGTTATAACCTTGATATATTATATTCAATTAAAGTGCTTTTTCACTGGGCTAATTAGATCAACTGTTAGAGGGAATAAATAAAACTAATTATTGCTGCACCCCCCCCAACCCCCCCTATAGCTGTCAAAAAAGTTTGAAAAATTATAAAAAATGTTTGCAAATGGACGACTAATATCTTTCGAATAAGCTATATTTTTTTAAAAGCGGTTAGCAAATGTTTGGGTTATAGTCATAGAAGTGTAAAAACGAATTAAAAATAGGAAAATGATTTTCCTCCTGCTCTAAGCTGCTTAGAAGATACCAAACATAATTTATTATTTGTAAGTAAACTTTGAATTCTTTTGAAAAATACATGAGATATGCAATTTTTATTTTAAAACTTCCCTACAAGTGGTGTCTTAGACACGCCGTTCGGACTCAGCGATAAACAGTAGGTCCCATATCATTGAGGTAATATGAGAAGAGAAGTCTCCCTTGTACCTTCTGGGATTTTATACCCTCCACCATAGAATGGAGGGTATATTTTTCCGTTTGTAACGCATTGAAATACTTATTTGCAACCCTATAAAGTATACATATTTGTTATCAGAATAAAATTCTGAGTCGATATAGTATAGATTGACTGATATAGTCTATCAAAATTAAAAATTTGTTAAAGAAGTTTTTATTATATCGGTCCGCCCGTGGACAAAAATCGAAAATTTATGGCAACAAATTTGATTCCGATTGAAATAAATATTACCTAAACACATCAAATTGTTAATATCCAGTACAATTTTAGCCAATTTATAGCGGTAATATGTCAAGTAAAGTCGAAAAATTGAAAAGCGTTCGCAGCTTATGAGTCGACGGCGGAATTTTTGCAACCCCTATTTTTGGTCCGACTCATGTCAAATTTTGAGACTGGGCATATTTTTGGCTTCTGATTACATTGCAATCGAAACATATGACATATGCTAAATTATGCAAAATGCATAAATTTTTGCATATGCAAAATTTATGCATTTTACATATTTTCTTATGCAACAAATATTTCAATAATAGGTACAAAAATGTTTGTGTGTACAATTTTTTTGTTTAATATTATCGTCAGACAAGTCAATAAAATAGAGAAATGTATAACCACAGCCACAACCTTCAAAATACCGAAAATCGGGAGGTATCGCTCTATGGGGGCTATATGAAGGCCTGAACCTAAACCGACAAATTTTAGGTGAAAAGTTGTTTACCCCCAAGGAAGACTTAATACCAAATTTTAGCCATTTCGGAGGGATATTGAGACCACAACCTTTAAAATACCGAAAATGGGGAGGTACCGTTCTATGGGGGCTATATGAAGACGTGGACCTACACCGACAAATTTCAGGTGGAAAGTTTTATACCCACAGCGAAGACAAAATGACAAATTTCAGTCATTTGGGTGGGATATTGAAGCCACAACCTTCAAAATACCGAATATCGGTAGGTACCGTTCTATGGGGGCTATATGAAGACGTAAACCTATGCGGACATATTTCAGTTGTAAAGTTGCATACCCCTAACGAAGACTTAATACCAAATTTCAGCCATTTCGGTGGGATTTTAGACCACAAATCTTTGTATATATTTTTGCATATGGTTTTGCATATGCTCATTTTATGCAGATATGTACAAATATGTCAAAATATGCACGATATGCAGAATATGCAAAATATGCAAAAATTTCTGGGCCTAATTCGTTTTGTAATAAAACGAGTTTCTGTCTAATCAGATTTTCTCTACGACCATCCTAATCGTATTTGCATTTGCATAGGATTCCGCTGTCTACTTATGAGTGAAATTATAAAAAAAATAAAGAGGTAAATGTACAATTTCCAGATTTTAACTTATAGTTGATAGCATTGACAATGTTTTTACGTAAAAAGATATTCATACAAAGTTTTCTAACTTCCTTAAAAATAAATTCTATAATATTTTTCTGGTACTTTTAAAATCAGTAGTGGGATTCTCAAACTCATTTTTTGAGTTACCGACAAAAATCGGTAACTTTAAAACGCAAAATTATGAATGAAACGTTCAAATAAAAGTTGACAACACTGTTGCTATCGGTAGAACTTTACGACTACTTTTTATTGGCCGTTAACTTACCGAATAATATTGCTAATTACCGAAATTAAAAGCATTTTAGTTTTAACGATTTTTGTCGGTAACTCAAAAAATGAGTTACAGAATTCCACTACAGTACTATAAATTTATGTTGAGTTTTACTAATGTTGGGAGTATTTGGGAGACTCCCTGTTTTTTAAAAAGTACACCTTATATGGGGGCTATACCTAAACGTGGACCTATATTGAACATTTGTTGCGAGGATATATTTTGTTCACTGAGAACTCAAAATGCGAAATTTCAACCAAATCAATTGGAAACTGTGTCTAAATTCATCAAAATACCAAAAATCAGACATTACCTTTATAAGAGGGCTATATCTAAATATGGATCTATATCCACTCAATTTTTTTCTATCATCTTGTCTCGTTTTAAAATATGTTTAAATTTTCGAGGCGGTAGCTCGATTAGAATTATTTTTGTCACTCCTTTCAATACAAGTGAGACCGCCTCTTAATTGTTTGCGATGTCAAAATGTAAAGTATGTTTGGACAATCTATGTCGCGTAGAAATATTACGATGTGCAAAGTATGGACCAGAGTGAACGAAAAAATGGTTAAAGAGTAGTATAGAGTCTTCTTTGGGCCCGGAAATGTGTCAGTGCTGGTTCGCGTTTTGGATTACCCCTCATAGAAATGCACATATTTAGTCTACTTTGGGCCTACTAAACTTTTATCCAGAAATTTGTGAGCACTGAACATGAACGTTTTATGTAGCCAAACTAGAACGGTACCTCCCGATTTAAGGGGGTTTCAGATGACTGAAATGACTGAAATTTAATATTTAGTCTTCTATGGGGCTATAATAACTCTTCCCCCTAATTTGTCCATAAATTTCCACGTTTTGATATAGCCACTGACATTTATGACATTTTCGAAGAGTCAACTTTGCATATATGTATGTAAAGTCCTGCTTGTGCATCTAAATCATATTCTTTATGTTTTGTGAAACGGTTTTATGTATTGGAAATAATTCACCATGATTACTTTTTAAATTTCATGTTTTTTTTTAATTTTTTTAAATTAATTTAAAAAAGTATCCAAAAATATAGGCTTCCTCCTCCATCGAGGAGGAGGGAAAATTTTCAAGGGAAGATTTTTTTTGTTATTTACTGACAGAGAAGGCTTAATATACAGAGAAGACTTGTTTAAAATTTTACCTTTTTCACACATAAAATGTTTTTGCTGTTCGAAAAATCGAACACCAATTACGACGAAGTGGGTTAAACAGATAAACAGAGACATCACGCAATCTTAGGGTGTTTCGATTCAAATCGTCTTTTGGATAACGATATTACGTCATAAACAGTGTCGTTTTAAGCGATTTCGTGTGTACGTTAAATAACATATTATTAACATATTCTTGGTATGCTATAAGTATCTGTCAAGAAATTAGTCCATATAAATCCAGTCCTTCGGGTACCTCCCATTCAAAATTTTTATTTTTTACCCCCTTTATTTACCCTTACAAATTTCAAGTAATTGGTTTACGCAATTCACCTAAAATCGTGGCCAAGAGAACTTCCATAACGGAAAGAAAACTAAACATTTCACATAAATTCAGAATATTTTATGGTGGAAGCTTTTTACTTGGTTTTCATTAGGTATGTACCTAAATAAAGGGTAAAAATTTTGTATGTAAAAACTATACACATCACCAAAAAAATTACTTGCCCCCCCCCCCCTAGATTTGATCCTGGCTACGCCCTTGTAACCTACCTTAAAGCTCAATATTGATTTCACATATTGGTGGTGGACGGCGAATGAAGGCAATGCCGATATTTTAACATGCAAGGAGAGATCACCACGAAGTAATAGCATTTCTCTGCATACATATTTCATCAATATTCATACATGTTTCATCAATATATAATATAACAACAAAATCTTCCTCGGATAGTTTAATGCAAATTACAAAATTTGTAAATTTATGTAAGTGTAATCTGGATCGTAAGTACTACATGGGGTAAGCAATCCAAGACTAGGTCTTAAACTGTATCCAGTCCAAACATTTGTAGTACTTAGCATAAGCCCACACATTTTAAAAGTTTGTGGAATTGTACTCGAAACAGTTGAATCAAAAATGTTATCAAAATATTCCACATTTATCATGAACACCAGCCAACACAGACCAGTAGGTCTTTTCATAGAAATTGTTCTAATTTCTTCCTTTAAGTCTAGTATGTTTCCTCATAGAATATCTTAGGACTTACGTAGAGAACATGTTGGACTTCATGTTGATGATCAGTAGGAATTCTCATAGAAGACACAAGGTCTTTCATAGTAGTCCAATAGGTCCACTCATAGAAGAAAAGATGAGAAGACCAGTGGACTTCTAGCAGAAGACTTGCAGGACTTTTATAAAAAACATATAAGTCAAAAAAACAAGTGAAGTAAATGGGATGATCATGTGATATCCTACACCACTACTTCTGGACACTTTTCCACGAAATGTTTTGAATTACATTAAAAAGTATATTTTAAATGCTTTATGTTTCAAAGTAGATCTGACAAAACTATACTTGGATCCCAATATATTGTTCACATAACGTCAATGTTATGTAGGAAGATATATAACAAAATCTAATAAAGGACACAGAGTCAAAATGAACTACTTTAATTATACCTCAAATTTGGTACTATTAATCATTGGGCAGGAATGCTTTTGGTTAGAAAGTTTGGATATTATCCATTTAACATCAATTCCAAGAGATCTGTTACATATTAGAAGCGATTACCATATTGAAAGGAAAATATGTTATGGGCTTAATTTTTGGAATTCCAAAAAGGTGCCTGAAAACTTTACATAATATTTCAAGCACATGCCCATTTTTGGTACATAGATTAAGAAAAAATCAGCGTTCCAAATCTGTTTTCCTAACTTTGATCGTTGCGCGCAAAAGATATGACCGTTTTAATTATTAAAATTATTATTAATTTAATTAAAAATTCTAAAAAAATCGCAGCTTAATATAGTAAGCTGTTATATCCTATTATCGTTAACTGAATTCGTAACCTTTGCGATGATGCAAAAAATAATCGCAAAGTATCAATGGATTCGCGAAAAATCAAATTTGTTAAATAATTTCACGTATTTACAAACATATTTTTGAAACAATAGCGCTCATACATACGAAAAATATATAAACAAATTATAACAGGATCCAGACATTTTGAGGAATAAAATGAAACCTAATTTGTGAAGGTTGGAGCTATAGTATTCATGTTATTTGCAACAAGTGAGCCAAGGCTATAGTCGGGTCGGGGCCGACTATGTGATACCCTACACCACTAACCCTGTTCATAAGCTTTTGACTAATAAAATTCAAAATATTAAAATTGGGATAGCTTAGCGATCTTTGCTCTGAATGTCTTCATTAACACAGGTCATTTTTTTGAAACGCATTTAAGTGCATCGACAGTACAACCCAAATAAAAAATGGAAAAGTGGGATGTATGCCAGCCATCAATAGGCTTCTTTCTCTGTTAGACCCTCATCGACCCCCAACAGGATCCGATGAAAATTTCGTAGTGTGATTGCACAAAAATGGAAAAAGGGATGCATTACCGACTATTGCGATATCTCTGTTGTTTGACCACCTATGACAACCTACTTCACATCGTTGTAAAGGTGATATTTGCTACTTTACTTGCCCGGGTTTGCTTTCGATATACCTCCTACAGAATGGAGATATTAACTTTGAAATAAAACGTTGGTCTTTTTTCCAAATATTTTTTTTTGTCACATTTCGACACCTGAATAATATCCGACCATTATCAAAAATCAAAAGGTTTTTTATCTGTGTGATCCCCAATAACACCCAAAATTTCGTGACGATCCAATTAAAATTGCGACATGTAGCGTGATTTCCAAAAAAGTGGAAAAATTGGATGTATTACCGACTATTGCGATATCTCCGTTATTTGGATATCTACGCCAACGTGCTGGCGTAGATGGGATTTTTTACTTTCATTGCCAGACTTTGCTTTTGGAAGGTTCCGAACCAAAGCTGTGATATTCGTCACTATTATTAAAATCGCAAAAATGAAAAGTTGTGTTCTATTAGCGGCTTTTGCGATATCTTCGTTGTTTGACCACCTACGACAACCTACGTAACATCGTTGCAAAGGTGATATTTTCTACTTTCATTAGGTTGACTTTTTCTCCAAATACGTTTTTCCCCATTCCGACCCCTGAATATTATCCGACCATCACCAAAATCAATATGCCTCTTTCTCTGTAGGATCCCCATTAGCCCCCAAAATTTCGTGACGATCCGATCAAAATTGCGACCTGTAGCGTGATTACAAAAAAAAAATGGAAAAATGGGATGTATTGCCGACTATTGTGATATCTCCGTTATGTGGCTACCTACGCCAACCTACTTTGCATCACTGTAAAGATGGGATTTTCTACTTTCATAGTCAGACTTTGTTTTTTGAAGATCCCCAACCGAAGCTGTGATATTCGTCATTATTATTAAAATCGCAAAAATAAAAATTTGGGTTCTATTAGCGACTATTGCGATATATTCGTTGTTTGATCACCTACGAGAACCTACTTTACATCATTAGAAAGGCGATATTTTCTACTTTCATGGCCAGGTTCTGCTTTTGGTATACGCCATATTGAAGCTGAGATATTCTCTTAGGAAAAAAAATTGTCTTTTTCTCCACATAAGTTTTTTGCCCATTCCGACCCCTAAATATTATCCGACCATCACCAAAATCAATAGGCTTCTTCATATGTGTGACCCCATTTAACCCTCAAAATTTCGTGACGATCCGATCAAAATTGAGACCTGTAGCGTGATTTCCAAAAAAGTGGAAAAATGGGATGTATTACCGACTATTGCGATATCTCCGTTATTTGGTCACCTACGCCGACATAGTTTACATCATTGTAAAGATGGGATCTTCTACTTTCATAGCCAGACTTTGCTTTTGGAAAGTCCCCAACTAAAGCTGTGATATTCGTTATTATAATTAAAATCGCAAAAATGAAAATTTGGGTTTTATTTGCGACTATTGTGATATCTTCGTTGTTTGATCACCTACGAGAACCTACTTTACATCATTAGAAAGGTGATATTTTCTACTTTTATTGTCAGGTTTTGCTTTTGGTATACCCCGTATAGAAGCTGAGATATTCGCTTTGGAAACAAACGTTGTCTTTTTATCCACATAAGTTTTTTGCCCATTCCGACCCCTAAATATTATCCGACCATTAGACCCTCATCGACCCCCAACAGGATCCGATGAAAATTTCGTAGTGTGATTGCACAAAAATGGAAAAAGGGATGCATTACCGACTATTGCGATATCTCTGTTGTTTGACCACCTATGACAACCTACTTCACATCGTTGTAAAGGTGATATTTGCTACTTTACTTGCCCGGTTTTGCTTTCGATATACCTCCTACAGAATGGAGATATTAACTTTGAAATAAAACGTTGGTCTTTTTTCCAAATATTTTTTTTGTCACATTTCGACCCCTGAATAATAACCGACCATTATAAAAAATCAAAAGGTTTTTTATCTGTGTGATCCCCAATAACACCCAAAATTTCGTGACGATCCAATTAAAATTGCGACATGTAGCGTGATTTCCAAAAAAGTGGAAAAATTGGATGTATTACCGACTATTGCGATATCTCCGTTATTTGGATATCTACGCCAACGTGCTGGCGTAGATGGGATTTTTTACTTTCATTGCCAGACTTTGCTTTTGGAAGGTCCCGAACCAAAGCTGTGATATTCGTCACTATTATTAAAATCGCAAAAATGAAAAGTTGTGTTCTATTAGCGGCTTTTGCGATATCTTCGTTGTTTGACCACCTACGACAACCTACGTAACATCGTTGCAAAGGTGATATTTTCTACTTTCATTAGGTTGACTTTTTCTCCAAATACGTTTTTCCCCATTCCGACCCCTGAATATTATCCGACCATCACCAAAATCAATATGCCTCTTTCTCTGTAGGATCCCCATTAGCCCCCAAAATTTCGTGACGATCCGATCAAAATTGCGACCTGTAGCGTGATTACAAAAAAAAAATGGAAAAATGGGATGTATTGCCGACTATTGTGATATCTCCGTTATGTGGCTACCTACGCCAACCTACTTTGCATCACTGTAAAGATGGGATTTTCTACTTTCATAGTCAGACTTTGTTTTTTGAAGATCCCCAACCGAAGCTGTGATATTCGTCATTATTATTAAAATCGCAAAAATAAAAATTTGGGTTCTATTAGCGACTATTGCGATATATTCGTTGTTTGATCACCTACGAGAACCTACTTTACATCATTAGAAAGGCGATATTTTCTACTTTCATGGCCAGGTTCTGCTTTTGGTATACGCCATATTGAAGCTAAGATATTCTCTTAGGAAAAAAAATTGTCTTTTTCTCCACATAAGTTTTTTGCCCATTCCGACCCCTAAATATTATCCGACCATCACCAAAATCAATAGGCTTCTTCATATGTGTGACCCCCATTAACCCTCAAAATTTCGTGACGATCCGATCAAAATTGAGACCTGTAGCGTGATTTCCAAAAAAGTGGAAAAATGGGATGTATTACCGACTATTGTGATATCTCCGTTATTTGGTCACCTACGCCGACATAGTTTACATCATTGTAAAGACGGGATCTTCTACTTTCATAGCCAGGCTTTGCTTTTGGAAAGTCCCCAACTAAAGCTGTGATATTCGTTATTATAATTAAAATCGCAAAAATGAATATTTGGGTTTTATTTGCGACTATTGTGATATCTTCGTTGTTTGATCACCTACGAGAACCTACTTTACATCATTAGAAAGGTGATATTTTCTACTTTTATTGTTTTTATTGGTTTTGGTTTTGGTATACCCCGTATAGAAGCTGAGATATTCGCTTTGGAAACAAACGTTGTCTTTTTATCCACATAAGTTTTTGCCCATTCCGACCCCTAAATATTATCCGACCATCACCAAAACCAATAGGCTTCTTCCCCTCCGGGACCCCCATCAACATCCAAAATTTCGTGACGATCCGATTAAAATTGCGACCTGTGGCGTGATTACAAGGTTTAGATGGACAGACGGACGGACGGACTGACGGACACATAGCCAGATCGACTCAGCTCGTCGAGACATTCATTTTGGTATATATAAGTATGGGTCTACGACCATTATTTCGATGCGTTACAAACTTTTTGGCCAAAACCAACTTATAATACCCTCCCCACATAGTGGTGTAGGGTATAAAAATATGAAGAAAATATTACGAACAAATTAAAATCATATTATTCTAATTTTATTTTTTATGGTTTTATAGGAAAAATTGGAGAAAAAATGTTTGAGTTCTTCGGCATTTTCGTCAAAATTTCACGCAGTAATGATGATATTCCGTTGTAAAAAATTTTTCACTTATAGTTTTCCTATTGGATAATATTACACTGGTCAACAAGACTTTTGTTTCAACCGAAGTTGCAGTTGTTTCTAGATGAAATCGGCGAGTTATTTTCAAATCCGGTGCCGATTTTTCTCCATCAGCTCTTGTTTTTGAGATATAGCTCAAAATCGGTTTTTACCAGTTTAACCCAGACTTTCGTTATTTTCGGATACAAACAAATATTTTTTTGTGGGTTTTTCGACATTAATATATTAAGGAGATGTTGTACGCTCGATACAAATCGTTTTTGAAATAGTTATGGTGAGTATATATCAAAAAATATAGAAAATATATGACGGACCTTGTAAAAATTGCATATTTTGAGTACTTTAGGCTGTAATTACGTCATCGGGAGAAGTCATAGGATCTTCATATGGTACTCCGGATATGCTTTGGATGTCTACTATATAATCCAGTATTCAAATGTATAATATAAAGTTCATAGCCCCTATGATTCGGCCATAACCTAAAAATCGCCATGAAGACTGCTAAAGGGAAATAATTTACCAGTGATATCATTACCACATAAGCCATTTACTTTTCAATGGCAGTCTTCATGATGATTTTTAGGTTATGGTCGAATCATGGGCGGTATGAACTTTATATTTTTGAGCTATATCTCAAAAACAAGAGCTGATGGAGAAAAACCGGCACCGGATTTGAAAATAACTCGCCGATTTCATCTAGAAACAACTGCAACTTCGTCTGAAACATTCAACTTTTTCAATTTTGTTGAGCAGTGTTATTAGAACCTTATATTAAATCACAAGGAATTCCAATTGTGGCATAACGTTAAAATAATGTTATATTGAATATTACAACATTTGAGACGCATATATAATAATAATTGTTCCACAAACATCCCAGGCGGGACAGGGGAGACTTCTCTCATATCAATGAGTGCACCCCGATTCATATTAGCTCAATGATATGGGACCTACTGTTTATCGCCGAGTCCGAACGGCGTGTCTAAGACACCACTTGTAGAGAAGTTGTACAAGGCTGAAATACTCAGGAAATGTCGCCAACATTACTGAGGGGTATTTTGCCACCGTTGAAAAGTGTTTGATGTTGACTGGCCGGGGAATCGAACCCACGACCTTCAGCGTGCAAGGCGGGTGTGCATACCATTGCACCACGGTGGCACCCAAGAGAGAGACGCATATAAACCGCGTAATTATAAAAATGACATGATGCGCATCCGATTTTCCAACACAGCGAATCAATCCCTCTTATTTGATGTTCAGTTTGTCAAACTCTATTTGGCGGCCACGATGTAGAATCTGCTGCATATAAGGGTGCAAAATACAGTGAAATGGTCATAATTTCCGCGAAGTTCATTTAAATTTTATGCGCATCCGATTTCAATAATCACCATTATAAAATACATCATTCTATGCCGTTTCAATGCGATCCATCAAGAACCGTGGATGTAGCATCGCACTCAATTTTTAGAAAAAATCTATTATATAACTGTTTTCGCGCAGTTTAAATACACGTATCGATCTATTTATTTAAGTAGAACTGAAACATCCAAAACGCGTTTTAATATGCGATATTTTCAAAATATTTTTTTGCAAATTTTCGAAATTTGAGGGGTATCATATCCGCCGATCTAGTGGGTGGATTTTTACGCGTCGTGGCTTGCTAGATTCAGAACGTAAAAAAAAACTAAATTTACGCGGGTTTCCACGGAAATCGAATGACGTTTGTAAATTTTAAACCAAAAAATAGGTTTTTGAGAAAAATTTACGCACAAAAATTTCGTGTTTAGGCGCAGATTACTGTGATCCTGTGGGGGCTACACCCTCATGTAATACTTTAAAAAATGCGAAATCGCGAGTACTACAATCAAATAATAAGCTTTTAGGGAAATCCAGCTGCGCGTCCCGATTAGAGCAAAAATTCAAAAAACCCCATTTTTCAGGTTTTAAAATGTCAGCATCCGTTTGAGGTAGATACAGTGGATATATTAAAAAATCATACATTAGACACTTCAACTCTGAAGTTTACTCTTTACTTCTCCTTTGAGCATTAAGCTCTACATTGTGTTGTAAAACCACTAATTGGAAAATAACATAATGAAACTCGTTTGCTTCAACGATCTTTTCCGATTTTTTTACATTAGTACGACCACAGCTTCCGCTCAGATTATTATTTTAAGAAAGCACTCGGTGAATCGGGCTAAAACAGTTTATTTTACCGAAATGCGGTCAAAAGTTATGGTATAGTAAAACTGATCGCGAGTTACAATACCCCATACCTCAGTTTCAACATAAGTTAATTTTCTACAAAAAGCTTTATATATATTGTTACGAATGTAACTGATAGGTTTAAGTTAGTTTAAATTAATTTCGGTTAATTTAAACATTTGAACAACAACTACCATGTAGAACTCTCTTCATCATTCTAGTTGTTACTTTACCTTTTATTAATGTGCTTTTGTTTGTTTTGCCATAATCATGTAATTATGGTTTAGTTGTTGTGTGTTGTTGTAATTACGTCATTACTGTGCTCGTTCACTTGTATGTATGTGAGTATGGTTGTTCGCTTAGTGCGAATGTGCGTCTGTGTGTACGCTGCACAGATTCGAGGTGTTGCCAGATTTTCTAGATAATTCTAGATCAAGGAGATTTTGGGTATAAATAGCGGTAGGAACGGCAACATTGAGTTAGTTGTGTTTTAAGCGTTGAACTGAATATATCGGTTAAAGAATAGCTGCGTGCTAACTAGAGACAAGCTGTGTGCCTAGTAATTAAAGTCGGTTCCGAATAAGTGTAATAAAGTAAATAAAGCATTGTAGAAACGTAATCTAAAACGAAACCTGTTTTATTTGGTACAAATCGTACTGGGGAATAAAACAACGTCTACACGGAGATTAGTTAAACCAAATTCCGTAAAAATTGGTGTCAGGAAATGAGATTACGATAATCCTACAATGAAGGTGAAGTTCGAGGATCTACGTGAGGTAGACTTGAGGCAGCAGCTATCTAAGATTGGGTTGCCAACTACCGGAAGTAAGGCTGAGCTACAAAAACGCCTTTTGGAAGTGTTCGAGCGCCTCAGAATGGACATCGACGAATATGAGTTTGAGATTAGGGATGAACCCTCAGAGGCGGTTGCGAGTCATAGTGAGATAACAGAAGTGCTGACATCGAAGCTGACGGAGTTTACAGCAACATTGATGCAGCAAGTTAATAAGAGATTGGAAGAGGACTCTATTGCACTAGACGAAAACTTCAAATGGCTGAAGGAAGGATGGGACGAAAATTCCCAAAAATTGGAAGAATTAGAGGCAAATTTTGGAAAAATCAGCGAAAGACTCGAGAACATTACGCAAGTTATTGAAAAGCGATTGGAGGTTGCGGAAAACCATTTAAAGAAATTGGATAGACAGTTTCTGGCCCACGACGAGAAGTTTGTGAATCTGGAAAAGAAAATGTCGGAACTGGAAATCAAAGGAGGTCAAGTGCGAGTTATTAATAACACTCTGAAAATCAGGCCTCCTGAATTCGACGGATCTACATCGTTTGGTGTCTTCAAATTACAATTTGAGACGGTTGTTCGAGAAATTCGTGGAACGACAGCGACAAGGCGGTACGACTACATATGGCATTGAGGGTCGGTGCTGCTGACGTATTACAGAATATTCCCGCCGCTTCTAGAAACAACTATGGAGATATAATTGCTGCTCTAGAACTTAAGTACGGTGGCGGACATAAGCATGAGACAATGGTGAAACCTCAGGCTTGCAATGTGCAGAGGCTGGAAGTTGAGGACAACAATCCCCAGACCGTTGTCGAGCTAATGAAAGATGCACTAATGCAGGTAATAGATAAAGTGAAACGAAGGGCTGGCAAAACGAGAAGGACTTGCTACAACTGTCGGAAAGCTGGACACATTACACGAGAATGCAGACTGCAACGGCCAAGGACCAGATCCGCCTCGCCGCCTTTGAAAATCGAAGACCAACTTGTGGCTAAGAATCCGAAAAATGAGACATCAGTGAATCAAAAAAAGTGAATTCCGTCAATCAGGAAGCGCCGCTGGCAGATGATGAAAGCGATGGTCCCACAATCTCTATAGCCATAGTCCAACAGAAGAATCACAACTTAACGGTTGAAGGCTTTATCAATGGTGTATTGCGTACCTTGACATTGGACACCGGTGCAACAAAGTCCATTACTAGACCGGATTTGGTGAAAGGGAAGGTATTGCCGTTAAATGGAGTCAAATTGCGGACGGCCACAGGCGAGACTACAGCGGTGCATGGAAAGGCCTACCAAAGACTGAGCATGGGTAGAAAATCAGTAAATTTCGATTTTATAGTGGCCGATATTGTGGACGAAGTTATACTTGGGGTAGACTTCATGATTGCCTTCGATATCAACCTGGACATAAAGCACCGTGTGATGACATGGTCCAATGTGGAGATACCAATAAGTGGGGTCTGCAACGAGAAAAGCAAACATCGCCCGAAGGCAGAACCCGGCGAGATCGCTGTCGATGTCCGTACGCTGAAGGTGGAAGCCGCCGACAATTGGCCCGTAGGAAAGCGGAAAAATCCCGCAACGAGGGTGAAAAAGCGAAGATGTACGTCGAGGAAAGGACCATGGAAAAGCGGCCGTACAGCAAGGAAGGACAAGTCTGATGAAGACCAGGTGGCACTTAGGAAGGTGACCACAAAGAAAGAAGGTATAACGTCACGATTCCTGGAGAGAAAGCAACGTCGTCCAGAAGAGCAAAAGACCAAAGCTGACGCAATAGAGGGTACATCTAAATCGGTTGCCACCACTACGAAAGGAGAATTGCGTCTAGTCAAGAGGAACAGGCTTAAACGGGAGGCAGTGTTACCAATGCCCATACCACCGAGAGGGAACTGTGCCTATTCGGGACAAACAGGCTTAAGCGGGAGGCAATGTTACGAATGTAACTGATAGGTTTAAGTTAGTTTAAATTAATTTCCGTTAATTTAAACATTTGAACAACAACTACCATGTAGAACTCTCTTCATCATTCTAGTTGTTACTTTACCTTTTATTAATGTGCTTTTGTTTGTTTTGCCATAATCATGTAATTATCGTTTAGTTCCTACTTCTTGTATTTGTGTGTTGTTGTAATTACGTCATTACTGTGCTTGTCCACTTGTATGTATGTGAGTATGGTTGTTCGCTTAGTGCGAATGTGCGTCTGTGTGTACGCTGCACAGATTCGAGGTGTTGCCAGATTTTCTAGATAATTCTAGATCAAGGAGATTTTGGGTATAAATAGCGGTAGGAACGGCAACATTGAGTTAGTTGTGTTTTAAGCGTTGAACTGAATATATCGGTTAAAGAATAGCTGCGTGCTAACTAGAGACAAGCTGTGTGCCTAGTAATTAAAGTCGGTTCCGAATAGGTGTAATAAAGTAAATAAAGCATTGTAGAAACGTAATCTAAAACGAACCCTGTTTTATTTGGTACAAATCGTACTGGGGAATAAAACAACGTCTACACGGAGATTAGTTAAACCTAATTCCGTAACAATATATATATATATATATATACTAGCAAAATGCCCGCTACTTCGTATGCGGAAAGGATATAAAAAAAACAAATAAACAATATATAATATGGAAATGACAAACACTGAAAATTTGGTCGCACTAATACCAATTTTAATCAATATTTATTTTTATCTTAGTACTGTACGTACCCCTTAAGTTCGTTTTTAAAAAAGATCAGCCGTATCTCACCCTTACACATTAACAGCGAGATCAACGTTGCACACCAATACACACCCTAACTCCAAAAAATAAAAATTCCAGCACTGTCCCTACACCCAAAAACAAATTGAGTACCATTAAGTAATTTTCGTATACTTATGGTACGTATTTCGACGACATATCTCAGCCATACACGGACATTAATACAAAATAATTACAGTAAATTCCATAATAATTACAGTAATTCCAAATCTCAAGATTCCAGCTGTATCCGTTCGTCCAATTCCAAATTGTACCAAACTTAGTATCAAGTCGAACTCTTCGTACCCATAAGAAAGATTTTCCAAAACTACCTCAATCCTTCACTTTAGTAGTAATCTTACTTCCAAATTTCAGGATTCAAACTCTATCCGTTAAACCAAATTAAAATTGCACTAAATATAGAACAATTTAGAATTTTCGTACCAATTTTCAAAACTTCCTCAACGCAACAGGGCTACAATAATCATACTTTCAAATTGCAGGATTCCACCGCTATCCGTTCACCTACATACAAATTGTACTAAATTTAGTACCATTTAGTGCTTTTCGTAACCATAAGTTTGCTTTTTCAAAACAACCTGAATCCTACTCTTCGACTGTAATCGTAATTCCAAATTTCAGGATTCCAGCTCTATTAATTCACCCGAATCCAAATTGTATCAAATTTAGTACCATTTCTTTCCCAAACAAAAATTTCAGGATTCCAGCTCTACAGTTCACCCAAATCCACATTGTACCATATTTAGTACCATTTAGTACTTCTCGTACGCACACGTACGACTTTTAAAAATTTCCTCAATACTACACTCCTACAGTAATGTTAATTCCTAATTCCAACACTATCCGTTTACTAAAATTCAAATTGTACCGAATTTAGTGCTTTCTGTACCCATAAGTACGAATTTCCAAAACTACCTCAATTCTACTGTCCGACAGTAATCTTAGTTCCAAATTTCAGAATTCCAGCTTTATCCGTTCATCCAAATCCAAATTGTACCAAATTTAGTACCATTTAGTACTTTTCGTACTCAAAGGTACGAATTTCTAAAACTATCTCAATCCTACGCCCCTACAGTAATCTTAATTCAAAACTTTAGGATTCCAGCTCTATCCGTTCACCCAAATCCAAATTTAGTACTGCTCGTAATCATAAATACGAACTTCCAAAACCATTTCCTTATTTCAACGCCATTTCCCAACCTTGATACTTAAAATTCAGGATTCCAGTTCTATCCGTTCACCCAAATCCAAATTGTAATAAATTTAGTACCATTTAGTACTTTTCGTACACATAAATACGAATTTCCAAAATTTCCCCAATCCTATGATCCAACAGTAATCTCAATTTCAAATTTCAGGATTCCAGCTCTGTCCGTTCACTCGAATCCCTATTGTACCAAATGTAGTACTTTTCGAACACATAAGTACGAATTTCCAAAACCACCCTCATATCTCAGTCCTACACTTCACAGTAATCTTAATTCCAAATTTCAGGTTTCCAGCTACATACATACGTTCACCCAAATCCAAATTGTACTAAATTTAGTACCATTTAGTACTTTTCGTACCCATAAGTACGAATTTTCAAAACTACCTCAATTCTACACCCCACCAGTAATCTCAATTCCAAATTTCGAGATTCCAACTATATCCGTTCACCCAAATCCCCATTGTCCCAAATTTAGTACCATTTAGTACTTTTCATTCACATAAGTAAGAATTTCCAAAACTTCCCCAGTCCTACACTCCAACAGTAATATCAATTCCAAATTTCAGGAATCCAGCTCTATCCGTTCACTCAAATCCAAATTGTACTAAATTTAGTACCAATTATTACTTTTCGTACACTCAAGTTTCCAAAAACCCTTTGGTGCATCTTTCTTACTCTTCATCAGTGATCCTCAGTCCAAATTTGAGGAATCAAGCCCTATCCGTTCACCCAAATCGAAACTGTACCAAATTTAGTGCTATTTAGTATTTTTCGTACCCTATGTACGAATTTCCAAAACTTCCACAATATTAAACTCCACCAGTAATCTCAGTTCCAAATTTAGAGATTCCAGCGCTATCCGTTCACCCAAATCCCCATTATACAAAATTTAGTTCCATTTAGTACTTTCCGTACACATAAGTACTAATTTCCAAAACCACCTTCATATCTCAATCCTACACTTCAACAGTAATATTAATTCCAAATTTCAGGTTTCCAGCTCTATCCGTTCATTCAAATCCATATTGTACTAAATTTAGCACCATTTAGTACTTTTCGTACCCATAAGTACGAATTTTCAAAACTACCTCAATCCTACACCCCACCAGTAATCTCAATTCCAAATTTCGAGATTCCAGCTATTATCCGTTCACCCAAATCCCCATTGTATCAAATTTAGTACCATTTAGTACTTTTCGTACACATAAGCACGAATTTCCAAAACTACCCTCATATCTCAATCCTACACTACAACAGTAACCTTAATTCCAAATTTCAGGTTTCCAGCTCTTTACGTTCACCCAAATCTAAATTGTACTAAATTTAGTACTTTTCGTACACATGATTGGTAATTTTCCAAACCATTTCCTTTTAGAAGCACCACTTCCCAACCTTGATTTCCATATTAAATTCCTATATTCCTGGGGCCTATTATTGATTTCATTCAAATTACAGATTTTGAAATTGAAAATTGAATAGTTATGACTGTACATCTCCATATACGATAAAATTCTTAATTGCAAATAAATCGTGGTAATATGCACAATTCTATTGCACTTTCATTGATTTGCAAACATTTAGTTATTACCAAAAAGTCAGGTCCATACAGTTTTTAGTTGTTGTTATTTCTGGCCGATTTCTGAATTTATTCCCCTAATGTTGTCTTCAACAGCAACTCATTTGTTCATTTGCGTAATTGATGTTTATACACCATTATCACCAACTGCGACATCTGTTGCAATGGAAGATAACAAATGTCTTGTCTTTCTATTATTTAGTGGTTTACGATAAAATAAGTGCGCCTAGAAGTAAACTACAAAATTTGAAATTATGTGTGATCTCTTACGATATCAAGAAGTTATGGCATTGTTAATTTTACACATGTCTTGCAGAGGGCCAACTAAGTGAATAAGTACGTAATAGTAATGAAAAATAAGGATTTTTGTTGTTGTTATTTTTTGTGGTTCCAGGACGAATTTTCTAAAACCCGACCTTATCTCGCACATTTGCATCAACAGTGACCCACTGGTAAAATTTCAAGCTCCTAGCTTTAGCCGTTTTGGCTGGGCGTTGATGATGAGTCAGTCAGTCAGTCAGTCAATCACTTATCACCAAGCTCATTTATATATATAGATATATACTAGCAAAATGCCCGCTACTTCGTATGCGGAAAGGATATAAAAAAAACAAATAAACAATATATAATATGGAAATGACAAACACTGAAAATTTGGTCGCACTAATACCAATTTTAATCAATATTTATTTTTATCTTAGTACTGTACGTACCCCTTAAGTTCGTTTTTAAAAAAGATCAGCCGTATCTCACCCTTACACATTAACAGCGAGATCAACGTTGCACACCAATACACACCCTAACTCCAAAAAATAAAAATTCCAGCACTGTCCCTACACCCAAAAACAAATTGAGTACCATTAAGTAATTTTCGTATACTTATGGTACGTATTTCGACGACATATCTCAGCCATACACGGACATTAATACAAAATAATTACAGTAAATTCCATAATAATTACAGTAATTCCAAATCTCAAGATTCCAGCTGTATCCGTTCGTCCAATTCCAAATTGTACCAAACTTAGTATCAAGTCGAACTCTTCGTACCCATAAGAAAGATTTTCCAAAACTACCTCAATCCTTCACTTTAGTAGTAATCTTACTTCCAAATTTCAGGATTCAAACTCTATCCGTTAAACCAAATTAAAATTGCACTAAATATAGAACAATTTAGAATTTTCGTACCAATTTTCAAAACTTCCTCAACGCAACAGGGCTACAATAATCATACTTTCAAATTGCAGGATTCCACCGCTATCCGTTCACCTACATACAAATTGTACTAAATTTAGTACCATTTAGTGCTTTTCGTAACCATAAGTTTGCTTTTTCAAAACAACCTGAATCCTACTCTTCGACTGTAATCGTAATTCCAAATTTCAGGATTCCAGCTCTATTAATTCACCCGAATCCAAATTGTATCAAATTTAGTACCATTTCTTTCCCAAACAAAAATTTCAGGATTCCAGCTCTACAGTTCACCCAAATCCACATTGTACCATATTTAGTACCATTTAGTACTTCTCGTACGCACACGTACGACTTTTAAAAATTTCCTCAATACTACACTCCTACAGTAATGTTAATTCCTAATTCCAACACTATCCGTTTACTAAAATTCAAATTGTACCGAATTTAGTGCTTTCTGTACCCATAAGTACGAATTTCCAAAACTACCTCAATTCTACTGTCCGACAGTAATCTTAGTTCCAAATTTCAGAATTCCAGCTTTATCCGTTCATCCAAATCCAAATTGTACCAAATTTAGTACCATTTAGTACTTTTCGTACTCAAAGGTACGAATTTCTAAAACTATCTCAATCCTACGCCCCTACAGTAATCTTAATTCAAAACTTTAGGATTCCAGCTCTATCCGTTCACCCAAATCCAAATTTAGTACTGCTCGTAATCATAAATACGAACTTCCAAAACCATTTCCTTATTTCAACGCCATTTCCCAACCTTGATACTTAAAATTCAGGATTCCAGTTCTATCCGTTCACCCAAATCCAAATTGTAATAAATTTAGTACCATTTAGTACTTTTCGTACACATAAATACGACTTTCCAAAATTTCCCCAATCCTATGATCCAACAGTAATCTCAATTTCAAATTTCAGGATTCCAGCTCTGTCCGTTCACTCGAATCCCTATTGTACCAAATGTAGTACTTTTCGAACACATAAGTACGAATTTCCAAAACCACCCTCATATCTCAGTCCTACACTTCACAGTAATCTTAATTCCAAATTTCAGGTTTCCAGCTACATACATACGTTCACCCAAATCCAAATTGTACTAAATTTAGTACCATTTAGTACTTTTCGTACCCATAAGTACGAATTTTCAAAACTACCTCAATTCTACACCCCACCAGTAATCTCAATTCCAAATTTCGAGATTCCAACTATATCCGTTCACCCAAATCCCCATTGTCCCAAATTTAGTACCATTTAGTACTTTTCATTCACATAAGTAAGAATTTCCAAAACTTCCCCAGTCCTACACTCCAACAGTAATATCAATTCCAAATTTCAGGAATCCAGCTCTATCCGTTCACTCAAATCCAAATTGTACTAAATTTAGTACCAATTATTACTTTTCGTACACTCAAGTTTCCAAAAACCCTTTGGTGCATCTTTCTTACTCTTCATCAGTGATCCTCAGTCCAAATTTGAGGAATCAAGCCCTATCCGTTCACCCAAATCGAAACTGTACCAAATTTAGTGCTATTTAGTATTTTTCGTACCCTATGTACGAATTTCCAAAACTTCCACAATATTAAACTCCACCAGTAATCTCAGTTCCAAATTTAGAGATTCCAGCGCTATCCGTTCACCCAAATCCCCATTATACAAAATTTAGTTCCATTTAGTACTTTCCGTACACATAAGTACTAATTTCCAAAACCACCTTCATATCTCAATCCTACACTTCAACAGTAATATTAATTCCAAATTTCAGGTTTCCAGCTCTATCCGTTCATTCAAATCCATATTGTACTAAATTTAGCACCATTTAGTACTTTTCGTACCCATAAGTACGAATTTTCAAAACTACCTCAATCCTACACCCCACCAGTAATCTCAATTCCAAATTTCGAGATTCCAGCTATTATCCGTTCACCCAAATCCCCATTGTATCAAATTTAGTACCATTTAGTACTTTTCGTACACATAAGCACGAATTTCCAAAACTACCCTCATATCTCAATCCTACACTACAACAGTAACCTTAATTCCAAATTTCAGGTTTCCAGCTCTTTACGTTCACCCAAATCTAAATTGTACTAAATTTAGTACTTTTCGTACACATGATTGGTAATTTTCCAAACCATTTCCTTTTAGAAGCACCACTTCCCAACCTTGATTTCCATATTAAATTCCTATATTCCTGGGGCCTATTATTGATTTCATTCAAATTACAGATTTTGAAATTGAAAATTGAATAGTTATGACTGTACATCTCCATATACGATAAAATTCTTAATTGCAAATAAATCGTGGTAATATGCACAATTCTATTGCACTTTCAATGATTTGCAAACATTTAGTTATTACCAAAAAGTCAGGTCCATACAGTTTTTAGTTGTTGTTATTTCTGGCCGATTTCTGAATTTATTCCCCTAATGTTGTCTTCAACAGCAACTCATTTGTTCATTTGCGTAATTGATGTTTATACACCATTATCACCAACTGCGACATCTGTTGCAATGGAAGATAACAAATGTCTTGTCTTTCTATTATTTAGTGGTTTACGATAAAATAAGTGCGCCTAGAAGTAAACTACAAAATTTGAAATTATGTGTGATCTCTTACGATATCAAGAAGTTATGGCATTGTTAATTTTACACATGTCTTGCAGAGGGCCAACTAAGTGAATAAGTACGTAATAGTAATGAAAAATAAGGATTTTTGTTGTTGTTATATTTTGTGGTTCCAGGACGAATTTTCTAAAACCCGACCTTATCTCGCACATTTGCATCAACAGTGACCCACTGGTAAAATTTCAAGCTCCTAGCTTTAGCCGTTTTGGCTGGGCGTTGATGATGAGTCAGTCAGTCAGTCAGTCAATCACTTATCACCAAGCTCATTTATATATATAGATATATATACATACCCAGCGAAATTTGCAGGAAGGGGTTCCATGCGATGAGGTGATTTCATGGCATCTTTTGCATTGGTTCAAACGAAGTCGTGAAAATCCGATCTTTTCATTAGCATTTGAACCAATGCAAAGGAAGTCGTGAAAGATCCGATCTTTTCATCAGCATTTGAACCCATTCCATCAAGCCAATAGAGATGAATTTTGTGTTTTTATTTATACAATTTATTCTAAATATATAAGATTAACTAGCAAATTGCCCGCTACTTCGTATGCGGAAAGGATATAAAAAACAAATAAACAATATATAATATGGAAATGGCGAACACTAAAAATTTTATTGTACTTATACCAATTTTAATCAATATTTATTGTTATTTTAGTACTGTTCGTACCGCTTTAGTTCGATTTTCAAAAATATCAGCCGTATCTCACCCTTACATGTTAACATATAGACCAACATTGTACACCAATACTCACTCTAAATCCAAAAAATGCAGATTCCAGCACTGTCCCTACACCCAATAGTACGATTTTCCAAAACTACCTCAATCCTTCACTTCACCAGTAACCTTAATTCCAAAAAAAGGATTCCAGCGCTATCGGTGCACTCAAATTGTACCATTTGGTATATTTCGTGGCCATAAGTACGAATTTCAAAAACTACCTCTATGTCTCAATCCTACACTCCAATCATATTCTTACCAAATTCCAGGATTCCAGCTCTATCCGTTCCCTCAATACGCACTGTACCAAATTTAATACCATGTAGTAATTTTCGTACCCATAAGTACGAATTTCCAAAACTACCTCAATCCTACACTTCAACAATAATCTCAATTCTAAATTTCAGGATTCCAGATTCCAAATCCCAATTGTACCAAATTTAATACTTTTCGTTCCCATAAGTACGAATTTCCAAAACTACCACAATCCTACACTCCAACAGAAATCTCAATTCCACATTACAGGATTCTAGGTCTATCCGTTGACCCAAATCCAAATTATACCAAATTTAGTGCTTTTCGTATCTATAAGTACGAATTTCCAAACTACCTCAATCCTACACTTTAATCTCAGTTACGAATTTAAGGTTTCCAGCTCTATTCGTTCACCCAAATCCAAACTGTACAAAATTTAGTATTTTTCTTACCCGTAAGTAAGAACTTGCAAAACTTACTCCATGTTACACCCCAACAGCAAGCTTAATTCTAAATTTCATTATTCCAGCTCTGTTCGTTCACCCAAATCCAAATTTGGTGCTTTTTGTAGCCATAAGTACGAATTTTCAAAACTACTTCCATTTTACACTCCAAATGTAGCCTACGAAGTACGAATTTCAAATTATCTCAATCCCATACTCTAACTTCAATGTTAATTCGAAATTTCAGGGCTAAAGCTCTATCCGTACACACTAAATCTAAATTGTACCAAATTTAGTACCACTTAGTATTTTTCGTAACCTTAAGTACGAATTTTCTAAACAACTTCCATTCTACAATCCAACAGTAGCCAATCTAATACTCCAGCAGCAATTTTTATTCCAAATTTCAGAAATTCAGCTCTATCCGGTGACCCAAATCTTAATTGTACCAAATTTATTACTTTTCGTAACCCATAGGTACGAATTTCCAAATTATCTCCATCCTATACTACAACATCAATCTTAATTCCAGCTCCCCCCGCTCAACCTAAATCCAAATTGTACAAAATTTAGTACCATTTAGTACTTGTCGTACCCATAAGTACGAATTTTCATAACTGTTTTCATTCTTCTCTCTAATAGCAGCCTTAATTCAATTTTCAGGATTCCAGTTCTATCCGTTCGCCCAAATCGTAATTGTAATAAATTTAGTACCATTTAGTACTTTTCGTACCCATAAGTACGAGTTTTCAAAACTACTTCCGTTCTACTCTCCAACAGTAGCCTTAGTTCAAAATTTCAGGATTCCAGCTCCATCCGCTCGCCCAAATCGTAATTGCACAAAATTTAGTACCTTTTAGTACTTGTCATACCCGTAAGTACGAATTTTCAAAACTACTTCCATTCTAATCTCTAACAGCAGCCTTAATTCAAATTTCAGGATTCCAGCTCTATCCGTTCGCCCAAATCGTAATTGTACCAAATTTAGTACTATTCAGTACTTTTTGTACCCATAAGTACGAATTTTAAAAACTACATCCATTTTACTCTCCAACAGTAGCTTTAGTTCAAAATTTTAGGATTCCAGCTCTATTCGTTCGCCCAAATCATAATTGTACCAAATTTAGTACCATTTAGTACTTTTCGTACCCATAAGTACGAATTTTAAAAACTACATCCATTTTTCTCTCTAACAGTAGCTTTAGTTCAAAATTTTAGGATTCCAGCTCTATCCGTTCGCCCAAATCATAATTGTACCAAATTTAGTACCATTTAGTACTTTTCGTACCCATAAGTACGAATTTTAAAAACTACATCCATTTTACTCTCCAACAGTAGCTTTAGTTCAAAATTTCAGGATTCCAGCTCTATCCGTTCGCCTAAATCCAAATTGTACCAAATTTAGTACCATTTAGTACTTTTCGTGCCCATAAGTACGAGTTTTCAAAACTACTTCCATTCTACCCTCCAACTGCAGCCTTAATTCAAAATTTCAGGATTCCAGCTCTATCCGCTCAACCTAAATCAAAATTGTACTTAATTTAGTACTTGTAGTACCCATAAGTACGAATTTTCAAAATTGCTTCCATTCTACTCTCTAACAGCAGCCTTTATTCAAATTTCAGGATTCCAGCTCTATCCGTTCGCCCAAATCGTAATTATACCAAATTTAGTACCATTTAGTACTTGTCGTACCCATAAGTACGAATTTTGAAAACTACTTCCATTCTACTCTCTAACAGTATCCTTAATTCAAAATTTCAGGATACCAGCTCTTTCCGTTCGCCCAAATCATAATTGTACCAAATTTAGTACCATTTAGAACTTTTCGTTCCCATAAGTACGAATTTTAAAAACTACATCCATTTTACTCTCCAACAGTAGCTTTAGTTCAAAATTTCAGGATTCCAGCTCTATCCGTTCGCCTAAATCCAAATTGTACCAAATTTAGTACCATTTAGTACTTTTCGTGCCCATAAGTACGAGTTTTCAAAACTACTTCCATTCTACCCTCCAACTGCAGCCTTAATTCAAAATTTCAGGATTCCAGCTCTATCCGCTCAACCTAAATCAAAATTGTACTAAATTTAGTACAATTTAGTACTTGTAGTACCCATAAGTACGAATTTTCAAAACTGCTTCCATTCTACTCTCTAACAGCAGCCTTAATTCAAATTTCAGGATTCCAGCTCCATCCGTTCGCCCAAATCGTAATTATACCAAATTTAGTACCATTTAGTACTTGTCGTACCCATAAGTACGAATTTTGAAAACTACTTCCATTCTACTCTCTAACAGTATCCTTAATTCAAAATTTCAGGATTCCAGCTCTTTCCGTTCGCCCAAATCATAATTGTACCAAATTTAGTACCATTTAGAACTTTTCGTACCCATAAGTACGAATTTTAAAAACTACATCCATTTTACTCTCCAACAGTAGCTTTAGTTCAAAATTTCAGGATTCCAGCTCTATCCGTTCGCTTAAATCCAAATTGTACCAAATTTAGTACCATTTAGTACTTTTCGTGCCCATAAGTACGCAAAAAAAACGGCCTCTCTAACATATGTCCCAAACATATTTAGCAGCAAACATATATATGTTTGCAACAGTCCCAAACATAATATATGTTTGGGTCTGCAAACAAATATATGTTTGGGTGGAAACAAATATATGTTTGGGTGGAAACAAAAATATGTTTGGGTGCAAACATATATATGTTTGGGTGCAAACATACATATGTTTCGGTGCAAACATATATATGTTTGGGTGCAAACAAAGATATGTTTGGTTGGAAGCAATTTTATGTTTGGGTGCAAACATTTTATATGTTTGGGTGCAAAAAAATACAAACCCAAAAGGCACAAAAAAAACAAACACATGCACAAGTGGGCGCTTGCTGAGAGCAAGGGAGCGTAAAATTCAATGTAAAACACTTTAAAATGTGTGCTCACTTGCTCTCTGTAAGAACTCACTGGCTATCTCTATAGTATACACACAAATGTTGTGCTTTTTTATTGAAAGACAAAAGAACAACAAACACATAGGTACATACAAAATTCCAAAGAAATACATAACACACTTTAATAAAAGAAGACTGATTGAAATAATTTGTAAATAGTCAAAAAGGAAAAATATATAGAAACGTAGTTGAACGCTTCTCCTTAGCTGCGAAATAAAACAAATTGTCCTCATAGTTGAAATCATCAGCGGGGAATCGGCATCTAGAATCAAATGATTATGTAATGTAATAAATATGGATATGCCATATTTCAAATATACATAAGTATGTATGTAATTACCAATATTTCTTCCTTGTCCAATAAAATAATTCCATTCAACTTTCCGATTCAATTATAAAATGTATTGGGCATTTAATTTACTAAAAAGCACAATTTCTTTAAGAAAACACAAAACACTGATTTCACTCACTTTACCGTCTTGACTCTACAAAGGCAACTAAAACACTGAAGAAAGAAAAAACAAAATAATTCATACCATTTCTTCTTATCCTCTTCGCCTGCTGTTAACAACAAAACAAGAAACACACGAGTTTGACGCATACACGCCATCAAAGCACCAAAGCCCCCTTCTTCGCTTCTACGTCTTCTATTATACAATACACACAACTCTTTATTATAAAGCTGCATTCCGAAGCCGCGAGAGCACTGTTATTACTCTCATTGACAAACATCCTCTCTCCACCCATGAAAAAAATGTTCTAACATAAAAAATATGTTTTACCCAAACATATCAAATTGAAATATGTTACAAAATTTTGCAAACATATATTTGTTTGGACCCAAACATATTATGTTTGGATCCAAACATATATTTGTTTGCAACCGGTCCCAAACATAAATTTGTTTGGATCCAAACATATTTCTAACATAAATTTTTCTGCGTGTACGAATTTTCAAAACTACGTCCATTCTACTCTCCAACAGTAGCCTTAATTCAAAATTTCAGGATTCCAGCTCTTTCCGTTCGCCCAAATCATAATTGTACCAAATTTAGTACCATTTAGTACTTTTCGTACCCATAAGTACGAATTTTCAAAAATACTTCCATTCTATCCTCCAACTGTAGCCTTAATTCAATATTTCAGGATTCCAGCTCTATCCGTTCGCCTAAATCATAATTGTACCAAATTTAGTACCATTTAGTACTTTTCGTGCCCATAAGTACGAATTTTCAAAACTACGTCCATTCTACTCTCCAACAGTAGCCTTAATTCAAAATTTCAGGATACCAGCTCTTTCCGTTCGTCCAAATCATAATTGTACCAAATTTAGTACCATTTAGTACTTTTCGTACCCATAAGTACGAATTTTAAAAACTTCATCCATTTTACTCTCCAACAGTAGCTTTAGTTCAAAATTTTAGGATTCCAGCTCTATCCGTTCGCCTAAATCATAATTGTACCAAATTTAGTACCATTTAGTACTTTTCGTACACATGTGTACACTTTTCCTAAACCACCTCCTTATGTCAACCGTTCCTTTTAACCTTGATTCTCACACCAAATTTCAACCTTTAACCTTTATCCGTTCACAAAATACGAATTGGTACCAAATTTAGTACACTTTAGTACTTTTCGTACACTTATAGTTCGAATTTCTAAAAACCCTTTAACACATCTTTCCTACACTCCATCAGTGACCTTCATTCCAAATTTCAAAGTTCTAGCTCTACCGGTTCAGCAAATACAAACGGTACCATATTTAGTACCTTTTAGTACTTTTCGTACCCTTCCAGTTCGAATTTCCAAAAACCCAGCCTTATGTGACCCCTTCGGACCAAGAGTGATCCACACCCAAAATTTCAGGATTCTAGCTTCAGCCGTTTCGTCTGGGCGTTGATGAATCAATCAGTCAATCAGTCAGTCAGTCAGTGAATCAGTCACTCTACTCTTTTATTAATATAGATTATTTACAACAGGCTTGATGTTGTCGTAGACTCGATATCACAAACAACGTTGGCAAAACTCTCGTCGTAATGATAATGTCATTGCAAGGGGATGGTGCAAATGACATACCAACGCATTGCTGGAAATGACATGCCAAACCATTGGTGAAAATGACATGTCAAAGCATTGGTGTAAATAACATGCTTTGGATCCAAAAATAAATAGCATCTTTTGGGGTCCACGCTCATATAAAATTCATCGATGAAGATGCTAAAAAGATGACATGGCAGCTCACTTGCACCTATGATTGAATGGCATCTTTGGCATCGAAAATTTTGCTGGGTATATATATATATATATATATATATATATATATATATATATATATATATATATATATATATATACAGTATAGTCTCGACTCTCGATAATCCGGACACATGTTTCGGCGATGTCCGGATTATCGAATTGTCCGGATTACCGAGTAGTTACAAAAACATATTATTTTGTAAGTTGAAATCATTAATAATGGACTTTTGCTAGATAATAACCTGATATCTAAGCAAAATGAATTCAAATTAAGCATATATCACGGGTTGCGGCGTTTTTCAATCTGGGTGCAACTTTACTGGCTACGAAATTTACTTCTTAATTTTACTAATTTGGTGACATTTCTCGTGGAGTCACACGACTTTTTAATAATTTATTGAAATTTCTATACAAGTAATGCAATTCTCTAACTCATTTTTTGCGTTACCGACAAAAATCGGGTAAAATTAAAATGATTATAATTACGGTAATTAAATATATTTTTCTGTAATATAGCGATAAAAATAGTCGTTAAGTTTTTCCTATAGCTAGAGTGCTATCAACTCTTGTTTAATTTTTTCATTCATAATTTTGCTTTTAATTTTACCGATTTCTGTCGGTAACTCAAAAAATAATTTAGAGAATTTAAAAAAATCGAAATTTAAAAACTAAGCCAAAGGTTTAAATATTCTAAACAATTCTGGTAAAATATCCTTGGAACACATTACATGCTCCCAAGGGACTTTCTAACAAATTAGAAGGCTAATGAATTTATTCCTTTAGAGGAAAGGAAAACGCAGCATCGATTTTAAAGGGAACTAGGCTACTCAACACTAGGTTTAAAATACTGCTTACGCTTATCATAGCCAGCTATCAATAACTGAACAATAAAAAAATCTTTCGACAGATTCAGATAGTTAATTCCGTATTGACTGTATAACTGAGTCAGCGGTGGCTAGCCAGAAAGGCTAGAGAGAAGTGGACCGAAAACTTTAAAAAAGTAAAATTTTCTTATTTATACACCAATTGCTATTTGCTAAGAACGAAAATACCAATGAAATAAATAAGAATCTAATGCTCAAGATAGGAAAAAAAATCGATGATCATGTGATATCCTACACCACTACTTCTGGACACTAATTTTCCACGAAATGTTTTGAATTACATTAAAAAGTATATTTTAAATGCTTTATATTTCAAAGTAGATCTGACAGAACTATACTTGGATCCCAATATATTGTTCACATAATGTCAATGTTATGTAAAAAGATATATAACAAAATCTAATAAAGGACACACAGTCAAAATGAACTACTTTAATAATACCTAAAATTTGGTACTATTCATCATTGGACAGGAATGCTTTTGGTTAGAAAGTTTGGATATTATCCATTTAACATCAATTCCAAGAGATCTGTTACATATTAGAAGCGATTACCATATTGAAAGGAAAATATGTTATGGGCTTAATTTTTGGAATTCCAAAAAGGTGCCTGAAAACTTTATATAATATTTCAAGCACATGCCCTAGCATTGTAATAAGGTAAAGTCAACTATTTACGAAGGATTGGGTCGTAAACTTTACATAAAGTTACAATCCATATCCTGACGGAAAAAATCTAAAATTTTCATTTCATATGAAAGATTTTTTCCTGTGAAGTATCACAATTACAATATATATATATATATATATATATATATATATATATATATATATATATATATATATATATATATACAGTATAGTCTCGATAATCCGGACACATGTTTCGGCGATGTCCGGATTACCGAGTAGTTACACTGAAAGAAAAATGCTTCGTTGTATCAATGAACGGGTTTCATTGATTATTTTTCATTGATGCTATGAAATGTTACACTAATACAATGAAATGTTTAGTTAATGCTATGAAACCTTACGTTAACTAAAATTTAATGATTTTTAGTTTCATTGAATAAGTGAAACATATTTCATTGATGTAATGAAACTTCTAATTTCTTTATATTTTAAAAAATATGTGAGTATTGAAACTATGCTAAATAGTATGTGCTTAAAAAAACTAGTACTCAAACATCTTTTAAGAAAATGGTGGAAAATTTGATATATTTGATGTTTTTAGTTGGCTCCAAAAATTAATGATATAGCTTCATTAAATAAATGAAACAGTTTCATTAATTAAATGCAAGAGTTTCATTAAATAATTGAAACATTTCTGAAGTTCCCAATACTATTTTGCGGAATGAAAAAAGGGTCTGAAATCTTATCTATATTATGACCCTTATATTATCATTTTTCTTCTAATTATTTTTCTTTATTAAACAAATGTTTTAAATTTTCCACAATCATAAACAGAACACATTTATAAATCTGCCAAGTACACACATATGTGTGTATAGAGTCACATACATCAAACATACATACATATCGTCGGTGTCATGCTTAAGTGTTCCATACGCCGTTTTTGACATTTTGAGATAAAGGTACCTTACAATGTTTTGAAGCATGCACTTTCAGATTTTTTAGTCGGTTTTTCTCTATCTCTTTTAGTTTCTGAGATATTCAGAGGCTAGTATGTTCCATATCCGCTTTATGACCCGAAGAATCTTGTCGTTTTGTTCCATATCCATAAAGCCGGGCGTATGGAACAAAACAACTTTGAACTTTTTAGTTCCATATCCATGTCGTTTGGCGTATGGAACAAAAATGGACAAAAACGAATTGTTACGCACCAAAAATTATGGCGTTTGGAACAAAAAATTTTCCATTTTTGCCAAGTTACGAATAATGTGGCGTATGGAACAAATTGTTTTAAGGGACTTGGTTTAAAAACTGAAGAATAAAAGTTTCTAAATTCAAATATGTTTGAATATTGTATTGTTATATGAAAACGAAAATTTATCAATCGTGTAAACAAAAAATCCCTAGTTTAAAGACAAAATTTTGATGTAATTCCACAAAAATATACGCAAAAATGTCCATTCGACTTGAAGCTAGTGTGGACACCGACTACAAAAATGGTATTATAAGAAAAACGCGTTTAAATGCTTTATGTTACCTTAGAAATGCAAAATATCAATCCGTTTTGTCCGATCGAAATTTTTACCACAAAAAAATAGTGATAAGTGGAGGCAATCCCTTAAATAAATGTTAAGGAGACCTATGTAATGGTCCTTATTGTTTTTATATGGGAAAAATAAATGTTTCATTTAAAGTCCTGATTTTTAAACTCCACAGTAGCACTTCATATAAGGGAGGTGGAACACGATTGATAAAAAGTGGTTTGGTTGAAATGTGACAAAACGTGTTCCATGGTACACAAACTGCCAAAAACATGAAAAAAAAAGATTCCATGGAACAATTCAACAACTTTTTGCAAATATGAAAATTGGCCATAACTTTTAGTCTATCACAGATATCTGACCAAAATAAACTACTGATATATTCTATGAGTTTAGTTAAGTAGAACTGAGCTCTTAAAGTATTGGATTATTGCACCATTTTTATCCTGTATGGCCTTAAATATTAACTTGAGTTTTTCTCGAATCAGGCAAATGGCGTATGGACCACTTAAGCATGACACCGACGATATGTATGTACGAATATTAGCAGAAGCGTCTCTAAAAGCGTAACTGTACAAAAATTCCTTACTTGCTTTACTAACGATTGGCTTTGATATACATACATATTCATTCTCTTTAAAATGTTTGTCTCATTTTTTCTACCTGGGTATCAAGGCTTATTCTCTCGGTATGTTATTCTCTGTCGTTCCTTGTTATGTATTTCATTGTTGTTATGAAGTAAATTCCAGATGTGCGTGTGTGCGTTTAACAAGCAGAAAACAAGATTAGGCAAAATAACCCTGTCTGCCAAAAAAGTTGATCAGCAAATTGTCAACAACATTGTTTTAGTTGACATTATAACGCCGCCAAGTGCGGATGAATAAATATTTTATGATTCGTGTTTTTAACTTAGAGAAGTAAGTATGTAAATATTGGACAAACTATTTCTGTTAAGTTTTATGTATTCATTGTTTATATAAGTGAATTTACATTTATTTGGTTTTTCTCTTTGTAATAGATGCAAGCAATAGAAAATCTAAAGAAGAATGGAATGACGGAGAAAATGCCAAGAGTTTGGTGTCCAGCGACAAATAAAGACAAATAAATTACTAACAGTTTTTATGATTTTCAATTTTACATAATGGTGACAACGCCCAATAGGATCATAAACTTCGTTGAAAGTAGGTATGAAGTGAAAAGAAAATACAAATATTAAGCTAAAACTCTTTCATGTAGTTTTTATATGTACAGTTGTTTTATGTGAACTTTGTATGCTGTATCCCAACATCATGGAAGTACACAGGGGATGACTGAGCGGCAAAATATAAAGGTGAGTTATTGTGTAGAAAACCAGTTATTTAGTAACAAATTGTTTATTCTTTCAATTTTACTTACAGATGACAACGACCAATGGTATCATTAATGTATTTAGTTAATACCTAAGGAATCAAAAATGACGTATTGTATCCATGGTCAAAACTAATTGCAATAAAATGAATTAAACATATTTAGCGTTGACTTAATTTTTATGCCTATGACTATGAAATGACTTCATAAAATAAATGAAATCTTACGTTACATCAATGAAAAGTATCATTGATTTTGAGCCAACGTAAGGCTTCATTGCATTAATGAAAGTATTTCTTTACATTAATGAAAGTATTTCATTACACTAATGAAAATATTTCATTGTATTAATGAAAGTATTTCATTGTATTAATGAAAGTATTTCATTGTATTAATGAAAGTATTTCATTATATTAATGGAAGTATTTCATTGCAATAATGAAGAAGTTTCATTGCATTAATGAAGAGGTTTCATTGTACTAATGAAGAGGTTTCATTGCATCAATGAAAAAGTTTCAGTTAATGGAGATATTTCATTGCATCAATGAACAAGTTTCATTGCATTAATGAAGAGATTTCATTGCATCAATGAAGAAGTTTCATTGCAATAATGAACAAATTCGTTAATTTTACTTCAATGAAACTCAATGAAACTTTTTTCGTTTAATCAATGAAGCTCTACGTTGGCTCAAAATCAATGACGAATTTCATTGATGGAACGTAAGATTTCGTTTATATTATGAAGCTTTTTCTTTCAGTGTACAAAAACATATTATTTTGTAAGTTGAAATCATTAATAATGGACGTTTACTAGATAATAACCTGACATCTAAGCAAAATGAATTCAAATTAAGCATATATCACGGGTTGCGGCCTTTTTCAGTCTGGGTGCAACTTTACTGGCTACGAAATTTACTTCTTAATTTTACTCCTCCAGGGTAATTTAGTGACATTTCTTGTGTATTTGTGTAGTATAAAACTTCTGAAAATAACTGGAGTCACACGACTTTTTAATAATTTATTGAAATTTCTATACATGTAATGCAATTCTCTAACTCATTTTTTGCGTTACCGACAAAAATCGGGTAAAATTAAAATGCTTATAATTTCGGTAATTAAAGATAGTTTTCTGTAATATAGCGATAAAAATAGTCGTTAAGTTTTTCCTAAAGCTAGAGTGCTATCACTCTTATTTAATGTTTTCATTCATAATTTTGCGTTTTAATTTTACCGATTTCTGTCGGTAACTCAAAAAATAAGTTAGAGAATTTAAAAAAATCTAAATTTAAAAACTAAGCTATTAATCCCAAAGGTTTAAATATTCTAAACAATTCTGGTAAAATATCCTTGGAACACATTACATGCTCCCAAGGGACTTTCTAACAAATTAGAAGGATAATGAATTTATTCCTTTAGAGGAAAGGAAAACGCAGCATCCATTTTAAAGGGAACTAGGCTACTCAACACTAGGTTTAAAACACTGCTTATGCTTATCATAGCCAGCTATCAATAACTGAACAATAAAAAAATCTTTCGACAGATTCAGATAGTTAATTCCGTATTGACTGTATAACTGAGTCAGCGGTGGCTAGCCAGAAAGACGAGAGAGAAGTGGACGAAAACTTTAAAAAAGTTAATTTTTCTTATTTATACACCAATTGCTATTTGCTAAGAACGAAAATACCAATGAAATAAATAAGAATCTAATATATATAAGTTAACGTTACACTCTGATAAACAACTGAGTTCAACGATTGTTGTAACCTGATACTTTATTAATGTGAACGTACTCCAGTACTGCAAGACAGCGAAAAGCAATATTTGGTGTCAGCTAGAATCAAAGCTAGGTTTATGATTGTTATTGGTCATTCTTATTAATACTTTGAATCAAGTAAGGCACATAACTGCCGCACAAAATCATTTGTTATTTTAAAATGAATAAGATAATAAAAGTCCATGGGACTATAAAAAATAAGCAAACAAATCAACAAATTCTATATTTATCAGTAAAAGGATAATTTAACTGGCGCCCAACGAGAAGGAAGGACAGCCCCCTAGTAGCGACTGCAAACAGGAATTTTCGTACGAGATAGCTGCCGACCGTGAAACATGAAGTTTATGATAATAACAGTAAGTTAGTGAAGTAAAAAAATTATTATTAGTAATAAGCATCAAAGAATAGAACACAAAATTAAATTACAAATTTATTAAAGTAAACATAACGTAATAATTTCAAAAGAAAGTGATCTTTAATATAAAGTTAAAAAGCGTAAAACAAAAATTAAGAAAGCAACGCAACATAAAATTTTCAAAAGACAGTGTGAAAGAAAGTGTGTAATAAATGTAGTAGACAAATTTGGAATTTATGTTAAGTGACCTGTAGGATTTAATCAGCAAAGTTGAAACTATGAGTGTTTCCAACAATACAACCCAAAATTCTGGTGGCACCACCAAAAAATTCCGCTTTTTCACTGAGAATCAAACAAGTGAGTTGATTAACGTTATAACGGAAACGGTGGCAAACCTTTTAAAAGGAGGGGAGGATAACTGCACCACCGAAGACGTCAGTATAAACGTCCCGGAAAACTTATCTGATTGCGAAAAAATTCCCGATATAATGAAAACTTTAAGAGAATTTTCTGGGAAACCTGGAGAATTCAGCTTCTGGAGAAAAGCAGTTGACAGAATCATGTCTCTTTATGAACAACATAAAGGAACTGCAAAATATTTTGCGATTCTTCACACTATTAGGCACAAAATTGTCGGCGAAGCCGACACGGCTTTAGAGTCATATCGAACTCCGTTAAGTTGGAGAGCAATAAGAAAATGTCTGGTACTTCACTTTTCTGACAAAAGAGATATTTCAACTTTGGAATATCAAATGACTGTGTTGGCCCAGGGAAATCATTGGCCATAACTTTTAGTCTATCACAGATATCTGACCAAAATAAACTACTGATATATTCTATGAGTTTAGTTAAGTAGAACTGAGCTCTTAAAGTATTGGATTATTGCACCATTTTTATCCTGTATGGCCTTAAATATTAACTTGAGTTTTTCTCGAATCAGGCAAATGGCGTATGGACCACTTAAGCATGACACCGACGATATGTATGTACGAATATTAGCAGAAGCGTCTCTAAAAGCGTAACTGTACAAAAATTCCTTACTTGCTTTACTAACGATTGGCTTTGATATACATACATATTCATTCTCTTTAAAATGTTTGTCTCATTTTTTCTACCTGGGTATCAAGGCTTATTCTCTCTGTATGTTATTCTCTGTCGTTCCTTGTTATGTATTTCATTGTTGTTATGAAGTAAATTCCAGATGTGCGTGTGTGCGTTTAACAAGCAGAAAACAAGATTAGGCAAAATAACCCTGTCTGCCAAAAAGTTGATCAGCAAATTGTCAACAACATTGTTTTAGTTGACATTATAACGCCGCCAAGTGCGGATGAATAAACATTTTATGATTCGTGTTTTTAACTTAGAAAAGTAAGTATGTAAATATTGGACAAACTATTTCTATTAAGTTTTATGTATTCATTGTTTATATAAGTGAATTTACATTTATTTGGTTTTTCTCTTTGTAATAGATGCAAGCAATAGAAAATCTAAAGAAGAATGGAATGACGGAGAAAATGCCAAGAGTTTGGTGTCCAGCGACAAATAAAGACAAATAAATTACTAACAGGTTTTATGATTTTCAATTTTACATAATGGTGACAACGCCCAATAGGATCATAAACTTCGTTGAAAGTAGGTATGAAGTGAAAAGAAAATACAAATATTAAGCTAAAACTCTTTCATGTAGTTTTTATATGTACAGTTGTTTTATGTGAACTTTGTATGCTGTATCCCAACATCATGGAAGTACACAGGGGATGACTGAGCGGCAAAATATAAAGGTGAGTTATTGTGTAGAAAACCAGTTATTTAGTAACAAATTGTTTATTCTTTCAATTTTACTTACAGATAACAACGACCAATGGTATCATTAATGTATTTAGTTAATACCTAAGGAATCAAAAATGACGTATTGTATCCATGGTCAAAACTAATTGCAATAAAATGAATTAAACATATATAGCGTTGACTTAATTTTTATGCATTACGTGACTATGAAATGACTTCATAAAATAAATGAAATCTTACGTTACATCAATGAAATGTATCATTGATTGTGAGCCAACGTAAGACTTCATTGCATTAATGAAAGTATTTCTTTACATTAATGAAAGTATTTCATTACACTAATGAAAATATTTCATTGTATTAATGAAAGTCTTTCATTGTATTAATGAAAGTATTTCATTGTATTAATGAAAGTATTTCATTATATTAATGGAAGTATTTCATTGCAATAATGAAGAAGTTTCATTGCATTAATGAAGAGGTTTCATTGTACTAATGAAGAGGTTTCATTGCATCAATGAAGAAGTTTCATTGCACTAATGAAGAGGTTTCATTGCATCAATGAAAAAGTTTCAGTTAATGGAGATATTTCATTGCATCAATGAACAAGTTTCATTGCCTTAATGAAGAGATTTCATTGCATCAATGAAGAAGTTTCATTGCAATAATGAACAAATTCGTTAATTTTACTTCAATGAAACTCAATGAAACTTTTTTCGTTTAATCAATGAAGCTCTACGTTGGCTCAAAATCAATGACAAATTTCATTGATGGAACGTAAGATTTCGTTTATATTATGAAGCTTTTTTTTTCAGTGTACAAAAACATATTATTTTGTAAGTTGAAATCATTAATAATGGACGTTTACTAGATAATAACCTGACATCTAAGCAAAATGAATTCAAATTAAGCATATATCACGGGTTGCGGCCTTTTTCAGTCTGTGTGCAACTTTACTGGCTACGAAATTTACTTCTTAATTTTACTCCTCCAGGGTAATTTGGTGACATTTCTTGTGTATTTGTGTAGTATAAAACTTGTGAAAATAACTGGAGTCACACGACTTTTTAATAATTTATTGAAATTTCTATACATGTAATGCAATTCTCTAACTCATTTTTTGCGTTACCGACAAAAATCGGGTAAAATTAAAATGCTTATAATTTCGGTAATTAAAGATACTTTTCTGTAATATAGCGATAAAAATAGTCGTTAAGTTTTTCCTAAAGCTAGAGTGCTATCAACTCTTATTTAATGTTTTCATTCATAATTTTGCGTTTTAATTTTACCGATTTCTGTCGGTAACTCAAAAAATAAGTTAGAGAATTTAAAAAAAATCTAAATTTAAAAACTAAGCTATTAATCCCAAAGGTTTAAATATTCTAAACAATTCTGGTAAAATATCCTTGGAACACATTACATGCTCCCAAGGGACTTTCTAACAAATTAGAAGGCTAATGAATTTATTCCTTTAGAGGAAAGGAAAACGCAGCATCCATTTTAAAGGGAACTAGGCTACTCAACACTAGGTTTAAAATACTGCTTATGCTTATCATAGCCATCTATCAATAACTGAACAATAAAAAAAATCTTTCGACAGATTCAGATAGTTAATTCCGTATTGACTGTATAACTGAGTCAGCGGTGGCTAGCCAGAAAGACGAGAGAGAAGTGGACGAAAACTTTAAAAAAGTTAATTTTTCTTATTTATACACCAATTGCTATTTGCTAAGAACGAAAATACCAATGAAATAAATAAGAATCTAATATATATAAGTTAACGTTACATTCTGATAAACAACTGAGTTCAACGATTGTTGTAACCTGATACTTTATTAATGTGAACGTACTCCAGTACTGCAAGACAGCGAAACAACGTTTGCTGTCGAATAAGCAATATTTGGTGTCAGCTATAATCAAAGCTAGGTTTATGATTGTTATTGGTCATTCTTATTAATACTTTGAATCAAGTAAGGCACATAACTGCCGCACAAAATCATTTGTTATTTTAAAATGAATAAGATAATAAAAGTCCATGGGACTATAAAAAATAAGCAAACAAATCAACAAATTCTATATTTATCAGTAAAAGGATAATTTAACTGGCGCCCAACGAGAAGGAAGGACAGCCCCCTAGTAGCGACTGCAAACAGGAATTTTCGTACGAGATAGCTGCCGACCGTGAAACATGAAGTTTATTATAATAACAGTAAGTTAGTGAAGTAAAAAAATTATTATTAGTAATAAGCATCAAAGAATAGAACACAAAATTAAATTACAAATTTATTAAAGTAAACATAACGTAATAATTTCAAAAGAAAGTGATCTTTAATATTAAGTTAAAAAGCGTAAAACAAAAATTAAGAAAGCAACGCAACATAAAATTTTCAAAAGACAGTGTGAAAGAAAGTTTGTAATAAAAGTAGTACACACATTTGGAATTTATGTTAAGTGACCTGGAGGATTTAATCAGCAAAGTTGAAACTATGAGTGTTTCCAACAATACAACCCAAAATTCTGGTGGCACCACCAAAAAATTCCGCTTTTTCACTGAGAATCAAACAAGTGAGTTGATTAACGTTATAACGGAAACGGTGGCAAACCTTTTAAAAGGAGGGGAGGATAACTGCACCACCGAAGACGTCAGTATAAACGTCCCGGAAAACTTACTTGATTGCGAAAAAATTCCCGATATAATGAAAACTTTAAGAGAATTTTCTGGGAAACCTGGAGAATTCAGCTCCTGGAGAAAAGCAGTTGACAGAATCATGTCTCTTTATGAACAACATAAAGGAACTGCAAAATATTTTGCGATTCTTCACACTATTAGGCACAAAATTGTCGGCGAAGCCGACACGGCTTTAGAGTCATATCGAACTCCGTTAAATTGGAGAGCAATAAGAAAACGTCTGGTACTTCACTTTTCTGACAAAAGAGATATTTCAACTTTGGAATATCAAATGACTGTGTTGGCCCAGGGAAATCAGACAGTGACGGAATTTTATCAGAAGGTATACCACCATCTATCCCTAATTCTGAATAAGATTGATTGCTTAGAGCTCGGAAAAGAAGCTCTAGATGTTTTAACCCAAACATTCATAGACAAAGCATTAGATACCTTTGTCCAAGGGTTAAACGGAAATCTCCCCAGTTTGTTGAGTGTGACAAATCCAACGAGCTTACCACAGTCATTAAACGCTTGTTTAAAATTAGGTAACCTAGGTGTTCGGATACAACATGCCACAGAAAAGGGTCCGAGGCCCAATAAAAATCCAACCAAATCTCCCAAGAAAATTTTATCCTCAATTAACTTTTGAAGCTAACCCACATCATCAAAACTTTAATCATAGGCAAGAATATGCAGGACCAAATTATAACCGAACATTCCAACAACGGCAATATGGAGGTCAACAAGGTTTTCCAAATAATCCTTCAGCAGTGCCTCATCCTGGATCCAATCAGTTTGGAGGATGTCGACCTCCACTCCCTCCAAAACCGTTACCTCCCATGGATGTTGACCAATCTATTCAAACGAAACAAGTAAATTACCAAAATAGACCACAAACTAGTCGTGTATTTGCGTCCAATTATAAACACCAAGCTTCAGAGAATATCCATCAACCAGAATGTTCAATATCGAGGCTAACATACAGAACGATTTTTATTCTGACGACCCACAAGAAGATCATTATGAAGTAAATTATGATGACGGAACAGAGACAGAGCAAGACGAGCAATCAGGAATAGTTGATGACGTAAATTTTTTGGATTAGCTTCAACGTTGCCGTATTTCCCATACAAAATGAAAAATGGCAACGAATTGAAATTTTTAATAGATACAGGATCAAATAAAAATTACATTAAAAGCAAATTCATCAAAAATCCTCTACCGAACAATAAACCTTTTTCTGTGAATTCTGTTGGCGGAATAATTCACATTAACAATCATAGCTTCATTGACATATTCGACTGTGGAACTGAAAAATTTAAATTCTACATACTTCCGGGATTAGAAACCTTTGATGGAATAATCGGAAATGATACTTTAAGTTTTTTAAATGCTGTAATTTTCACAAAGGAATCGTACTTTACGATTCTTAACGGAAAACAATTTCCATTGAAAGAACTTGTAATTAGTGAGGTAAACAACATTACTTTACGACTCAATCATCTCACCCATGAGGATGAGAAAAAAATAAGAGGAATTCTGGATGAACATCCAAACCTATTCGCAGACCCTAATAGGAAATTTACTTTCTCAACAGTAGTACAAGCTGAAATAAATACAACTAGTGACAGTCCAGTTTACTCAAAATCATACCCCTACCCCATGGCGTTAAAACCTGAAATTGACAAGCAAATCGAAGAACTCTTAAGAGACGGAATAATTCGCCCATCTCGTTCAGCTTATAATGCCCCGGTTTGGATAGTACCAAAAAAACAAGACCCTTCAGGTACAAAAAAGTATCGTATGGTAATTGACTATAGGAAGTTAAATGAGATAACTAGACCTGACAGATACCCTATACCTGAAATAACAGACATCTTAGCAAATCTATGTAAAAATAACTATTTTTCAACTCTAGATCTAAAAAGCGGTTTCCATCAAATTCCTCTAAAGGAATCTGACATTGAAAAGACAGCCTTTTCTGTCAAAAATGGAAAGTTCGAATTTACTCGATTACCATTTGGCTTGCGCAATGCTTCGTCAATCTTTCAAAGGGCCTTAGACGACATCCTTAGGGACCATATAGGGAAACGATGTTACGTGTAAATAGATGACATTTTAATATTTGGTAAAACTAAAGAGGAAGATAATATTTCGAACACTGGAAAGTTCCAATCTGAAGGTTCATCTAGGGAAAAGTGAATTTTTAAAGGAAGAACTTAACTTCTTAGGATTCAACTGGGACCCCAACAACCAAGTGACACGGTTGCAGGCGTCTTAGCGTTCTAAGCCATCAACTTGTCAAAGATTCCGATGACAAATATTGATGATCAAAAATCTTCTGATACAGAAGAACAAATAAAATAAAGGTGGAAAAAAGCTGCCTTTGTATTTGTAATAAAGCATTGAAAAATAGGGTTACCAGCCAAGTCGGACTATAGGAAAGGTTTGGAATTAAATGACTAACATTAAAATAAATAAATAATTCGAATATACAAATTTCGAATGATTTGTGATATAAATGCTAGTCTCCAAGCTTAGCCTTCGTCCACCCACTAAAAAACACCATTCAATATGCCTGATGATCGGTCTAACCACCCGTGAAACGTAGCATAGTGGTTGAATGTGTGGGACTTCGGTGTATACCTAATTTTTCAATGTACCTATTAGGTCTAAATAGCTCAACTCGAAAGAGAATTAATTCAAATATCACTCTAAAAATGACCTTCGCCTTAATAAGGCAAAACAAAAAAATGATTTCAGCATGAGCCAGGCTGGGATTCGAACCTGGGACCCCAACAACCAAGTGACACGGTTGCAGGCGTCTTAGCGTTCTAAGCCATCAACTTGTCAAAGATTCCGATGACAAATATTGATGATCAAAAATCTTCTGATACAGAAGGACAAATAAAATAAAGGTGGAAAAAAGCTGCCTTAGTATTTGTAATAAAGCATTGAAAAATAGGGTTACCAGCCAAGTCGGACAATAGGAAAGGTTTGGAATTAAATGACTAACATTAAAATAAATAAATAATTCGAATATACAAATTTCGAATGATTTGTGATATAAATGCTAGTCTCCAAGCTTAGCCTTCGTCCACCCACTAAAAAACACCATTCAATATGCCTGATGATCGGTCTAACCACCCGTGAAACGTAGCATAGTGGTTGAATGTGTGGGACTTCGGTGTATACCTAATTTTTCAATGTACCTATTAGGTCTAAATAGCTCAACTCGAAAGAGAACTAATTCAAAGTAAAACAAGGAGGTTTTTCTGCAAATCCAGACAGGCTTAAGGCTATAGTGAACTTTCCCCAACCCAAAACAGTTCACGATTTGCGATCATTCTTAGGATTGACTGGACACTATAGAAGATTCGTTAGGGGATACGCTCAAATAGCTAAACCATTGACTTCGATAATGAGAGGTGATATTGGTAGAATATAGTTTTGAAGAAAACACACGCGTTTAGTTACGGCTCCGATAAAAACATTAATAACAACACTTACAAAAGTCCGGTGAATACGAAAGCACATTCCAAACAAGGCACTAAAACTGCGGCACACAGTGAGAATCGCCAACCAAGGATTACATGGTGAAGTAAAATATATCAATCAAAAATTATTTTACATTTTATACAAAAATTATTGGAAATATAAAATCACAAATTTCACTCAAAGAGTTCGAACAAAAACACAACCAGCTGATCTCTCTCAATAATAATACTGGTTGTAAGTGATAGAGTTCCCACAATCTCAACAACAGTTCACAGCTGATCAGCCTTTTGGTCTACGGTGTTGCCATCTGAACCTGTTTTGCAGGCAGTACCACATCACAATTAATTTTATTGCAGTTAAAAGGCATTGCCATCCCCAACATAACTAAAATAAGGACTGTCCGGGATGTCTCAAACACCACTCACTTCAAAATCGAATTTTACGTTCCAGTCGGCAAAAAGAACGTTGACAGAAACCTCACCTGATGAAATGCCGTGTTCTTCGAAAAAATTAGTTGGAAACGTAGAAGTATCTGATCTAATGATGATGATGCAAAAATCCATGGAGTCGATAATGGAAGATAAATTAAAAAACGTCTCGACTAAAGACGATATAGAAAATATAAGAACCCACATTTCAAATATCGATAAGAAATGTGAAGAATTGAAGACGGAGAATCAGACATTACGACATGAGATCGATAATCTCAGAGCGGAACGCAGTAGAGATTATGACAAAATTCGTTATCTGATCGAACAAAGTAAGCGCAAAAACATCATATTTAAGGCAATTGCTGATAAAGGCTCCCCAAAGAAAGCAGTAGAGGATATATGTAACAATGTACTCAAACTGGGCAATGTGAAAGTCATAACAGCTAGAGTATTATATAGAAATAATGGAAAGATGGGTGTAGTGGCTGAATTGCAAGCCGAAGATATGGTCACGACAATCTTTAGAAATGCAAAACATCTTGCGGGAACAGGCATTAAACTGGAAAGAGACTTAAGTGAAGAAAAACAGCAAGACCGAAAGGTACTAATGGAGTTGAAATCAGCGATTCTTCAAATAGACAAAACACATAAGATCTTCGTGAAGAACGATAGCATTAAAATTGGCACCAAATGGATGCACTTCTCAAAAACCAGAGAGCTGATGTCGGGTAAAAACAAAGCTGAATCAGTAATAAAAGAATTGTACGGTAACAAATTAGATAATATACAAATGGATTATGCTTATTTGTTAAACAATATCAATCAAAAAAACTAATTTGTAGCAATGTATGTAGAAGCAACCCCTCACAAGAAGAACATATATTAAAAATCCTTTCATACAATGTCCACGGGCTCGAAAATAAAATGTTATTCCCTGAATTTTTTAAATATATATGTGAATTTGATGTATTTGCTTTACTGGAAACCCATATAAGTCGAGAAAAATTCGAGAAGTTTCAAAAATATTTTAATGGATACACTTTATACTGGCAATCAGCATTAAGAAACAGTCGATTTGGAAGAGGAATCGGTGGTATGCTTATTGGGGTCAAAACTTCGCTAAAAACCATTGGTTTCAAACACAAATATGAAAATAAATCTGACATAAACTATATACACATGGAAATGGAAAATAGCATTATCGTCAATATTATACCACTTTACCTCAGACAGTCTACCTGGGTAGAAGACTTTGAAAAGCTAGACATATTTCTAAAGGAAAATGATATTGAAAACCCTATAATAATCGGAGACCTAAATATCAGAATCGGACTAATGCAGGTGGAAATTGGAGAAGTGCATAGATCGATGTTTTCCGCGGGGTTGGAAGAAAGAAAGTCAAAGGACACTCAAACAAATCCGAGGGGAAAGAATTTCCTTGAATTTTGTCATGACCATGGACTAGTGATAACAAATGGAATGACTAAAGGAGACGAATATGGAGAATTTACGTTTGTTAGCTCAATTGGAACATCTGTAAATGATATATGTGCTGTCTCACAGAATGTTCTTACTCACATACATAAATTTACAGTAGAAAACCAGATCTGGTCTGACCATATGCCTGTAATACTGTCTTTGATAGCCAAAACAAACATTAAAACTGATAGTACAAACTCCCTCCTGCCAAAATTAAGATGGAACATGAACAAAAAGCATGCATATCATCCTAAAGTGACGGAATTGCTAGAAAGAAGAAACACACAAGGTGTCTTAAGCTTCTCCAATATAGCTGATATAATAAACAAAGCCACGAAAGAATGTTTTGGGAATCCCCCAGTATTTGAGAAAAAAGAAAGATGGTTTAACTTAAAATGCCATAATGCGAGGAAAAAAACCTTTAAGTGTCTTAATGAATTTAGAAAGCATAGTACAAATGAGAACAAGATGAAATACAATGAAAGTAATCGACTCTACAAAGAGATATGCTACAAAGCAAAACAGAAATATTATATTGCTTTAGATAAGAAATTAGATATCATTCAAGACAGCAAAGACTGGTGGAAGCTTGCTAAAGAAATAAGGAGTGATTGCAATACAGCAGGCATATATGTTGCAACAGATGAACTAAAAATATACTTCGAAAATCTACTTAATCAGCCAAAAATATCCCCCGATATGCAATATGCTCGAATGTATCTGGTAGACGAAGATTTAGACAAACCAATTAGCTTTATTGAAGTAAAAGATGCTCTGAGAAAGGCGAAAACGAACAAGGCTCCTGGTGAAGACCGTATCCCGTATGAGTTTTTCAAATACGCTCCGGATATACTCTTACATGAAATAGTTAAATCTTGCGACAACATGTACACGAGCGGAGAAATAGACGCATCATTCGTCAACAGTATAATCTATCCAATATTCAAAAAAGGAGATAACACACAGGCATCTAATTACAGGGGCATATCGTTTATGAACTGTTTACCGAAGATACTAATGGGAATTTTGACGGAACGATTATACAAATGGGTTGAAAAATACAATAAATTAAATGAATACCAATCTGGATTCAGGAAAAATTATTCCACATGTGACAACATTTTTAATCTTACTTCCATCATTCATTTAAACTGGCTCAAGAAGAAAAAAACTTATGCTTTCTTTGTCGACTTTAAAGCGGCATTCGACAGCGTTTCTAGGAAATCCCTCATATATAAGCTGAATAACATAGGAGTTTCAACCAAAATGTTACAATTCATAGAACGTGTTTACAAAGAAACAAATTTCATGGTATGGACCGGTAAAGAACTTTCCAAACAGTTTTCTACGTCAGCTGGTGTAAAACAGGGTTGTCTGTTGTCACCATTGTTATTCGCAATATACTTGGATGACCTACATGATTACATTGGAGGTGGTATAGAGATCGGCGACCTAAATATACGAGTATTGCTTTATGCTGACGATATCGTCATTATCGCAAATGAAGTACACGTATTACAAAAAATGATAAAAAAGTTAGAAACGTACTGTGATACCTGGAATATGACTGTTAATTTGAACAAATCCAAGATAATGGTATTCCGAAAAGGGGGAAGGATATCAAAAAATGAGAAATGGTACTACAAAAATCAACTCATAGAGATCACATCAGAATTTACCTACCTCGGAATGCTTCTAACACCCTCACTTTCATTCAAAAAACATGTTCAGAAAAGAAACAATTTGTCGAAAACCAGCATAAATTCTACATGGCACTGTTTTCTCAATAAAGGGGACATATCCATTACATCAAAGTGGAAACTTTTCCAAGCAGTGTGTAGATCCATACAGCAATATGGAGCGCAGATATGGGGATATGAACTCTTTGAAGAAATTGACAAATTGGATGTTTACTTTTGGAAGAAAGTTCTAAGACTACCAAACTTCACACCATCTTATATCCTGAGATTGGAAATAGGAACGGAGAATAATCACATTTTCGCATTAAATACACACTTAAACTACATAACTCGTGTACTATTCGACTATGGGGATAATCGATTACCAAAAAAACTTGCAAACAGAATTTTACAAAATCAAATCTATTGGGCAAAAGATGTTAATGTACTCCCAACTGAAAACTGTATTGAACCGTTTGATATAAACAACACTAAGAGTCAAATCATTGCTAAGAGAGACTCTCTTATAGAGACATTGATCTTAAAATATCGGGTCGATCAAATGAATAAAGCCAATCAGACATGTCGGTTTTACAACAAGCTAGAACCAGCTGCCGGTCAGATGTACATAACATCCCAAACAACACCACAAGAACAAATGTGGATATTTAAAGCCAGAAGTGATATGCTTAAACTCAACTTTAATAGATATGAACCCAATAGAAACCCCATATGTTCACTTTGTAATATGATGGAAATAGAAACTCTTCAACACTTCTTATGTCGTTGTCCAACATTGAAGGAATTTAGAATTATGTTCTTCCAAAAGGGGTTGCTGCAGGAAGAAGAATTGATAAACATATTAAACGGATATATTATAAACTGGAATCAGTTATCAAAATTTATAAAAACTTGTACACAATACAGAAATCAATTAATATCTGAATTCAACTTGTAGATTAAATTCGAATCTTTTCCAAAACTTGTTGATTAATTTTACCATATAGTAGGCAGACGACAATAAGTCAATGCCTCAATTGTAAAAACACAATTTTATTATTTTTTATTTATCTTCTTGTCACTTACATATATTGCTTAGCATTTAATAAGAAAATGTAAAACTGTTTTAAAAACTAAATAAAAAATATACTACTACTACTATTGGTAGAACTCCTAGAAACCAATCAAAAAAATAGCATTGACTTGAACCCCGAACAGATTGAAAGCTTTAAGCAACTTAAAAATTGCTTAGTTTCGGATGAAGTCGTACTGCATTACCCAGATTTTGATAAACCATTTGAACTCACTACAGATGCATCAAATTACGCACTGGGCGCAGTCTTATCTCAGAATAATAGACCGATTACGTACCTATCTAGAACTCTTAGTAAGGCAGAAGAGCAATACGCAACTAATGAGAAAGAGATGTTAGCCATCATTTGGGCTTTGAAAGAGTTAAATTGCTATTTATATGGTGCTAGAAACATAAAAATATTCACTGACCACCAACCGCTGACCTTTGCGTTAAGTAACAAAAATACTAACGTAAAAATGAAGAAATGGAAGGCACAGTTAGAAGAATACAACTATGAATTGATTTATAAACCAGGTAGTTCTAACGTAGTCGCAGATGCGCTATCTAGACCCCCAATCACTAACGTGAATTCTTTAACACCAACAATTCACAGTGCTAAAAATTCATCTGAAAATCTCATCCATTCAGTAGAAGTCCCTATAAATACCTTCAAAAACCAAATGTTAATAGAAGAATCTGACGTTTCTTCTTATGAGTTTAAAATAATATTTCCATCATACCATCGTCACATCGTAAAGGGAAGTGCATTTGATCATGATACCTTGAAAGAAATTTTATTAAAATATCTTAACCCACTTGTGGTAAATTGCATAAAAACTTCGGAATCCTTAATGTTGAAAATTCAATCAATATACCCAGCATACTTCAGCAGTTTCCAAATAAAATTTACACAAATAATATTAGAGGATATTACAGACGAAGAAAGACAGAAACAGATAATAATTGATACCCATAATAGAGCACATAGAAAACAATAACAGTCAAACGCCACTTTTCAAAATCATAATAAAACGAAGATATTATTAAAGATTATAATAATTATACCGTAAAGAAACGCTTGCACATAATAAAAAATGAAACACTAACTAAAATAAACTGGATACAAGAAATCAATAAATTTTGTAATATTGAATATAAAAAGGTTCGTAGAGCCATAGAAACTAAAAATATCGATAATTAACAATATTCTAGAATGAAAACAATTTACAGAAGATGAATATGTAATAAAACACATTTAAAATTGAACACACTAAACATAATAAATTATAAAAAAGGAAACATTGTAATTTGAAAAATGTGCTCAGCACAATAATTACTTAAAACATTAAAAATTGTCCTAATAAAATGTGCATAGCACCTGAAAAAGGACAACATTCATTAATTAATAAAATCATATTTTGTAAATGAGTAGAAATAAGAAGTTATCTAAAAGAAAATGAAATTAAATCATTGTAATAGAATAAATAGTAATAATTGAATAAATAAATTGAATAAATCATAAAAAGAGAACTAATAAAACAATCATAGAAATGTTTGTAATAAAAGGTGCATAGCATCGGAAAAAGAACAACATTGATCAATAAAAAAGCATATTTTGTAAATGAGAATAAATAATAAGCCATCTAAAAAATAAATCAAATCATTGTAATTGAATAAATAATAGTAATCTTTGTTTGTAACAATGTTTATAATAAAAGGTGCATAGCACCATAGAAACAACAAACGATAAAAGAAATAACATTTTATGAATAAGAACCCAGCAAAATTTGACGGAAGGGGTTCTTTGCGATGACGTGATTTCATGTCATCTTTTGCATTGGTTCAAAAGAAGTCGTGGAAGATCCGATCTTTTCATTAGGATTTGAACCAATGCAGAGGAAGTCGTGAAAGATCCGATCTTTTCATCAGCATTTGTACCCATTCCATCGATCCAATAGAGATGATGTTTGTGTTTTTATTTACACACCTGTTTATTTTCATTTTGGTATGTTCCAGTACTGCAAAAATCTACTAATTTTTACTATTTTTTCCGATAACATAAAGGAAAAATTGTTATCGTAGTAAAAATAAGTAGATTCTTGCAGTTTCTGGAACAGACCAAAGTTGTTAGAACTGTCGTCGTGATGTTGTCTTACATTTTCTGCATATCAAACAACTAAAACTTCTAAACAATTGGTATTATATGAAGTCCCAACCATCGAGCTAAAAATAGAATCGGACTGCACACATTGCTATTTGAAAAGTTCCCTTGTCTGTTCTAAATCTGACATAGAATGAAATCGATCAAATCTCGCTTCTTGGAATTTGAAAAAAAGTCCGAAACGAAATGGAACAAGAATCTGAAAATAAAGAAGAAACTACTTTTGGAAAGAAACAATTAAAAATAAATTAATTAAGCATAAATGGTATTTTCCATAAAAAGTCTCTCCTCCCCGTTCGTTACATTTTGTTCTTAGAGATCCCTAAAGCAAGCCGGGTTGTAGATCCCTACATATTTCCGTCACTAAACAAAAGAGTATAAATTACCAAAATGTTGTTATAAAATAACAAAATTATAAAATAAAAGTAATTTACGAAATAAAAATACATAAAGGAGTGCATTTGGAGTCCATGTCGAAATCTGAACTGGTGATGGGAAGATAATTGAAAAAACCTTTTGTAAGATGAAAGAATATCAGTTGCGGAGAATGGAGGAAGTAATCTTTTGCGTTGCAGCGGTGGTGATTACATTGCAATTTTGGATGTAAACTTTTGAAAAACTAAACTGATAAATTAATTGTAGTTATTTCATGAATTCGTTTGAATTAATAAAGAGTTTGTTTTTCATGAAAACCATATTTCAATACAGCATTTCCATTTCCAAAACAATACATGAAAATTTCATGCCAAGGGGTTGGTGAAAATGACATGCCAAAGCATTGGTTAAAATGACATGTCAAAGCATGGGTGAAAATGACGTGTCAAAGCATTGGTGAAAATGACATATCAAATCATTGGTGGAAATGACATGCCAAAGCATTGGTGGAAATGTCATGTCAACGCATTGGTTAAAATGACATGCTTAGGATCCAGAAAAGAACGTCATCTTTTGGGGTCCACGCTCATATAAAATTCATCGATGAAGATGCTAAAAAGATGACATGCTAGATCACTTGCACCCATGATTGAATGTCATCTTTGGCATCGAACATTTTGCTGGGAACAACTAAAAGCTATCTAAGAAGAAAATGAATTGAAAAAATTAAAAAGAAATATTAATAAGCCATCTAAAAAATAAATCAAATCATTGTAATTGAATAAATAATAGTAATCTTTGTTTGTAACAATGTTTATAATAAAAGGTGCATAGCACCATAGAAACAACAAACAATAAAAGAAATAACATTTTATGAATAAGAAGAACCAAAAGCTATCTAAAAAGAAAATGAATTAAAAAAAATAAAAAAAATAATATTATTCAATTTAAAAAAGGAACAAGCTCTTAACTTTACAAATGCTAAAATGTTTCAAGAAAATTGTAAAACCTTAACTATTAGACCTATAAGAAAAACTTGGCCACAAAAAATTTAAAACGAAAGAATGAAACATTTGTTATGATAAGCGAATGTAAAAACATAACTGTTGCCACCTTTGTCCAAAATCAAAAGTAATTAACGCTAAAAATGATGATTGTGTTTCAAAATTATGGAAACAACACAGAAGAAAATTGAAACTCTCAAACAAAAAAAATCTACAAAATAGCATTTTAAGTATCAATCGGCACGCTTGATTATTCAGAAGGGAGGAGTTAACGTTACACTCTGATAAACAACTGAGTTCAACGATTGTTGTAACCTGATACTTAATTAATGTGAACGTACTCCAGTACTGCAAGACAGCGAAACAACGTTTGCTGTCGAATAAGCAATATTTGGTATCAGCTATAATCAAAGCCATAAACCTAGCTTTGATTATAGCTGTTAGATTGTTATTGGTCATTCTTATTAATACTATGAATCAAGTAAGGCACATAACTGCCGCACAAAATCATTTGTTATTTTAAAATGAATAAGATAATAAAAGTCCATGGGACTATAAAAATAAACAAACAAATCAACAAATTCTATATTTATCAGTAAAAGGATAATTTAACTTATATATATATATATATATATATATATATATATATATATATATATATATATATATACGTTGTTCCAGAAGCAGGGTACAAACTGGATCTCTGAGTTTTTCAGTTCCCTCTAAACATAATAAAGTTTTGGTATGTGTTAAATTCGCAATTAACAATTAAAAAAGTAACGAGATATACCGTCAGCCTATGTGAATTAAAACTTTCATCCACGGATAGATCGACACAATTGTTGAACTTTTGTGAGGGAGGTAACATAAAGAGAAGATCGGTTATTTTAGAAGTAAAACTAAATTTGGACCAAAAATTAGAAGATCCAACGTTTGGATAGATTTGGTTGCCCCGTTCAAGGGATATTGTGCATACCATTTTAGTGACATTTTTTTAAATATTCGAGGGAAGTACAGGAAGTTGTTGCCAATCTTCTAACCGAGACTAAGTTTGGACACCTTTTGGGCTGTTTTCTCAAGAGGTGTGGGACTTGCCCCTGAAAAAGCATTTACCGTCGTAATTGAGTTGCTTCAACAGAAATCAAAGCGATTCGAGAGCAGGTCTTAAAGTGAATTTTTCCAAAATTTTGTGTTGGAAGTACCCGAATGAGTGGACAAATATAGTCCATATTCAAATCTGATATCCATATGGCAGATGTATTGCATATATCCATATAGCAGTGTAAAGTATGGACCAATCGGTCACTCCCTTTAAGAGTTATCCTGCGCACCATTTTTCCGAACATTTTCGAACTTTTGTGGCAAAATATTACGATACCCAAAATTTGGTTCGAATCGGTTGATCCGTTCGAGAGTTATCGTGCGCTCCAGCCAGCCAGACAGGCAGACGGACAGTGCAAAATCAACTTCAAATTGTCTGAAACGGATTTCGTCCAAATATACTTGGGGTCTAAAACCATTATTTCGATGAGGCACATTTTGCCCGTATGAAAGTGTATATCAAGCTTTTTGTAGAAAATTAACTTATGTTGAAACTGAGGTATGGGGTATTATAACTCGCGATCAGTTTTACTAAACTGTTATAGCCCGAATCACCGAGGGGTTTCTTAAAATAATAATTTGAGCGGAAGCTGTGGTCGTACTAATGTAAAAAAATCGGAAAAAATCGTTGAAGGAAACGAGTTTCATTATGTTATTTTCCAATTAGTGGTTTTACAACACAATGTAGAGCTTAATGCTCAAAGGAGAAGTTAAAGAGTACACTTCAGAGTTGAAGTTTCTAATGTATGATTTTTTAATATATCCACTCTATCTACCTCAAACGGACGCTGACATTTTGAAACCTAAAAAATGGGTTTTTTTGAATTTTTGCTCTAATCGGGACGCGCAGCTGGATTTCCCTAAAAGCTTATTATTTGATTGTAGTACTCGCGATTTCGCATTTGTTAATGTATAACATGAGGGTGTAGCCCTCCCAGGATCACAGTAATCTGCGCCCAAACACGAAATTTTTGTGCGTAAATTTTTCTCAAAAACCTATTTTTTGGTTTAAAATTTACAAACGTCATTCGATAGCCGTGGAAACCCGCGTAAATTTAGTTTTTTTTTACGTTCTGAATCTAACAAGCCACGACGCGTAAAAATCCTCCCACTAGATCGGCGAATATGATACCCCACAAATTTCCAAAATTTGCCAAAAATTCTTTTGAAAATATCGCATATTAAAACGCGTTTTGATCATGTCAGTTCTACTTAAATAAATAGATCGATACGCGTGTTTAAACTGCGCGAAAACAGATATTTAAAAACTCTCGCAAATCCAGAGACATAACAGATTTCTCCTAAAAATTGAGTGCGATGCTACATCCACGGTTCTTGATGGATCGCATTAAAACGGCATAGAATGATGTATTTTTTAATGGTGATTATTGAAATCGGATGCGCATAAAATGTAAATGAACTTCGCGGAAATTATGATCATTTTACTGTATTTTGCACCCTAATATGCAGTGGATGCTACATCGTGGCCGCCAAATAGAATTTGACAAACTGTACACCAAATAAAAGGGATTGATTCGCTGTGTTGGAAAATCGGATGCGCATGATGTCATTTTCATTATTACGCGGTTTATATGCGTCTCAAATGTTGTAATATTCAGTAAAACATTATTCTAACGTTATGCCACAATTGGAATTCCTTGTGATTTAATATAAGTTTCTAATAATATTATCCAATAGGAAAACTATAAGCGAAAAATTTGTTACAACGGAATATCATCATTATTGCGTGAAATTTTGAGGAAAATGCCGAAGAACTCAAACATTTTTCCTTCAACTTTTCCTATAAAATCATAAAAAAAATAAAATTAGAATAATATGATTTTAATTTTTCGTAATATTTTATTCGTATTTTTGCAAATAACATGAATACTACAGCTCCAACCTTCATTTTATTCTTCAAAATGTCTGGATGCTGTTATAATTTTTTTATATATTTTTTGTAAGTATGAGCGCTATTGTTTCAAAAATATGTTTGTAAATACGTGAAATTATTTAACAAATTTGATTTTTCGCGAATACATTGAGACTTTGCGATTATTTTTTTTATCATCGCAAATGTTACGAATTCAGTTAACGATAATAGGATATAACAGCTAACTATATTAAGCCGCGATTTTGTTAGAATTTTTTCTAATTATCATAATTAAAACGGTCAGATTCGGTCAGATTTAGAATGCTGATTTTTTTCTTAATCTATGTACCAAAAATCATTGATGTAGTATCACATAAAGTGTTCAATCACCTAACGTCAGTAAAGATCCAATAGTGTTTTCTTCTTTCAGTTAAAGCCTTTAACAACTATAGCAAGAATATTGACACCCTGTCACTTCCAATATGAAACTTATCTTGATGTCAAATGAATAATACTGAAGTTTTCTAACCAAAATATTGTTGGAATTGGTATACTAAAAGGGGGTCTAGGAGGATTATTTCGCAGTGTTACTTGGATTTTGGTCAAAATAAATTTGTAATACACTTTCCACATTATAGTGAAGTTGTAAATCAGTGGGATCTAAACCAGTGTTTCAAAGTGTAAATACGTTTTGCCAATAATGTGGCGGTATGTTAACAAATCGATACTGCTTGAAAACTTACGTAAAAGGTGCAATTATAATTATATTTTCATTGAACTTTACCTTTTGTTGCAAAAATTAAGTGGATCATTTGGACCAATAAATAATTATAATAAAGCCTTTGCTTACACGTTTCCTCGTAGTTTTCATATAAAATTAATAAACGGTTCCCACAATTTATTAATGGTAATCTATCTATCATATAAAAATGAAAATTCTTTTGATAAATTAAAAAAAAGAATTTTGTCCGGAGTCGGAGTCGAGCTTTTTTTCACGACTCCGACTCCAAAAAAAATTGCTAGACTCCGACTCCGCAACCCTGGTTCAAATCAACCTTTCATTGGCATTTTCTCCAACTTCATCAGAAGTTTGTATCTGGTATATCTGGTTGTTCTGACATTACGTCACTTGTCCAGCCAGTGCCTGCCTGTCTCCATGGCCTTTCCTCAACTTAGGGTATTCCTAAGATACATATGTATGTAGTTAAATACGTAATCACAGATTATGCTAATAACATGTAAATATGAAATAGTTTAACTTTGAAAATGATTACACTATAGTCATAATTAAGTTGAAAACAAATAACAAATAAAATTTATTTAATGTGGTTGATGAAACATGTATTTGAAATGTTAAAAAAATGATCGGTCCTAGTCTGTTAAAAGATCAGGCTCTTTTAAGGCCGGGAGTATGTTCAGTTTTGTGGAAACTGTACTTGTTGTTTTAATAGTTCGTAAATTGAATACACTTCTTTAAATTATTATCTCATTCTCATTTGCCTTTGCCGAAGATTGTAAATTAGTTAAATAAAGAAAAGACTTAGGATGCATGTGTTTTCCGTATGCTAGTTTTATTTTTGGTAATATATTATGTAATAAAAGTTATGGCCAGAAATAGAAGATAACAAAAGAGACGATCACAAAGTAGGTACTTTTCGTTTTCATCCGCAACGTAATGTGTACGTGGGGTGCATATGCATTTAGGCACATCGTGCATATAAATAAATAAGTGCATGTGTATTATTATGTTAGATTTTAAGGGCTAGATTTAGATTTCATTTATTCAATAAAATAAGTTCTCATAAAAACCAAAAGCGAAGAGATTCATTATTTCGGCTCCCTCTCCTCCAACAAGTATGTAAATAATCAGCATATTTGAAAAACGTTTTATATACCTTTCCTTACAATTACCAAAAATAAATATTTAAAAACTGTTATTATTTTTGTAATAAGAAGACAAGTTTATTGGAGCTTGATGTCCGGATGCTGAACTCTATCATAGTTTAAGTTAATGTTGACACTTAATTTACTTTTTATTATAAAGTACAAAGGTTGATAAAAATAAACAACAATCTCATTATTTCTGGATGTATTAATTGTTTTCTTAACGACCAAAATGTAGGGTTACGATACGTTGTGAGTAAATTTCTAACGAACGTCACTTTGACCGATTATTAAACCAAATTACAATTGAGGAACGTTTAAAATTATTTAAAGACAATTTATAATTTTTTATTGCATTTTGGACAGGTTTTTTGGGAAATTGCCCACTGTATATTGTCTTTGCTTCCGGTCATTTCCTCAATGTTAGCGTCGACTCCTTACCCGATGTCATCGATGACAATCTTCCAACGAACGAACGTGGGTTCAGACGGACGCACACTGGTCGCAACCAAAAATTAAACTATAAAATTGCGAAATATTTTCCATTGTATCGATTACAGACACTCCGCAAGAAATTTTGCTGCATCAGTTTTTAAAAAATTTGTTGCTAAAAAATTGTCTTCATATTTGTTTAAATATTAAATAAATTCGTAATAAAACTAAACATTATTTATTTTTAATTGATAGCGGAGGGTGTGACTTAAATTATAAAAAATTGTTTTGTGTCAGGAGGTACATAGTTATATAGCAATAAATTAAAAAAAAATTATTTTTATAGGATTTTTATTGGTTTTACGCGCTTTTTCAATAGAGTGTATCTTGTAAACTTGGCCGAACTTTATTTTTTGGGAATTAAATTGGACTCTTTGAATACGGAATAACCACATTAGGGCTGCAAATATTTGCAAATCTTCTATAACTGCACTTTTAAAATATGGGACTTTGCTTGAAATTAATACTAATTTAGCTGGGCATTTGTATGTGAGCTATTTCAAGGAGGGGTTCTACCCCGGAGAACCTAAAATACCATATTATAGCTAAATCCGGTAATAAATATGGGATAACAAGTAAAAATTCAGTAAATCGGGGGGTACCATAAAAGGGGGCTACACCAAAACATAAATCCACATTGAACATGTTTTGCAAGAAGATTTTACACGCAGTGATAACACGGAATGCAAAATAACAGCCAAGTCGGGTGAAAAATGTGGTCATATATTCAAAATACCTTAAATCGGGAGGTACGGTTACATGGGGACAATATCAAAACGTGCCCCTATGTCCATAATTTTTGGTGGAAATATTTTGTGACCACAAGGAACCCTAAGTACAAAATTACAACTAATTTGCAACGAAAATGTGGCTTAAATCCTCCAAAAGCGGAAAATCGTAAGGTACCGTTATATGGGGGCTATACCAAAACATTAGCCAATATTGTTCATATTTGGCACATTATTACCCACAGACAGTATGAATGGAACGACATAGTATATTTTGGAAATGTATCTTATTTTGAGAGTCACTCCTTTCGATAGTTACAGCCCCCACAAGCCATTTTGGTTGGTCACCGTAGTATTTAGAACTTTGTCGGCAAGCATGGACTTGCTCACGAAAAATAGAATATCGCCGGAAACAAGTCTACAAGATGTACCATTTGGTCAAAATGTCAAAATGATCCTGGAACAGTCTTTAAACTGCACTTTTGTGAGTGAGGTACCCGAAGAACTTTTGTGTCGGAGTTTCCGATATGACTTAAATTTAATTACGAGATCCAGTTGTAAAGTTATAATACCCAAAGCGCCAGCCAGCAAGCTGAGAGAAAGACGGATTCTTTTCCAAACATGTGGAGTCTGAAATCTTTATTTCGATGCGTTTTTCTGGTTACCAATATCTATTTTTTCCACGACTTCTACTTTATCTTGTGTCAATTTTTAAATCGGCAACTTAAATCGCGTTTTTCTCGAAACTCGATTTTTTGAGATGTGACACTCTGAGTAAATGAGGGATATCACAGTAACAACATTGTTGACGATAGGGAAATAATCCAGAGAATATGCTACACATAAAGAATATCTATATAATATAATTCTTTCACAAACATCCCATAAGGGACAAGGGAGACTTCTCTCATATCAATGAGTGCACCCCGATTCATATTTAGCTTTTCCTAAAAAATATGTAAGAAATGTTTGTACGTCCACAAAAGAATATATAGCACCAAAATACCGAAAATATGGACATGTCCTTATATAGGGCTATTTCAAAACATGGACCGATATAATCCGTCTTCTATACCAACAGTCCTAGGAGATATGTACATAGTATTTAAGTCCGAGGAGTTATATAATATTCTTGAAAGCTCAATCTTAAATGTTGACAGCTTTATGTTAATTTTAACAGATTATGAATATTTAGGGTAATGGTATTTTGTGCAAACATAAAAATACCACCATATAGAACATGGACAATTATTAAGAAATTTGGTGTCACTTTTCCCCTGCCGTTCCCGCACCGATTGCAAGGAAAGTTTCCAATGTATAACCTATTTTTTTATCGAATTTTAATATAGTCTTCAATACGGGACCATTCTACATAAGTCACGTCTTTCCCAAACCAGCACTCTGATATATGCATATATTTACAGTAATTAATTCATGAACATTGGTTACGTTTTTCAAGCAATACCTATAAAGTATTTATATAACAGTTTTTTAATTGCTGTTCTGACATTGATTTCTCATTTACACAGCCCTGATACAGGAGAAGACTTGAGAACCCCTAAAAAATCGCTCTTGAAGATTTTTTTCTAATCAATCACACTTAACTTTTTTTGAAAATGTGGCAAGGAATAATGGATTGAATTAGTCTTCTTTCGATTATACAAAATCCTCTAATTTAACTTCCTCATCAAATTTCTAAAGTCATCATCTCCACGGCTCTTGGAACACGAATCACTTAACATTCGTATAAGATCAAATGGAACAACGACTGTATTTCTTAAATATTGCCGAATCATTCGATATTAAAATTTAAATATTCGGTATTGAATAAAACCATTTTCTTTCGACACAAAAAATTTATACATTTTTAAAAATAAAATAAAAAAATAATAGTAATAATAAGGAATTTAGTACTCCCTATTATTACTATTTAAAAATATTCTTTTGGTGCCAATTGTCTCATACTATGCATTTCGTCCTTTTAGTTACTTTATTTTTATTTTGTTTCCATTTTGTTTGATTTATTTTTTAATTTACCTGTTATGAAAGAACTTGAGATTCTAGAAAGAAAATTTCTGAGACTCTGTATCGGTAAAAATTTCAAATCCGTTAATAGAAGATTTTCTAATAATTTCATTTATACAAATTATCATTTATACAAAAGATTAATTCAATTTTGTCAAGAGTTTAAGATGACCATAACTAATACAATATTCCGACTACACCCCAGAAGACTCTATACATGGAGATCACCATTAGATAACAGAAGGAATATCGTTCGAAATCAAATTGACTACATAATGATCAACAGCAGATTCAGATCTTGTGTGACCAAATGCTCAACGTACCCGGGAGCTGATGTGCCATCCGACCACAATCTGTTGATGCTCAACGTTCGAATAAAAATTGCAAGATTTAAGAAAAGGAAGAAAAAATCTCACAAGATAAATACTGAGATACTCAATAACTCATCAACCAGAAATGAAGTGAAGGTGCAAATCAATAATATACTTGAAAACATAGATTCAAACGATGTAGAAAATATATGGAACAATGTCAAGGATACGATGTGCAAAATAACAAAAAAATATCTTGGAAACTGTACAAGAAGACCCCAAAATGAATGGATGAATAATGAAATTATGGAACTTCGTGTGGAACGAAGCAAATATAGGAATGTTGACTATGAACGTTACTGGGAAATCAACAAGGAAATCCGCACCGCTACGCGTGCTGCAAAAAATGCTCTATTGAATGAAAAGTGTAGAGAAATTGAACATCTACAAAATATTCACGATGATTACAATCTTCATAAAAAACTAAAAGAATCCGCAGGAGTGTATAAGAGAGCATCACCATCAGTACTAATGGATGACAACAATCGACCAATCTTTGAGCCATTACACATAAAGAAACGATGGAAAAACTATATTGAACAATTATTCACTGACGACCAACGGTCAAGATATGATAACAACATAAATACATCTTTAACGGGAAACCCAATTACCAAATCCGAAGTAGAATATGCAATTCAATCACTAAAAGATAGGAAATCAACCGGACCCGACGAAATTCCTTCTGAAGTCTTAAAATTAATAGATGGTGATAACATCTCACTCATTGTAAGACTTTTCAATCATGTGTATGATACTGGCCAATATCCAAACGAATGGCTGAAATCAACTTTTATTGCGATACCAAAGAAATCTAATGCAAAAAAGTGTTGTGACTACAGGCTTATTAGCCTTATGTGCCACATATTAAAAATTTTTTTGAGAATAATCCACAAACGAATTTACACGAAATGCGAACGTGCTATGGGAGAGTCCCAGTTCGGCTTCAAGGAGGGTATGGGCACCAGAGAAGCCATATTATCCATCCAAGTACTGGTACAGAAATGCCGCGAAGTTCAAAAAGATGTTTATATATGTTTCATTGATTATGAAAAGGCATTCGATAACGTCCAACACGACAAATTGATAAATATACTAAGGGAAATTGGAATACAAGAAAAAGAAATTAGATGCATACGCAATTTATATTGGAACCAAACTGCAAGAATTGAAATAAATGGTGATCTGACTGACGAAATTCCCATATCAAAAGGAGTCAGGCAAGGATGCATACTATCGCCGCTTCTTTTTAATATATACTCCCAAAAGATATTTAATGAGTCAATTGAAGGAGAACGAATTGGAATAAGAGTTCAGGGTAAAATTATAAATAATATACGCTATGCTGATGATTCCACAATTATTGCTAGCAGTATATCTGGGCTGCAACAACTCTTAGACAAACTCACGTACGTAAGCGAATCATATGGCCTCAAAATAAATATAAAGAAGACAAAATATATGATTGTAAGTCGAAAATATGTCAGTTGTGAAACGTCACTAAATATCAAAAACGAAAACATCGAACGCGTAAAATCTTTTACATACCTCGGCGTTTTAATTAACGACCAATGGAACACATCAAACGAAATTAAGCGTCGAGTGGAGATGGCCAGAAATGCCTTTTTTAAATACAAAAAAACACTTACAAACCATGAAATTGGTCTCAAAACGAAGGCAAGATTTGTCAAATGCTACATTTGGTCTATACTACTATATGCAGTAGAAACCTGGACCCTAAAAAGTGCAGATGAGAAAAAAATTGAAGCATTTGAAATGTGGGTATACCGAAGAATACTGAAGATACCCTATACATCGCATATTACGAATCAAGAAATTCTAAGACGAATGAACCTCGATAGGCAACTTTTACGCACCGCAAAATCAAGGAAAATCGCATACCTGGGGCACCTGATGAGGAACCATAAATATAAATTTATACAAGCCATTATTAAATGTAATATAGAAGGACACAGAACAAGAGGCAGAAGAGAGACGTACTGGTTAAGGAACATCCAAGAATGGACAGGATACTGGGATGAAACGAATCTAATATATGCTGCGAAGAATCGAGAGCTGTCAATAATTTCATAACATAAAACATTAAAATATATTAATTTGTAATACATATAGTATTGTATGATCGCTTATATCCGAATAACGGATCCGCAAATAAAGAAGAAGAAGAATACAAATTCTAAAATTAAGCGGCTTTCTAGCTACGTATGTGACCTCTTAGAAAGGTTCATTCAAAGATTGGCTCTTCATGAAAATTCACACATGGTTGAAGTTTTAAATAGCCAGGTTAACATTGGTTGGTAAAATATAATACAGTCGGACCTCGATTATCCGTGATGGTCGGGACCGGAGGCATTACGGATGATCGATTTTCCCGGATAATAGATGCAATGCTTTTATGCAGTTTTTGAACATATTTTTAAGTAAAAATGGCGTAGTATTGTACAATAATATGAAAATCTGCAATTTTTTTTATGTTTCTTACGGTAATCCACCAAAATTTTGAAAGATACATAATATCGTCATCATCAGATTCATCTGAATTGACTTTGTCCCATGGTTTTTGTGACACCATAAATACACAAATTTCTTAATACGGGACAATTTCCAGTTTTTGTTTGTTTACTTTTTGTTTACATAATCAAATTGAAGTGTGTTTTTGCTTCCGGTTAATGTCCAACATTTCTTTTCTATCACTGATAATGGAGGTTCCCGGATAATCGAGGTTCAACTGTAGTAAGTATTTGACCAACCAATGTTCACCTGTCTCCAATGGGATATACCTATGAACACACTGATGGTATTTTTGGGTTTTATGAAAAGGCTCTTGCCGGAACTCACCGATGGTAGTATCATGTTTACCCTCTTGTGTCTGTTTTATTTTTTTCTTTCCCTTTGTTTTGTTTTTATTTGTTTCTTTTTTATTTATTAATTTTCTTCCCTTAGTTTTAAGTACACAACCCCTATAATTATGAAACTCTTTATTCAGTCCCGGGAGCAAGGGCGATATTCATTTTTGTAACAACCTCTACAAACTTCTCACATTCATATTAAAGCCTGATGCTGAAGACACCTTTATATAATTACGATAATACATTATAGTCGTAAGTGTTCATTATTATGTGTAAAAATATCCATTAATGTTATTTATTAGTCTCAATAAATTAAATTAAATTATGCCCTAGTTTTGGCATAACCTCGAATTTTACAATCACATTCCATCTTATTTGTCATTTTAAGGTTTAGTTTCCGCAGAGAATTGGCACTGATTTCACCATCGCAAGAGTTTATTAGTTAAAAGATCTTACCGTAACTTTTAAAAATATCGGCTGTTATATAGATTTTGGGATTTCTTATGGTTGGAGAACCTCTACGCACAATGTGGTTAAAATATATACACGTTTTAATGAAATCCCGCGAATTTGTTTAACAGAGCTATAAAGGGTTTTATTGAGGTGGGGGATATAAGAAGTTCGGCGCGTACATAACACCATTTTTCCGATTTTAAAGTCAATACGATATCTTCAAAACGTTTTCAATTTTTCTTCTTCACTTCTTTGACCACGAGGTCTGATTGCACCCATTCTTCTAAGAAGATCTATCTTATGAACCTTTTAATGGTATTTGAATCAGATAATTGAATCAAATAATTTGATATACAGTAATCTGTCAAGGTATTTTTATCTCATAATCTTTATCTCTACAAAGTACTTTTAAAATTTTAATAAGACCCAGAATGGTTTCCTTAGTGCAACCTAAAAGACTTGCCCAAAAAGAAGAATAGCTCGAATCCGTGACTGCAGATAGGACTTGCATATATTTTTTGTGACTTTTATTTTTTGGAAAATAAGTAGAGAATTATAAATCGGCTTTGCTGACATATAGGCACGCGTGAATTGCGACTTTTATCTATGAACAGATCAAATACCGGCCACCCAACCAAAATCTTTTTCCCCAAAAATTATGAATTCAGCGAGTTTTTAGAATGGTGTGGCCTTTTTTGGTCAAATAAACATGTCAATATAATATCGAAACTATTGGGATATTTATCATAACGACGTTTCGAATATGTTTATACGTTTTGCTTATAATTAAGATTAGGATTAAAACGCAGGAGTGTTAAAATTTTGCGGAGACGGTATGAATGGAACGACATAGTCCATTTTGGAAATTTATCTTATTTTGAGAGTCACTCTTTCGATTGTTACAGCGCCCACAAGCCAATCTAGTTGGTCGCCGTAGTATTTAGAACTTTGTCGGCAAGCATGGACTTGCTCACGAAAAATAGAATATCGCTGGAAGGTCAAAATGATCCTGGAACAGTCTTTAAACTGCACTTTTGTGAGGGAGGTACCCGAAGAAATTTTGTGACGGAGTTTCCGATATGACTTAAATTTAATTACGAGATCCAGTTGTGAAGTTATCATACCCAGAGCGCCAGCCAGACAAGCTGAGAGAAATACGGATTTTTTCCAAACATATGTGGAGTCTGAAATCTTTATTTCGATGCGTTTTTTTGGTAACCAATAATCTTGTGTCAAATTTTCAAGTTGATATACCTAAAACTCAACTAGTTACACCTTATTTTCAAGGAGTTTAATATAAAATCAACAAAAAAGTTTTTGAGCCTATTAAGCATTCTTGATCTTGCACAGAAATTTAGCACTGGCATCTCTCTAATACTTTACAAAATATGGTTCATGTGATTATTATATTTATTACATTGTGAACACAAATTTTGGGGCTGAGATAATTCCTTTTGGAGATGAAAGCCCTTGGTGAGTATATTAAGAACCCCGAAGGACAGATACGCCGCGAGTAGAACTTCCGCGTTATGGCGTGATGAAGTTTTCGCTAGATACCTGAAAGCCATCAGGAATTAGCGTTATATCTTTGTTCACTGTTCCTTTAGCTTATTTTTGAGATGACATGTCTTCAGTCAAATCAAATGAGGATTATTTTCGTAGAGCATTTCGACCTTCTAACGCGCTTCCTTGAATGTCCTTTTCGTCCTTTATTTTAAGAGCCGTTATAACAGTACCACAAGATTACGTTTTCCAGGCTCTCATTGACAACTAATCGATTTTGTCGCGTTTTCATAGTCATTTTTTACACTTACCCCTGTTTGCTTAGAAAAAACAGTGTTTTGTGTTTTTGTATGTTCTGTAACGAATATACAAAAACAAAATATAGACTTTTTCTGAACAAAAGCAGGGTAAATGCACAAAACGACCACCCAAACAAATATGTGGTGTTATGTGGCCTATTCATTTTCGAGTTAGAGTGAACGCCGATTGCAAAAATTACATTTCTGGGATTTAACCCACATCCTCTAAAACATACGAACATGTTATCACTATGTGTTAGCGTTCAAAACCAAACACATAACTTCCGAAGGCTGCGCTAAAAAGCGTTTGTCCTGGAAGCCAGGTAGTTGAATCAGGAAAACCCTCGTCGCTGCAAAACACTTTGCATTTTAAAAACCTAAGTTCGATGGCAAGCTTGGTCTCATAATTAAATGTAATAACCTACTTGTAATTTTTTTAATTGAAAAATTGCAGCAGGTCTCCTTAATGTCATGACATTTGCCGCAAAAAGAAAACAAATGGAAAATATCTTTTATATTTTACCACAGATGACGACCTACTTGATATTGATTTAAAACTACACTGGTCTTCTTCGATTATAACGTTATATTACTGGAATACACCGAATAGAAGTATAGAAGATTGTTATCTTTGTTACAATAACAATTTAAAAACATAGAATTTGTAATAGTTTAACATTTTTGTAATAAATTCCAGATTTTACCACTAACACTAAACTGTAAACTAACTATTAAAGCATAAGACGATCTACTTCCATTATTTTAAGGAGGTTAATTTAAGTTGTTTTTGGCTCAAATGTTTGTTACACCTCGAAATAATGGTCCAAGGTCAACCTTATGTTATTCCAAAATTAATATTCTTTTGGAAGTCTCGTTAAGTGATCGATTGAATGATTTCAAAAGTGTACTTCTAATTATTTACATAGGTTCAGTAAGCCCGAGTTGCCGACGGATCTGTTAAATCGATGGTGGCATTGGATCGGTGATTTAAATTGTGATCCATATACATATATAATAAAACATTCAATATACACAAACTTACTTTCCACTTTTTGCTTCAAATTTAGGAACAGCACTAACGATTTCAATCACCATTAAAGTTACGCACAAAACTTCTGATAATTTTAATATTTTGTTTATAAACATTTTTAATGTGTAAATATGTTTTCGGTTATAACGTAACGTCTTTGAACACAGAGTTGTGACTGACGAGAAGTTCCAACTGCTGCACAATTTATATAAAGTCTTTTATGCCGATTAAGTGAATTATCAAATATAATTTGGAAGTCTTTTACACAGTGTTTATAAAAGGTTAATTGCATCAAGAACACAGACACAAGTTACATATGTATGGGTAGGTTTAACCTATATTCACATAAAACGGCAATCATCTTGATATTTTTCTATAAATGTACAATTTTATAAAATATACTGCAGATTAATTAAAGTGTGTAAATATCCTGAATGCTACTGTAAACGTAATTGTAGGAATTTTTGCGTTATACGTAAAAAATAAAATTAATTTCTGGTGATACCACAGTGCAGAAGGTAAAAATGAATTACGATTCATATGCGTTAAAAAAACTCTCTGAAGCAGTAAATTTCATGGTAGGATTCATTCTTGCGAAACAAGTTGACACAAGTGATTACCTTTTTATAGTTACATGCCTTTGTGTACATAGGGGTGGATCTATGTATTTCTTTATGAACACGAGGCCTGTGCACGAGGCAACGTTTCAACAACAAAACTACAAAATCTTTGAGGTTACCACCGAGGTAACCGGATTTATACACCTAGTCATTAAAATAGAGGCTAATTAAACAGAAAATAGAAGGTTTTCTACAACTACAAAAAAAAAAAAACAACTGTTGAAAGAAACTTCTCTAAGGTGTGAATGCTTATTAAAAAATTATGTAGCTCCAATTCCATGACCCTTGTGGTTCGAAAAGGATATTAGCATTGGAATTCAGTAATAAAAACGGTATTTATATAAGTACACGTACATATATACTTGAAGAAAAAGTTCAGTCAAATAAAATTTCTTTACAAACTGATTTTTCTATGTCCGACACGCCATTCGAACCATAAGAAGTGCCCCATATCATTGAGCAAAAATCGGACAGTCTCTGCTGGGATGGTCATGGGAAACAGGTTTTTTATAATCTCAGCACATTAGTCAGGCAGAAGTGGACGTTGTTTTAAGATGTTATAATATATCGAGGCCTTCCCGCGATGTAACCGACGGATCTCAATAAAGAATACTCCAATACACCATCTCTCAAAATATAAGCTCGGCTATGTAAAGTTATATGAATTGGGATCTAAGTCCCAATATTATATTAACGAAAATTTGTCGAACACTAACTTTCAACTTCTTCAAGATGCTATCCACTTACAGAAAAAAGGTCTTATCAATGCGGCGTATACCTTTCGTGGTATACATCAAGAACCTCGATTGTAGCGAGCCCATATGTGTCTTTCATCCAAAAGTTCTTGATGCATTTCGAACCACGAGACATGGATCCGGTGCGGATTTACAAACCTAAACTTATCGAATTTAATTTCTCTATTTTCAACTTTGGCTTATTGATCTATTTTATATTTCATAAAATCATGATATAATTTACATTATTAGATATTAAGTTTACATTACATAAAAAAACCAAACTTAAATCTAAATAAGTTTATATTTAACACGAATATGGATGAATATAATATACATCTAAAAGCAGTTAAAAAAAGATTGATTGGTACCAATTGATCATTAACAAACACAATGCTAGAAATTATATATATTGTTTTGCTAACTCTATAAATTTGCGGTATGAAGCTGAAAAATGTCTCATTTCATACGGTATGCTATTGTTCCAAATTCTTACTGCCCTCACGTGAAATGATCGTCGCATAATTAATGAATGGAAACGAGGAACGGGAAAAGAATGAATGCGTTCTGAGATACCGAACTGAAATTTCGAATAAAGCTGTATCGGTGTTCGGGTTTGCATAATTTTGTACAATAAGGATAAAATTCTTAAGTTTATAAAGTTGTCGAATGTCAAACCTAAGAAATCAATGGTGCAGGGTGTTACATGATTGTTACGTTTTATGTTGTAGACATATCTTACAATACGGTTTATACACAATTTCAAACGTTTTAGACTACCTGAACATGTACCAGAATACACTTCTAAGCCATATGTGATTATTGGTAATATCAAAGATTTCCCAACAATTTTTCTTACTCTGAGAGGAAGAGGGGAGCTAGTATTGTACATTTTCCGCAAAAGAAATGTAGTTTTCATAACCACATTGTTAATGTGGTCATTGAAATCCAGCTGGTCGTCAACATGAAAGCCCAATATTTTTAAAGACCGTACATTCTGTATATTGCAGTTATTAAAGGTGAAAGTGATTGGATAATGCGACAATGGCTTAAAAATAATAGATTTTGACTTAGTAGGATTTGTACTTATATAGTTTTGCAAACACCAATGGTTTATGGTTTCTAACTCAGAGTTTACGCAAGTTTCAAAATACGACTCGGAGCCTTCACATTCATTGGCAATTAGCTGCAGGTCATCTGCGTATAAGTGGCCATCCATAAACCGTATAGTATCGAATATGTCATTGATATATATTGAGAATAGAAGGGGCCCCAAGATAGATCCTTGAGGCACCCCTCTATATAAGGGACGTATTGCAGAAGTGTTTTCCTTACTTTGAACGTATTGGTATCTGTGAAACAAAAATGATTTAATTAAACGACAAGCTCCTAGTGAGAATTCAAATGACCGATGCAGCTTATTTAGTAATACTTCATGACTTATAGAATCAAAAGCGCGACTAAAGTCTAAGCTAATCAATGCCGTAATATTCTTCTCGTCCACGGACTTCCTAATTTTGTCAACAATATCTATCATTAGAGTAGTAGTACTGTGTCCTTTCCTATATCCTGACTGCTTCTCTGAAAGTAACTTTTTCTCAGCCATGTGATCGTTGATTTGGTCCTTCATTAAAAATTCTAATATTTTTGAAAGAGCTGGAAGAATACTCACTGGCCGAAAATCACTGGAATGTTGAGGAGTATTATTTTTTGGTATAGGTATTACCCTAGCAAAACACCATGTTTTTGGAAATGTTGATGTTGTTAATATGGTATTGAAAATATGGCATACATGATCAGCTACAACAGGAAAAATAATTTTTAAAAATTTTAAGGGTATGTCATCTGTTCCAACTGCATTTGAATTAAAACTACACAAAGCTCTGCATATTTCCATTGTGTTGGTACATCGAAATGAAAAACCATCAAACATATTTGCATTAGATAATTCAAACTCTATTGGCGGTGGATTGTCCAATCTGGGTAAGGCAAAGAATTCATTAGCTGAATTAACATCGACGTCTACATTTTCAACATTACTGCTGCAATATCCCAAATTTCGAAGTTCGGTCCACATAGCTTTTGATGATGCCAATGAAAAGAAATTACGGAAAAATATAGTTCTCTCTCTGCGCATAATACTTTTTAGCCTATTACGGTACTTAGTGTAAACTTTCCAATTAGTTTGACTTCTATTTTCTAGATAGGCACGATAAGCTAAATCTTTCAATTCTGCAGCTTTACGAATTCTTGGCTGATTTAGCCAGTTAAAATCTTTCCTCGGCTTCAAAGCTTTAATCGGAACATGAGTATCATAAGCATTACGAACAATACTATTAAATATTTCCACTTGGGCATTGCAATCATTAGTTTCATAAATAAGACTAAAATCTGATAACATTAAGGCCTCAAAACAATTATCAACATTGAACTGAGTATAGTCCCGTATTTCTCTAATGACTGGAACTTCAGTTTTGCTTAAACCATAGGACAAAAATATTACAGCGTGATGTGAGTTTAATGACGGTAAGAGAAATTGGCCTTTAGATTTTACTAAGTTTATGTCACTGACCAAAAAATAATCAATTAGTGAAGTAGTACTTGATTGCACACAATAGTGGGTGGGGACTGAATTATGCACAATCTCCAAACCACTATGCCTAAGATGGTCTCGCATTTCAGTATTTCTTGTTAAAACATTAATATTGAAGTCCCCCATCAACACTATGTGTTGATATTGAGACGAGAGATCACAAATAACACTCTCACAATTTAAGATATTTCCATATGGAAGATACAACACACCTACAAGCACCTTTAAACCCCCATTCATTTGAATTTCAAGAAACATACCTTCAGATACGCAATAATTTGTTATTTCGCAAACAGCCTTAACTTTTAGCGTTTTTTTGATATATATGCAAACGCCTCCGCCGCGTCCTTCGAGTCTATCCATTCTAAACAAGCAATAACCCTCAATATTAACAGCTTCATTTGCAGTATACGGCTTTAACCATGATTCTGACACTCCTATGACGTCAACAGAATTATCAGAAAAAACAGATCGAATTTCATCTATTTTATATGAATTTCTACCCGGAACCAAACTTTGGGCGTTTAAGTGTACGAAATTTAAATTCTCTTTATTGAGGTTCAAATTTCTCATTGTGTTATTGTTAATGATGTCACCTAGGTTACTCTCCATGTTGTAAAGAAAATAATGCCATCCATATTCGTGTTAGAATTGTATTTATTTATTGTAATTATATATAAAAATCTAATACTAATACTCATAAAAATTTCATATCCATTTAATTATTTTAATGATTTTAATATAATTTTTAGCGTTCCAAGTTTTTGTGAAAAATTTTTAAGAAGATAATTTCTTTATGTATTTTTAATAAATTTTGATCGAATATTTAACTTTAATCTCAACAAGAATTCATGCATTATAAGTATATTACGAAGGTTATATAAATATCATGAGACAATTAAATTTATTTATCAAATACATCTATAGGTGATTCTTTAACAAAAGCCAACAATTTTTCAATATTAAAAGTGTGAGATGTTCCATCAGGTAGAAAAAGTTTCACTTCAGGGATATTTTTATTTATCAGACTAAATTTCTTTATAATTTTATGTTGAAATAGTTTCCTGCATGTGTAATTCATTTTGGCTGCCATTGGTGTTAAGTTGTCATTAATAAAAACTCTAGATTCAATATCCGAATTAGTTATTTGATTTAGTTTTAAGTTTTTTTCAGCCATATATTTACTAAAGAAAAGATCGCGTTTGAATATACTATTAAATTTTACAATAACAACTTTTCGCATCCTAATATATGCACATATGTTTATGTCGCTATGTTGTATATCTACTCCGAAAACAGTTCCAATTTTGAATACCGCTTCATAAATATCATTGGTTGACAGATGGTTAGGAAGGCCACTTATAAGAATATCTCCTCGATTTAGTTGCCTTCGCAATGAATTATTTTCAAGTTCTAGATGGAATAGTTTGTCTTTTACATACAGTTCTGTTTCTTTAGTTTTTGCTACACATCCGTATGTACAGGGACTAAGTTGTCAAAGCCATTAATTGTAGCAAACGGCGTACCCCAGGGCTCAATCATTGGTCCACTACTGTTCTCACACGATCTACCTTTACAATTAGTGCACAGCCAAATAAAAATGTATGCAGATGATGTTCAAGTGTTCGTAATTTGGGGAAGCATGAAACATAGTATTTTTCGTTTCGTTTAAAAAAAAAAAGTTTTTGTATATTTTATGTCATTTAGTACTTTTCGTATCCTCGAAGTACGTATTTCCGAAACCTCAGCCATACCACACCCCATCCCACAGCAAATTTTGCAATTGGTGCTCATTTCATATCGTTTATGCAACACACTATTCGTACACCTAGGTATGAGCTTCAAAAATTATCTCCTTATATAAACCCTATAATTTCCAGCTCTATCTGGAAGAAGCCTATTGATTTTGGTGATGGTCGGATAATATTTAGGGGTCACAATGGGCAAAAAACTTATTTTGGGAAAACGTGATGGATTTATTTCAAAGCGAATATTTTCTGTTCTATAAGAGGAATACCAATTGTACCAAAATTAATACCATTTATTACTTTTTGTTCACATAAGTACGAATTTCAAAAACTACCTCCATATCTCAATCCTACTCTCCAACAGTAATCTTAATTCCAAATGTGATGTTTCCAGCTTTATCCGTTCATCCAAATCCAAATTGTACCAAATTTAGTACCATTTAGTACTTTTCATACACATAAGTACGAATTTCCAAAACTACATCTATATCTCAATCCTGCATTCCCATAGTAATCTTAATTCCAAATTTTAGGTTTCCGGCTCTATCCGTTCACCCAAATACAAATTGTACCGAATTTTGAATCATTTAGTACTTTTCGCACACAGAAGTACGAATTTCCAAAACTACCTCCATATCTAAATCCTGTACTCCAACAGTAATCTTAATTCCAAATATCAGGCTTCCAACTCTATTTCTTCACCCAAATCTAAATTGCACCAACATTAGTACCATTTATTACTTTTCGTACACAGAAGTACGAATTTCTAAAACTACCTCCATATCTCAATCCTACTCTCCAACCAGGGACGTAGCCAGGATTTCATTTCGGGATTTTCATTTCAAAATTTTGAAAGTTCATGTTAGCAAATTTTTTTGTTTAGCAATGATGTAAACCTTATTTTAGACTTATTTTACTGATGAAATAATTTTCATTATTATTTTTAATTAAAATGACGAAAGACTCCTTGGCCAATTTCCCCTTGTTTTCTGAACTTTTTTTTGACAATATATCAGAGCTAATATATGTTCAAAACAATGGATATATTAATAATCGCATATATTTTTGGGTGTATCATTTATCAAATAACTCACAACCACAGTGAATGTTATGTAATTCAGTGATATCACTTCTGTAAGACCAAAAAAGAGTATACAATCGGAAACCCTTAGAAATATCCTAACAAAAAACTCCAAAACACGTGTCTTCTTTTTTTGGTGTTTTATCACGCTGCGGTGTCAATTTCGGAAATTCAGGTGTCCAATCGTTGTTATTGTCATAAAGAAACCATTTGTAGTTGATTCCCTAAATATGTTTTGGTGCCCAATCGTAGATCGTATCACAAAGAATTTCTGAAGGTCGATAGTGTCTAGAGAGGACTAATGCTGGGCAATAGTGAGTCTATCCATTATGAAATTTTAGCGGGTATGTAAATGACAAATTCTATCGCCCAATTGTGCATCTGCCAATAGACTAATTTTGGCGTCCAATCGTCGAATTTCACTTATAGAAATTCTGGTTTCCTATCGTGGATCTTCTCACAAATTGATCAGGAACAAGGAAAACTCTCGCAACCAGTCTTGAATTCGTTTAAAATGAAATTCTGGCGTCCAATCCAAGGTATTCATACGCTTACATTATTTTAGCAAAAATCCATAAACACAATTTTTTATACTCTCACCCTTTAGTCAAAATTTGCCTCATCGAAATAATCATTTTAGGACCAAAGTGTGTTTGGAAGAAATCTGTTTCAGAAAACTTGGATTCGACTTAGCTATCTTCGTCCGTCTGGATGGCTGCCTGGAGAGCACGATAATTCTTGAACAGATCAACCGATTCGGTCCAAAATTTGGCCTTCTTAACTTTTTGTCCATATTTTGATCAACTTCGAAGATGGACCATATCGATCCACTCCTTCGGTAACCTTCCACAGAGTATTTCAAAAATTTTCATAGAAGTGTAGTTTAAGGCCTCTCTGGATAGTTTATAAACCCAGCAAAATGTTCGATGCCAAAGATGCTATTCAAGAATGGGTGCAAGTAAAATGGAATGTCATTTTTTTCAGCATCTTCACTCATTCTTTTTACAAGAGCGTGACCCCCAAAAGATGCAATTCATTTTCAGATCCTAAGCATGTCATCTTTACTAACTCGATGGAATGGCATCTTCAACAATTCTTTGGAATGGCATCTATACCAATCCTTTGGCATGCCATCTTAACCAATTCCCAAGAATAGCATTTTCACTAATCTTTGGCATGTCATTTTCACCAACCCTTTGGCATGTAATTTTCACGTCTTGTTCGGAAAATGGAAAATGCTGTATTGAAAAATTATTTTAATTTTTTTATTTTATTAATTCAAAGGAATTAATGAAATAACTATAATTTATTTATCATCATAAAGTTTACATCTATATTTGCAGCTTGTTCTCGTTGTTGTAACAGTAGTTAATATGTTTGTATTCTCATTTTTCTGCTTAATCTGACTCTTGGTCTATCAGTCGTAAGAATGTGGCTATTTCGCTATTTATATGGTTTGGTAGGGCAATTGAAAAGGAGCAGTGTGTCGTGGGGGCCTGTGCTGTATGCTGGGCAGATGTTTTCCACGGTGTCATCAGTACTTGCCCTATAGGAATTTTGACGGCTGCACCATCCCGAGCGTATTGACCCAAAACTACTCTGGTTTGTCCTGACAGCTGGCGCTTCTCAGCTGCGATAGATGGTGGATGTTCTCCAAGGACCGCATTCACACGATAACAGTTTACTGCATCTGCGACTGCATTCGTGTGAATGCTACTTAAACCTGGTTGAAAGGCTTGTTGATCTAGAGGTTCTCTCTTGTAACGTTAGACTTCTCTTTCTAGATTATGAAGACCCCCTGGCTGCCTGGGCCTGTGGTCTGAATTCTGCTATCATCGACCATGACATTCAACTCTATTGTTCCCAACTCGGCCGCCCAGGTAGTGAACAGAGAGGCCGTAGATTTATTGGCTGGTATTTGCATATTCCTCGCGTGGAAAAAATGGTAAGATCAGACAAAAAGGAGTTCAGTCTTTCACAAATGTCGTCAGGGAAGGCACCTGACGCCAAGATAGTACAATCATTCGCATACGTTACGATCTCAATGCCGTCTGCAGCGTTTGGAATTCAGAAGAGGTTTTCTTCACTCTACGGGTCTTGGACTTCTTGATCCTAATTTTTACGTACTACTGTCATTCACACTTAAAATTTATTATCCAACGTTTCAAACTAACTTGGACGGTGCGTAGTCTGCTCGATGACATCAAACAACGAGGGTGCTTGACAATATCAAAGGGCTTTGCTAAATGAAGTGTCACTATCACTGTTCTATCGCACAGCTTGCTCTGAGTGAGTCTTCGGCTAATATGGAGATGGCCTTCAGCGCAGTTGTTGTGCTGCTTATGGATCCTATGCTATTGATCGGCAACTGGAAAGTTATTTCTGATGGTGGAAGAACTAAAGCCACAAGGGTCCTTGCTACGAGCGACAAAATCGGCCTGAAAGATTCACCTTTGCTGGCATCCTTTTCGGGCTTCAGTAGCTGGCCTATTTTCCAGACTTCGGGAACGATGTGTTTGGCAAGCGACAGGTTGTAAATTTAAGGGAGAAACTTGACTTCCGGCTGTCCCAGCTGTGGCAGTCTAAACACCGCCGCTGCACCGCAACAGAGTTTACTTTGTCCACTCTCAGCCACTGATTTTGTTTCATCTTACAAAAGCTTTTCTATTATCTTCTCATCACCAGTTCAGATTTCGACATGGACTCCAACAGCACTCCTTTAAGAATTTCTAGTTCGTGAACCTACATTTAATTTGTAGTTTTATAACAAAATTTTTGGAAATGTATACTCTTTTGTTTTGATGTCGCTACATGTAGGGATGTACAAATCGACTTGTTTTTTTTTTTTTTGTAGTGATCTGTACAAATTATTCAAATGCTGATGAAAAGATCGGATCTTTCACGACTTCCTTTGCATGGGTTTAAATGCTAATGAAAAGATCGGATCTTTCACGACTTCATTTGAACCAATGCAAAAGATCCAGTGAAATCATGGCATCTCATGGAACCACTTCCATAAAATTTTGCTGGGAATATACCTGTGTAAGCTTAAGACCTCAGTAGCTTCATGGCTTCATTTCCTTTATTCTAATAATTTAGTTATAAGTAAAAATATGAAATAAATAAAATTATAAATAAAAATACCTCTCTGGAAACTCTTTGCTTTTTTACAACAAGTATTCTCGAGGTCCTTATTACTACAGTACCAGTTTTTTCAGGGGCAAGTCCATACATCCAGAGAAAATGGCCCGAAAGCTGTAAAGAACAACTACGTCTACCTTGCGTAGTGGCTGGTGCGCACGACAGCTTTCGAATCGCATACTGCATTGGTCCAAACTTTGTTTATCACAATATTTCTGCGAGCGTTATATAAAGTTCGAAGATGGTGCTTTTCGGTCTACTCCTTCTGGTATTTTCCCCAAGACTTCAAGAATTTTAGCTAAAGTTGATGCGCGATTTTCTTGAACGGAGCAACAGATTTGGTCCAAACTTTGGATTTAGTAATATTTTGTCCAAACTTAGTTTTAGCTCAAAAATAGACCACACTGGGGTACCTCCCTCACAAACCTTCAAAATAGTTGTTTAATGCAGTTTAAGGTCTGTTCGAGGATCCTTAGAAATTTTTACTAAAGGTATTCATTCCTTGTGTTTAGAGCGGTATTGTGTTTTTCGTGGGTAAGTCCATATTTCCTGAAAAAAGCTAAAAATTATACTGTGACGAACTGAAATGACTGGAGGGCGCAATATCTTTTAAAAGGAATATCTTCCAAAAAGAACTATGTCGGTCAGGTAAATTTCTTCACGTACCTCCTCCGCAACAATGATACAATCCATATTTTGTATACGTCCGAAAATGGCTACACAATTCTGAAAATCTCCTAATACATAGATTTGTGTTAAAGTATTTTGGTTGTGTAGCCGCTATTCGATCTGTCCATAGATGAAAGTTGAGATTTTGACGAAGAAGAATCTGTTTCCGATCAGTTTTTTGATTTCGTTTGTCGTCACAAAGTCCGAAGAAGTAAAGAGGATCATTTTAGAAATGTGCATCCATTGAAAGTACTTCCTAAAATAAAATTCAAAGAGTAATCGACAGAAAAATCCTTGAAGATGAAATTCAATGTAATTTTGAAACATTGGAAATAATACGCAATAAATAAAATATAAACATTGGCCTCAAGCTCAATAGTCTTGATTTTATTAAGATTCGAAAAGGTAGAACAAAACATAAAAATACGATAGAAAATCCTTTTTTGTCCAATAGACATTTACTAATTTGTAGCAAGATACCAGTTTCTAATAACCTCAACGACGACACTGCGGTGGAACAGAAATTATGTCATAAAAATGCTTGATTTAGTTTTTTTTTTGCGTGAATTTGAACTCTGTAACACTCACAGTCAGCCTAAAATTACGATTAAGCGCTTAAATAACGCATTAAAACTTAACAACTATGCAGAAAATTGCTCAAAATGCCTAACTTTTTAATTATTTTTATATTTTCAAATATGTTAAACAATAAGTATACCAATGTAGTTAAATAGTTCTTTGTAATACGTCCTCCAAATACTTTACATATTTCTTGAAAAATTTAAAACAGTTTAAAATTTTCAAAAATGTGTTAAATTTGCTAATATCCTATGGGAACGAAAATCATTTCGGGGCCCCCCCTGGCTACGTCGGTGTCTCCAACAGTAATGTTAAATCCAAATTTCAGGACTTAAACTCTATCCGTCGACCCAAATCTAAGTTGTGCAAAATTTAGTACTTTTAGTACACATGAGTACCAATTTTTTCCAACCATTTCCTTTTATAAACATCACTTCCCATACTGGATTTCCACACCAAATTCCAAGATTCTAGCTGTATCCGTTAAAAATATACAATTTGTACTAAATGTGTTAACTTTTAGTACTTATCGTACACTTATAGGTCGCAATTCCAAACCCTTTGGTGCATCTTTCTAACTCTCGCGCCTTGAAAAAGTTGAATTCTGTAAAAACTATATGCAAGGAAATACTCATAAATTCTTTAATATTAGTCCAGTTTGAAAAAATCTTTTTTGTATGTTTTGTTTTTAACAATGACTGACCCCTTCGATTTTCTTCAATACTTTTTGTATTAAAATATGACCAATTACAAAAATTGTAAGTCCTATTTGGTAGTGGGATTCGAGTGATTACTGTTTTTTCTTAATTTTCTACAATATGTCAATAAAATTTTTCCTTTATACCAGTGTGAAACATTTGTTATTTTACCAAAAAATTTAAAAAAATAATTTTTTAACATTTATTTTTTTGTTTTATTTATGAATTTATCAAAAACGCAGTTATTTTTCGATTTTGAAAATGAATTAGCAATTATAAACTAACTAAACTGGTGATCAAATAACTACAGCTCGGGAATTATATGATTGAGCATCCGAACCAAATAATCTACCAAATATTAAAGGGATATTTTCTTCAGAAGATGACGAAAGAGGATTTGAAAATAAAATATGTAATTTTTAAACTTCAACCTGTAATGATGATAAAATCGCTAAATAAAGAAGTTTTTAAGATGTTTAAGATAAATTTCTAAATAAAACAACAAAACAAATGTTAATACATACAACGTATTATGTTTTTGGTAAAATAGTATACTTCGCACAGTTTATTGACAAATTTAAAAAAAAAATAGAAAAAATAGTAATGATTCGAATCCCATTACCAAATAGAACTTAAAATTTTTATAATTGACCGTAGTTTAATACAAAAAAATTTCAAGAAAATCGAAGGGGTCAACCATTCTTATAAATTGATTTTAAATATTAAATCGCAAAAATTGCATTCAAGCCCACCGTGCAATTTTTTTTCTATTTTTAGTTGATAGCTGATAAAACAACAAAACATACAAAAAAGTTTTTTTTTTCAAATTGGACCAATATTAAAGAAGTTTTGAGTATTTCTTTGCAAATAGTTTTTACAGAATTCGACTTTTTCAAGGCGCGATATCTCTGGAACCGTTGGTCAAAAAATCTTTAAAAACTTTAAACTTTAATTAAATTTGCAGTGCAATTAAATAAACCACGTGAATTACTCTAAAAATTAGATTTTTTAATGTAATTGCCACTACAATATTTATTAGCCTACTGATATGACAGCGAAAAAGGTGACCAATATTTTTGGATGAAAATAGAGTATATATGTATACACATGATAAAAAGTTACAGGACAAAAAGAGGGCGGGAATTTACTTAACAACTGCAAAGCTACGTGTTTCAAAACGTGAAAAATGCGCATTTTTAATGCAGGTAAAAAGCAAACATGTATAATTTTTTCTGATGCATTTAGTTGCATTTTCGAGGAACAATGCATGAGTGTGCAACTGGAATATTATGAAGAAGTTTAAACAACACAAAGCATGACTATACGAAAGTCAGCCAGAATTCTACAAATTTTAAGGGTTTATGACCATATACAAATTGAAAAAATCGAAATATTTTATTGGCTCTATTTTAAGTATAGGTGATTGGAATACGTTGCAAAAAATTCCGTGACGATCGGACAGAAATTTTCAATAATGCTTCTGTTTTTAAAAACGTATCTTCAAAAGTTATAAAAATTAACAGAAAAATCAGGGATCTCATTTAAACCAAGACGGAAGCCTAAAACAGAGTATTGCACTCTATAATAAAGTACGGTTGATCACCGTAGTTACATTGCAAACGTTCCCAAAATTACTTTTTTTAATAAATAGGATTTAGTAGAAAAACCATACAAAAGTTCCATAAGAAATACCCAACATTAAAAGCTATTCAATAAAAACCGTTTCCTGTAAAATTTTTTACGCTTTATCGCTGGAAGGGCTCGACATGTAGTATCGTTCCAAAGAGATAACTAATGACACAACTATGCATATAACGGGTATGAATTTAATTATTTTAATTTTGTTCTTTGCCCCACCAATTTTGTTTAGAATAGGTGTAGTTGGTATTTATTAAATTATTCTTTAGATTATGCCTTAGGCTTGACTGGTACCTTGTGTTAACTTCTATTCGCTGTTTATTTTATTATTCCACCCTTATGTACGTGCTCTTTAAGGAAGTCTGTAGAAAACAAAAGTATTTTTCCAATGCGATGAACAATTATGTATGTTAGCGACAGTTGCATTAAACGCGACATACGATCATTACAATAATTATATGTACTACATACAAACAATCAAGACATGACGACTTCAATTAAATTCACAGCTTTATAAACACAACACACAATTAAATGGGGAATACGCAATATGTTCTTCAACTCACGACAAATAACATAAAGCATATTTATCTTGTTATGCAGGAATTAAATAAAATAAATGTTTGGCATAAGAGAAAATGTTGAAGTTTATTTAGTGTATGATAAAATGCGAGAAGTTTGAAAACTCACAGTCAATTTTGTTGAGAATAAGAAGAGTTGGTACTTATCAAATTGCTCTCTAGACACAGTTCGCATGAGCATATTTATTATCTTTATAGTGAGTTAGAATAATACACCAATAGTTCTAACAGTTCCATTTACAGCACACGGTGCGCCTGAACCACCTTTAAATGAAAGAGTTTTTGGGAAGTTTTTACGGATTCTGAAACTAAAATGTTCATATATGAAACATTCATAGTTAGAAAACAAAAACGTCACCGGAGGGCTTTTTAAAAAGATCGCGGTCAACGTTTACATTTTAGGGATTTTTAGGTTTTCACGATTTTGCTTGGAAACCGCAAGACCTATCGAAATGGAATTAGATAAAATGTTGTAGCTGTGAAAATTCTCTACAATATTGAACTCTATGATATTTGAAATTGGGTCAATATATCGCCTCCTTATAAAACAGTGTCATGCACGGTGCGCCTTAACTAACAAAGTTCAGAGATGAGAAAAATCAAAAACAAAAAATCGCGCGAAGAATTTTTAAACAAATCGCGGACAAAGTTTACATTTTTAAGGTTTTTAGGTTTTCACGCTTTTGATTGGAAAACGCAAGCCCTATCTTAGTGGGACTAAAGAAAATGTAACAGTGAAAATTCTCTCAACATTTTCTTTAGTCCCATTTCGATAGGGCTAAAATGTGAACTTTGACCGCGAATTATTTATTTTTATTTTTTTTTAATTTGCTCATATATGAACATTGTAGTTTCAGAATCCACAAAAACTTACCAGGTGTAAGTTTCTTTCATTTAAAGTTGGTTCAGGCGAACCGCGTTCAGTGTTCCGTAAATCCCGGTCCACACTAGCGTGAATTTCATTAAAAAATTTCATGAAATTAGGCGTTCTTAAATCGAATTCCCCACTACAGCAATTTTATGATTTTACTCTACTATGGAAGTTGATCTATAGACGCATAATTTCATGCAATTTTTTCAATGAAATCACTCTAGTGTGGACCGGGACTAACTAAAAAGTTGTTTAAATTTTCTACTGTTGGACATTTTGAGCTCCCTTACACCAAAACACAATACATTTTATATGGGAGGCGGTCACTACTTTTACTACCTTTGCAAATCATTCCAATTAATAAAGAATGGGAAAAGACCAAATGTTAAGCATGCAGTTTGTATTTAAAATGTTTTATCGAAAATGGAAATCTCAATGAAGTACTTTACTTATTGCCATAGGGAAGAAATGTGTGAAACACGCATATGATTTTTAAATAAAACACATAGTATGTGCTATTCGTATGTTACCCATGTTCGCTCCTACCAGCTAATGGATCTCCTCTTTTTTTAATTGCCCGCGTCCTGATATCACAGTTTTGAGTTACTCGTACCACGTAAACAAACAACAACTCAATAGCATATGCTACTTAATTAAAGGTAATGACTACATAACCTCCCTAAGTGCAGTAGAATATTATAGCTGTCTATTGTCTGAGTGCTCAAATTTTCGGAGTAATCTCTCTAATTCAGGCTTCTACATGCTAATACTTACATATTTTTTAATTGTTTTTCTTTCAAAATATGAACTTTTTCAATTTTCTCAATATGCCATTTTTTGTAGTTAATTAAACTAAAAATAACCAAAATTCTACAAAGGGTTTGTTTGTTTGTTCTAATAAAATGAGTACATATTTTGAAAATTCTCATTTTTATTGTCGGTGTGAAAAATGTTTACACACACTACTACAAGACGGACTCCCATTGCTGAGCATTGATCTAATTAATATTTAGTCCCAAGTGGCTAACGAAAAAAATGGAAAACTGCTTATTATTTTGAGATATTGGTACCACGTATATGTAATTTTTGAGAGCTATCCTTGGTTTCTGAGATGATTTGGCGCAATAATATTTAGGTGACGTAGGGGATGAAAGACACCAAGCAACGAACCTGACCGGCTTTAACATGCCAAAGTCCAGGGATTATCTTGATTCCTCTTTCATCACACGTGGACACTGAACCAGTGCTGCCGAATTTGAGGATTTACTGTCATTCTGACATTTTTTGGCCAAAAAATGCAAAGTTTAATTTGATTTAATTTATGGTCTAAAATTACGATTTTTCACAAAAACAGTCCACACAAGAGAAATTTCACTGAAGTTTTGACATGAAAGCAAAAGCAAATGTGAAATAAAACTGTCTGTTTGTTTCATTCGAATATTGCAACAAATCAAAATGGTCGAACACATGAAAGCGTGTACAAGGAAGACTTCTTTCATATCAATGAGTGCACCCCGTACACAAGAAGGGAGATAAGACTATGTGTTTAATGCAGGGACCCGCTTCTTTGCTTTTGGTATAGTGAGGGCGCCCACTGAGTTGTTTTTGCAATTCTGTTTGTATTGGAATAAACATGTATTCCTATCCACAACTCGATTATTTGGAAAAACATTGTCACTTCAAGCATGTTTCGCTTATTTTTAAATGCTCAAAAAATTGTTATAAACATTGTGTTTAGTAATTTTGAAATTTTAGGAATTCAGGAAACACCAGCGTTATATAAATTGTTTTTATCTAGATCTACCTCTTTAATTAGACCATGCCACTTATCTTTATCACAAAGTCTTCATAATTACCCAGCAAAATTTGAAGGAAGGGGGTTCCATGCGATGACGTGGTTTCATGGCATCTTTTGCATTGGTTTAAACTAAGTCGTGAAAGAACCGATATTTTCATTAGTATTTGAACCAATGCAAAGGAAGTAGTGAAAGATCCGATCTTTTCATCAGCATTTGAACCCATGCAAAGGAACTCGTGAAAGATCCGATCTTTTCATCAGCATTTGAACCCATTCCATCGATCCAATAGAGATGAATTTAGTGTTTTTACATATACACATTTTTCTAAATATATAGGATCAATTATTTACAATAGGCTTGATGTTGTCGGAAACTCGAAATCACAACCAACGTTGTTAAAACTCTCGTCTTAATGATAATGTCATTGCAAAGGGTTGGTGAAAATGACATGCCAAAGCATTGGTGGAAATGACAGGCCAAAGCATTGCTGTAAATTACATGCTTTGGATCCAGAAATGAATAGCATCTTTTGGGGTCCACGCTCATATAAAATTCATCGATGAAGATGCTAAAAAGATGACATGCCAGATCATTTGCACCCATGATTGAATGGCATCTTTGCCCAGCAAAATTTGACGGAAGGGGTTCTTTGCGATGACGTGATTTCATGTCATCTTTTGCATTGGTTCAAAGGAAGTCGTGGAAGATCCGATCTTTTCATTAGGATTTGAACCAATGCAAAGGAAGTCGTGAAGGATCCGATCTTTTCATCAGCATTTGTACCCATTCCATCGATCCAATAGAGATGATGTTTGTGTATTTATTTACACACCTGTTTATTTTCATTTTGGTATGTTCCAGTACTGCAAAAATCTACTAATTTTTACTATTTTTTCCGATAACATAAAGGAAAAATTGTTATCGTAGTAAAAATAAGTAGATTCTTGCAGTTTCTGGAACAGACCAAAGTTGTTAGAACTGTCGTCGTGATGTTGTCTTACATTTCCTGTATATCAAACAACTAAAACTTCTAAACAATTGGTATTATATGAAGTCCCAACCATCGAGCTAAAAATAGAATCGGACTGCACACATTGCTATTTTAAAAGTTCCCTTGTCTGTTCTAAATCTGACATATGCTTGGTTTACATTTACGAAATCCACTCGATTTCAACTGTCAAATCCATAGGTTAAACGTCAAATGATATCCAGATGAGATTTCATTTGACGTTTGAGCTATGGAATTGACAGTTGAAATCGAGTGGATTTCGTAAATGTAAACTTAGCTATAGAATGAAATCAATCAAATCTCGCTTCTTGAATTTGAAAAAAAAGTCCGAAACGAAAAGGAACAAGAATCTGAAAATAAAGAAGAAACTAATTTTGGAAAGAAACAATTAAAAATAAATTAATTAAGCATAAATGGTATTTTCCATAAAAAGTCTCTCCTCCCCGTTCGTTACATTTTGTTCTTAGAGATCCCTAAAGCAAGCCGGGTTGTAGATCCCTACATATTTCCGTCACTAAACAAAAGAGTATAAATTACCAAAATCTTGTTATAAAATAACAAAATTATAAAATAAAAGTAATTTACGAAATAAAAATACTTAAAGGAGTGCATTTGGAGTCCATGTCGAAATCTGAACTGGTGATGGGAAGATAATTGAAAAAACCTTTTGTAAGATGAAAAAATATCAGTTGCGGAGAACGGAGGAAGTAATCTTTTGCGTTGCAGCGGTGGTGATTACATTGCAATTTTGGATGTAAACTTTTGAAAAATTAAACTGATAAATTAATTGTAGTTATTTCATGAATTCGTTTGAATTAATAAAGAGTTTTGTTTTTAATGAAAACCATATTTCAATACAGCATTTCCATTTTCCAAACAATACATGAAAATTTCATGCCAAGGGGTTGGTGAAAATGACATGCCAAAGCATTGGTGAAAATGACATGCCAAAGCATTGGTTAAAATGACATGTCAAAGCATGGGTGAAAATGACGTGTCAAAGCATTGGTGAAAATGACATGTCAAATCATTGGTGGAAATGACATGCCAAAGCATTGGTGGAAATGACATGTCAACGCATTGGTTAAAATGACATGCTTAGGATCCAGAAAAGAACGTCATCTTTTGGGGTCCACGCTCATATAAAATTCATCGATGAAGATGCTAAAAAGATGACATGCTAGATCACTTGCACCCATGATTGAATGTCTTCTTTGGCATCGAACATTTTGCTGGGTAACAATGGAAGAAAAAATATGATAAAGGGCATGGTTTTGATACTCCATCATTTTATACGATGTGTATGAGAATGGCTGCTTGAAATTGTCTCTGGGGCAACTTTATTAACACACAATTATAATTACATTTAATTAGCAAATAGCTCTGCTCCCAATGGGATATTTAATTATTAAAATTATAAAAAAAAACTTAATTTAATTAAAACTGGTCGATTAAGCAGCAAATCGTGATTTAGACTAGTTTATATTTAAACAGATTTTGTTTCATTAGCGCAGCACGGCAGAAAATAAAATTATTGTTTATTAATTTAACGCAGCAGGGCGGAGATTTATAACAAGACTAAAAAATTGATTTATAGTTGTCCACATAATAAGCCAGCAATGATCCTATTTACTGTCTCTGCCTAAGCTATGCTTTAGTTATCGCCCATTGGTTTATTATTGTACATAGTAAATTTACCAAAGTAAATAATGTGTGGAGCGACAACAACAACAACGCATAGCCAAACAGAGGCAGTAAACAAAGATCAAGTAGGAACAAGGTGCTCAAGTCGCTGGCCGGCAGCACTTGGGGAGCTGACAAAGAAACCTTGTTGACCACCTACAATGCAATAGGCCGATCTGTGGTAAGCTATGCGGCGCCAGCGTGGTCTAAGGTTAGCACTACGCAGTGGATGAAGATTCAAACCTGCCAGAATGCTGCCCTGAGGACTGCAACTGGGTGCCTCCTCATGACACCAGTGGACCATCTTCATGAGGAGACGAAGATTTTACCGGCGCGTCAACACAATAAGATGTTGTCGATGCAGTACCTGCTGGGGTGTTATTGCAGTGAGCATCATTGTCACGATTTAATGGACAGGCTTCCTCCACCCAGGCACGCCAGCAGAGATCTTCATGATCTAGAGAGAGAGGTCCAAAGGTATAAAAGAGAACCTCTAGACCAACGAGCTTATCAGGCAGGCTTGGATAGCATTCACAGTGATATGGTTGCACAGGCAGTACAGAGATACAGTGTGACCACCCCCAATACATCGCAGCAGAAGAACGCCAACTGCCAAGGCAAACACGATTGGTTTTAGCCCAGTTAAGATCCGGACGATGCAGCCGCCACAATTCGTATTGGGCCCGAATTGACGCCACGATACCCAAAACATGCCCAGCATGTGGATTGGGACCACACGATACTCTGCATTTGTTTAGCTGCCCAGCTAACCCCGAATTGACGCCACGATACCCAAAACATGCCCAGCATGTGGATTGGGACCACACGATACACTGTATTGGGTTAGCTGCCCAGCTAACCCCACTCACCTGTCTCCTGATTCCTTATGGACGCAACCAGTCCAGGTTGCAGAAATAATACACGAACGAACACATTTGCGTTGCAACCAGGGTTTCGGAGTCGAGTTATTTTTGGATCGACTCCGACTCCAAACGAGTTTTTCGCGACTCCGGCTCCGACTCCGAGAGTAAAATCCTATACCACTAAAAATTAATAAAATTTGCACAAATTGTTAACTTTTTCCTATTTTTTGGCCTATATAGGCTAATGTGTTAGTTTTTCCTTACATATTCATTAGAAGGGACATTCGTTCGAATACATTCGAACATATCAATACTGTTTCTGCCGAATCTTACATTGAAAAATAGCAAAGTTAGAACGTTTTTGTTGGTTTTCCTTTTTTGCACGAGTATATTCTGGACGGAATTCTTCCACGTGAGAAAATCGTTAAGCTTTCAAAATAAGTGAAAATGAAGGAGCAATACAAATCATAAGGACTACATGCAAAACAATTATAGGCAATTCATGACCAAGTTTCAAACTGGATGTAAGCCAACATTTTAGTATGCTTAGCCTCAAAAGGACACCCCCAGTTGTAAAGCTAAATAACAGCAATTTTTTTTGATTATTTTCCGAGAAAACTACGTAACTTTTTGGCAGTTTTTTTTTTCTTCATCTGAAAGAGAAAAATATTACGAAGTTTTGAGTCCGTCTACGAAACCCTGTTTTTATTAAAGCATTGTGGGTTGCCAAGTTTAGCTCGAAAACTAATAAGCCAATTGTCATATATTTTTGTGGCCGATTTCGAGAAAAACACAGTTTATGCTGCAAACAAAATAAAATATATTGTTCCAATCAAACGCTCACACTAAAGCAATATTGTTCCGATCGAAATAAAATTTTGACTACCTATTCTATGATATTTATACATTCTACTTTTTTTTCTGAAATTTATACGCATTTTGAACATTGGTGTGGAAATATTTGAGATATAGTAGGTAGATTGAAGTTTTCGGGAACTGAAAAATTAGCACACGATGAGATTTCGTGCATGTAGGGTCGGTCGACTAGGACAAGAAATCGATATTGCCATGTTTTCACTTCTTTATCACTTTTACCCGATCCTTTCTCATGAAATCTATGATTATATATTTCATTGAATTTCGTATGTGATTGTATAGAAAACTCCGATACACATGAACTATATCTGTTCCTGGCGGACAGATCCGGTTATTTGAATGTCTACATCTAAAGCCCTGATCGAGTATATAGAAAGAAAGGTTCCTCACTGGAAACATGTCATCTAAAAATGATGAAACAATGTCTCCAAACTGAGATATAAAGCTATTTTCTCAATGATGACCCCCATAAATGAAAAAATTCATTATGTCATAAGTCAGAAATTTCAGCTATGGGGTCCTTTGGGGTTCTCAATTGGGGCTTTCATTTCGAAAAGGAATATTTCCACCCCTAGATCTTGAATTCCATTCTCCGACTCCGAAACCCTGGTTACAACAACAACAAAAATCGATTGAATTTCTGTCTTAGTCCCGGTCCACACTAGTATGATTTCAAGGAAATACTTTCATGAAATTAGGCGTTCTTCAATCGAGTTCCATACTAAAGTAATTTTTTGAAATTGCAGTAGTGATGTAACTCGATCTAAGAACGCCTAATGTCATGAAATAATTAAGTTAAAATCATTCTAGGTGAACCGGGGCTTAAGTACATACATAAATATATCACTTATCATAAGAGAGAGTTATGTCATGTTTTTATTATATAGGTTCTTGCATGGTTAACCTTTTTTATTTATTTATTTATTTGACGAATATGCAAGAGAATTAAAATTTGGAACCCAGTGGGTTTAGTAGATTTTGATTTTGTGATTCTCAATTTAATAGTTACCATCGTTGCAAATTTTGATTTTTTAAAAAAGTCTACCACTCGTTATCTGGAACATTTTTTTTGTATTTCTTTTGTAAATTAATCAAAATTCTGTAGCATTTTTTTATTTCTTATGGAAATTAATTTCCTTTGGAATTTAATATTGGAATTTTTAATCATATTCGCTTTTTACCTCTATACATATATAAATACATAACCGGTTTCATCTATTTGGCTGATTCACTAAATTTGGGTATAAAATTATCGAATTTTTCTTAATTTAAGCCACAGCAAAATCTGTCTTTCGAACACTTAACGTTTAATAAACGTACGACGATGCTATGAAGAGTGCCGAGTGAATACGAAGCCCACAACAAGACATGGAACCAAGTCAAGAATATCGCTAATGACAGAAGAAGAAGTACCAGAATTAGAAAGGTCAAGAAACAATACCAATTAATTCAAAAGAATGGAGGAGAAGCTAGAGACATTACACGCACATTCCTCCTACGTACGATGGGTTTCACCTTGTCTAGAAAAACCTGACCGATAGGTATGAAAACACTCGAATCTCAGTAACCCTAGAATCAACCTCTTCATTGAAGTCACTCAGTCACAGGTTGCCTTGAGACTTTAAAACCCTTAAAAATTGATATTGCCACTTGGGATCCAATTCTTATTTATTTCTGTTTTAAAAAATGCCTAGAACCTATCTACATGACTTTAAGAACTCATTAGGCTTGGGTTCGGACATACCTGCCTGGAGCGACTTTAACAATTTCCTAATGCAAAAACTCAAGACCTTAGAATCTGTAGGAAACATTCAGCCATCTACATCTAGGCCCACACAATTCTCTAAAGAAAATTCGAGACCTCAAAGGGACAGGGGACTATATATATTTTAAAGAAATATTACGCCAAAATCAAAAATTAACATATCTTCAGCTTCAAATAGACCTCAAGGAGGAGCAGATATTAAATAAATATAAATATTGCACAGAATCTCGCATACTGAGAAATTCTAACTACATTCATACTAAATTCTTGGCAAAAAACATTTTGGCGAACGTTACAGGACTACCGTCCTTTAAAATTAAAGTAAATTAATTATTAAACAATTAATTGAACAAAATGAAGTGAATTCGAATAATATATGTTGCTCAAATTCGTGAAAGTGCAAATCTCATTGTGTGGTGCATACAAAGCAAATCCATTTGCCACTTTATTTACAAAATAATCGTTGATTAATTTTAATTCCTATCGTCGATAAACTTATTTGTTTTTGAAAAGGATTATTTTGTAGATCATATTGCAGAAAGTGAATAGTTGTTGCTCGGAGAAGAATCTGTGAAGTTTTTGCGGATTCTGAAACTACAATGTTCATAGATGAGAAAAATCAAAAAACAAAAAATTCGCCGGAGGGACTTTCAAATAAATCGTGGCCAATTTCACATTTTTAGGGCTTTTTTAGGTTTTCAGGATTTGGCTTAGAAACCGCAAGCCCTATCGAAATGGGATTAGAGAAAATTTTGCAGCAGTCAAAATTCTATACAAGATTCAGCTTTATGGTATTTTCGTAAGTTTCACCCTTTTTGAGATATAGAAGTTCAAATTGGGACTATGCACTGAAACAGCAATGTTTATAGATGGGAAAAAATATCCGAAAAGAAGAAAAAATCTCTGGAGGGTTTATTTTAGGTTGTCAGGATATTGCTTGGAAGCGGCAAGGGATTATCGAAAGGGGACTAAAGAAAATGATGTAGCAGTTAAACTCCTCTACAACATTTTCTTTAATCCCTTTTCGATAGGACTTGTCGTTTCCTAGCAAAACCCTGAAAAACTGACAAAGCCCTAAAAGTATGAACTTTGACCACGATGTATTTAAAATCCCTCCAGCAATTTTTTCTTGTTCTTGGATTTTTCTCATTGATGTTTTAGAATCCACAAAAACTTCCCAGGTGTAAGCGGTTTTCATTTAAAGTTAGTTAATGTGCACCCAGCATGACATTGTTTTATAAGGAGGCGATACAGTTAGTGCATTGTCCAAATTTGAGCTTCTATATCTCAAAAATTTTAAGACCTAGGATATTTTCTCTAATCCCATTTTCCCATTGAAAATCCCTCCGGCGATTATTTTTTTATTTTTCTCATCTATTAACACTGTAATTTCAGAATCCGCAAAAACTTCCCAGTTGTGTACCAAACCCAAAAAATGAAAAATGGAAAAAATATACATTGGTACTACAAAGAGAACGGTGTGCACTAGAATAGGAGAGCATAAACAAGATATTGAGAAAAGTAAAGAGACAACTGCAATACCCCAACATGCAATGACTTGATAACATCAAAATAATTGACAAGGAGAACAATGAGAAAAAGAGATTTATGCTTGAAAGCTTACACATTCAACAGAAATGATATATAAAATTCTTCTTTGAGCTTGAGGTCATTGGGTCTATTACATTGTATTTCGAGTTCTTCGTCAAGTTTTTTAAAATACAATGTATCTACATAATTCTAAAGATGGAGAGTTTATGGTTGAATATATCGGTCTATGTGGATAATTCTCTTTATGGGTTTTTGGTAAACCATATAATCTCGGTGCTGTAGCCACGTCCGTTTTTAGTCTCTTTCTTTCCAATGACGAAATTATATTACTTTTGTACAACTCTTCCACGAGTTCATTATTCTTCCTAGTTAAGGTAGTTGTAGTATCCTTATTTATTCTTTGGTACGTCATCATATCCGATAAGATGACATTCATTCGTTGTTTGTATTCGTCTTTCTTCATTGCTACTGTCACGTTACCTTTATCAACGTTCAAAATCAATATATCTTTATTTTGTCTTAGGAATTTCTTAGTGTGTTCCACTGTTCTGTTGACGAACTTGTCTCTGTGACTCTATCGCATTTTGTTAAGGTGTGTGTCTAGCATTGTTGTTAGTTTTGTTCTCATTAACTCCTGTTATTCTTTGTCATTGTTCGTTTGGATAATGTCATCTCCATCTGCAATGAACTTAAAGAGAGGGAAATCAGATTTATTTGTAGGCAGTCCGAACTTCTCTCCAAGTGACAACAGCCACTTAACGTCTTGTGGGAATTCTGTGTTGGTTTTGTTTATAAACCAATCGTCGTTATATGTAATATTAAGTTCTTTTATTTGTTTCTCCTTAAGTTTGTCGAACATCCGTTTTTGAGCATTCTTTGTATTGTTCTGCATTCTGGTCGTGATCTTATATTCGTTGTTGTGGATGTCATCTAGTTGTTCTTGTGACAGTTCTTTTTGAGTATTACACCTATCTTTTCTATATCTTGGTTGCTGTATTTTATGTGGTTATGTTTTTGTTGTATTATTAAATTAAGAATAAGAACGTCAACGACGTTTTCAATTTTGTATGTTTTACCTTCAGATTTGTAAATTTGTTGATGTAGTACCTGAGGTTATTTCTTTTTATATGTTTATAGATCATTTTTGGTTTGTTTGTTTGTTTGTTTTCGGCGTACTCTCCGTATTACAAATGATTTTAAAGATTTTGTTTGAGGTTATTCGAACTTTATAAATTCAACAGAACAATAAACACTAAAGAGGACACAGATAACATAAGCTTTATTAATGGTATTGGAATAATGTAAACGATCTGTGATTATAGCTTTAAGTCGTTCTGTCTTCTTTTGTTTTACAATTATTGGCTTAATGTAAATACGCGCCTTGAAGGTACATCGTAAGTTATTATACATTATTATAATATCATGTTCTTGATTATTGAAATTGTTATATATATTTAATGAAGGATAATGGTAATAGCATTACTAGACTCTTGTTCTGAGTTGAATTTCATTTCCGAGGACACAGTAAATAAGCTAAAGCTTAAATTTAAACCGTACTCACAAGAAAACTCATGAATTGGAAAAGTGCGAACGGCAACAAAGTTTTATGTTGACACCACAGTCAAATCTAGAAGTAGTTGGTTTGTGTGATTCTCAAGTATCTCAATATTACCAAAACGATTTCGTTTCGTCAACCTGGTTAATTGATGAATACTTCACAGTGGAAGATTCCCCAAACCAAAGATTCAGCTGATCCATTATTTTACAAGCCTCAACGTATAGATGTGCTTCTCAGTGCAGAAGATTTCTTCGATTTGTTGTTGGATGGCAGAATTTCGTTGGGAAATGGATTGCCGTGTCTCACCAATACAGTTTTCGGTTGGATAGTTGGTGGTTCGTCGCCCAGTCGTTCCAATTCAAACTCGTTGACGTGTAACTTATCTGAGTATTCGAAATCACCTTATCGAACATAGTCGTTTTGATTCTGATGGAAGAGTAGTAGTTCGTCTTCCATTCAAGAAATCCCCTTAATGCCTTGGTAATTCGTTTGAAATGCCTCGTAGATATTTTTTTCACTCGACATTGAAATCGATGTATGAAGAATTCTTGCAAGAATATGTGGAAAGCCACCCTACAAAACATTCATAGCCGTTTTCGTTTGTTTTAGTTCCAAAGCAACTCTTTTGAAACTCGTATCTGATTTGTCAGCTAACAACTTCATATTGTGCCTCAAAACATTCGTTGGTAGACGTGGTATTCCCCAAAATCTTTTTTGCGACAACGCTACAAATTTCGTTGGAGCCCACAATAAGCTCAACGAGCTAAAGGAATCGTTTTTCAAAGATGAAGTTGTCCGAAAGATGAAGTCTGTTTGCTGTCAAATGGGATCAATTTTGTCGCTCGTTTAGAAAAATTTACGATTTGCTTAGGAATCTCAACCACGTCTTGAATTCTGTGTTACCGTGTTGCTTAGTAAAACGAGGCTCAAAACCAAACAGAGAATCGAAAATTTTGTCTCGTCGTTTAGATGGATTCTAAACTACACTCATCGACATTAAATTGTTTCGTGGCATATCGTATCTCTGAACTGCAAGAAGAAACTCGAAACGTCGTTTGGAGACATGTTCCAACGGAAAGCAATCCAGCTGACATCGTATCTCGTGGCTGTTCTTCTCAAGAGCTCTCAAACACAATTTGGGTTCGTGGTCCATCGTTTCTTCAAGAAGATGTATCAATTTGTCCTGGTACAGAAGACGAATTCACCCTCGATGTTCCAGAACGTAGAAAAGCTGCCGTCTTCAAGGGCACAACCTGTGAAAATATTATAAATGTATTCCAATAATTGCTTATGTTTTTCGTATTTTCAATAGGTGCGTAGTAGATCGTTCTTTACAGTCAAAAGATGTCGTCCATGTACTTCAATCTGAATTCGAACTTGCATTTTGGAAAACAGTTTCGCTCGTGCAGCAGTTTTATGCTTCTGACATTCAGGCAATGGGAAAAAGCAACGTCGTTCAACCGCCGCTACAAAAATCGACTAAATTTTTTCACAAAATGGACGTTGACACCCAGGAAATCAGCATTTTTCGAGTTGCCGGACGACCAGCAAATGTTGAAATCCTTCTTGATACCCGTTTTCCTGCCTTGTTGCCCAAAGATCATCGATTCGTAAAGTTGTATGTTGAGTATTTGCATCGAATACATCTACCCGCAGGCTCAAAGGCGTTGTTGGGTATATTGCGTCAAAAGATTTAGATCGTAAACGCCAGAGAAGTTGTTTGGAAAGTAGTTCGAAATTACGTTCACTGCTTTCACTATAAACCATAATTACTGGGACAAATAACGGGAAATTTGCAAATAGATCAACTTCGAGCTCAACGTCCATTCCTAGTCAGTTGAGTTGACTTTTGTGGTCCATTTATACAGAATACGTGGAAAGCCACCCTACATAACATTCATAACCGTTTTCGTTTGTTTCAGTTCCAAAGGAACTCATTTGGAACTCGTATCTGATTTGTCAGCTGACAACTTTATATTGTGCCTCAAAACATTCGTTGGTAGACGTGGTATTCCCCAAAATCTGCGCTACAAATTTCGTTGGAGCCCACAATAAGCTCAACGAACTAAAGGAATCGTTTTTCAAAGATGAAGTTGTCCGAAAGATGAAGTCTGTTTGTTGTCAAATCGGTCTTGAATTCAATGTCAATTCAATGTGGTAGGCTGTTGTCAAATCGACAAAAACGTTGCCCATCAAAAACATATCGGAGTCGTATCTCACATTCGAGCAATTGCAAACACTAAGTGCCAAAATATACGCAATTCTGAACTCTCGCCCAATTGCTTTGCATGTTTCCATGTTTAGTGTGCTGTGTTCGTCTCAGCGAGAAACAACAACATTACGTACATGATTTAGACATTTGTATGTTAGTCGTTTTCTTTGTTCGTTTTGTGTAAGATAATAATAACAACAACGATGTTGTGATTATTTGTCAGTTTTGTATGTATGTAAGCATACATATTATCGTTTCTTTCGATCGTTTAATTATTGATTGATCTATCTTGTTATCCATTATTGCTTTTTGCATGTATTTGTATACCCTCAGCCTTTAGGCTAAAGATGGTATATACACTTTGATACGACCAAAATGTGCATCATCGAAATAATGGTTTTAGACCCCAAGTATGTTTGTACGATATCCGTTTCAGACAATTTTGAGTCGATCTAGCAATGTCCGTCTGTCTGTCTGTCTGGCTGGCTGGTGCGCACGATAACTCTCGAACGGATCAATCGATTCGGTTCAAATTTTGGGTATCGAAATATTTTGACCGGATTTGATTTAAGTTCGAAGATGGGCCATATCGGTCCACTCCTTCAGGTACCTCCCCCACAAAAGTTCAAAAATGTTCGAAAAAATTGTCCGCACGATAACTCTTGAAGGGAGTAACCGAATTAGTCCATACCTTGCTCATCGTGACATTTTTACCAGACATAGATGAGGTTCCAATATGGACGCTATTGGCCCACTCTTTCGGGTACCTCCCACACAAAATTTTGCTTAAGTGCAGTTTAAGGCCTGCTCTAGAATCGCTTTGATTTTTGTTGCAGCCACTTGTATTCGCTACCCCCATTACGACGATATAATTTTTTTTCAGGAGCAAGTCCATACTTCCTCAGAAATCGGCACGAAAACTGCAAACAACCCATATAATATCATGTGTCGTAGTTGGAGCGCACGATAACTCTCGAACGGATGAACATATTTGGTTCAAATTTTGGGTCTTTCAATAGTTTGTCCAAACTTGGTATAAGTTCGAAGATAGACCATATCGGTCCACTCCTTCCGGTACCTCCCCCAAAAAGGTTCAAAATTTTTCGCCATGATTTTGGGCATGATAACTCTAGGAGGGGGTAACCGAATTGAGCCAAACTTTGCTTTTGGTAATATTACTTTCAGGCATAGATCGGGTTCTAACATGGACTATATCGGTCCACTCATTTGGGTACCTCCCACACAAAATTTGGAAACAGTATAGTTTAACAACTCCTCTCTGATCTTATTAATTTGTGATGCAGCAGGTTGCCCCTGCGGCCCCTGTTACGACGTTGTAATTTTTTTCGTGGGCAAGTCCATACTTCCTGAGATAATGACCCAAAAAGGTCCAGAAAATTCTACCGGCACCACCTAACCTGGCTCATGTGTAAAATAACCCTTTAAGAGAGAAATCGATTTAGCTCAAACTTTGTAAATTGAATTGTAATATATTTAAATTCGGAAAATTAGGTACAACATTTTTAATTATATAGTCTGTAAGGAGAAAATCTATAGACTAATAAAGAAAAAAAGAAAAATTATTTCCTACAGATTTGTATTGGGCCGGATATGTACTACATCAGATCACTCCTACTGGTACACCCTACCCAAAGTTTGAAAATTTGTTGTTCTGAATTTTGTTGCAACATGTAGTTTTTTGTGGCCATTTCCATCCTGGAATATTTTCCCAACAGCTAAAAAACCTACAGAAGTATTGTGTTAACATTTTTTTTCGGGTACGTGGCTGAGGGTATATCTCTGTCGGCTCAGCTGACTGATACTTTCTTACTTGTTTAATTGAATGTTGTTCCCATTTATTGTGTGGCCCTACACAGGGATAAGCATCTGTTAGTTAGTTGACTTAGAGCCAAGCAAAAAAAAAATTGTGAAATTGAAAATTAAAACTAAAATGTTTTATTTTACGGGTGCTGAATAAGCTGAATCACGGATGCTGATTGACGCACTGGCATCTCCTCTACACTTCCCTTAGCGGATACCGTAGTGTGCGGATCGCCGCTGGGCAGTGGTTGTTGTTGGTTTGCTCACCTTGGTACACCTGTATTTTCTCCCTCTCACGGGCATAGTTTGTAAATGTATTTGAAATAGACAAGGGATCCTCTGCGATCACTTAGATCCTATGCGATCCCTTGTCGTCTAGCATTGAAAACGAAAGCACCAAGGCCTCTGTCGCCACATTAAATTACAAAGGTAATTTTGTTGTTGTAATGAAAACATACCAAGCTCAACTCAATAAAACCTCATAGTTATTTAATATAAAAGAATTTATACCGCTGTGTTTTTATTTCTTTTTATTTCACCCACCATTGCTCTATATAAGCTTTTGGTCGCATCGAGTCGGATTTGCAAAACCTGAGAAGTTGCCCGGAATAATTGTTTTTTTTTTCTTTTACAAAGGAAAAAAATCACCAACAACGCATCCCCCCTCATAACCTGCATCACAAATTCATCTCCTCATATCATCATCATCCAAAAACAAGGTACGTAAGTTCAGTGAATTGTTTTTGTGAGCTTTAAAGTGCTGTTTTTCGAGAAAAAAAGTGAAATAGTGTTGTTTTTTAGTTTTTTCCGCGGTACTGGTCGCCTTTGTTTCACCCTATTTCGCGGTATCATATTAAATACAGTCCACTTCAATAAAATATTGTCTCTGAAATCGTTGAACTTGGCTTAATATTGAGTTACAATCGTATTAATTTCCGTTTCGTCGCGAAATAATCGATTTTCCTAATAAATTTGCCATTATTTGATTAATAGTTTACGCATAAAAATACCTTGTTTGGTTAAACTAATTTGCCGTCGTAGAGTGCATTTATTTTTGTTTGCTTATTGCAATAATTCCCACACATTTGCTCTGTTGAGAGATCATATTTTCTAATTCTCCCAACAACAATAATATTCATATTCCCAGTGCCCTTTGTTATTGAAATTCCAGCATACCACCAATATACTTATCTCCCCAGCTCTCACTGTTGGTTATTTTTCTATTTGTCGTGTAATACAACAAGAAGAATACGCGCCTTTTTTATTTTTTGATAGCGTCCGTCTATGCCCTAATAAACATACCAACAATATTTGCCTCTCCAACTCTCACTGCTTGCTTGGTCCTTGTCGTTGGTCTGTTTGTAGCGAGGTAGTTACATACACACATACCCCCACTACTTGTGTGTTGCCTTTTCCCTTTTGTGTGGTATTCGTTATTCACCACGGCACAGTGGGTCGAAGTGGAATATTGTGAATTTTAAAATTTAATTTCTTTTTTTTTTGGAATAAATATTAGTGATAAAAACATTTTTTGCATTTTGGAACAAATTCACCCTACTTTCGGCACATTTTAACGAAGCCGTTTGTGAGAGAAAAAATCGGTTTTTATATAATTTTAAATAAAAAATCTTTTCTTAATTTGGAAAAACTGCCGTAAGCGTGTCCTAATAAAGTATTTGAAAATATATATATTAAATTCGGTAGAAGATTCGTGCACCCTACACCAGGTACATATTGAAAAATTGATTTTTGTTGTTATATTTTAATATTTTTAATCGAATTTCATCTCATCATATTTATAGCTATTATTTGAATATTTATTTACACCTTTTAGTTAAAATTTGCCCCAAATTTTTCGCTTCGTTAGAGAAAACTGCAATTTCGGTTGTCATTTTCATTTTTCTCTTTCTTATTTTTGCTGATTTTTCAAAATATTTGTGCTTTCTTCTTTCCACCGAATTCGTTTGTGAATTTTCTTTGGGTTTGCTACAGTTTGCGTGGGTTGATCTTTGAAATTAGGTTCATTTCGTGACTTTAAGCCACCGTTTTTCTCAATAAATCGTTGAGTTTTACGTCTTCTACCTCCAGTTTGTTGAGATTTATTGATATTTACAGTAGAAGTATAGTCTTACGGAATGTCGATCTCCGCACTAACTCAATTTATTCGCGCTTCTGACAACGTTGTCAAATTTATTGCAAGTTTTAGGCTTAGCAAGCCCGAAAATCATACGGCTTTCAATCTTGAGATTCGAAACACCGAACTAAAGGACTTGTGGCGAAAAGCAAAAGATACTTATGATAAGTATCTTGATCATTTGATAACTGTGGAGGGTGTTAGTTCCCAAGACATTGCTTCTGCCGATGCAAAATTCCAGGCCACTTATGAGAACTTTGAGGAGTGTTTGCCGGATATTGAAGAAAAGCTGCAACGACTTAAGTCGGAGAAATCTCCCCCTTCCTCTCCTATGTTAGGAAATAATAGCACACCTCACAATACTCAGTTGCAGAATGCTCAAAACCATGAATCGTTTGGTAGGGGGTCCAATCGGTCAGCTATTTCTAATTTGAGAAATGAAACTGTTAATAGCTTGAATCCCCAATGTTTGACCAATGCAGTTTCGCATGATATTCAGAATCCCATAAATACTCCGATTTCTAACTGGAGTTTGCCACCTTATGTCTCCGATACAATGCACCATCTCAGTTTACCACCGTGCGATATTGATGATTTTCATGGTGACTTCCTCACTGGGCCAACATTTCGTGACCTTTTTACAGATATGTTCATCAACAATTCGCGGCTTAGTGACATAGAGCGGCTATGTCATTTGGTTAAGAAAACAAAAGGCGAAGCTAAGGAAATAGTGGCTAAGTTTCCTCTAACTCAAAGAAGTTTTGCTCTTGCGTGGAAAGCCCTTAAGGATACCTATGACAACCAACGAATCCTAGTCAATAATCATTTAAAAATGTTTGATCTTCCATCGTTAACCCATGAATCGAGTTCGGGTCTAAAAACTTTACAGAGAGGCATAAACGGCTGTTTGTCTGCCATGTCGGTTTATGACGTTCCTACGGATCAGTGGGATCCAATCTTAGTTTTTATTTGTATTCAGCGTCTGCCAAAACTTACCGTGACACTCTGGGAACAGAGTCTCACCGATAAGTCGTCCTTATCGTCATGGTCTCAGCTCGTTTCTATCCTAACGGAAAGAATTCGGACGCTCACCTGTTTGCGTGATATAAAAGGTATAGATTCCTCCAAATTTTCGAATCAGCGCAACGTTAAGGCCCATTTGGCAAAAACGTCGTCGGATGCGGTAAAAACTTCTTCTAAACATCGTTGTGTCTTCTGTTCTAATCTAAATCATACTCTGTACTCATGCCCTCGGTTTAAACGGTTAACCTTTGATCAAAAACTAGCTGCTGTGAAAAAGCATGACTTGTGTTTCAATTGTCTATGTAGAGGACATTCCGTCAATAAGTGCACTAGCACCCGTAATAGCAACGTATGCCATGAAAGGCATCAAACCCTTATGCATAAACCAAGTAGATCGGCCCCTGCAGGTAATCCCATTTCGAATGCAACTCCTCCCGCCACCAGTACTCAATCAAATTCTGATTTAGATAACGTTGCCTCCACCTCTACTGGTGCCAATCCGACTGTAATAAACCGTCAAGTTAATTACACGTCTCACAATTCTAATGTTCTTCTGGGTACTGCGATTGTAAATATTGTTCATGAAGGAACTTCTTACCCTGTTCGGGCTCTCATTGACCCAGCGTCTGAGGCTACGTTCATAACGGAGAACCTTCAGCATAGATTAAAATTATCGACACGATCTACCAATGCAAACATTTCTGGGGTAAATGATTCGTCATCGGTTACCTCCACGAAAAAGCACGTGTAAGTGCTTCAATTTTGCTGGAAGTCGATGCTTTTTTCTCCGTAAGGTTTCTGGTAAACTTCCCTCCTTTACTGTTGACCCTGCTGTGGCACGGAATTTGCCTTATTTTCGTTTGGCTGATCCAAACGTTTTTGATAGTCGCTCGGTAGATATGTTGTTGGGTGCGGACGTATATCCTCAAATATTGTTGCCTGGGGTACAACACAACATATTAGGTTCTCTGTTGGCGCAAAATACTGTCTTTGGTTGGATCCTTTCTGGTCCAATTCCCTGCTCCCCTTTGCAGACCTTTACAACTACGTTGAGTTTTAGTGAGGAAGACAGCCTCAACAAAACCCTTCTGCGGGTTTGGGAACTAGAGGAGGTTCCCAAACGCAAAATACTTTCGCCATCAGACAAGTTTTGCGAAGAGAACTATAGGTCCAAAACTGCGAGGAACTCAGATGGTCGTTACGTTGTAACACTCCCCCTTCGTGCTGAATTCCCTCAAACATTGCAAATTGGTGATTCGCGTCCGAATGTCCTCGGTAAATTTTTTAGAAATGAGAATTCCCTTTTGAGCAAACCTTCTCTCAAAGAAATGTACGATGCAGTTGTTCGTGAGTATATTGACTTAGGTCACATGTGCTCTGTTTCCACTTCACAAGCGCCACTTTTTTGTTATTTACCCCATTACCCTGTAGTTAATCTGGAAAAGTCCGTGTCGTCTTTAAAGCTTCAAATAAAACGTCTAACGGCGTAAGTCTAAACGACATTCTACACGTGGGACCTACTCTCCAAGCTGATTTAGTCTTATTAATCTTAAGATGGCGTTTATTCCGGTTTGTGTTTAATTGTGACATAACGCAAATGTATCGTCAAATACGCGTTCACCCACAACATACACCCCTTCAGAGAATATTGTTTAGAGATTCCCCCAATGACCCCATTTTGGATTATGAATTGCAAACTGTTACGTTTGGGGTAAATTGTGCGCCCTATTTGGCAATTCGTACTTTGCTCCAACTTGCTGATGACTGTGAATCAGAATAACTTTTGACCTCAAAAATTCTCCGCAGATGTATGTATGTTGATGACGTCCTTGCAGGCGGTCATGATCTAGATTCCACTTTGTCTGCTCGAGACCAACTTATCTCTTCATTATCCACTGCTAAATTTGAATTGAGGAAGTGGACCTCAAATGAGAAATCGGTGCTTGATAGCTTGCTTCCCAGTCATCTAGTCGACGCTCAGGTTTTATCCTTTGTCGAGGCAAGTAGCTCAAAACCGTTGGGTATAAGATGGAACGCAAGTTTAGATTCTTTTACTTTTGTGTAAATCCCATCCCTCAACAAATTAACTATACGAAGCGGGAAGTTCTTTCACACATAGCCAAATTATTTGACCCCGTGGGTTGGTTATCTCCCGTTATTGTCGTAGCGAAAATTATTATGCAGAAAGTGTGGCTGGATAATACGGGATGGGACGATTCGCTTCTTCTTGCTACTATAAACTCTTGGCAAACTTTCGTTGACAATTATCCATTATGAACCACACTCTGTGGCAGAATTGCTGTGTTTTCTGATGCTTCAGAGAAAGCATATGCGGGGGTAATCTATATTCGAATAAAAAATGCGCATGGTGAAATTCAGGTCCATTTGCTAGCTTCTAAAACAAGAGTAGCGCCTATTAAGTCGGTCTCATTACATCGTTTAGAATTGTGTGGGGCTGTACTAGCCTCGGAACTTCTAAAACCTATTTTAAGTGAATTGGAAATTCCTATTGATAAGATATACTGTTGGACTGATTCGACAATTGTCCTAGCGTGGTTGCGAAAAACTCCCGCCACCTGGACTACTTTTGTGGCAAATAGGGTTTGTCGAATACAGCAAAACGTAGTGAATGGTCACTGGTTTCATGTTAGGTCAGAGGACAATCCGGCCGATTTGGGAAACCGTGGAGCCAAGCCTTTAGAACTAGCTAATATTTGTCTTTGGTGGAAGGGATCCAGTTGGCTAAGTCACGATAGTTCTATGTGGAACCTTCCGAATGTCACACCCCTCGAGACTGACTTAGAAGCTCGTAGCATTAAAGCAAATTTTTCATTTTTTTCGCAATATGAAGACATTTTAGATAGGTTTTCTTCGCTTGATAGAGCGTTGCGAGTATTGGCTTACATGTATCGCTTCATACATAAAACTCGCCCCCAGAGTCGACCTGCACATTGTTTTACTAGTCAGATTCCATCTGGGGAAGAAATTAAAATGGTTAAAGTTCGTTTAGCCATATTGGCACAAAAGTTTCATTATGCAGAGGAATATAAACATCTTCTAGATAAGAGACCTTTACCATCCTCTAGTTCCCTTCTGTCGTTGAACCCCATTTTAGACGAGTCTGGTGTAATGCGTCTAAATGGACGGTTAGCAAACTCTCCCACCTTATCAGAGAATAAAAAGTGGCCCATTTTTTACCATATGGTTGTCGATTCGCACGACTTCCTGTTGAATACGCTCATTCAAAAACTGTTCACGGCGGAAATCAGCTCATGATACGTATTATTCGACTGGAGTTTTGGATTCCTCGTGTCAAAACTCTAATCCGCACAGTAATTAATCGTTGCAAGGTATGCTGGCTTGAGAAAAATCGATCATGCTCGCAGATTATGGCTGCACTGCCTCCCGAACGAACATCGATAAATAGGCCTTTCACTACAACTGGGGTAGACTTTGCTGGTCCTTTTAATATAAAGTCATTTACGGGTCGTGCTTGTCGTATGACTAAAGGATACGTGTGCGTCTTTGTTTGTTTTTCAACCAAGGCTGTACCTTCTATCGTCTCATAGGTCGTCGTGGCTGTCCTAAGTCCATAATTTCGGACAACGGGACTAATTTTGTTGGTGCTTCTCACGAGCTTGAAAAAGATTTTCGAACATTTATTCGTGAAAGTCGTGATACCGTTTGTTCTGCTTTAGGTTTTGAGGAACTTACGTGGCAGTTTATACCAGCTGGCGCTCCCCACATGGGTGGTCTGTGGGAGGCAGCTGTAAAAAGTTTTAAAAACATTTGTATCGCCACGTAAAGTCGTTTTCATATACGTTCGAGGAGTTTACCACCATTCTAACTCGTATTGAGGCATGTTTAAACTCTCGACCCCTGTGTCCAATGTCGGATAATCTTGAGGAACTAGTAGCGCTCACTCCTGGCCACTTTCTCATTGGGGCACCCCTCCTTTCTCCACCGGAACCCTTGCTTGAAGAATCACCGCTGAGTTTAGTTAATCGGTTTAGGAAATTGAAAGCTTTAACGCACCAATTTTGCATCAGGTGGAAAGAAGAATACTTATTTACTTTAAATAATCGTTACAAGTGGAAATATCCCAGAGGAATGTTGAGGTCGATGACATGGTTGCAGTTCGAAATGAGAAATTACCACCAACCTCGTGAAAACTAGGACGTGTTGTAGAAACTCAGCTCGGCAATGATGGAAAGGTTCGCGTCCTAGATGTTCGAACTGGTCAGGATGTTATTAGGCGACCGGTCGTTTAGTTAGTAGTTCTCCCAAACTAAGTTTCTTCTAAATAACTTTCATCTCTTGTGTGTTGTCGTGCTCTCCCTTTGTAATAGCCATGGCATCCAAAGAACTTTTTCCCGAAGTTGTCTTGTCCGACTATGATGATGCAATGATGTCAGACCGAGAAGTCGAGGCAGAGTTGATGGTCACCAGCCCGGCTATTCCGAAACCGAAGGTCGTTCCAGCTGTTGACGACGTCCCCGCTACCACCACTTCTTACAAACCCGATAAAACGGCTGATACGACGCCTCCTCAAATTGCTCCACCTCCTAGTGTAGCTGCTAAGACCGTGTCTAAGCGCGTACATCGTCATCGGTTAATGCGCCGGTTCCCTGTCGGTTTTGTACCCAGCTTCACCCGTTGACCAAATGTACAGTTTTTAAAAGAATGTCCCTCGAAAAGCGTGTGCGCGCTGTAGCTTACCACCGCTACTGTTACCATTGTCTGCGTTCGGATCATCTCTCTAAATTTTGTCCGGTCCCCCAACGATGCAAGTATTGCGCTAAAAAGCACCACACGTATTTGCACGAAGATAAGAGTACAAATGTGACTCCGACACCTTCGCGAGCGATCGTTCCCCGAGGTATCTACGCAGTGCCACCACCCCACATCTTACCGACGTCTGTCTTACCGATAGGTCGCGTTTTATCTTTGTCCCCAACGGTGTTGGTGCGGCTCTGTCTACCGGACTCCACTCTCCCGGTGCGTGCACTATTAGATCCTTGCTGTCCCGTAAGTCAGGTTTGCGCGTCGTTGATCACCGAACTGCAATGGCCGACCACGAAAGTAAACGATATGACCTATGCAGATGTTTTGATAATGTCGAGGTTTGATTCGGGTCAAAAACAATTTGTGACTGCACGTGTCGCAAACATAACGAGAGGCATTACACCGCCGATGTCCGTCCCTACCAACATACGGGAATCCTTTATTGGATTGGAACTCGCCGATCCTGCCTTCGATCGTTCTGGGCCACTAGCTATGGTATTGGGTCCAGAAATCTATTATAAAATTTTTCCCCCCGCATGATAACTCAACCGGGTCTTCCTACAGCCCAATACACATCATTTGGATGGGTAATTGCGGGCCCTGTAAACTTATAATTGTAGACTTATTACATACATGAATACTTTTGTTGATGAATTAACATGAATTAAATCAATGCTCACAAAATGAACTGAACTTACGTCCTGAACTATTATTATCATATATATGCATATGTATTCATTCTTAATATTCATAACTTTGTTGATACACACCTATATGTATCAAGGTAGGCGGCAATGAATAAGTTAGATACATTGTACAGCAATTTCCCTGCTCGATCGATCACGGATGCTGATTGACGCACTGGCATCTCCTCTACACTTTCCGTAGCGGATACCGTAGTGTGCGGATCGCCGCTGGGCAGTGGTTTTTGTTGGTTTGATCACCTTGGTACACCTGTATTTTCTCCCTCTCACTGGAATAGTTTGTAAATGTTTTGAAATAGACAAGGTATCCTTTGCGATCACTTAGATCCTATGCGATCACTTGTCGTCTAGCATTGAAAACGAAAGCACCAAGGCCTCTGTCGCCACATTAAATTACAAAGGTAATTTTGTTGTTGTAATGAAAACATACCAAGCTTAAACTCAATAAAACCTTATAGTTATTTAATATAAAAGAATTGAATCCGCTGTGTTTTTATTTCTTTTTGTTTCTCCCACCATTGCTCTATATAAACAGGTGCAAAAATGGTTTTAACTTTCTTTTAACTTTTAACTTTCCAATGTCAAGTCCATACGTCAAATAAATCGTAGTTCTAAATCCATTGGATTTTGTTTGACGTATATTCTATGGGATTGACAGTTTAAATCATAGTATACGTTCATAGTGTAACAGGCATTTAAGAGGGATCTCTTTATAAAGCCGAAAACACAATAAATGTTTGGGTAAAATTTTGCATCATTTCTGTTCTGTGGTCTGTATGGAGATTGTGTGGCATAGGCTATGTAGACCAAATGTACAGTTTTTAAAAGAATGTCCCTCGAAAAGCGTGTGCGCGCTGTAGCTTACCACCGCTACTGTTACCATTGTCTGCGTTCGGATCATCTCTCTAAATTTTGTCCGGTCCCCCAACGATGCAAGTATTGCGCTAAAAAGCACCACACGTATTTGCACGAAGATAAGAGTACAAATGTGACTCCGACACCTTCGCGAGCGATCGTTCCCCGAGGTATCTACGCAGTGCCACCACCCCACATCTTACCGACGTCTGTCTTACCGATAGGTCGCGTTTTATCTTTGTCCCCAACGGTGTTGGTGCGGCTCTGTCTACCGGACTCCACTCTCCCGGTGCGTGCACTATTAGATCCTTGCTGTCCCGTAAGTCAGGTTTGCGCGTCGTTGATCACCGAACTGCAATGGCCGACCACGAAAGTAAACGATATGACCTATGCAGATGTTTTGATAATGTCGAGGTTTGATTCGGGTCAAAAACAATTTGTGACTGCACGTGTCGCAAACATAACGAGAGGCATTACACCGCCGATGTCCGTCCCTACCAACATACGGGAATCCTTTATTGGATTGGAACTCGCCGATCCTGCCTTCGATCGTTCTGGGCCACTAGCTATGGTATTGGGTCCAGAAATCTATTATAAAATTTTTCCCCCCGCATGATAACTCAACCGGGTCTTCCTACAGCCCAATACACATCATTTGGATGGGTAATTGCGGGCCCTGTAAACTTATAATTGTAGACTTATTACATACATGAATACTTTTGTTGATGAATTAACATGAATTAAATCAATGCTCACAAAATGAACTGAACTTACGTCCTGAACTATTATTATCATATATATGCATATGTATTCATTCTTAATATTCATAACTTTGTTGATACACACCTATATGTATCAAGGTAGGCGGCAATGAATAAGTTAGATACATTGTACAGCAATTTCCCTGCTCGATCGATCACGGATGCTGATTGACGCACTGGCATCTCCTCTACACTTTCCGTAGCGGATACCGTAGTGTGCGGATCGCCGCTGGGCAGTGGTTTTTGTTGGTTTGATCACCTTGGTACACCTGTATTTTCTCCCTCTCACTGGAATAGTTTGTAAATGTTTTGAAATAGACAAGGTATCCTTTGCGATCACTTAGATCCTATGCGATCACTTGTCGTCTAGCATTGAAAACGAAAGCACCAAGGCCTCTGTCGCCACATTAAATTACAAAGGTAATTTTGTTGTTGTAATGAAAACATACCAAGCTTAAACTCAATAAAACCTTATAGTTATTTAATATAAAAGAATTGAATCCGCTGTGTTTTTATTTCTTTTTGTTTCTCCCACCATTGCTCTATATAAACAGGTGCAAAAATGGTTTTAACTTTCTTTTAACTTTTAACTTTCCAATGTCAAGTCCATACGTCAAATAAATCGTAGTTCTAAATCCATTGGATTTTGTTTGACGTATATTCTATGGGATTGACAGTTTAAATCATAGTATACGTTCATAGTGTAACAGGCATTTAAGAGGGATCTCTTTATAAAGCCGAAAACACAATAAATGTTTGGGTAAAATTTTGCATCATTTCTGTTCTGTGGTCTGTATGGAGATTGTGTGGCGTAGGCTATTATATTTTCGGCTCCATTTGACTATAGCCCCTTGTTACTTGATGTTATTCTCCCACTGAAGGATAATATATCCTGTTTTGCTGAAATTAAGGTAGGTTATATTTGTGGTTACTTTACATTCTTTTATTCTAATATTTGTATGTATGTATTTAAATAATATATGTATGTATTTCAATGCTAGATTTAGGTTTCTGCATTCAGAAACAAACACGGTAAAAGTTTCTCTCCATGACCTTTAAACATCCACTGACAGGCAAAATATTTTTTTCTAGTTGAACGCAGCTGCTTACGTACTCTATATCCTCGAAAATGTGATTGAATAGTTAGTGCGGCCCACTCTTCTGTTTGTAATGATAAATCGGAATTAGGAGAACTCGGGTAAATATGCATCTCAGAAGTATTTATTTAAACGAACTGTTGGTATTCACAATCAATTTTGGACTAAAACGACATGCATGCACACAGTAGACGAATTTATCAAATAGTCACCAGCTGATGTACTCGTACGTATGGAAGCATTTTTTTTTTCTTAAAAGGGACGGCTGGTATTAATATTCGTATGGGCCTTTTTAGCCGGTGGAGGCCAAACTTATCAAATAAAAGCATTATATTGCACAAAACTGATGAACTATGTAACCTTAACTCTTCCATATATTTTCAACCTCCCCAATTGTGACTTGTCGGTTTGTAATGACCAAGTTTATATTTGTAAAGTTTAATATAAATTTACATATACATATATATTTATCTTACGTCCTTATGATATGTAATGCAAATCTATGTACATAATCAATTTCTTGTACTTTTTATGGGGTTTTGTAGATTCGTAGTTGATGGCTACGGAAAGTACCAAAAGGCACTAAGTATTATGCCTATGGTACTAAACGTGGACCGTACAAAAAAAACAAGCTAAATTATATGAAAGCGATCTCGATTACCCGAAAGACGAAAATAAAAAGGCCTGTAGAATAGAAATAAAATACGTCCATATTCTACTGGTTATTTGATAAATTCGTGTACCGTGTACATTCATGTACATTAGGGCGAACCAATTTTTTATTGGAACTCATACTCTATAAATATCGAAAACGGCCCAGTGCGAAAATGGGTTTAAATTATTATTTTTCGGCAATTATTATATATTATTATATTTACTGTTTTATAATACAATTTTATGTATTAACAGGCAAGGAGCCATGCATATTTAAGAATTTTTCAACCTTCGGGAATGAAATAGTCACACCGAAATGATATTTAAATGTAAAATGTTGTAAGATTTCTTGTCCTTTCTTTTCGCTCGGTTGCAACGTTTTAACGTTAAAATTTCATATACATGCATGTAAAGTTGTTCTTGAGCTCGAGTCGTCATAAAATTGGGGAAGGGTTCTTTGTTTCAATACAAAGAACTAAGAGAACTGATGAGTCCAAGTGGCGTTGAACGAAACTAGTCTTCTCTGCCATCCCCAAAAGTAATTAATTTTAACTACATCCCACTTTAAACTTGTTGTTTTTAAATTTGAAAACAACAAATATGAGATTAAGCTTAACTTACATACAAGTAGTAAGTAAAACACACATCTCAACCAAACTGCCAAATTGAATCTAAAAAAGTTGTTAGAAAATAATTAGTGGGTATGAATTCCAGACAAAAAATGTTTTTTTTTGGGTCGCCCCAATGTACTTACATGCATTAAAATGAGACCACGTATTTTTTTCTGTGTTACCCTGCGGGACTTTTCTACAACTAACTACAAATTGGTTGAAATGCCATCTATAGACCAACCACATTAAAAACTTAAAAATTGGTGAAATGACTATCTCTACACTACTTTTCAAGTAGTTATCAACCTGTTTGCAAATAGTATTTTTAAACAACTAACTATAAATTAGTCTTCTAGAAATCAACCAGTTATAAATGTTGAATATTCAACAGTGTGTTTTCGACGCAAATAATTCGCATATACACATTCTTAATTATTTCGATATAAATGCAATACACATACATTTATATACACATTCGTTAATAGAACCAACTTACCAAAAGAAGAACAAAAAGGAAACATAACTAAGAAAACAACTGGTGTCAAAATAAAATGTAGAAGATAAAAGAAAAAGAAAGAAATATTTTTTACACTGTTTAAGACAAACCCAATATTTCTAAAACGACTATAAAATGTCAATACATAGTTAACTATAAACTATTTACTATTCGTATGCGGAAAGGATACAAAAAAAAATAAATAAACAATATATAATATGGAAATGGCGAACACTGAAAATTTTGTTACACTAATTCCAATTTTAATCAATATTTATTTTTATTTTAGTATTGTTCGTACCCCTTTAGTTCGATTTTGAAACAGATCAGCCGTATCTCACCCTTGCACATTAACAGCGAGACCAACGTTGCACACCAATACTCACCCTAAATCCAAAAAATACAGATTACAGCACTGTCCCTACACCCAACAACAGATTGAGTACCATTAAGAACTTTTCGTATACTTATGGTTCGTATTTCGATGACATACAGTGAGCGTCAAAATAAACTTTACACCTCTCAACATTTTTTTTGATTACATTATTACACCGACATAGAGATATTATAAGTATAACATATAAATGAATTAAAATCCAGAAAATATTAGGCCCTTCCGACGTTTCGTTAGGGAATAAATGAAGATTACCAAAATAACCCAAAATTTGACGCGTCAAAATAAAGTTTACACTTTTGCCAAACTCAAGAATTTTCATATTTCTTTAACAAAATGAAGGGATATTTTTGCTTTTGAACTTATTTTCATCACTTATAAGCCTCCAAACAATAAAATAACGAGTGTTTTGGTGTAATCGGGTGATATTTCCCCCCATTGGACCCGTGGTACAATTTTCGTGTAATATTGACATAAAATAGGCTTCTATTAAGGTTTTTGTCGATTTTTTTCGGCAAGTTCTCTATGGATTTGTATTCTAGAGACTTCAATAGGTGATCCGATATACATAGGAGTCAAATATAGCAACATGTTATTCATAGTTGTAGCCGAATGGGTTAGATCCGTGCCCATATGTTGCGTAAACCTTTGTTATTAGCCCCATTCCTCTAGACTAGGGGCTTTAATATCGTATCAATAAAGGTGGAAGATATTGTTCTCATATCCCGGAACCTATAAAAGCCATTTATTCGCATTCCTTACTGTCATGGACCCCCTAAAGATACAGGAGACTTCGCAATGTTTAAGTATATTTATTCAAAACTGTACAAAATATATGAACAAAGATTTTAACGGTGAAATTCATGTATGTACAATCAAATATTGTGGAGTCTCCTGTATCCTCAGGGGGCCCATGACAGTAACGGAGTGCGGATAAATGTCTTTTACAGGTTCCGGAATATGAGAAGAACATCTTCTAGCTTTATTGACGCGATATTAAAAACCCTAGTCTAGAGGAATGGGGCTAATACCAAAGGTTTACGTAACATATGGGCAGGGATCTGACGCATTCGCCCATATTTATGAAAAACAAGTTGCTATATTTGACTCCTATGTATATCGGATCACCCATTGAAGTCTCTAGACTACAAATCCATAGAGTACTTGCCCAAAAAATTCGAAAAAACCTTAATAGAAGCCTATTTTATGCCAATATTACACGAAAGTGGTACCACGGGTCCAATGGGGGGAAATATCACCAGATTACACCAAAACACTCGTCAATTTATTTTTTGGAGGCTTGTAAGTGATGAAAATAAATTCAAAAGCAAAAATATCCCTGCATTTTGTTAAGGAAATAATAAAATCTGGCGTTTGGCAAAAGTGAAAACTTTATTTTGACGCGTCAAATTTTGGGTTATTTTGGTAATCTTAATTTATTCTCTAACAAAACGTCGGAAGGTCCTAATATTTTCTGGATTTTAATTCACCACTAAATACTTACAAAGGTTACATTTATATGTTACACGTATAATATATCTATGTCGGTGCAATAATGCAATAAAAAACAACGTTGAGAGGTGTAAAGTTTATTTTGACGCTCACTGTATCTCAAACCTACACCGACATTAATACAAAATAATAACAGTAATCGTAGTTCCAAATATCAAGATTCCCGCGGTATCGTTACGTCCAATTTCAAATTGTACCAAACTTAGTACCATTTCGCAGTCTTCGTACCCATAAGTAAATTTTTTGAAAACTATCTCAATCCTGCACTTTAACAGTAATCTTAATTCCGAATTTCAGGACTCTAAATCTATCCGTTAAACCAAATCCAAATTGTACCAAATGTAGAACTTTCGTATCCATAAGTACGAATTTTCCTTCCTCACTTCAACAGGCCTACAATAATCATAATTTCAAATTGAATAATTCCACCGCTATCCGTTCACCTAACGAATTTCCCACACTACCCTTATCTACACTTCAAAAGTAATCTTAATTCCAAATGACAAATGACAAATTTCAGGATTCCAGCTCTATCAGTTCACCAAATTTAGTACTTTTCGTACCCATAAGTACGAATTTCTAAAACAGAATTTTAATTTTATATTTAGAAGGTTTGATTTTTTTAGGCAAATATGTGAAAATGTTTTTGTTACTTTGTTCAATGTGATTTACAATATTTTTCCATTTGTGTCATAAGTGTGGATATGGAACAAATTGACAAAAGCTCTATTTTTAAAACATCCTCTATAACTTGTATGTTCCAACAGATATTCCTCTAAATTTTTGCAAAGATATTCTCTATACTACTACTAATAATTCAAGAAAAAAAATAAAAATATTTTCTTCAGTCAGCTTCACGCAGTTGTGACGCAAACATTAAAATGAGATTATCTCAAAAGATAAATATCATCCCACCATAAAAATTCAAATTCCATTGTCTTCTAACCTTTCGAATAACGTCAAATCCAACAAACATAACTTCAAGTAAAGTTTTAGGAATACTGATCGTCAATTGAACTTACTATTGAGCTCTATTGATTGGAATAAACTCCATTCATTAAACTCTTTAGACGAAATGTTACATATGTTCTATTGCATTCTAGAAGATTTCATATCCAAGACTGTCCCTTAAAAAGAATTCTTTAGAAATGCTTGTCCTCCTTGGAATTCTTATACATTGTCAAAGTTGAAAAATAAAAAAATAAGTTATACAAGAAATTTAAACGTAGTGGTTTATCTTTAGATTACTTACATTATTCGATTGCTAGATCGAAGTACATGTTAGCTAATAAACAACATTACAATAATTATATTTTAAAGGTAAAGAACGAGTTATTATCCAACACTATGCAACGTTCAAATATGTTCCCCAATATCTTAAAATTTGATGGTATTATTGGTGAAGATGACATTGGTATTGCTAACATATTTGATTCTTTTTTCATTGTTTTAAATGGCCTTAAACATATTCAATGTACAACTTCTCCTGGACCAGATGGAATTCCACCATGTATACTAAAAAATTGTGCAGATAATTTAGCACTCCCATTAACAATTATGTTTAATAAGTATTTAAATACTGGCTTTTCCCCACAATATGGAAAGAACCCTTCATTGTTCTCCTTTTTATATCAGGTAGTAGAGAAGATGTGTGCAACTATAGAGGTATCGCTGAACTTAATGCCATACCGAAATTATTTTGAAAAACTAGTGACTGATTTGATATCCTTTCAAGTACCTTCCATTCTTTCGAGATACCAACATGGATTCCGTAAAAACCATTCTACTGTAACCAATATTATGGAACTAACCTCGCTTGTCAATGTGGGATTTAGGTACAAAAAACAAACCGATTGCGTGTATACCGACTTTAGCAAAGCTTTCGACAAAGTCAATCATAGTTTGCTATTACTAAAGCCACATAGCACGGGGTTTAGTAGTCGTTTGATCAAATGGATAAAATCATACCTACTTGGCAGAGTACAATTTGTTAAATTCGGTAATGCTACTTCTAACAAAATTTTTGTAACTTCTGGTGTACCACAAGGAAGTCACCTTGGCCCAGTATTGTTTACGCTATTCATCAATGACATGCCAAATGTTATACGCCACTCAAATGTCCTAATGTATGCGGACGATATTAAAATATATAAATTGAATAATTCAACCGCTATCCGTTCACCTAAATCCAAATTGTACCAAATTTAGTACCATTTAATGCTTTCCGTACTTATAAGTACGAATTTCCCACACTACCCTTATCTACACTTCAAAAGTAATCTTAATTCCAAATTTCAGGATTCCAGCTCTATCCGTTCATCTAAATCTAAATTATAACAAAATTAGTACTATTTAGTACTTTTCGTACCCATAAGTACGAATGTCCAAAACTACATCAATCCTACACCCAAATCCAAGTTGTCCAAATTTTATTAACATTTAGTGCTTTCTGTACCTATAAGTAGGAATTTCCAACACTACCTCAATCTTACACTTCAAAAGTAATCTTAATGACAAATTTCAGGATTCCAGCTCTATCAGTTCACCAAATTTAGTACTTTTCGTACCCATAAGTACGAATTTCTAAAACAGAATTTTAATTTTATATTTAGAAGGTTTGATTTTTTTAGGCAAATATGTGAAAATGTTTTTGTTACTTTGTTCAATGTGATTTACAATATTTTTCCATTTGTGTCATAAGTGTGGATATGGAACAAATTGACAAAAGCTCTATTTTTAAAACATCCTCTATAACTTGTATGTTCCAACAGATATTCCTCTAAATTTTTGCAAAGATATTCTCTATACTACTACTAATAATTCAAGAAAAAAAATAAAAATATTTTCTTCAGTCAGCTTCACGCAGTTGTGACGCAAACATTAAAATGAGATTATCTCAAAAGATAAATATCATCCCACCATAAAAATTCAAATTCCATTGTCATCTAACCTTTCGAATAACGTCAAATCCAACAAACATAACTTCAAGTAAAGTTTTAGGAATACTGATCGTCAATTGAACTTACTATTGAGCTCTATTGATTGGAATAAACTCCATTCATTAAACTCTTTAGACGAAATGTTACATATGTTCTATTGCATTCTAGAAGATTTCATATCCAAGACTGTCCCTTAAAAAGAATTCTTTAGAAATGCTTGTCCTCCTTGGAATTCTTATACATTGTCAAAGTTGAAAAATAAAAAAAAATAAGTTATACAAGAAATTTAAACGTAGTGGTTCATCTTTAGATTACTTACATTATTCGATTGCTAGATCGAAGTACATGTTAGCTAATAAACAACATTACAATAATTATATTTCAAAGGTAAAGAACGAGTTATTATCCAACACTATGCAACGTTCAAATATGTTCCCCAATATCTTAAAATTTGATGGTATTATTGGTGAAGATGACATTGGTATTGCTAACATATTTGATTCTTTTTTCATTGTTTTAAATGGCCTTAAACATATTAAATGTACAACTTCTCCTGGACCAAATGGAATTCCACCATGTATACTAAAAAATTGTGCAGATAATTTAGCACTCCCATTAACAATTATGTTTAATAAGTATTTAAATACTGGCTTTTCCCCACAATATGGAAAGAACCCTTCATTGTTCTCCTTTTTATATCAGGTAGTAGAGAAGATGTGTGCAACTATAGAGGTATCGCTGAACTTAATGCCATACCGAAATTATTTTGAAAAACTAGTGACTGATTTGATATCCTTTCAAGTACCTTCCATTCTTTCGAGATACCAACATGGATTCCGTAAAAACCATTCTACTGTAACCAATATTATGGAACTAACCTCGCTTGTCAGTGTGGGATTTAGGTACAAAAAACAAACCGATTGCGTGTATACCGACTTTAGCAAAGCTTTCGACAAAGTCAATCATAGTTTGCTATTACTAAAGCCACATAGCACGGGTTTTAGTAGTCGTTTGATCAAATGGATAATATCATACCTACTTGGCAGAGTACAATTTGTTAAATTCGGTAATGCTACTTCTAACAAAATTTTTGTAACTTCTGGTGTACCACAAGGAAGTCACCTTGGCCCAGTATTGTTTACGCTATTCATCAATGACATGCCAAATGTTATACGCCACTCAAATGTCCTAATGTATGCGGACGATATTAAAATATTTTATTCATTTAAAGTTTCTTCTGATCAACTTAATTTGCAACAAGATCTTAACAGTTTTGACCAGTGGTGTAACATAAATTTGTTAGAACTAGACATTAGAAAATGCAAACTTATGTCATTCCTCAGAATACAAAAAATTGACTCAAATTACTGTTTGAATGATTGCATGTTGGAATCCGTGGCTTCCATTACCGACCTGGGTATACTTTTAGACCATAGATTTGACTTTAGAAAACACATCTCGTTAATTACGAATAAAGCTTACAAAAGTCTGGGCTTGATCAAACGGTGGAGTAAATATTCTCCAGATCAATCAATTACTAAAAGTTATAAATTTACCTTGTACGCAGTAAACCATACATTGCAATGCAATTGAATCTGTACAAAAACAATTTTTGTTGTTCTGTCTCCGGAATCGTGGTTGGAATCCACAGATGTTGACATCTTATGGATATCGTTTAAATCTGTTGAAATTACCCACATTTTCGTTCGATGTTGAATGTCACTTTCTTATTGAATGTTCTTCAAGACAAAATAATGTCAGAGTTTATTTAGGAATGTAAATCTTTAAATGTACCTTTTTGACCAACTCGTCATTATAACTTTATTCATGTCAGTTACTTATGTGAGTGAAGATAAAATATTTAAAAATTTCTGCAATCATCATGTATTGAAATTATTATTTTCTGAAAGGACCCCTAAATAGGTCCACCCACAAATATGGAGTGTTTTCATAAACGGTCAATATTTCGAAATTTCTACAATCATCATGTATTGAAATTATTATTTTCTGAAAGTGCTCCCAATACCCTATTTAGCGGTGCCCGCCATATATCCGCAGGATGCATAAATTTTTCCTAGGGGGCCCCTCAATAGGTCCATCCACATATATAAAGGTTTTCCATAAAAAATCCTACAAAATCTTTTTTTCAAAAATTTTATTTTTTAAAATTTCCGTATACTCATATCTTTCCTAGATCCTGAGAAATAGTCTAAAATATATATCCTTCAAAATCGTTTTGTTATAAAACTTTATACGTGAGAGAATGTGTGTGATGGTGGTAGTGGTTTTTCAAAATCGATTTTATCTTTGCGCACATGCTTTGTCGGTGCCTGCTGCCGGACCTATAGGGGAAAAGAAGGGTGGAGAGCTATGAGGGGCGACGATTGGGCAAAGGACTGGTCAGCAGACCATTGCAAAATCGTCTGCAACTGGTGGATCTCACTCTGGTTCGAGTGATGGCCCGTCGACCCCAAAGAGGAGCGGATATTCGAGGACATCTGTGCAGGATAAGTTAAGAGGGTTAGGTCCTCTGAAGATCCGCATCCTGTTGCTAAGAGGGTGGAGAAACATCGGTCAAACAACCACATGGAGTCCTTCGCAAAGGTGGCCGTTCAAAAGAAGGTAGAGAGGGCTCAACCGGGGAAGGCCAACCAAGCCGACCAAGGTTTGAAACCCCCTCAGCCTTCTGTTGAACGGAAACCGATGTCAGCTGGTTCCGAGGATATGATCGCTCCGGATGATCTCCGACACACTGGCTTAAAAAGACCACTGCACTATAGGTAATTTGGTAAAATCATACCTACTTGGCAGAGTACAATTTGTTAAATTCGGTAATGCTACTTCTAACAAAATTTTTGTAACTTCTGGTGTACCACAAGGAAGTCACCTTGGCCCAGTATTGTTTACGCTATTCATCAATGACATGCCAAATGTTATACGCCACTCAAATGTCCTAATGTATGCGGACGATATTAAAATATATAAATTGAATAATTCAACCGCTATCCGTTCACCTAAATCCAAATTGTACCAAATTTAGTACCATTTAATGCTTTCCGTACTTATAAGTACGAATTTCCCACACTACCCTTATCTACACTTCAAAAGTAATCTTAATTCCAAATTTCAGGATTCCAGCTCTATCCGTTCATCTAAATCTAAATTATAACAAAATTAGTACTATTTAGTACTTTTCGTACCCATAAGTACGAATGTCCAAAACTACATCAATCCTACACCCAAATCCAAGTTGTCCAAATTTTATTAACATTTAGTGCTTTCTGTACCTATAAGTAGGAATTTCCAACACTACCTCAATCTTACACTTCAAAAGTAATCTTAATGACAAATTTCAGGATTCCAGCTCTATCAGTTCACCAAATTTAGTACTTTTCGTACCCATAAGTACGAATTTCTAAAACAGAATTTTAATTTTATATTTAGAAGGTTTGATTTTTTTAGGCAAATATGTGAAAATGTTTTTGTTACTTTGTTCAATGTGATTTACAATATTTTTCCATTTGTGTCATAAGTGTGGATATGGAACAAATTGACAAAAGCTCTATTTTTAAAACATCCTCTATAACTTGTATGTTCCAACAGATATTCCTCTAAATTTTTGCAAAGATATTCTCTATACTACTACTAATAATTCAAGAAAAAAAATAAAAATATTTTCTTCAGTCAGCTTCACGCAGTTGTGACGCAAACATTAAAATGAGATTATCTCAAAAGATAAATATCATCCCACCATAAAAATTCAAATTCCATTGTCATCTAACCTTTCGAATAACGTCAAATCCAACAAACATAACTTCAAGTAAAGTTTTAGGAATACTGATCGTCAATTGAACTTACTATTGAGCTCTATTGATTGGAATAAACTCCATTCATTAAACTCTTTAGACGAAATGTTACATATGTTCTATTGCATTCTAGAAGATTTCATATCCAAGACTGTCCCTTAAAAAGAATTCTTTAGAAATGCTTGTCCTCCTTGGAATTCTTATACATTGTCAAAGTTGAAAAATAAAAAAAAATAAGTTATACAAGAAATTTAAACGTAGTGGTTCATCTTTAGATTACTTACATTATTCGATTGCTAGATCGAAGTACATGTTAGCTAATAAACAACATTACAATAATTATATTTCAAAGGTAAAGAACGAGTTATTATCCAACACTATGCAACGTTCAAATATGTTCCCCAATATCTTAAAATTTGATGGTATTATTGGTGAAGATGACATTGGTATTGCTAACATATTTGATTCTTTTTTCATTGTTTTAAATGGCCTTAAACATATTAAATGTACAACTTCTCCTGGACCAGATGGAATTCCACCATGTATACTAAAAAATTGTGCAGATAATTTAGCACTCCCATTAACAATTATGTTTAATAAGTATTTAAATACTGGCTTTTCCCCACAATATGGAAAGAACCCTTCATTGTTCTCCTTTTTATATCAGGTAGTAGAGAAGATGTGTGCAACTATAGAGGTATCGCTGAACTTAATGCCATACCGAAATTATTTTGAAAAACTAGTGACTGATTTGATATCCTTTCAAGTACCTTCCATTCTTTCGAGATACCAACATGGATTCCGTAAAAACCATTCTACTGTAACCAATATTATGGAACTAACCTCGCTTGTCAGTGTGGGATTTAGGTACAAAAAACAAACCGATTGCGTGTATACCGACTTTAGCAAAGCTTTCGACAAAGTCAATCATAGTTTGCTATTACTAAAGCCACATAGCACGGGTTTTAGTAGTCGTTTGATCAAATGGATAATATCATACCTACTTGGCAGAGTACAATTTGTTAAATTCGGTAATGCTACTTCTAACAAAATTTTTGTAACTTCTGGTGTACCACAAGGAAGTCACCTTGGCCCAGTATTGTTTACGCTATTCATCAATGACATGCCAAATGTTATACGCCACTCAAATGTCCTAATGTATGCGGACGATATTAAAATATTTTATTCATTTAAAGTTTCTTCTGATCAACTTAATTTGCAACAAGATCTTAACAGTTTTGACCAGTGGTGTAACATAAATTTGTTAGAACTAGACATTAGAAAATGCAAACTTATGTCATTCCTCAGAATACAAAAAATTGACTCAAATTACTGTTTGAATGATTGCATGTTGGAATCCGTGGCTTCCATTACCGACCTGGGTATACTTTTAGACCATAGATTTAACTTTAGAAAACACATCTCGTTAATTACGAATAAAGCTTACAAAAGTCTGGGCTTGATCAAACGGTGGAGTAAATATTCTCCAGATCAATCAATTACTAAAAGTTATAAATTTACCTTGTACGCAGTAAACCATACATTGCAATGCAATTGAATCTGTACAAAAACAATTTTTGTTGTTCTGTCTCCGGAATCGTGGTTGGAATCCACAGATGTTGACATCTTATGGATATCGTTTAAATCTGTTGAAATTACCCACATTTTCGTTCGATGTTGAATGTCACTTTCTTATTGAATGTTCTTCAAGACAAAATAATGTCAGAGTTTATTTAGGAATGTAAATCTTTAAATGTACCTTTTTGACCAACTCGTCATTATAACTTTATTCATGTCAGTTACTTATGTGAGTGAAGATAAAATATTTAAAAATTTCTGCAATCATCATGTATTGAAATTATTATTTTCTGAAAGGACCCCTAAATAGGTCCACCCACAAATATGGAGTGTTTTCATAAACGGTCAATATTTCGAAATTTCTACAATCATCATGTATTGAAATTATTATTTTCTGAAAGTGCTCCCAATACCCTATTTAGCGGTGCCCGCCATATATCCGCAGGATGCATAAATTTTTCCTAGGGGGCCCCTCAATAGGTCCATCCACATATATAAAGGTTTTCCATAAAAAATCCTACAAAATCTTTTTTTCAAAAATTTTATTTTTTAAAATTTCCGTATACTCATATCTTTCCTAGATCCTGAGAAATAGTCTAAAATATATATCCTTCAAAATCGTTTTGTTATAAAACTTTATACGTGAGAGAATGTGTGTGATGGTGGTAGTGGTTTTTCAAAATCGATTTTATCTTTGCGCACATGCTTTGTCGGTGCCTGCTGCCGGACCTATAGGGGAAAAGAAGGGTGGAGAGCTATGAGGGGCGACGATTGGGCAAAGGACTGGTCAGCAGACCATTGCAAAATCGTCTGCAACTGGTGGATCTCACTCTGGTTCGAGTGATGGCCCGTCGACCCCAAAGAGGAGCGGATATTCGAGGACATCTGTGCAGGATAAGTTAAGAGGGTTAGGTCCTCTGAAGATCCGCATCCTGTTGCTAAGAGGGTGGAGAAACATCGGTCAAACAACCACATGGAGTCCTTCGCAAAGGTGGCCGTTCAAAAGAAGGTAGAGAGGGCTCAACCGGGGAAGGCCAACCAAGCCGACCAAGGTTTGAAACCCCCTCAGCCTTCTGTTGAACGGAAACCGATGTCAGCTGGTTCCGAGGATATGATCGCTCCGGATGATCTCCGACACACTGGCTTAAAAAGACCACTGCACTATAGGTAATTTGCCCATTTTTTAAGGCAAAAAATCAATTTTGCAACTTTTAATAATAATAATTTATTAGTTGGCATTGAAAAAAGAACATGTCAAAATTTATTAATATGAGTGATATATTTCAAGATGGCGCCATTATCGCGGTTTAAATTGCCAACAAAGTGAGAATTTCGAAGAAAAACTAAAAAATATATATATTATAAGGCATATTTCAATGTATTTAAAGCCGAGGAAAAATAAACCAAATATAAACATATGTAAATGGAATAGATTGGCAATTGCGAGAGGAATTTATATAATATATAATATAGATTAAACATTTTGGGTAGCGACCAAAAAACACCAAAATTCAGAAATAAATATTTTATTTTTCTAAATTGGCCGCATTTGGCCGTGATTTTGCCACCTAGAACACATTACTGAAAGCCCTCTGCATTGGTATTACTAGGTTTCAAAACCCGATTATGCCCGTTTTTTGATATTTATCAGATTTTATAAAGTTACTTCTCAATAAAAAGCCTTAAAATTGTGTAAGTTTGGTTTGAGGATATAAATAATGAATATAAAAAATATTGTTGTTTACAATTTCATTGCAAGTAAAATAAGTAATAGCGAAAATTTTTTCGTTATATCCGTGGTTTCTATAAACGGTGCTGCAGTAGTAAGCTTTATTCTTCTCTCTTTTACATATTAATCATTGATACGGTTTGTAGGAGTACTTAACTCGTCTTTATTAACGTATGTTTAAAAAATATACAAAATTGTAATAACAATTCGTTTGAAAATCTAATCGCGGGGACTCAATTTTTTTAACTTACTACCATGATAGTTTCCAACAGTTTGTTGTGTATAAGAAAAACTAATGAAAATTTAATCGTTATATACGTAGTTGCTTATAACAGTTGTTCGTTATATCCGAATTTATTTGTAGAAATCATTGCTTTATTTCACTGTACACATAAATAATTTATAAAGTTAAAAAATCCTTTAATTCCGCTGTTATTCATTTTTGCCTCAAAACAGGGCAAATTACCTATAGTGCACTGGCTTAGAAAGACCATTAGTTCTGACGAGGTAGACGCCAGTAAGACCGGCTTTGGCAGGGCAGTCGTCCACAGGGGCATCGACCCCTCATCCTGACAATAGAGGACGCTGGTGAACTCCGGAAAGGCTGCAGACTGGCCGCGGTTCCTGTGGAACGACGTAGAGGAGGTGAAGAAGATGATCAGAAAATAAAACAGAGGTCTCTTGATTGGAGGTTGCTTAACTTCTTTAGGGAAGGAGAAGGTATGGTGACGATACCATAGATAGCGAGAGCGCTAACTATATTAGAGACTATGGGGGAGTGCTGTACTTTGGTTCTGGTGGACTTCGGTTCCGGATCCCGAAGTCGCAGTACGGTAGTTCGGCAGCATGGCCTGCGAATGGTGCAGATTAATCTGCATCACTGCAAGGCTGCGGCTGCCGAACTCCTTCTCTCCCTCACAGACTTTGAAATTGACATCGCTTTGGTCCAGGAACCCTATTTATATAAAAATAGGGTTTCTGGACTAAGCGTTTCTCACTATTCTTCGCAAACAATGGTGAGAAGGTAAGAAGAAGAAAGAGAGAAAATTTTGGCATTATGTACAATAAATGGATATATTTTTCATAAAATATACACAAGAGAGTATTTATAAGGAATTTATATAATTAGTTTGTCTTAACCATTAGTATCAATGAATGCTCATTTAAGAGAGTCAGTTTGTTTAGGTGATAGCTATGAAAGGCCTCAGAGAATAGTTGTTATTGGTGGAGATGAGAATGGTGATACAAACCCGGGTGTTGCCAATAAATAAATGAGAAGAAATAAAACACAAAGGTTTTTAGTTTGTGTAATAATAATATAATATAATGGTGTGTATGTGATTTATTAAGCGAAAAGTGCCGATGACTTTACTTTGGGTATAAGGCCATGTTTATATAATAGCCTTTTGCAGTGTTAACCTTCTTAATGAGGATTTATTTGACGTATACGCGATTCCAACTAGGCGAACAAAGGCTCCCTGGAGATTTGTAGTGAAAATACCAACAGAGAGTTTCTAACTTAAACATTAGCCGCCAGCCTTGAAACACGTAGGGTTGTGTCAACATAAAAAAGTGAACTTAAGTAACTTACAACTAGGAATCCATCAAGTATGTAAATTCAGTGAAGATGAGCTTTGGCGATTTTATATTTAAAATTCCGTTGCTATACTAATACAAATGGACGATATTGTCAAACCGATTTTTGAGAGCTGTCCGTGCTAAGACGAAGCTACGGTGAGTTAGTGGGAACTTAGATACAATTTCTTTAGCTTCTTCGTCTGTCTTTCTCACTTAATGACAGAGTCTCTCAATGTCACTAAGACCAGAATTATTTACATATATCGCGCTGAAAAGGTCTCGGAAAGTCGGCCACGATAAGAAATCACCATGGAAGGTTTCTATGTCGCATGGAGGAAGTACAAGGTTATGTACACTATCCGGATTTGGCGAATAAAAGATTGAGTCACGAGTATGAAAACTGTTTTGAACGGAAGGGGGATCCACCTGAATGCCGATTTCACGCGACGGCTATGTCGAAGTTCTCAAGTTCTTTGCATGGTCGCCATGAAATTCTTCTGCCAAGAAGTCCGTACTATTTATTGAGGTGTGAGGTGAGGATTTGCAGGATTGAAGAACTTTGCCCAATTTGCGATTCATAGTTGACCTACATGTAATGTAAGTCTGATGACACACTTCGTATTTACAATCTAACAAATATATGTCATCCTTTTTCGAATCTACCGCCGACATTAAATAATCGAGGCAACGATCGAATGATAATTGGACATTTGACCATAGCTTGTCAATTTCTGTTCTACGAAACTCTAATTCGTACTGATCTAACTCATCATCCCGCATTTGGTTGAAATGGGAATCGAATTGTAGAGAATTTGTTTGTTAGACAAATTTCCACGAATTTGTTGGAATAATTCAGAAAAGACCAGATATACACAGAGCGTTGCAAACATTCAATAGAGTTTATTATTATTATTTTTTTGAGCGAAGTGTAGGGTGAATTAAGGAATAAAAGTTCCAAAACAAATTTATTTAGGTGAAGAGAAAACACAAATAAACCAAATGTCAGAAAAAAAATTAAAAAATCCCGAGAATCCGTTCAAAAAATTGCAAAGAAGGCAACGATTTCACGCGACGGCTGTGTCGAAGTTCTCAAGTTATTTGCATGGTCGCCCTGAAATTCTTTTGCCGAGAAGTCCGTACTATTTATTGAGGTGTGAGGATTTGGAGAATTGAAGAATTTTGCCCAATTTGCGATTCATAGTTGACCTACATGTAATGTAAGTCTGATGACACACTTCGTATTTATTATCTAACAAATCTATGTCATCCTTTTTCGAATCTACCGCCGACATTAAATAATTGAGGCAACGATCGAATGATAATTGGACATTTGACCATAGCTTGCCAATTTCTGTGCTACGAAACTCTAATTCGTACTGATCTAACTGATCATCCCGTATTTGGTTGAAATGGGAATCGAGTTTGATGAAAGCATCCGATGCTCTGATAAAGAGATCTAAAGGTGTGACCAGCATTGTAGAGAATTTGTTTGTTAGACACATTTCCACGAATTTGTTGGAATAATTCAGAAAAGACCAGATATACACAGAGCGTTGCAAAAATTCAATAGAGTTTATTATTTTTTTTGAGCGAGTTGTAGGGTGAATCGAGGAATAAAAGTTCCAACACAAATTTATTTAGGTGAAGAGGAAACACAAATAAACCAAATATCAGAAAAAAATTAAAAAATCGCGAGAATCCGTTCAAAAAATTGCAAAGAAGTCAACAATTTTCAAAAATCTGAAAATAATGAATTGAATTTATTGTTTTAGCAACTAGGTGTAGGGTGAGTCAATGACTGAATGTACAAAACCGATTAATTTTGTGTGAAAGGGGAAACACAAATGGCCAAAATATCAAAACCGAATAAATTGAGGACTTTTTCTTGTGCAAAATGAAAATTTTAAATTCCAAAAGGACCGAATGTAGGGTGCACTACTTCAGAACAACCAAAAAACTGCAACCAAAAATTCAAATGTGTTGATAAATAAGGTGATTTTAGTATATATAAATATACATTTGTATTGAATATTTGAATAAGTATATGTTTAATAAAAATATAAATATATAATGCCGATTGTAGGGTGTACGATGACCAAAAAACGTTTTAAACGAAAACCGGTTATTTTTCAAAAAATGTGCAAATATTTATTTTTCCGAAAAAATAGAATATAATTTATATAAAAAATAATTTTTCCACCTGCGACACACTGTAGGAGTAGAAATAACGAATATGTACAACAAAACGAAATTACACACAACTAGCTTCGATGCCGCAGTAGACGTATGCTGGTATGCACTAGTAGGTAGGCAGGTAGAGAGACCACAACGTATTGAATTGTTGTTGGTAGGTTTCTGTTTCGTTTTATTAGGAGACCCTAAAAAAGGCGGGTGATTTGTAAGAGGTTTGTTGTTCTCTCCCGTTGGAATAATTATGGACCTAGGAATAGCGAGGAAAATAAACAAAAATCGATAAAACAACAACACGTATTGGCTATCTCTAAACTTGTTGACTTGTTTGTGAATAATAAGGAAACATAGTGTTCACGCCGGATTTCCCCAACTGGCAACCCTAATTCTATTTTTCTATATTTGCATTCGACATCCCTAATTCTGTTCAGAGTTGTCTCTTGCATAATCTCCATCTGCATTTTCTAACTAAATGTACGCTCTCTTTCTCTCTTTACAATTTCTAATTGCCTTTGTAATTTCCTTTATAATAAATTCACTTGTTACCAGAATCCCAACCAATATTGTTGTCAATTCGGTAAGCGCTATTCAAATATCCAAATTTGAATACCAAATAAAGAACCATTATTGTTCTTTCAAACAACTTATACGCTTGTTTTATTTCTTTTTATTCCACTCCTGCCAAAACTGCAAACGAGAGGAAAATATTTCGAATTCCTAGAAATATTTTTCAATCTGAAACAGCAGTAAATCCAGCAATTTCTTCCCTCCAGAAACACCCAATACCGGCATTTTCATTGGTCCTCATCGAACCGGATTTTATTGCTGTGCGATTTTTTCCATCCATCCTCATTGAATTCATCCATTTTCATCCAAAAAACGAGGTAAGTTTGGGTTTTTCTTATCCAAGTGAAAATACAATAGTGCATATCAATTTCAAAGTGTTAAAGTCAAAGTGCGTTTTGCCGTCGGCAAATTGATTTTTTCCTTTTCTCGTTTATTCGACGCACAGTGTTCCAATTTGCTTAATTAGTTTCACTTGTTTCTCTGTGCTAATTAACGTAAACTCATTTTCCAATTTTTCCACAATATCGAGTAAATAATTTAATTAAAGTAATTCAATTAATATTTTCCACTAAATTTATAATTACAAATAATTGCAGTTTATTTTCCATTTGTACTTATGGGTTTGCAATTATAACATTTATTTCATTTTTCCCATTCGCGACAGTGTGCTTCTCTTCATATCGTTTTTTTTTTTATTTTTCTTACTGCGAGAATATTCCCATTTATTTCTATTGGTTTGTGTGTTTATACGTTTTATCCATCACCGTTTTCTTCCACTGCAGTTGTTGTTGTTGTCAGAGAAATATCCACTGCAGACTAGTCTCTTCAACAACATAACAACTGATCCACATAAACACACATACATACTATTTCTTGTTGAGTCGTTCGTCCACCAGCCAACACAGTGTATGTTGGTGATTTCCACTCAACAGTGATCGATCTCTCTATTGTTATTCTCCTCGTTGTGCTCTTGAATATACGGGCACCATACATCAAGCCCGTTTATATGGTCGGTTTACAACTTGTGTGCGACGTATAAATATTTTTTTTATATTATCGGATATATTGAGGTGAGGTGTCAAGATACGTCATTCTTGCCAACTTATAATTCTCCATACCGCCGCTAGAGGGCGTTGCTTATATACGCAAAATCTTAATATTTCCAATATTTATTCCTATTATTTTGTGATATTGTGTATTATTCCGCATCCATCGGAGTTACTGTCCATTTCTATAACACACCGCAACTTTTTTTCCGTATTTTTCCCGATTTTTCGGGGATTTTTCTAATTCTTTGAGAAGTTCTTCGCTATTGGCGATTCAGTTGTTGTCTCGGATACATAGTGCTGCATTCCACCACTAGAGGTCGCTTTTAAATAAAGCAATTTTTCATATATTAGGAATTTTTGGCCTACTTTTCCGAATAATTCCGAAATTTTCCATCATTTTCGGAATACTTTTCCATAAGGGTGATACTTCTGTGCTGTTTCGTGGTGTAGTGCTACCGATCGCCGCTAGAGGTCGTCTTTTCCGTAAAGAAATCTCTGCCAAAACCACGATTTTTCCATATTTTCCTCGGTTTTTTCGAAATCCTGTGGAATTTTATCGCCCTTTTTTACGAGAACTTCTTCTTCCAACCAGAGAATACTACTCTGTCGTACTGTGGGCAGATAAAATTAAGCTGATTTTGCGCTCACAAGGTCGATTTTCCTGATCTCAGTTAGAGTTTCTCAAACAAAAGTTTAATTTTCCGTCACTCTTTGTCAATTATTTCCAATCCATAATGTCGTTGGATTCATTTATTCGCAATGCTGACCAGTTGGTTGCATTCAATGCTGGAGTCGCTGACGGCACTATTCCGTTAACCTCCGCCCAGTTGCTAAAAATTCATATTTCCGAATTTAAAGCCTTTGAGCAATTCATGACCGAGCGAGCTAGTGAAGAGGGTGAAGAAGAGAATGGCGATGAAGAGGTAGCGTCCGAGAGGGACACGTTGCATGCTAAGTACAATAGCACGTACGTGACTTATTGTACCTGTCTAGCTAAGTTGTCTGAACTTTTGGAAGGTTTTCAGCCACCTTCTGTTCCAAAAACTTCCGAATCCCCATCTTTACCCTCCAGTAGTCCCGTTCAAGATCATGGTTACTCTTTCCGCCTTCCTCCGTGCGACACTGAAGTCTTCAACGGAGATTATATGTCATGGCCTACATTCCGAGACATGTTCACGGCTGTGTACATTAAAAACTCCAGTCTCAGTCCAGTCGAGCGTTTATTCCACTTAACGCAGAAGACAAGAGGTGAAGCCCGTGACATAGTCCAAAGATCGCCTTTGACTAATCAAGGTTTCCAATTAGCCTGGCAGAACTTATGCGCTAGATTCGAAAACAAAAGAATTCTTGTGAATGGTCAGCTCAAGATTCTTTTCAATCTTCCTTTTATACAATCCGAATCTGCCTCTGCCTTAAAGTCCATGCAGCGAGATATTAATTCCTGTAGATCTGCGCTTTCATTGTACGATATCGATGTCAAGAGTTGGGATCCAATATTCGTATTCCTGTGTTCCAACCGTCTTCCAGATTCAACTCTGACATTGTGGGAGCAAGGTCTTACCGATAAAACTGTCATTCCAAAGTGGGAAGACCTCGATTCCTTTCTTACAAACCGGTATCGTACTCTTGAGTCCGTTTCCGAGATGAGCAATAATTCAAAGTCGGAGGACAACAAAGGGAAACCCCATTCCAATCCCAAAATTTCAAAGTGTAGTTCATTTCAGACTAATGTTTCTGTTCAAAATTGTCCTCTGTGCGCCAATTCCGCGCATATCCTTCGAAAATGTCCAAAGTTCATCGCAATGGACATCAAACAACGCTTATCCGAGGTTAAGAAGCAAGTGCTCTGCCTAAATTGCTTCTCTAAGACGCATCATGTGCGTAATTGTTCCAGCAAGAACAATTGTTTCGAGTGTCAGAAGAGACACAACACTATGCTCCATGACAGTTCCGTGCATAGTCGTCCCTCCAATTATTCTTCCAACCCCAATAATAACTCAGCTCTGAGTGCTAGCTCTGTTCCTTTCACTCCTAATTCCGTACAGTCCACTAGTCCGGGGAACGGAGTTATCCAATCCTGCTTCACAACAAGCTCAAGAGGAGTTTTATTGGGGACTGCTCTGGTGAATGTGATTCACTCAGGTGTTTCATATCCAGCTCGTGTGCTTCTCGATTCCGGTTCACAAGGAACCTTTGTTTCTGAGAAGTTCTTCAACCAATTTAAGCTTCCGTACCAGAGAACAAACGTGCAGATTTCTGGCCTCAACAATACCACAGCAGCTTCCGTTCGTAAACTTTGCTCCATACTTTTATGCTCCAGATTTGAGAAGTCCGTTCAAGTTGAAGTTCAGGCATTTGTAGTGCCGCAATTATCTGAAAATCTCCCTTCGCAGACTCTGCCGACGTCTTTGTTCTCTCGTCTTCCTAACATCAAGCTGGCAGATCCGCATTTCCATAAAAGTTCCACTATTGATCTGCTAGTAGGAGATGATTTTATTCCTGAAATCATGCGATCCGGGGTGATGCATAATTTGTGCGAATCCCTGATGGGCCAAGAGACCATCTTTGGATGGATTCTCACAGGTCCAATTCCCATCTCTTCTCCATCGTCCACTATAGTCTCCAACTTCTGCGAGATTTCTCCCAGGTTTACTTCCAATTCTGATCAATTCTGTGAGGAATTGGTTGTATCCACTACGAAGAGGAACAAAGATGGCAGGTATGTGGTTCGCCTTCCCTTTCAAGAAGTCTTTCCAGAGGCAATTCTCCTAAGACAATCCCGTCCAAGCGCGGTCTCTCAATTTATCAGCAATGAGAGCGGCTTACTCCAACACCCAAGCATTCAATTAGAGTATGATCAGGCCACTTGTTCCAGTAAAGACATTCAAACATGTTCTCTTAATCCCAGATGTGGTCTGTTAGATTCTGATTTGTTCAATTATTGTCCTGGCAGTGTTACACATCCAGTTCTTTCACTTCCTGGCTCCAATCCAGGTACATCCATTTCTCCTTTCCAGGATGAGTTTCTTTCCGTTGTCACTCATCCATCTCTCGATGATTCCAATCCAAAGGAGCCCTCCACTTCCGAGAGGCCCCCTTATACATCCATTTCTCCGTTCCAGAATGATTTCCATGTCGGTGTTATTTATCCAGTTCTTGCACCCCATGGTTACAATCCGAAGGAGCCCTCCACTTCCGAGAGGTCTCCTTGTGTTTCCATTATTCCGTTCCACAATTATGAATTTTTCTGGCTTGATGGAGTATGATAAGACCATTTCCAAATACATTGGTCCGCATGATGACATTTCAATTCGTGGGTATCATAACTCCATTCCGACACACATCTACTTCAAAGATACAATTCATATTCTCCATTATTGGGAATGTGATAAACTATTTCCAGAATTTGTTCCAATTAAAGACAGATTTTCGATTCAGCCCCTGTGCTCGGAAAACATCTACCCATTACTGACGGTCGCCACTAATGCGAATATTCCGTCAAATACATATCGACTGGTTTCCATGTCGTATTTGTTGCTTTCAGGTAATGAGACTCCAAATATGAGTCTCTTGCGTGATACAAATTTTCCAAGCTATCCTCCAAAATTGAGTTCCTTCCAAAACCACTTGATTATCCATATACCCAACATTCGTCACTCCAATCATACTCCATCGCAGGTAATTCATGTTAGCAACCACCCAGGTGTTATAATCCAAGAATTCCAGTTACAAACCGGCACATTCCTTGTCGTTTGTAACTCGTACTGGGCTATTCTGATTTTCCATAAACGAGGTCGATTTCCAATTCCTGATGCAAGCAGAACACGGCGTGATGTACTTTGTTGTACACATTCATATGGAGCTGCAATCCGGTTCGAACCACTTGCTAAAAGTGTGTTACCATCAGCTAGGTGTTCATTCCGAGTACCTTCACGACTCCAGATTGGACAAAAGATAGTAACCATTGCTGTTATTCTCGATACTCTGATATACAGTTTGTCGGCTTCATTCAACGTCCGAGAACCTCTCTCATTATTCCTTTCTACCTGCTAATAGCCACATGTACGTCCGTATCCACTCACCAGGGTTTTTCCAAAGTAAGTGTTGCGCCAGTGGAAACGTTGTCCATTCCAAATATTATTCACGCATTGATTCCAACCAAATGCAAGTCCCATTTTTCCAGTTGGTTGTACTTCTTCCAAAGTTCAACTAAAAAATTCAACTCCAGAGAAATATTTTCCATATCTTTGTACTATTTCCAGCGTACAAATTCAAGAATCCGCTTTGAACAAGTTTTTCCAATACTGTTGTACCCTTTCCGAAGTACAAGTTCAAGCTCATGTTCCAAATTCTTTTCTGTTCATTCAACACTTCGAAAGCACTATTTTATTTTCGTTCCTACAAAGCACAAACTTCCTTTCCAGATGCATCCACGTAATTAATATTCCAAAGGAGAGCTGCCAATCGATGCTGCAAATCATTTCCTCATCTTGGAAGCACCATGACAGAGCGGATCAACTTCAAATTCTTTAGTTTTAAGTACATGATTTTAATAATTCATTGTTCTATTTTAAAATTCTTTCCATTTATATTACGCAAGGAGAAAATACAAGATACAATAACAGCATATTTTATTGCAGTGGTACTGCAAGGGGCCCGGGATGTTCACGCCGGATTTCCCCAACTGGCAACCCTAATTCTATTCTTCTATATTTGCATTCGACATCCCTAATTCTGTTCAGAGTTGTCTCTTGCATAATCTCCGTCTGCATTTTCTAACTAAATGTACGCTCTCTTTCTCTCTTTACAATTTCTAATTGCCTTTGTAATTTCCTTTATAATAAATTCACTTGTTACCAGAATCCCAACCAATATTGTTGTCAATTCGGTAAGCGCTATTCAAATATCCAAATTTTAATACCAAATAAAGAACCATTATTGTTCTTTCAAACAACTTATACGCTTGTTTTATTTCTTTTTATTCCACTCCTGCCAAAATTGCAAACGAGAGGAAAATATTTCGAATTCCTAGAAATATTTTTCAATCTGAAACAGCAGTAAATCCAGCAATTTCTTCCCTCCAGAAACACCCAATACCGGCATTTTCACATAGTATGCCGTATATTAGATTTATATAACCATATTTTGGTGAGAATAACTATTAAAGGACTTATTGTGTGGACTGTATGAAGATATTATTTGTAATTACTGACCGATAGCGTGCATAAAAGGCGATCAGTATACCGAAATATTTTTTATGCAATAGAGATAAAAAATTTAACACTCGCGATTTGATCACATACAGTGAGCGTCAAAATAAAGTTTCCACTTCTCAACACTTTTTTGATTGCATTATTACACCGACATAGAGATATTACACCTATAACATATAAATGTAACTTTTTAACTATTTAGTGGGGAATTAAAATCCAGAAAATATTAGGCCCTTCCAACGGAATAAGATTACCAAAATAACCCAAAATTTTACGCGTCAAAATAAAGTGTACACTTTTGCCAAAAGCAAGAATTTTCTTATTTCTTTAACGAAATGAAGGGATACTTTGGCTTTTGAATTTCTCTTTATTACATTCGAGCCTTCAAACAACAAATCAAAATGTTGTCATTAAATAGGCCTCTATTTAACATTCTGCCGAATTTGGGCTAATACTAAAAGTTTGCGCAACATATGGGCAGGGATCTGAAGCACTCGCCCATATTTATGAATAACATGTTGCTATATTTGACTCCTATGGATCACTCTTTGAAGTCTTTAGACTTCAAATCCATTGAGTACTTGCCGAAAAAATTCGGCAGAAAGTTAAATAGAGGCCTATTTAATGACAACATTTTAATTCACCACTAAATACATAAAAAAGTTACATTTATATGTTATACGTGTAATATCTCAATGTCGGTGTAACAATGCAATCAAAAAAATGTTGAGAAGTGGAAACTTTATTTATGGAAAACACTGAATTTACATACCTGGAATGTTTTTTGGTGGAATATGTGTTGTTGGTGATGGTGGTTTTATGATGTTTCGATGATGAGGATGGTGGTGAGGGGTGATTGGGGAATCTTTTGTCTGGTGAAGAAGAGAGCAAAAACTCCGATTAGCACAAACAACACCGTTTAAGTTGTCCACTGATCCGTCTCGATTGGATGAAATGTTTTAGTGGACAACAACAAAATCTAAAGGAACTTATCCGGCTCGAAGGACCCAAAGTTTAGGTGATAGCTCAGAAAGGCCTCAGAGAATAGTTGTTTTCTGGACATGAGAATGGTAATACAAACCCGAGTATTACCGATAAATAAATGAGAAGAAATAAAACACAAAGGTTTTTAGTTTCTGTAATAATAATGTAATGGTGTGTAGGTGATTTAGTAGGCGAAAAGTGCGGATGACTTTACCTGGTGTGGGTGAGACGCGTTACAATTCGCGAGTAAACCGAGAAGTACTTCAATACTGGTGAAAGATGACTTATAATTGATTTGTGTATAAAAACCGAGAGTGAATCAAGGCTGTGGCAATCACTGCTTATTGGAAAGTTCTCACTACGATCCGAGCTGAGCGAATTTAATTCGAGGGAGAAATTGCAGAGAAATTCCATTACCAAGAGAGTACTCTCTACGATCCGCGCTGAGCGAACATAATCTCTGAGAAGATTTGTAGGGCAATGATGGGAAATACCACCCTACGGCAGGGATGCCAGATAAGTTTGGTCGAAAATCGGCACTTTTCGGGTGCCAAAATCGGCAAAATCGGCAAAAAATTTTCAAAATCGGCAAAAAATCGGCAAAGTAAAAAACATTTATTTCAGTTCAAATTATCACCTTATTTAATAAGCATAAGTTTAAAAAATAACATTTTAAGTACAACAAAACAATTAACAATTCATAAACCAAGACAATATTTCAAAATATGTATGAAAATCAGAGTTGGGTAATCTAGTTCCTAGTTCCTTGTACTAGTTCCAAAACGTATGAGTAACATCATGAAATATAACGTGTGATATTAAGTATACGCAGTTTGTTCAAAGAAAAAGTGTGGGCCAATGGAACTGCGAAGTGAACTAGATAGTTCCATATAGTTCCTTTGGCACAATTCTAATGAAAATAAATGATTTTACCATATGCATATGTAGTATATATTTATAAGTACGTGTATATATGAGATCAATATATTTTCAATTCAGTCAAGCTAAACAAAACGTATACAAATATTGTCTTAAGAGGTTAATTAATAAGGTGATTGTTTTTATACCCTCAGCATTTGTGCTAACGAGGGTATATAAACTTTCATACGGGCAAAATGTGCCTCATCGAAATAATGGTTTTAGACCCCAAGTATGTTTGGACGAAATGTGTTTCAGACAATTTGGAGTTGCCCGTCTGTCTGTCTGTCTGGTTGACTGGTGCACACGATAACTCTCGAACGGATGAGCCAATTTTTTCCAAAGTTTGGCTTTCGTAATATTTTGTAAAAAACTTAGTTTAAGTTCGAAGATGGGCATTATCGGTCAACTCCTTCATGTACCTATCCCACAAAAGTTCGAAAATGTTCGGAAAATTTGTGCGTACGATAACCCTTGAAGGGAGTAACCTATTTGGTCCATACTTTGCACATCGTGAAATGTCTACCAGACTTAGATGAGGTTCCAATACGCACTCAATCGGTCCACTCATTCGAGAACCTTCCACACAAAATTTCGGATAAGTTCAGTTTAGGGCCTGCTCTCGAATCGCTTTGGTTTTTGTTGCAACAATTTGTATACGCTGCCTCCATTATGACGGTAAAAGCTTTTTCAGGGGCATGTCCATACTTCATGAGAATATAGCCCGAGAGGTGTAAAAACCCCTATGGCACCAAATGTAGTGGCTGTAGAGCACGATAATTCTCGAACTGATCAACCGATTCCAAAAGTTATACGATGACCCACTGAAATGACTAGTGGGCGCGATATCTATCGAAAATATATAACTCTCATGTCGGTCCATTCCTTTAAGTACCACCTCCACAACACTTTTGAATTTAAATTTTAATCCACATTTTTCGGCAAGTTCAAATGTCTAAAAATGACCACAAAATTCTGAAAAGACCTTAAAAACATTCGATCTGTCCGAAGAAGAAAGTTTCACTTCACATAGGCTGAGGGTATACTTCTGTCAGCAAAGCCTACTGACACTTTCTTACTAGTTGTATTGGAATTTTGAAATTTTGGTTTACAATTAAATTCAATTTCTGTAATAAATATTTTGTAATAAATATTTGTAACAAATCATTTTTAATGACAACATTATAACAGTTACGCCCATTATTACAAGTCTTCAAATCCATCAGATAGTAAAAGAACACATATAATAATGGCCCTTAGACTTACACTGTGCAACATTTTTAGGATGATCTTGTGCAAACAATTGGAACTCAGGATTTGTTGAAAGTACAGACCCAAACGGCAAGAAACCCTAGTTTGGTTTTTTTGTGTCAGATCCAGCTCGGATTTTATGGCCCCATCTATACATGGTTAAATATTGAGTTTTTAAAGAAATTCGGGGCTATATCTCTGAAACCAATGCGAATCTTCTTCTGACCTATGAAGCAAATTTATAGATAAGGACAAGAATAAAATATTTGGAGATACAATGAGCTCGAAAAAGTACATTTATTGCCTCAAATTTCAAAATATATGCACAAAATACACAATTTTTATACATTTCGCACCATATCTCCAAAACCGTTAATTTTTTCTGAATATTTTCTTTTGGAAAAACATTCCCTGGAATGTTATACACAACTCTTCAGAACATGTCATTGTTGTAAAAAGCCTCTATGCCGTTGTTTTCAGTACATTTTTAAACTACGATTTAATAAAAATGCCAATAATGTAGTGAAATCCGAAATGCGAGAAAAAACTGTTGATGTGAACTGTGTTTGAAATACGTGTTGTAAAAGATATGATGCAAAATACCGCTTAAACAACAGGAAGTAAGCATTTTAGAGTTTCAGAATGTTCTAAAGAATTGTTGAGAACTTTATTTGGAAGATTTTTGCAAAAGGTTACTTGGTTCAACTTCCAATAGTTTAGCCGATACTGACCAGAATTTCAGCAATTATGTAAATTTTTCTATATTTTATAGATTTTGATGCCCTAGATGGAGTTTTTCTTATGTGGTTTTCTCAAAAGATAAGTTCTACCAGTTTAGGGCTACAATATTGCTAAAGACAGCAAGGCCAAATTCCTATTCGTTTCCGAGATAAAGGTCTGATAAATGCAAAAAAAGTGTAGATTTAGCCCGGTTTAGATGAGGCCATAAAATCTGAACTGGATCTGACAGAACAAAACCCAACTAGGGTTTTTATAGTCTTAATATGTACTTTCAAAAAATGCATACGAGAAGTTGTTTGCATTTTCAGTGTTGCATAGTGTTATTTAATTTTAAGTAGTCTTTAGTTTTTTTTTTTTTTTTTAATCAGTTTATTAATGCGATCTATCTTATAATCGATATTTACATTATTCTTAAGTGTATAACATATTTACATACAATTCTATATGGATCACCCAGTGGTTAACCCATAATATTTGTTTTTTGGGATATTTTCTACTATTTTATTAGAATATAAGATACGGTTTTATTGATTATTATTAATTTAAGAGTTAAATGATATCTTGTGGAGCTCTTCTGCGGAGTCGGACGAAAGTTTCTGGATTGTTCATCAAATTTGCTGCCAGAGGATTCGGATGTGTTTCAATCCTTAATTTGTAATTTTGTAATTGGCATGAAATTTCTTCTTTGACAGTTTTTATGTTTAAATCCTTATGTAGTTGTGTGTTTCTTATGTATTGGGGTGCACCAGTAATTTTTCGTAGCGTTTTTGATTGGAATTGTTGGAGAATTTTGATTGTGGTATTGGAGGCGGTGCCCCACAGCTGGATGCCATATGTCCAAATTGGCTTAATGATACATTTGTAAATAAGTAATTTATTTTCAAGTGACATTTTGGATTTGGAGCAAAGAAGGAAGTTCATTTTGCGAGCTTGAATATCTAGAGCTTTTCTCTTGGTTTTTATATGGGTATTCCAGTTCAGTTTTTTGTCTAGATAAAGTCCAAGATACTTAACTTCTGTTTCTTGGGGAAGTTGTATTTGATTCATCTGAACGGGTGGACAGGTTCCGTGTTTGAGCGTGAAAGTAATGTGGGTAGATTTGGATTCATTCGCTTTTATACGCCAGCACTTTAGCCATGTACAAAGAGTATTCAAATAGTTTTGTAGTTTGTTACTAGCATTAGGAGCATTTTCGTCGGTGGCTAAAATAGCAGTATCATCTGCAAATGTGCCAATTATAGCATTATCAGTTTGAGGAAGATCAGATGTGAACAGTAGGTACAATATTGGGCCCATTACGCTGCCTTGAGGGACACCAGCTCTTATGGTTTTTAGGTTACTCATTTCATTTGTTTCGTACACATAAAACAGCCTGTTTTGTATATAAGACTTAATAAACAAATAATAGTTTACTGGAAGAAGACTTTTGACTTTGTATAGTAACCCATCATGCCATACTTTGTCGAAAGCTTGGGAAATGTCTAGAAACGCAGAGGTACAGTATTTCTTTGATTCAAATGCATCATTTATTGTTTCAACTAAGCGATGAATCTGCTCAATCGTTCCATGTTTTTTTCTGAACCCAAACTGATGGGTTGGAATTAAATTTCTAGCCTCAATAATAGGCATTAGTCTTTTAAGGAACAGAGTTTCTAATACTTTTGAAAGAATTGGTAATAGGCTTATGGGTCGATAAGATTTCACTTGATCGACCGGTTTTCCAGGTTTTTGAATCATAGAAATTTGTGCCACTTTCCATTGTGGCGGAACAAAATTACGAATTAGACATGCATTGAAAATATAAGTAATGAGACTTATACCTTCTTGCGGGAGCTCCTTCAGAATCTTAGGAGTAATCAAGTCGTAGCCAGGAGCTTTAGAAAGTTTTAAGGACTTTATCGCTTGTGAGATTTCAGCTTTAGTGAATTTCTTTATCGGCAGATCCAGCTGATGAGTTTGGTCTAAGAAAGTTTTGATGTAGGGTGGTGTATCTTCATTGCAATTTGGTGTAAAAACGTCATATAAATAACTTGAGAATGTTGTGGCCTTTTCTAAATTACTTCTAGTCCAGCTGTTGTCTGCCTTACGGATTGGATAATTTGTTTTTGTCTGATGTTTGACCTTCTTAGTTATCTTCCATAGAGAATAATCTGTTGACTTTGTCGGCGCAATGTTTTGGATCTCGCGCTCAATTTCTTTATCGTTAATATCTTTCAAAAGTTTTTGGAGTTCAGAGGTTACTTTGTTAAGTACCCGTTTGTCCTCAGGAGATTAAGTCTGTTGCCAACGCTTTCTGGCCTTTCTTTTTTCGGATATCTTTTTTCGCACTTGATTAGGTACAGAGTTTGGGGTTTGGAAACTTGTTTTAGGCGTAGAATTCCATGAAGCGTTTTGTATAACTTGGACTAAGTGTTCCACACTCTCTGTGATTTCATTTTCTGTTTTCAGAGATACCTTAAGATTGAGTGAATTACTTATTTGGTATCGAAAGTATTGCCAGTTGGTTTTTTTGTTGTGCAGTTTACATTTTTCATCAGTCATGATGTGTTTAGAATGCAGCGTTAAGCAAACTGGCGAATGATCAGATGACAAGTCATGAGTAGTAAAACAAGCTTCAGAAGATACTGGGATTCCCTTTGCTACACAGAAATCAATAAGATCCGGTGCTTTGTTCAGGTCCGAAGGCCAGTAGGTGGGGGAATGTGGAGATATTGTTCTTAATTTTAATTCCTTTATAGCATTGTACAACTGTCTGCCCTTTGGGGTAGTAAGCCGCGAACCCCAATGTGTGTGTTTGGCGTTGTAATCTCCGCACGCTATAAATTTATTCCCAAGAGTTTTAAAGTAACTAATATATTGGTCCTTTTTAATATTATGTCTTGGAGGGCTGTATAGTGAAGACACAGTAAGTGGGCCATGGGAACTTTCCACAATAATATTTGTGGCCTGAATTTCATCTGTACAATATGGGATGCCTTGGTGATGCTTTATAGATTCACTTATTAGGATTGCTGATCCACCACGTGCTTTTCCACCTGGATGCATGACGTGATAGAAATTGAACTTTGGAATGGAAAAATGGTGTTTATGCGTAAAATGTGTCTCAGATATGAGTAGAATGTCAACTTGATTTGATATAAGAAAATTTTTTACTTCTAAGGAATGCTGTAGCAAACTGTTAGCATTCCAGAAAACTATTTTTAGTAACTCCATTTAAATATCAGAAAGTTTTTGAGTGATGCTTACAATGAGACTTGTCATTTGTTGCATTATCATGTTGAGGCTATTCAACATGGCTTGAATTTCAGACATTTTAGTCGGTGGGTGTGACTGGGATTCAGCATTTTGATGTTGTGTTGGTTCTGCACTTCGGGCTGCATTTGAATATGAAACATTTTCAGTAAATCGTGATGTACTGGAAGAAGGCACAGGTTCATTTGGTTGCATTTCTTTATTTTTCCTAAGGGATGGATAATGTTGACTGTATATTTGTTTATATACTGAACATCCTTTGTAATTTGCTGGATGGTTTCCCTCGCAAAGAGCACATTTTACGTCATCTGCCCAATTTTTCCGTTGACACATTTTGGATTCGTGATTTCCAGCACACTTGATACAAACTGCCTTCTTGCGACAATACGATTTCGTGTGACCGTATTGCTGACAATTTGAGCATTGAGGAACAATTTTTTTGGGCGTGGAGGTTCAAATTTGATTATATTGTTCATTAACTTTGTTATGGAGTATATATTTTTATTGTTAGACTTGTTAACTAATTCAACTTCAAATAGACGAAGTGGTTTCTTAGTGAAACGGCTTTTTATGTTCCATATATTAGTTACTTCATGTCCCGCTCTCGAGAGTTCTTGTTTCAGAAGTTCTATATCCACTGTAGGATGCATGTCCCTCAGTATGACCTTAAATCCCCTTTCACTTTTTGGCTTGTATGTATAGAACTCGGTATTCTTTTGGTCTAGTTCCATAACAATTTTCTTGTAGGTTTCATGACATTTTGGTAGAATTTTCACTTGATCGTTTCGGAGAGATTTAAGTTCATATTGATTTGGGACAACTTGTGAGAGAAGAGCTATCAATGGTTGAATATTGGAGACATTTTCAACAAATATTGGAGGAGGTTTTACAGTTTTTTCTTTTTCAGGAGGAGGGATTGGATCAATGGCGTCTTCATTATCCAACAACGCATATTGGTTGGACGACTGAGGTGTCTTGCTTAACCAGTATTTATTAACTGAATCAACCCTTTTTGTATTTGTTGGTTGTGCTGGGCTTTCTCTTTGACGTTTATTACGTTTTTGAGTTTGCCATGGTTCCACGGAGTTGTTATCACCCTGTGGGGTTTTTGGGTTTTTGTCAAACCGACCTACTTCCTCATGTAGTTCGTCTTCATCAGTTTCGTAAGATTCGTTTTTCTTGTTTAGTTGTTGCTTTAGAAGCTCAACATCTTTCTGGAGTTGTTTGCATAATTTTTCATATTCATCGTTTTTTTCCATCAGTGCAGCATTAGTTTTTTCCAATTTTTGTAGTTTGTTCAATCGGAAAGAACCAATGCTATTACGTGGGGTTACTTCTCCAGATTCATAATTTACCAGATTTGAAACTGGGTGACTCATGTCGGTGTTGCAATATTAGTGTGTATCCAAGACACACACCACTGCTCACGCATTGCCAACCCAACACAAATCTCGTAATTTACTAACCGAAGCAACACTGTATTTATGAGTGTACGGAAAATACAACTCAACCACTATTTTTGACAGAGACAGCCAGCTGATGATGTTTTTATTTGTAAAACAATTATTTGCTGCAATATTTGTCTTCCTCGTAGTGTTTTTTATTATTTTGCGTTTATATCAGTTTTTGCAAAATAAATATTAATGTTTATTTGACACTCACCGCCGCACAATCTTATACTTCAGTGAAATGAAGCTCTGTAGGCCTATTCTGTAACTTTTATCGATTGAAAAGTTGTTAAAATTTCTTTTGTTTTTGTAACAACTACAAAACAAACAAATGAAATTGTTGTAAAATAAACAATGAGTAAAGTTGTTAAAAAGTTACTGAATAGGGGGGCAGGAGGGGATTACACTCCAATACCACAACAATTCACCAACCACAAGAAGATGTAAACAGTGATTTTTATCAGTTTTGGCGCAGCAACAATGAACACGTCCGTCCGGTAAGTTGCTGTCCCTAACTAATCGATTTCGGCACTTGTTTTTATTTAAATTAACTTGGCTAGAAACTCTTTCCACATTTGCTGAAGAATGTGGCAAGACTAAAATATGTTTAATAAATTGGACAAAATAGGAAATAATGGTTCAGAATTTGCACATATTAATTCACACACTGTTTTCCAAAATTCTAGCAACTCTACGTTTTTATCTTTAAACAAATTTCTGAAATTTAAACGTGAAAGTTCGCTTGATACTTTCTTTTCGTTTATGTTTATAAAGCATTCGTATTCCTTTATAATGTCGAAAAATGAATATTCTGTGCCATTTATTATAAAACTTTGATTTACTGAAGCTAGGCACTCCAGTTTATTTTCTAAATTAAACCGCTTCAAAATCTGACAACAAAGTTCAATGTAAAAGTTTGTGCAGTTTTTAATTATTTCCACTAACCCACTTTTCGACAATTTCGTTTTTTCAACAATTTCCTTGGCGTATATACTGAAGTACACGTTTTGGTAATCAAGAAAATTCAAACTGTTTTTATAAAATGTTAAAAAAATGTTATTATTATTAATGAAAGTACTCTTGACGATATTGTTGTCTTTGTTATTGTACCAAATTAGTTCTAGCAACCACAATATTCATACAAAACGGAAATTTTATGTGAACAAGCTGCCTTAACAAAAAATCGGCATTTTAGGGGTAAAAATCGGCAAATCGGCATTTCTTTTTTTTTGGACTAAAAATCGGCAAAATGCCGATAAATCGGCAAATCTGGCATCACTGCCCTACGGTGCGCCGTAAGCGAACATAGTTTCTCAGAGGGTTTGTAGAGAGCACTTAAGGAAAACCTTTCTGCGATGCGAACTAGGCGAACAAAGGCTCTCTGGAGAACTGTATTGAAAATACTAACAGAAAGTTTCTAACTTATACACAGTTCTTGTGCAATCTTACAGCAAATTTAAAATTCAATGGCAGATATCTCCTAAATGTCATACAATGGGAGAATCTATAATAATGCTGAGCAAAATAATAAAAGAGAGCATTTAAGGGAGAAATAATATTACATTTTTCTTGATGTTCTATTCCTTTTTTTAATTTATTTGTAACATAAATATTTTCTAAAATAATCCATGAAACAAATTATAAAAAAAAAAAACAAAAAATAAAAAACATGTATAAACGACGATATTCTTGAAGGGTTTAATAAACAAAGAGAATATCCCTACAATTTGCTTATGTGCTAGCACACAGGCGTGCTCAGCCCTGATCTATAACTACTTACGACTACCATACTATTAAAGAGAGGTAATTACACTTTGCAACATTTTCAATGTAATTTTGTGCAAACAATTTCAAATGCGGTTTTTATTAAAGTACTTACGCAATAGACAAAAACACTCTTTGGGTTTTGTTTTGTTAGATCGGGTTCGGATTTTATGGCCCTATCTAAACATGGGTAAATATTGGCTTTTTAAAGAAAATCTGGGCTATATCTCTGAAACCAATACGAATCTTTCCATGACATCCGCAGCAAACTTGTAGATAAGAACAAGAAGAATGTATTTGGAAACATAATGAACACGAATAAACTCTTTTATTGCCTCGCATTTTATAATATATTTAAAATTTCCGTGATTTGTATATATTTCGCAGCGTATCTACAAAACCATCAAATTTTTCTTAATGTTATCTTTCAGAAAAATATTCGCTGGAATGTAATTCACAGCTCTTCAGAACAAATCATTGTTGTAAAATTCCTCTATCGCGTTGTTTCTAGCACATTTTTCAACGACAATTTGATAAATATATCAACAATACATTGAAATATCAAATATTAAAAAAACAGCCTGTGTGAATGTAGCTTGAACTATATTTTGTAGAAAGTATGATATGAAATACCGCCTAAACAACATTAATACTATGTATAATGTTGCTAAAGACCGCAAAGCAAAATCATTATTAGTTTCGGAGATAAAGCCCGGATCAATGGAAAAAAGGGTAGTTTTGCCCGGTATATATGAGGCCATAAAATCCAAACCCGATCTAAAAAAACGAACCCCAACTAGGGGTTTTGTAGTCTTAATATGTACTTTCAGAAAATGCCCACTAGAAGTTGTTTGCATTTTCAGTGTTGCACAGTGTTATTAAATAAAAACAGCAACAACGATGATGAGATGAAGAAGAACAGCAACCATGAGGAATAACAGCAACGATGAGAATATGATAAACAGCAGCAACAGGGTAAAATGATGAATAACAGCCACAATGCAGAAATGATGAATAACACTACCAATGCGAAATTGAGTTGACACCACGATTTAAGATTCTTCTTTTTCCGAGTTTTGCAAAAGTTTATTAAAATTGCTGCTTCATTGCATCGTTAGGTTTTGTTGTTGCTTTCATCTCTTTTGCTATACGCCCCATTCATAACAATTTTGTCAACCTTTTTTCTCTTTTATTGGATAGCCTGTCTATTTTGTTTTGCAAGGCTTTATAATTTGTTGGGCCACTTTAATGGTATCCGAAATGTGATACACTTTGCAATTTTGATTTTAGATTTTGATTTTGTTCTTTTATGTATATTCAAATAAGGAACAATTAATGACATGTCTTGGTACATTTTTCTTGTGCAGTAATAAAATCTTTTCTTTAGACAATAGCTAGCTTCTTCTCTTTCAAGGTATTACACTTTGCGATTCATTTATTACTTATGCATTTTAGATGTTGGTGTTTCATAGCATCTTTTGTATAAAGAACAATTCATGTTGTCGGTTAATAAATTTCTTTCTTTTTTTGTGCAATATTCATATAAATTTTCCTTTTGAAATAGCCAAGTTTTTCTCTTTTACACATATGCAATTTCGCGGCATTTATTAATTCATATTGAATTTCTACTGCGCACACCATGAAATCGCTGTCGTGTCTTTGACCACGGCGAATTTTGATTTTCCGCCTTTCTGAATTTATGCCTTTCTTTGGAATTTATGCCTTTCTGAAAGTTGCCAAAAGTGTGATTCTTTCTGAAAATTTCTTGACCTTCTTTATACATAATGGGGTTAGTTCTGGTATTGTAAGTCCTTGATGATTTATTATGTGCTTTTTCTAAATTTTTGGATATTTTGTCTCTTAAATTAGACAACTTGTCAGCTCTGGCAATAATAGTGTCATCTCTTAACATACAAAGTCGTTCTAGCATAGAATATGCTGACCCATGTAGGCACATGTTTTGGACAAACATAGCATAATACGGAGAGCATTAAATTGAGGTATGGTTATACTACGAGGGACCTCTAAAATCCTAGGTATGCATTTATCCCAATTTAAGTGGTTTTCTTCATTTTTCAGATAATAACGTATTTTAGAAATGATTGCTCGGTTGGATCTTTCTGAGAAATTAGCTTGAGGAGAGTGTAGCCCTGTTTTGATATGACTGATACCATGTTGAGAAAAGAAATCGTGCATTTCTGACGAAACAAATTGTTTAGCGTTATCGCTATGAATGTATTGAGGAACACCAAAGGTATTGAAAATATGGGTTTGAAAAAAGTCTATAACTTAGAGTGTAGATTTTTTGACGGGCTTTTTTGGTCAGTGTTTTGTTATGACAATAAAACGAATTTTATTTCATATTGTGCTCAACGTTTCGTTGGCTTTTTTTCCAACTTTATCAAGGGCTTATGTTTATTTTGGATATCTGGTAATAAAAAAGATAGAAACTACATTGTATTATTGGTTCTGAATATTGCACAATTTTAACTCACATTATTTAAATATCATTATAATTATTATTTACTTATTATTAAAAAAAAGGGACTCCACACGACACATAATTAATAAATAAATAAATAATAAATAATTGTATAAATAAATAAAATCACAGTTAAAATAAAGCTATCACAGAACTGGCATTATGCTATTGCAATGGAATACTGAAGCTTGGTGTTGTCTTTATCTTCCTTCGTGTTGATACTTTTGACAATCCTTTGTTGTATGCGTAAGCTTTCAAGTGTAAACCTTTTATTTTCTTTCTTCTCTTTGTCTAATATTTTGACATTTTTGAAGTCCGCTGTGTGGCCACTTTCTTTAATGTGTTGTGCCAGAGCAGTTTTTTCTGATCCCTTTTTTATGTCTGCTTGATGTTCTCCTACTCTCACACTTAACATTCTCTTTGTTGTGCCCACGTAAACCATTCCACATTCTTCTGTTTGATTCCCTTTGCATGTGATCTCATAGACCACATTGCTCTGTTTGAGCTTTTCTTGTTTTGTTGTTGTTCTTTTGAATATTGTCTGTAATGTTTCATTCGATCTGTGTGCTATTATTGTTGTTGTGTCTTTTATGATGCTTCTCAGGTTTTTTGGTTCTGTTAAGCTGGGTAGATATGCTACACTGATAAAATTTTTGTTTTCATTTTCATTGAATGTTTTGGTTTTCTTTGATTTTTGGTCATGGGTTATTTGGTTTATTATATGGGTGGGGTAGCTGTTTTTTTGAAGTATTCCACTGAATTTATTTATGTTTTTTGCTAAAAACTGTTCGTCGGTAATATATTTAATTTTATTTAGAAGACTTATGGCTGTATTGATTTTCATATTTTTTGGTTGTGTAGAGTGGTAGTTGATGATTCGGCCTGATGATATTTCTTTTGTATACCATTCTGTTAGAAGTGTACCATTGTTTTTCACGATCATCATGTCTAAATACGGGAGCTTGTTTTCATTTTCTTTCTCTATAGTAAATTGTATTTTGTTATGTTGGTTGTTCAGTGTTTTAAGAATAATCCGTTCGTCGTTTTTGTTAATTATTGCAAAAATATCATCCACGTATTTCGTCAGTAGTTTGATTTCAATATTCTTATTTTTAAGTTCGGTAAATACGTCGTCTAGTAAAACATCGAGAACGATGTGGGCTATCGTAGGTGATAGGGGGTTCCCCATCGGCATACCATACGTTTGATGGTATATTTGGTTATTACATTTAAAGTAATTATTGTCTTTAAGTACAAAATGAAGTATTTTCAGAAACGTTTGCTTAGGGATTTTCGTGTGCTCTTGAAGGAATTTCCATTTGTCCATGATATTTTTGATAGCAAGGTGTGTGGGTATGTTCGTGAATAGTGACATAACGTCAAATGATACAATAATGTCGTCCTTATCCAAGCGTATAGTTTTTATTCTTTCTTTTAAGTCCATGCTGTTTTTGATATTGTATATGGGTGAAATAAGTGTTTTCAAAAGTTTGCCGATATATTGGGCTAAGTTGTAGCACGGTACATTTACGGATGAGGCAATTGGTCTTAGAGGAGTGTTATGTTTGTGGATCTTAGGGAGTCCATATAATTCTGGTGCTGTTGCTGCAATGCTTGTCAAGTTAGATTTTTCCCATTTTGTTATTGCATCTTTTTTGTATAATTCTGCCACTAGGTTGTTGTTCGTTCTTTGGAGTCTTGTTGTGGGATCCTCTCTAATAAGTTTGTATGTTGATTTGTCCTCTAGTAAGCTGTTGAGTTTCTCCTGGTAGTCTTTTTTATACATAATCACAGTTTTGTTGCCTTTGTCTGCTGACGTTATTAGTATCTCATTCTGTACTTTTTTTATAAATTGTTTCGTTTCTTCAAATATTGCCAGTATAAATTTCTCTTTTCCATTATTGTATATATTTCTTTTATAGTTCGATATACGGTTTGCTATTTTAGCCCGGGTAATCTCCTTTTCAGTATCATCTTTTATGGTTTGGACCCATTGCTCTATGTCCGCTATAAGGGGGACAGGTTTGAAGTTTTTTGAGGTTACGGGAAGCGCAAATTTCTTTCCCATAGATAATAACCATTTTTGTTCATTAGTAAATTCAATGTCTGTGTAATTTATAAACCATTCCTCGTTCAATATTAAATTGTATTCTGCAAATTTATAATCCTTCAATCTGTTTATCTTGGATAAGTGTGTCTTTTTTGATTTATATCTAATATTATAGTATCTATTCCATTGTTCGTCCTTAAATTTCGTAAGTTCTGTTTCGTCCAGTGTATTTTTTAGTATTTGTTCTAACTGCGATATTGTATATTTTGTTCTTGAAATTTCTGTGTGGGTTTCTCTTATTTCTATGTTTAGCATTTTCATACTGAAATTGTGTCTTACTTTTTCTGCTTCTTGTTGAGTTTTTTTGAGGGAGAGTACAAACTTTGGTTGTTTGCATGAGTGAGAGATATGATTGGGTGATAATCCATATCGTCTGCAGGTTTGGAGGAAATTGGACCTCTCAATTTGCTTGGCTAATTTTTCAATTACTCTGCAATACTGTTTCAGTGTGAGAGTGGTTTCTATGTTGTATTTATATTTTATATGTTGAAAGAAGTGCTTCATTTTGATGTTAAATTGTTTTACCAGAAATCCAATATGTTGTTGTTTTTTTCGGCTGGCCCTCCGATAATTGTTTTTATGTTTGAGTGTTGACCAATTTTGATACTTAGAGTGTAGATTTTTTGACGGGCTTTTTTGGTCAGTGTTTTGTTATGACAATAAAACGAATTTTATTTCATATTGTGCTCAACGTTTCGTTGGCTTTTTTCCAACTTTATCAAGAGCTTATGTTTATTTTGGATATCTGGTAATAAAAAAGATAGAAACTACATTGTATTATTGGTTCTGAATATTGCACAATTTTAACTCACATTATTTAAATATCATTATAATTATTATTTACTTATTATTAAAAAAACGGGACTCCACACGACACATAATTAATAAATAAATAAATAATAAATAATTGTATAAATAAATAAATAAAATCACAGTTAAAATAAAGCTATCACAGAACTGGCATTATGCTATTGCAATGGAATACTGAAGCTTGGTGTTGTCTTTATCTTCCTTCGTGTTGATACTTTTGACAATCCTTTGTTGTATGCGTAAGCTTTCAAGTGTAAACCTTTTATTTTCTTTCTTCTCTTTGTCTAATATTTTGACATTTTTGAAGTCCGCTGTGTGGCCACTTTCTTTAATGTGTTGTGCCAGAGCAGTTTTTTCTGATCCCTTTTTTATGTCTGCTTGATGTTCTCCTACTCTCACACTTAACATTCTCTTTGTTGTGCCCACGTAAACCATTCCACATTCTTCTGTTTGATTCCCTTTGCATGTGATCTCATAGACCACAATGCTCTGTTTGAGCTTTTCTTGTTTTGTTGTTGTTCTTTTGAATATTGTCTGTAATGTTTCATTCGATCTGTGTGCTATTATTGTTGTTGTGTCTTTTATGATGCTTCTCAGGATTTTTGGTTCTGTTAAGCTGGGTAGATATGCTACACTGATAAAATTTTTGTTTTCATTTTCATTGAATGTTTTGGTTTTCTTTGATTTTTGGTCATGGGTTATTTGGTTTATTATATGGGTGGGGTAGCTGTTTTTTTGAAGTATTCCACTGAATTTATTTATGTTTTTTGCTAAAAACTGTTCGTCGGTAATATATTTAATTTTATTTAGAAGACTTATGGCTGTATTGATTTTCATATTTTTTGGTTGTGTAGAGTGGTAGTTGATGATTCGGCCTGATGATATTTCTTTTGTATACCATTCTGTTAGAAGTGTACCATTGTTTTTCACGATCATCATGTCTAAATACGGGAGCTTGTTTTCATTTTCTTTTTCTATAGTAAATTGTATTTTGTTATGTTGGTTGTTCAGTGTTTTAAGAATAATCCGTTCGTCGTTTTTGTTAATTATTGCAAAAATATCATCCACGTATTTCGTCAGTAGTTTGATTTCAATATTCTTATTTTTAAGTTCGGTAAATACATCGTCTAGTAAAACATCGAGAACGATGTCGGCTATCGTAGGTGATAGGGGGTTCCCCATCGGCATACCATACGTTTGATGGTATATTTGGTTATTACATTTAAAGTAATTGTTGTCTTTAAGTACAAAATAAAGTATTTTCAGAAACGTTTGCTTAGGGATTTTCGTGTGCTCTTGAAGGAATTTCCATTTGTCCATGATATTTTTGATAGCGAGGTGTGTGGGTATGTTCGTGAATAGTGATATAACGTCAAATGATACAATAATATCGTCCTTATCCAAGCGTATAGTTTTTATTCTTTCTTTTAAGTCCATGCTGTTTTTGATATTGTATATGGGTGAAATAAGTGTTTTCAAAAGTTTGCCGATATATTGGGCTAAGTTGTAGCACGGTACATTTATGGATGAGGCAATTGGTCTTATTCTATTCAAAAGAACAACAACAAAACAAGAAAAGCTCAAACAGAGCAATGTGGTCTATGAGATCACATGCAAAGGGAATCAAACAGAAGAATGTGGAATGGTTTACGTGGGCACAACAAAGAGAATGTTAAGTGTGAGAGTAGGAGAACATCAAGCAGACATAAAAAAGGGATCAGAAAAAACTGCTCTGGCACAACACATTAAAGAAAGTGGCCACACAGCGGACTTCAAAAATGTCAAAATATTAGACAAAGAGAAGAAAGAAAATAAAAGGTTTACACTTGAAAGCTTACGCATACAACAAAGGATTGTCAAAAGTATCAACACGAAGGAAGATAAAGACAACACCAAGCTTCAGTATTCCATTGCAATAGCATAATGCCAGTTCTGTGATAGCTTTATTTTAACTGTGATTTTATTTATTTATACAATTATTTATTATTTATTTATTTATTAATTATGTGTCGTGTGGAGTCCCGTTTTTTTTAATAATAAGTAAATAATAATTATAATGATATTTAAATAATGTGAGTTAAAATTGTGCAATATTCAGAACCAATAATACAATGTAGTTTCTATCTTTTTTATTACCAGATATCCAAAATAAACATAAGCTCTTGATAAAGTTGGAAAAAAGCCAACGAAACGTTGAGCACAATATGAAATAAAATTCGTTTTATTGTCATAACAAAACACTGACCAAAAAAGCCCGTCAAAAAATCTACACTCTAAGTATCAAAATTGGTCAACACTCAAACATAAAAACAATTATCGGAGGGCCAGCCGAAAAAAACAACAACATATTGGATTTCTGGTAAAACAATTTAACATCAAAATGAAGCACTTCTTTCAACATATAAAATATAAATACAACATAGAAACCACTCTCACACTGAAACAGTATTGCAGAGTAATTGAAAAATTAGCCAAGCAAATTGAGAGGTCCAATTTCCTACAAACCTGCAGACGATATGGATTATCACCCAATCATATCTCTCACTCATGCAAACAACCAAAGTTTTTACTCTCACTCAAAAAAACTCAACAAGAAGCAGAAAAAGTAAGACACAATTTCAGTATGAAAATGCTAAACATAGAAATAAGAGAAACCCACACAGAAATTACAAGAACAAAATATACAATATCGCAGTTAGAACAAATACTAAAAAATACACTGGACGAAACAGAACTTACGAAATTTAAGGACGAACAATGGAATAGATACTATAATATTAGATATAAATCAAAAAAGACACACTTATCCAAGATAAACAGATTGAAGGATTATAAATTTGCAGAATACAATTTAATATTGAACGAGGACTGGTTTATAAATTACACAGACATTGAATTTACTAATGAACAAAAATGGTTATTATCTATGGGAAAGAAATTTGCGCTTCCCGTAACCTCAAAAAAATTCAAACCTGTCCCCCTTATAGCGGACATAGAGCAATGGGTCCAAACCATAAAAGATGATACTGAAAAGGAGATTACCCGGGCTAAAATAGCAAACCGTATATCGAACTATAAAAGAAATATATACAATAATGGAAAAGAGAAATTTATACTGGCAATATTTGAAGAAACGAAACAATTTATAAAAAAAGTACAGAATGAAATACTAATAACTTCAGCAGACAAAGGCAATAAAACTGTGATTATGTATAAAAAAGACTACCAGGAGAAACTCAACAGCTTACTAGAGGACAAATCAACATACAAACTTATTAGAGAGGATCCCACAACAAGACTCCAAAGAACGAACAACAACCTAGTGGCAGAATTATACAAAAAATATGCAATAACAAAATGGGAAAAATCTAACTTGACAAGCATTGCAGCAACAGCACCAGAATTATATGGACTCCCTAAGATCCACAAACATAACACTCCTCTAAGACCAATTGCCTCATCCATAAATGTACCGTGCTACAACTTAGCCCAATATATCGGCAAACTTTTGAAAACACTTATTTCACCCATATACAATATCAAAAACAGCATGGACTTAAAAGAAAGAATAAAAACTATACGCTTGGATAAGGACGACATTATTGTATCATTTGACGTTATATCACTATTCACGAACATACCCACACACCTCGCTATCAAAAATATCATGGACAAATGGAAATTCCTTCAAGAGCACACGAAAATCCCTAAGCAAACGTTTCTGAAAATACTTCATTTTGTACTTAAAGACAACAATTACTTTAAATGTAATAACCAAATATACCATCAAACGTATGGTATGCCGATGGGGAACCCCCTATCACCTACGATAGCCGACATCGTTCTCGATGTTTTACTAGACGACGTATTTACCGAACTTAAAAATAAGAATATTGAAATCAAACTACTGACGAAATACGTGGATGATATTTTTGCAATAATTAACAAAAACGACGAACGGATTATTCTTAAAACACTGAACAACCAACATAACAAAATACAATTTACTATAGAGAAAGAAAATGAAAACAAGCTCCCGTATTTAGACATGATGATCGTGAAAAACAATGGTACACTTCTAACAGAATGGTATACAAAAGAAATATCATCAGGCCGAATCATCAACTACCACTCTACACAACCAAAAAATATGAAAATCAATACAGCCATAAGTCTTCTAAATAAAATTAAATATATTACCGACGAACAGTTTTTAACAAAAAACATAAATAAATTCAGTGGAATACTTCAAAAAAACAGCTACCCCACCCATATAATAAACCAAATAACCCATGACCAAAAATCAAAGAAAACCAAAACATTCAATGAAAATGAAAACAAAAATTTTATCAGTGTAGCATATCTACCCAGCTTAACAGAACCAAAAAACCTGAGAAGCATCATAAAAGACACAACAACAATAATAGCACACAGATCGAATGAAACATTACAGACAATATTCAAAAGAACAACAACAAAACAAGAAAAGCTCAAACAGAACAATGTGGTCTATGAGATCACATGCAAAGGGAATCAAACAGAAGAATGTGGAATGGTTTACGTGAGCACAACAAAGAGAATGTTAAGTGTGAGAGTAGGAGAACATCAAGCAGACATAAAAAAGGGATCAGAAAAAACTGCTCTGGCACAACACATTAAAGAAAGTGGCCACACAGCGGACTTCAAAAATGTCAAAATATTAGACAAAGGGAAGAAAGAAAATAAAAGGTTTACACTTGAAAGCTTACGCATACAACAAAGGATTGTCAAAAGTATCAACACGAAGGAAGATAAAGACAACACCAAGCTTCAGTATTCCATTGCAATAGCATAATGCCAGTTCTGTGATAGCTTTATTTTAACTGTGATTTTATTTATTTATTTATACAATTATTTATTATTTATTTATTAATTATGTGTCGTGTGGAGTCCCGTTTTTTTTAATAATAAGTAAATAATAATTATAATGATATTTAAATAATGTGAGTTAAAATTGTGCAATATTCAGAACCAATAATACAATGTAGTTTCTATCTTTTTTATTACCAGATATCCAAAATAAACATAAGCTCTTGATAAAGTTGGAAAAAAGCCAACGAAACGTTGAGCACAATATGAAATAAAATTCGTTTTATTGTCATAACAAAACACTGACCAAAAAAGCCCATCAAAAAATCTACACTCTAAGTATCAAAATTGGTCAACACTCAAACATAAAAACAATTATCGGAGGGCCAGCCGAAAAAAACAACAACATATTGGATTTCTGGTAAAACAATTTAACATCAAAATGAAGCACTTCTTTCAACATATAAAATATAAATACAACATAGAAACCACTCTCACACTGAAACAGTATTGCAGAGTAATTGAAAAATTAGCCAAGCAAATTGAGAGGTCCAATTTCCTACAAACCTGCAGACGATATGGATTATCACCCAATCATATCTCTCACTCATGCAAACAACCAAAGTTTTTACTCTCACTCAAAAAAACTCAACAAGAAGCAGAAAAAGTAAGACACAATTTCAGTATGAAAATGCTAAACATAGAAATAAGAGAAACCCACACAGAAATTACAAGAACAAAATATACAATATCGCAGTTAGAACAAATACTAAAAAATACACTGGACGAAACAGAACTTACGAAATTTAAGGACGAACAATGGAATAGATACTATAATATTAGATATAAATCAAAAAAGACACACTTATCCAAGATAAACAGATTGAAGGATTATAAATTTGCAGAATACAATTTAATATTGAACGAGGACTGGTTTATAAATTACACAGACATTGAATTTACTAATGAACAAAAATGGTTATTATCTATGGGAAAGAAATTTGCGCTTCCCGTAACCTCAAAAAACTTCAAACCTGTCCCCCTTATAGCGGACATAGAGCAATGGGTCCAAACCATAAAAGATGATACTGAAAAGGTGATTACCCGGGCTAAAATAGCAAACCGTATATCGAACTATAAAAGAAATATATACAATAATGGAAAAGAGAAATTTATACTGGCAATATTTGAAGAAACGAAACAATTTATAAAAAAAGTACAGAATGAAATACTAATAACGTCAGCAGACAAAGGCAACAAAACTGTGATTATGTATAAAGAAGACTACCAGGAGAAACTCAACAGCTTACTAGAGGACAAATCAACATACAAACTTATTAGAGAGGATCCCACAACAAGACTCCAAAGAACGAACAACAACCTAGTGGCAGAATTATACAAAAAAGATGCAATAACAAAATGGGAAAAATCTAACTTGACAAGCATTGCAGCAACAGCACCAGAATTATATGGACTCCCTAAGATCCACAAACATAACACTCCTCTAAGACCAATTGCCTCATCCATAAATGTACCGTGCTACAACTTAGCCCAATATATCGGCAAACTTTTGAAAACACTTATTTCACCCATATACAATATCAAAAACAGCATGGACTTAAAAGAAAGAATAAAAACTATACGCTTGGATAAGGACGACATTATTGTATCATTTGACGTTATATCACTATTCACGAACATACCCACACACCTCGCTATCAAAAATATCATGGACAAATGGAAATTCCTTCAAGAGCACACGTTTCTGAAAATACTTCATTTTGTACTTAAAGACAACAATTACTTTAAATGTAATAACCAAATATACCATCAAACGTATGGTTTGCCGATGGGGAACCCCCTATCACCTACGATAGCCGACATCGTTCTCGATGTTTTACTAGACGACGTATTTACCGAACTTAAAAATAAGAATATTGAAATCAAACTACTGACGAAATACGTGGATGATATTTTTGCAATAATTAACAAAAACGACGAACGGATTATTCTTAAAACACTGAACAACCAACATAACAAAATACAATTTACTATAGAGAAAGAAAATGAAAACATGCTCCCGTATTTCATAAATTCAGTGGAATACTTCAAAAAAACAGCTACCCCACCCATATAATAAACCAAATAACCCATGACCAAAAATCAAAGAAAACCAAAACATTCAATGAAAATGAAAACAAAAATTTTATCAGTGTAGCATATCTACCCAGCTTAACAGAACCAAAAAACCTGAGAAGCATCATAAAAGACACAACAACAATAATAGCACACAGATCGAATGAAACATTACAGACAATATTCAAACGAACAACAACAAAACAAGAAAAGCTCAAACAGAGCAATGTGGTCTATGAGATCACATGCAAAGGGAATCAAACAGAAGAATGTGGAATGGTTTACGTGGGCACAACAAAGAGAATGTTAAGTGTGAGAGTAGGAGAACATCAAGCAGACATAAAAAAAGGGATCAGAAAAAACTGCTCTGGCACAACACATTAAAGAAAGTGGCCACACAGCGGACTTCAAAAATGTCAAAATATTAGACAAAGAGAAGAAAGAAAATAAAAGGTTTACACTTGAAAGCTTACGCATACAAGAAAGGATTGTCAAAAGTATCAACACGAAGGAAGATAAAGACAACACCAAGCTTCAGTATTCCATTGCAATAGCATAATGCCAGTTCTGTGATAGCTTTATTTTAACTGTGATTTTATTTATTTATTTATACAATTATTTATTATTTATTTATTTATTAATTATGTGTCGTGTGGAGTCCCGTTTTTTTAATAATAAGTAAATAATAATTATAATGATATTTAAATAATGTGAGTTAAAATTGTGCAATATTCAGAACCAATAATACAATGTAGTTTCTATCTTTTTTATTACCAGATATCCAAAATAAACATAAGCTCTTGATAAAGTTGGAAAAAAGCCAACGAAACGTTGAGCACAATATGAAATAAAATTCGTTTTATTGTCATAACAAAACACTGACCAAAAAAGCCCGTCAAAAAATCTACACTAAAAGTCTATAACGTTGATTGAAATTGCCGACCGAAGAGGACAAAGCAAGAAAAATTTTGTAAAATGATCTAAAACAATAAGCAATTGTGTTTTTTTTTAATCTTGAACACGGGTAGGGACCTAAAAAGTCACAATACAAACGTTGCATTGGACGAGCTGTATGGAATGCCTCTCCAATAGGGGGTCTCAGAATTTGATTTGGGCTTTTGATCTCTTTGCAGTCTTCACACAGGGAGACAAAAGTTTTCACGTCCTTTGTCATGGATGGCCAGTAATAAAATTGTCGAATCCGGAATAAAGTTTTAACATAGCCACCATGGCAACATGCATCATGGACTTTTTGTATCACTGATTTTATTAAATTTGAAGGACGCCACAATTTCCATAAATTCCAGACTCCTCTTCGGGTAGTCCTTCACGAAATGTTACACGTCTTTATATGTGTTTTCTCGAAACTTGTAAATCTGGGAGTTTGTCATTATCCTTCATTATGGTATCCCTAAGAGTATTATAATCTTGGGAGTCAAAATCTGTTGAATACATATCAATACCTAGTGAATTAAGGTCAATTTGAAGAGCAACCAAATGGAAATTCCTTCAAGAGCACACGAAAATCCCTAAGCAAACGTTTCTGAAAATACTTCATTTTGTACTTAAAGACAACAATTACTTTAAATGTAATAACCAAATATACCATCAGACGTATGGTATGCCGATGGGGAACCCCCTATCACCTACGATAGCCGACATCGTTCTCGATGTTTTACTAGACGACGTATTTACCGAACTTAAAAATAAGAATATTGAAATCAAACTACTGACGAAATACGTGGATGATATTTTTGCAATAATTAACAAAAACGACGAACGGATTATTCTTAAAACACTGAACAACCAACATAACAAAATACAATTTACTATAGAGAAAGAAAATGAAAGCATGCTCCCGTATTTAGACATGATGATCGTGAATAACAATGGTACACTTCTAACAGAATGGTATACAAAAGAAATATCATCAGGCCGAATAATCAACTACCACTCTACACAACCAAAAAATATGAAAATCAATACAGCCATAAGTCTTCTAAATAAAATTAAATATATTACCGACGAACAGTTTTTAGCAAAAAACATAAATAAATTCAGTGGAATACTTCAAAAAAACAGCTACCCCACCCATATAATAAACCAAATAACCCATGACCAAAAATCAAAGAAAACCAAAACATTCAATGAAAATGAAAACAAAAATTTTATCAGTGTAGCATATCTACCCAGCTTAACAGAACCAAAAAACCTGAGAAGCATCATAAAAGACACAACAACAATAATAGCACACAGATCGAATGAAACATTACAGACAATATTCAAACGAACAACAACAAAACAAGAAAAGCTCAAACAGAGCAATGTGGTCTATGAGATCACATGCAAAGGGAATCAAACAGAAGAATGTGGAATGGTTTACGTGGGCACAACAAAGAGAATGTTAAGTGTGAGAGTAGGAGAACATCAAGCAGACATAAAAAAGGGATCAGAAAAAACTGCTCTGGCACAACACATTAAAGAAAGTGGCCACACAGCGGACTTCAAAAATGTCAAAATATTAGACAAAGAGAAGAAAGAAAATAAAAGGTTTACACTTGAAAGCTTACGCATACAAGAAAGGATTGTCAAAAGTATCAACACGAAGGAAGATAAAGACAACACCAAGCTTCAGTATTCCATTGCAATAGCATAATGCCAGTTCTGTGATAGCTTTATTTAAACTGTGATTTTATTTATTTATTTATACAATTATTTATTATTTATTTATTTATTAATTATGTGTCGTGTGGAGTCTAGAGTTGCGTCGTTCATGAACGAACCGGCTCAAAGGAACGATTCCGTGAAAAGAATGAACGGATCCGTATCCAGCTCATTCTTTTATATCGTTCAATTAGATCCCCGATGGACGAGTCATTGCTGCTTACAAAATTAGCAGCATTGGTTTTGCAGTCAAACTCTAAACAAACGCTGCGTTAGCGGAAGCAGCACAAGTTTCCACACAAAACAAACAATGATTCAGAGAGCTACTCTCGCTCAGTAACTCACCTCATTCAGTAGCACATCTCGGTCATATCTTTCTTTTGCATCATTCGTTCATCTGGTTCTTTCATATCAAAACCACCACCACTACGTTCAGAAACAAAACCACCCCCATTAGCACACAAACAAGCAAGTAACACAACAGTTGTGTCATTCGTGAACGAACATTTTCAAAAGAACGATTCGGTGAAAAGAACGAGGGAGTCATATGCAGCAGAGAACGACTTCAAAATAATACAGTCAAATGTATTGTTGAACGAAAAAGAGCCAACGAACGAAGTAAACGACCCGGATCTTTTTGGTGAACGGAATGAAAAAGATCGATCCGCTCAATGAACGAGATTGCCCAAGACTAGTGGAGTCCCGTTTTTTTAATAATAAGTAAATAATAATTATAATGATATTTAAATAATGTGAGTTAAAATTGTGCAATATTCAGAACCAATAATACAATGTAGTTTCTATCTTTTTTATTACCAGATATCCAAAATAAACATAAGCTCTTGATAAAGTTGGAAAAAAGCCAACGAAACGTTGAGCACAATATGAAATAAAATTCGTTTTATTGTCATAACAAAACACTGACCAAAAAAGCCCGTCAAAAAATCTACACTAAAAGTCTATAACGTTGATTGAAATTGCCGACCGAAGAGGACAAAGCAAGAAAAATTTTGTAAAATGATCTAAAACAATAAGCAATTGTGTTTTTTTTAATCTTGAACACGGGTAGGGACCTAAAAAGTCACAATACAAACGTTGCATTGGACGAGCTGTATGGAATGCCTCTCCAATAGGGGGTCTCAGAATTTGATTTGGGCTTTTGATCTCTTTGCAGTCTTCACACAGGGAGACAAAAGTTTTCACGTCCTTTGTCATGGATGGCCAGTAATAAAATTGTCGAATCCGGAATAAAGTTTTAACATAGCCACCATGGCAACATGCATCATGGACTTTTTGTATCACTGATTCTATTAAATTTGAAGGACGCCACAATTTTCATAAATTCCAGACTCCTCTTCGGGTAGTCCTTCACGAAATGTTACACGTCTTTATATGTGTTTTCTCGAAACTTGTAAATCTGGGAGTTTGTCATTATCCTTCATTATGGTATCCCTAAGAGTATTATAATCTGGGGAGTCAAAATCTGTTGAATACATATCAATACCTAGTGAATTAAGGTCAATTTGAAGAGCAACCACGTCGAAGCGAGAAAGCGTTTCTGGAACGACGTTTAAGGAGCCTTTTCGATGCTCTATCTTAAAATCGAAAGCTTGCAGTTCCAGACTCCACCTGGCGAGCCTACCATTGAGGTCCTTTAAGGACATTAACCATTTCAGGCTTGAATGGTCTGTAATAATCCGAAATGGTAATCCTCCAATATACGGCCTAAATTGTTGAACACATACAATGGCAGCCAAACACTCCAATTCGGCTACCGTATAATTTCGTTGACAATTGTTCAACTTCTTTGATACAAAACCAATTGGTCGTTCCCGATTTGGGTTATCTAATTGAAAAAGTACGTCACCGACTCCTATCCTTGACGCGTCTCATTGTAATAAAAATTCACGAGCAAATTCTGGTTGGCCTAATACAGGTGCCGATGATAAGGCAACCTTTGATTTTTAGAAGCTTTCAACAGCTTTAGGGGCAAACAAAATGTACCATAATTCTTTTTGAGACAATCTGTCAATGGACCATATATGTTTACAAAATTGTCTACAAATTTCCTATACCAGTTACACATCTTCGAACTTGTCGAGGCGATTTGGGCAAAGGAAAGTCGACGATAGCCGAAACCTTTTCCGTATCTACCTTTAAACATCCTCTTCCAATTCGATAACCGAGATACTTGATTTCACTTTGGCAGAATTTGCTTTTGCCTACGTTAATGGTCAGTTTTGCATCTTTTAAACATTGAGCTAATTCACGGAGTAGAGACAAGTGTTCCTCAAAGGAAGCACTTCAAACCAGGAGATCATCCAAATATGTGAAAACGCGCTCTCTCAGACGGGATGGAATATCACTAACCATAAGGCGACTCATAGTCTGAGGGCCGTTGCAAAGACCAAAGGGCATGACACGGTACTGGTAGAGGGGTCTACCTGGTACCGCAAATATAGTTTTCTACTTTGATGATTCTGATAACGGAATTTGGAAAAATGCATCTTTTAGACGGCTTAACAAACCATTAACGTGGGGAAGTGGATACGAATCTTTTTTCGTAACCTGGTTTAGTTTACGTGAGCCCAGGCATAACCTTTTTTTACCTGGTTTTCTGACATTGACAATAGGAAAGCACCGCGGCGTATTGGATTCTTCGTTGATTCCTACTTTTAGAAGACGATCTAATTCATCGTATACCTCCGCTTGTCTTATTGGTGAAAGCGGGTAGTGTTTGCACTTAATTGGGGAGACATCACCCGTGTCAATGTGGTGGACTAAAAAATCTTGTGTAACCCATGCCTAATTTTTCAAATGCAGGGAAATCAAGTATTACACCTTTTAATCCAAGTTTCTGTTCAGCAGTTAAATCATGGAATAGAACGGCATTTTGTTCAGAATACTCTATCTATATGGAATCTGCGGCAGGAATAATATCTGGTGCTAAAGCGAACTCACGCCAGAAGTTTAGACCAAGATATGCATTCTGACTTAGAGAAGGAACAATATGAAAGTCGAAATTTTTCGAAACGCCTTTATAAACAACAGGTAAGGTACAATGACCTAGGACATGATTGTTTGACCCATCTGCAGTTGTAATGTAGGATTTAAAACGTCTAAGTATAATGTTGTTTCTCTCAAGAAAATCTAAACTATCTTTGCCAAGAACCGACACACTTGTACCTGAGTCCAATAAACCATAAATATTTTCTTGGAATATTCTGATGTTAGCAAAAGGTCGTTCATCATTTGTATTACATAACAAAGAGGATTCTATAAGTTTACGAAATAATTTTTTTTTTGCTACAGCGAATTTGACAATTTAAAATTTTCTTTGGAGTATATTTGCCAAATCTGGTATTTAAATTAGGGTCATGGTCGATTGTTTTATAAGATGATGTTCTTGAGATGTGTGATCTCGATTCGTCTTCCTCTGGGAGACTCATCTTTTGATTATTTAAGAATTCGGGGGTGGATTGGGAGAACGAGTGTCCCCGGTAGCCAACTGTCTCTTCTTCCGGTTTCTCAGATGGTCGTTGTATAAGTTGGATACGTTCCAACTCAACTCCCCGAGCTCAGTCGATCACGGATGCTGATTGACATCATCAGACATCTCCTCTGCACGTTCCCTCTGCGGACACCGTGGAGCGCAGATGCCAACCAGCGGTGGTTGTTGTGTTTTCTCTCATTGGAAAATGTAATTGTAGTAGTATAAATCGACTCAGATCCTCTGCGATTGCAAGAACCTCTGCGTTCACTGGTCGATCAACCTTTGAATAGTTAACTTGTCGCGCATTAACTCTAGCGTCTTCGCGTTTACTAACCGGCCTCTGTCGCCACCCCAGATTACAATTGCTAATCTTTGTTGTACTAACAGGCCTGTGTCGCCACCCCAGATTACAAGGTAATCTTTGTTGTTAAGAGAAAAGAAATACACCAATAAAACAGCTTATGATTTATTATTTAAACTGGTACTGCTTTTGTTGTTTTATTTTATTCTTTTCACCCCCACTGCTCATCATTCCTTTTCTGAGTTATCGAAGCCTATGGATTTCCCCTCCCTCACCTAAACATTTGGTCGCATCGAGCCGGATAAAAGCCAGCCTTTTTGTTGTTGCCGCTCCATTTGTCAATTCCCCCTCTCTTGTATGAAATACAACGAGATTTGGATACATCCTTTGTTGTTGCCTTGAACGGATTTAGCATCATCATCATCATAACAAATCACCATACTAACACCAGGTACGTAAACTCAGATTTTCAAACAAGTGAGCTATCCGCGAGTGTTAGTATTTTTCGTTTCGTTATCGGTTACTAATTTGAACAATAACAATTAACCTACGCGAATGCATTAAATTCGTTTCCTACATCTCCCCATATCCAGTCCACAGAAATTTTGTTGAAATCGTTGTGTACTGATTAGCCAACGTCGCGTTGATCATACACATCACAATCCGTGTTGTTGTTATTCTGGTTAGATTTGCTCCAGATCATTTGGTCTCACCATAACAACCAACGCAAAATTATTCAATTGCCTTTTCTCATTACAATTCCTGATTGTAGCTAAAATACAATTTGGTCGACTATTAACACCACTACTTGTATTAATTATTTCGTTCCTCCAGTGAAAACATCTTAGTTGTTGCTCAACTTGATATTTCTATATCGTTGTACTGATCACCCTACGCCGCGTTGATCATACAAAACGTATTCCTTTTCCTTCATAATATCACTTAACTCGTTTATTTGTTGATCTCATTTGAAAGGCCGATACCTTCAGTGAGAATTCGCTGTGATATTTATAAAAACAAAACCCATATCATTTCCAATCGTGTTTGCATCGGTTATTGAACTTTCGTTTCGCTAAATAATAACTCTCATTGCACCGATCTCTATAATTCTTGATTATTTGAAAAAATGTTGTAGCTGTTGTTATTCTTCAAGGTCTTTTCTAACGAAGCCTTTTTGTTGAGAATTTGCATTGTCAAATTTACAATAACAACATACATTCATTTACTCTCCACATATTGTCGTTTGGTTTACTTTGTTATTACGATCATCTCCAACGAAAAAATATTTGGCGTTGTTATTCCTCCTCGCTTTATTTTAAAACCCTTTGAAAATTTGCATTGGCAAATTTGCAATAACAACACTCCATCCAAATTCTCATTCCTTTGGTTCTACCAACAATGTACATAACTCTTCCCGCCTTTTTGAAGCGTCTTCTTTAGTTACGTTGTAAAAAATACCAACAAAATTCTGCTCATCAGCACCACACACTGCTTGGTCGTTTGCTACGTATGTTCTTCTCTGCTAGCGTCGCTTGTGAGGTTAGCACAGTGGGGTAAAATAGCACAAATTGTTTTTTTTTAAATGATTAATTTTGAAAATCATTTTTCGAAAATTTTTTGAAATATATTTAATTGGCAGTAGGGTTTTTGGAAATTTTGGACAAATTCACCCTACACTCGGCATTTATTGCACATTTTTCTAGCAGAGAACATACGTGAAAAATAATTGTTTTTGACATTTTTATATTGTTTTTGGCAATATTTGTTAAACATTTTGGAAAATTATTTGAGTCTCCGTAGGGGTTTCGGTATTTTTGGACAAATACACCCTACTGGATTTTGGACAACTACGCCCTAACATTGGCTTACCTCACCTTATCATACACCCTACACTTGGTAGCACATATACATTTTTTGTATATTTCAGACTTTTTTGAATTTTGACCAAATTAAAGTAGTTCTTTTTCGCCCTGAGGAAGTTTCTTTAAATTCTCTCCTATTTCGCCCTATTTTAATTTCAAATATCATTGCACATTGCTATTTTCTGTGGTATTCGTAGAAATTTGGAGGTTTTTGTGGAAATACCTTATTTCCTTTGAGCTATAGCAATTTGTGCTTCAACTGATTTTCCATTTTTCAACATTCGTTGCAAATTCAATTGTAGATTTTCGGAGATTTTTGCGCATTTAAACTTCAAAATGTCAGTCACCCTACTCACTCGTTTTATTAGAACTTCAGACATATTTTTGAACGGATTAATGAGTCCACATATAATGTCTATAATCTCGAAATTCGCAGTTCAGAATTTCAAAAATTTTGGCACAAAGTCAAGTGCGCTTATGACGAGTGCAAAAACTACCTCACGACATCCGTGGCTGCACAGGATGATGTTATTGATGTCGTTGAGGAAAAATATGGTACATCCTACATAGCCTATATCCGGTGTATGTCCAAAATAAACCACCACCTTGAACGCCTTTAATCTTCAGGCACTGTCCCTAATTCATCTGCTATAGTTCCCCCAATCTCACCATCTCCCACAAATTCGTTGAATCTTCCTGAAGTAGCAACTCCAGCCAATTTATCATTAGACGAGCCTGTCTCGTCGGTTCCTTTGCAGTCTACTTCTCCCTCCGTACCTTCTCCACCTGAAATTTTTCCAATCTTTGCAATTGCTCTAGTGACCCTGTTTCTAACTTCACATCACCTGTCGACACCCACAGCTTAACATTGCCACCAATCGACATTGATGTTTTTGCTGGCGATTTTATGTCTTGGCCATCTTTTCGTGATCTATTCACCACTCTGTACATCAAAAATGTGGGCTTTTCTGACATTGAACGTCTGTGCTACTTAGTACAGAAGACCTCCGGTGAGGCTCGGGAAATCGTTTCGAGATTTCCACTCACCAATTGCAGATTCCCCTTAGCGTGGAAAGCCTTATCGAATACGTACGACAATAAGCGCATTCTGGTGAATAGCCACTTAAATCAATTGTTCAATCTCCCTTCTTTCGATAAAGAAACAGTTTCGGGTTTGAAAGCTATCCAGCGTGGGCCATTGGCCGTCTATGACGTCATCACGGATCATTGGGATCCAATAGTTGTTTATATTTGTTTGCAGCGTTTGCCAAAATTGACTTTGACTCTGTGGGAGCAAAGCATCAAAAAGAAGTCTTCTTTGTCTTCATGGAAGGACTTAGATGTTTTCCTCATAGAGAGACTACAAACGTTCTGATCCCATCCAACCCTCCCAATAATTTGTTGTCGGTACAAATATCTTAAAATGTATCACCTCCTTGGTCTACTAATTCATTGTCCAATACTTCATATGTAATTTATCATGATCAGAATCATGTTCTGCGTCTCTACCCATGGTTTAATAAATTGTCATTTGAGGACAAATTCTTTATTGTTAAAAAGTATAAGTGCTGCCTTAATTGCTTATCTCGTGGTCATATAGTTAAATCTTGCCAGAGCAAACATAGTTGCAACTGATGTAAACAACGGCATCATAGCCTTCTCCACCTGCCACAAGTTAGAAGAGTTATTGCTCCGGCCACATCAAAACTGTCTCCATCTTTTACTGATGTCAAAAGTGGAGATCCCAGTTATGTTTTGTCGCAGCCCAGACACCCTCCAGGCAGTTCTACTTTGCCATGCACTTCTCCGGCTTTTGCAAATGTCAAAAGTCGAGAGTCTAATTGTACTATGTCGACCCGCTCTTCTAACCAAAGCAAAAGCAATCATCGAGACACTAATACCTTGCACAATAGTAAAGTTCTTGCTTCGCCATTTTTGAATACCCCTCCGGCTTTTACATATGTCAAAAGTCGAGAATTTGCTTCAACTTTGTCGAAATCACCATCTCCGGCTTTTACGAAGGTCAAAAGTCGAGTCTTTAGTTCGTCTTTGTCGCGCCAATGTCCCTCTCCGACTTTTACAAAGGTCAAAAGTCGAGAATCTACTTGTACATCGGACAAAAGCAAAATCAATCACCCGCTTCCTAACTCCTCCCTAGATAATAATGTGCTCCTTGGAACCGCGAGAGTGAACATAGTCCATGATGACAAACCTACTCGCCCTGCTGGATCTTGTTCCAGTAAACTAAAATCTGGTACCCCAAGAGAAGTTTGTTCTCTTAAGTTGTCGTCCCCAAAAATAACTCTAAAATATTGGAAACTAAGGTCCTGCCTAATGTCAAGGGGAAACTGTTCTCACCTCCACCCATGTCTAACTTGAAATCTCAAATTCCTAATCTGGAATTAGCAAATACGTTTGATGACAGCCCAATAGACTTGCTACTTGGTGCTGATCTCTACCCCCAAGTACTTGAAGCTGAACCGCCTAAAGTCGTTTTAGATACGTTGCTGGCCCAGAAATCTATTTTTGGGTACATCCTTACCGGTTCGGTTCCTCCCACCTGTAGTAAGTAATATAATTGACATCGACCACTGTTTTTTGAAAAATTACTCGTACTATTTCTTGCATCTAAGATCGTTTAATATCTCACCTACTAGTACTTTTGAATCGGTCACTTATTGAAGTTAATAATTTGAATTATAGCTCACTTAGGAATCTGAATTTACGTTCTTTCCTAACATATAAATCGGAACTATTCCAATTTTGTAATAAATTGCTAGACACATGGTATATCAAGGTAGGCGGAATGTATAAGTTTGATACGTTCTAACTCAACTTCCCGAGCTCAGTCGATCACGGATGGTGATTGACATCATCAGACATCTCCTCTGCACGTTCCCTCTGCGGACACCGTAGAGCGCAGATGCCAACGAGCGGTGGTTGTTGGGTTTTCTCTCATTGGAAAATGTAATTGTAGTAGTATAAATCGACTCAGATCCTGTGCGATCGCTGCAATCCTCTGCGTTCACTGGTCGATCAACCTTTGAATAGTTAACTTGTCGCGCATTAACTCTATCGTCTTCGCGTTTACTAACCGGCCTCTGTCGCCACCCCATATTATAATTGCTAATCTTTGTTGTACTAACAAGCCTGTGTCGCCACCCTAGATTACAAGGTAATGTTTGTTGTTAAGAGAAAAGAAATACACCAATAAGCCAGCTTATTATTTAACTGCTATTGTTGTTTTATTTTATATTTTTCACCCCCACTGCTCATCATTTCTATTCTGAGTTATCGAAGCCTATGGATTTCCCCTCCCTCACCTAAACAGTCGTTTTTACAAGTTGTGGTTATAACTCCGCGTTCTCCACACTTGTAACAAAACTTGTGTCGAGTTTCGTCTGGACAATAAATATACGAATGACCAAGTTGAAGACAATTGCAACACTTGATTTTGGTTTAATCAGGTGTGGTTTTATTTTGAAAGAAACGCATAACTGCAATTTTGAGGATCAAAGTCCTTACCTACTTCACAGTCCTCAGAAGTATCAACTTCGATTTTATTAACTTGTCTTGGTGGCCGATTGAGAGAAGGTGATAGAGAGTAGTTGTTCTGCGCGACGGGGACAATCCCTTTGTGTGTTAAGACCTTTTGGCTCAGAATTAAAAAGTAATAAATTGAAATTGAGATTAATATTTCTCTTTAGAATGGACATGATTCTATTATCTAAAAGAGGTTCCATTAGCTTACTATTCAGTGATAAAATTACAGAATGGAAGTCATTATAAGATTCTTTAGCGCCCTGTTTTCTAGTTTGAAGTTTTACTAAAGCGTCATCATCGTTTTCAACGGTTCCAAATTCTTTTAAAAGGGAAGATTTTAAATAGGAATAAGAAGAGTTATTGTTTCTTTGCAGGATGTTAGGTTAGGTTGAAAAGAGGAGCGAGTAATCGCCACATGCCCTGATGGACATACACATAAGCCATGAAGTAGGCCTGTTGTGCGCTCTAGACTAGGTTTTTTGAATAACGAACTCTGTTGCCTTAACAAAATCCCGTAATTGTTTCAGGTCGTCTACAATTACCTGATTAAGATCTAATATTGTGTCGTTCCCTAAAAACTGGGATCTGATGTTTGCGAAAGCGGGGCATTGGCAGAGAAAATGCTCCAATGTTTCGTCATTTTCCCCGTATGCCCTGCATACGCTGTTGTCTGCACGATTAATTTTGTGCAGCTGACCTGTAAGGACACCTGTAAGTCTACTCCACTCTGCCTTACCTAGCAGTAAAAGTTTTTAGTTATTTTCTCATTTGGGTCTCCCCATAGGATTTTTGCTGTTTTCCCTAATTCCTCTCTATTCCATAGGGATAAGTGGGATTTTTTGCCCAAGTTGTTAACGTTTAGTGGCTTTGCGTTCTCTAAAGGTAGAAACACAATGAAATACGCCGCTTTTTTCACGCTCAGTTTCATGTAAAAGATTAAAGGCCAAGTACTACCTAATTCATTTCTACGCACCGAGCCATATTGAGAATAGCTGTTGATCGAATTTATACAATCCAAGACTGTTTGTGATTTTATTGTCTTGGATGTTATTGCTTTGATTGCACATTTTCTGTCCGTAAGGACGTTTACAGTAGTTGGTCTCGTGTTGGCATTAAGCCAGCTCAGACACTCTGTAATCGCTCGGATCTCCGCTTGATGGACCGTATTGCGAACCGGCAAACGAAGAGATATTTCGGTCTCTGGTTCTTCAATAAAAAGACCCAGTCCCGTTCTCCCACCTAGCATGGAGCCGTCTGTATAACAACAGTTTCCAGTCGGCATTTGTGCTAGAGTTCCGCCGACCACGAGTCTCTGTCTGGAATTAATGCCTCGCATGAGGCAGCTACAATTGTTTCAGGTATACGGTCCGATACAATGTTATCCATTGACTCTCTATTCTTGACCCGTAGAATGTTTTGATGGTATGTTACGTGGTCCTTACTGATCCACTCGTCCTTCGCTTTAAGTCGGATAGCTGCTACAGCCACTTCATACCTTATCTGAATTTCTATTGGGTGTATATATTGAATAGTTTCTAATGCCCTCGTTGGTGCTGTCCTCATTGCGCCGCATACACTTAAACAGCACATTCGTTGGACTTTCTGTAGTATTTTAATATACACTTTTTATCCATAGATGTCCACCAGACTACTAAAGCGTATGTTAGAATAGGCCTAACTACGCTTTTATATAGCCAGTGTGTCATCTTAGGATTAAGACCTCACTTGGAGCCTATAGCCCTTCTACAGGTTGACCAACATCTATAAGCTTTGTTAGCTCTCTCTTGAATATGGCCTTTCCATTTAAGTTTCCTATCCAGGATTACTCCCAGATATTTAACTTTGTTGGAAATATTCACCCTTATTACGGTTGGCGTAGTCGTAGACGTTCAAGTGACGTAGACGTAGGCGTAGTCGTAGTAATATCCTTAAAAAATCGAATGAAATACATTCGTAATTCCCAGAACGGATTTCTCGTTTCATTATTAATTAACGATTATTAAAATACATCTTTGTGTTTATTTCAGCTCGAGTCCATATTTTGTTGCAATTCAAATATATTGGAAAATAACTATAATAATACAAACTTTACTACTTATCAGATGACAAACTTTCTATTGAAAATCTGTTAGAGTCTTAATATAACGATTCATGCAAAGCAAATTTCTTAGTTTTTTTTTAAGAGATGATTTCAAACGAATTGTTTTAAAATTAAAAAAAATATTTATTTTTTATTTTGTATGAGAAATAAATTGTCGTTGTCGTAAATGTTACGTGGCTCCAAAAAAATATCCCTACGACAACGACTACGCCAACGACGACAAAAACGTCTACGCCGAACACTTATTTTTGATTGTAAAAAATGTAGGGTTAGTTATTCTTCTCAATTTATAGTTTAAAAATTATCTATTAATAATTCTATTAATTTTTGTTACCAAAAGAAATCTTTAAAAATTTAAATTTTTGCTTTTTTGTACAAATGCATAATACCAATTAGACGTTACGACACGTCAGTTTGCAATTTTGTATACGACAACGCCAACCGTAATAAGGGTGATTTATTGGCTTCTTTAGGAAAACTGGTTCTTCAAAGTGTCCCAGTTTTGTTTTGCTAGTGAACAGACATATTTCCGTTTTTTTCCGGGTTTACATTAAGACCTCTTAGTCTAGCCCAGTTGTACGCTAGTATATAGCCAGTGTGTCATCTTAGGATTAAGACCCCACTTGGAGCCTATAGCCCTTCTACAGGTTGACCAACATCTATAAGCTTTGTTAGCTCTCTCTTGAATATGGTCTTTCCATTTAAGTTTCCTATCCAGGATTACTCCCAGATATTTAACTTTATTGGAAATATTCATCCTTATTACGGTTGGCGTAGTCGTAGACGTTCAAGTGACGTAGACGTTGTCGTAGGCGTAGTCGTAGTTATATCCTTAAAAAATCGAATGAAATACATTCGTAATTCCCAGAACGGATTTCTCGTTTCAAATATAACATTTATCTATATATTTTTTGATACGACAAATTGGTATTACGTATGGCGTTACCTTAATTACGACAAATGGGTATGACGTATGGCGTTGAAATATGAGGAGAGAGTCGTGACCGATTTTGTAAAAGACAGTATATAATAATAGAAACAAATCAATTTCAAAAAAATTTTTGGCAATGATTATTAAAATATATTGGAAAATAACTAATAAATACAAACTTTACTACTTTTATTCATTTGCATAAAATAAATTTCTTGTTTTTTATCAGATGACAAACTTTCTATTGAAAATCTGTTAGAGTCTTCATATAACAATTCATGCAATGCAAATTTCTTAGTTTTTTTTTAAGAGATGATTTCAAACGAATTGTTTTAAAATTAAAAAAATATTTATTTTTAATTTTGTATGAGAAATAAATTGTCGTTGTCGTAAATGTTACGTGGCTCCAAAAAATATCCCTACGACAACGACTACGCCAACGACGACAAAAACGTCTACGCCGAACACTTATTTTGATTGTAAAAAATGTAGGGTTAGTTATTCTTCTGAATTAATAGTTTAAAAATTATCTATTAATAATTTTATTAATTTTTGTTACCAAAAGAATTCTTTAAAAATTTAAATTTTTGCTTTTTTGTACAAATACATAATACCAATTAGACGTTACGACACGTCAGTTTGCAAGTTTGTATACGACAACGCCAACCGTAATAAGGGTGATTTATTGGCTTCTTTATGAAAACTGGTTCTTCAAAGTGTCCCAGTTTTGTTTTGCTAGTGAACAGACATATTTCCGTTTTTTCCGGGTTTACGTTAAGACCTCTTAGTATAGCCCAGTTGTACGCTAGTTTTAGGGCTGATTCAGCTCTTCTGCATAGCAAGTTTGGATTCTTACCCCTCAGAAGTATTTTAACGTCGTCTGCATAGCAGACTGGGTCAAATTCCTCATCGTTTAAAGTCCTTAATAGGCTACTTATGGTAGTGACCCATAGGAGTGGGGATAAAATCCCCCCTGCGACATACCCGGACCAACTTTGTCCTCTATTTTTACGTCAAGCAGCCCGCAGCTTATCCATCTATTCCAGTCTCTAAGGGCCCGGTTCACCTGGAATTTATCTAAGGATTCGATAAGGGTTTCGGTGCTGACGTTATTGAAAGCACCCTCGATATCAATGTATACCGCTAGTGTATACATCTTCCTGTCGAAGGTGCTCTCGATGTGGTGTATAACCTTATGTAATGCGGTTTCCACTGATCTACCTTTAACGTATGCATGTTGTTTGTATTTAAGCATATCGTTTGGAATCTTGCTCTTAATCATGGTATCGACTATTCGTTCCATGGTTTTAAGCAGGAAGGATGTTAGGCTTATCGGACGATAAGTCTTAGGAAATGCGTAACTTGCCTCCCCAGGTTTGGGGATAAATACTACCATCGTCTCCTGTCAGGCTTTAGGGGTATACGCAAATTTTAAGCATGCGTTAAAAATTCCAGATAGTGTAGTGTATTTACACAAAAGAAACTTCTTTGCTTCGAATCCAAATGCTTAATATTCTTTTATTTTGCATCAACAAACATAACTAGCTTAAAACTAACAAGTGGTTATATATCGACACCTCCAAATAATAGTATGCTAAGTCTAAAAAGTGAGTTTTGCAGGAGAAGCTCTCAAAGTTTGGAAATTTTTTTGAACTTCAGTACTATGCTAAGTCAATATTTGTTTATAACTTCTGTTCGGATTGACCGATCATTACCAAAATTTGACAGAATTTAAGTTAAAGGACGTTCGACACCTCCAAATAATAGTTTGCTAATTCTGAAAAGGGAGTTTTGCAGGACAAGCTCTTAAAGTTTGGAAATTTCGTTGACCTTCAGTACTATGCTAAGTAAATATTTGTTTATAACTTCTGTTCGGATTGACCGATCATTACCAAAATTTGACAGATTTTAAGTTAAAGGACGTTAAATATAAAAATGTAAAGAACTTGAAAACATGCTAAGTCGACTTAGCATACTATTGTTTGGAGGCGTCGATATGTATGTTTGTGTGTGTATGCATATACAAGTTACCATGTATCTTTATCACTCAGAGATAAATAGATGAGAGTGAGAGTAAATGATACTTGTAACTGCATACAATAATTAAAAGAAGAAGAAGATCACATACCGCACATTAGGATGGATCGTACTGAAATATGTATTAGGGTGGAACGAAAATACAAATACTCTATATGCTCCCCCTAAAGTTGGCAATTAAAATAAAATTGAAAAATATGAATATTTAGGTACAATATAAATTCTTTGAACGTAAATAATAAATAAATAACATTATTTTGAATTCCATATTTAGTTATTGACTTAATGATTGAATCATAAAATTATATATAATGATAAAACAATAAATGAAACAATTTTTTATAAATTGTCTTTAAAAGTGATGAGATCATATTAATAAGATATTTTAAAGGAAAATTTTAAACATTATTATTTTTTTTTTAAACAATTAGCTGAGATTTTTTTAATTTTTCTTTACAACTCTACCTCCTTCTCTTGGTCTGAGTTCTCTCCTAGGTTGTATAATCTCTTCTGGAGCATGATTTTCATTAACAACAACTGAAGAATTATCATTATTTATGTGTGTTTGAACATCAGGCTCAATGACGTGTGGATGTTGTTGTCTACGTTGTCCTCGGATCTGGTCAAGATGTAGTTTTATGACATAATTGTTGTGATTTAAAATGCAGGAATACGATTGAGGTCCTAGTTGATGTTTTATGGTTGCTTGAGTCCAACTAGGTTTGTTAGGGTTGCGATAATCACGCACCATAACTTCCTGACCTTCGCAAAACTGGATGTCACGGTTACCTTTATGATTTAAAATGTTGTGTTGTTGAGAATTCATGATTCTTTCCTTTGTTTTAGGAGGTTGAGAAGAGAAAATCGAGTTTTTAATGTTCTACCAAAGAAAATTTTTGCTGGCGACTCACCAGTGCTACAATGCACCATGTTACGGTAGTCCATTAAAAATCTGCATAAAATTTGGTCCAAATTTGAATCTTTATTTTGGTCCAAATTGGCCAAAATAGACTTTTTGAAAGTTTTAACAAAATTTTCTGCCTGTCCATTCGTAGATGGATGTCCAGGAGCAGTCAATATATGTTTAATCCCATTAAGAGATAGAAATTTTTGAAATTCATGGGAAGTAAATTGTGAACCGTTGTCACTTACAAGAGTATCAACAAGTCCATAACGAGAAACATCTCTCTCAGCTTGACAATAGTGAAATTTGTTGTCATATCCTTTGTCTTAAACACTTCAACAAATTTTAAAAACGAATCAATGATTATTAAAAAGTAAAAGTTTTTGATTGGGCCAGCAAAATCAATGTGAATTCTACTCCACACTGAATCACTAGGCATCCACGGAATTAATGTGCTTTTTTCAGGACTTGATTGAAGTTTTTGACATGAAATACAATTTGAAATCAAATGTTCAATATCTTTGTCAAGACCAGGCCACCATACATAAGATCTGGCAAGTGCTTTGGTTTTGACAATACCCAAATGAGAACGATGAAGTTCTTCCAAAATTTTTGATCTTAGGGTTTTAGGAACTACTGTCCGATATCCCCACAAAATACATCCATACTCAACTGAAAGTTGAGTATACTTTTCACGAAAAGGTGAAAGATTGTCATCATGACAATTAACTAAAGTGCCTTCTAAAACCAAATCGGCAACTTTTGACAAAATTGGGTCTCGTCTTGTTTCACGAGATACATCTTTGAAATTTAAGTTCAAGTTATTCTCTTGACTTTCAATAAAATTTATGTAAGAATTTTCAACATTTTTAGATTCAAAACTTTTCTGAGGCATTCTTGAAATACAATCTGCTTCATTTTTGACACCTTTGACATGTTCAATAGTGTAAACAAATCCTGAAAGGATTAATGCCCAGCGTTGCATCCGCGCTGAAGCCATAATAGGCAAACCTTTGTTGCTACCAAACAAACATAAAAGTGGACGATGATCCGTTCGTAAAACGAATGGATTTCCCAATAAATATTGGCGAAGTTTTGTAACACAAAACACAATCGATAAAGCTTCTTTCTCAAGAGTGCTATAATTCCGTTCACTTTTTGACAAAGCTCTTGAAACAAAAGCAATTGGTCTTAAACCGTCAGGAAATTTGTGAGATAAAATCCCAGCTACAGCATTATTTGATGCATCTGTAGTCAAAACAATTGGCAGATCAGCGTTAAAATGAACCAAAACTTGGTCTGAGGTTATAGCCTTCTTAATTTCATCATAAGACTTTTTGCATCTTTCTGACCAATCGAATTTTACATCTTTACTGAGTAAATTATAAAATGGCGACATAATTTGCGCAAAATTGTTGATAAACTTTGAATAATAGTTTGCCATACCGACAAAAGCTCTCAACTCAGAAACATTTTTGGGAATAGGAGCAGAAATCACACTCGAAATTCTTTCGTTATTCTTACGAAGCCCATTTTTATCTATATTGAATCCTAAATAGGAAATTTCAGATTGTAAAAACAATGATTTATTAACATTAAGTTTCAATCCAGAAGATTGAAGCTTCTGAAGAACCAATCTTAAAGTTCTGATATGCTCTTGCATATTCCTACCAGTGACTGTAATGTCATCCTGGTAAACAACAACATATGGAATATCCCTTAAAAGGTTTTCCATAGTTTTCTGAAAAATAGCCGCAGCTGTTTTGACACCAAAAGGTAATCTTTTTACTTTTAAAGTACCAATGTGTGTACTCCAAGCACATAACAATTGTGATTCATAATCCAAAACAAGTTGATTGTAAGCATTTGACAAATCAAGCTTCGTGAAAAGTTCACCACCCTGCAATGATGCAAAAATTTCATCAATTCTGGGTAACGGATATTTAAAATCCAACAAACATTTATTTAGGGTAACCTTGTAGTCACCACAAATTCTTAAATCGCCATTAGGCTTCAAAATTGGAACTAAAGGAGTTCCCCAATCAGAATTATCAACCGGTTCCAAAACACCGGATTTAATCAAATCTTTCAATTTGTTTTCAACCTTGCTCTTCCAAGCCAAAGGTAAAGGTCTCGGTTTACAAAAAATAGGAATTGCGTTTTCCTCAACTCTCAACGAAACTTTAGTGACATTAAACTGCCCCAACTTTTCTTCAAAAACACCAGAAAACTCGTTTTCGATTTGATTAATAATCATAGAATTTGAGTTTGAGCAATCAATTTTGTTGACTTGCAACAATTCAAAATTAAAAGAACGTAAAAACGTACGACCTAATAAAGGAGGATTCGATGAATCTACAACAACAACAACTATCGATTTTGTTTTACCTTGAAAAGTAACCGAGGCATCATACTCACCAACTAGGTTCAATTTATCACCGCTATAATCTACATATGGTACAAGGCATGGACGAAGCATCTTCTTAATATTGTTCTTCTCCAGGAACGACTTAGGCAACAACGTACACGGAGCACCTGTATCACACACAGCTTTTAACTCAATACCATCAATGATCACTGGAAGAGAATATACTCCACTAGAGTTGCACTCCGACACACTAAAAATAGAATAATTAAAAACATCATCATCATCAAAATTATTTTCATCTTCACAAACATAATTGACACTTCTCTTTTTGTTATAGCAAACAGATGCAAGATGTCCAATTTTACCACAAGAATGGCATTTACTGTCTTTGTATTTGCATGCCTGCGACTTGTGATTGCGCCAACCACAATGAGAACACACAGGCTTTCTTTCACTTTCATTTCTGTTGTCTCTGCCACCGCCAAAATTTCCTCTGCTTCCATTGCCTCTGCCGCTGCCACTTGAACCGCCTCTGTTACCGCTGCTACCACTGCTTCTATTACTACCGCCATTTGCATTTCCAAAATTTTTCTTCATCAATCTCTGCTTATTTACATAGTTCACTGAACTCTGCTCAGCCTCTGCTGCCCTTGACACACTTTTCGTCTCCATAATCATGGCTTTTCGCAACGCCATTTGCATTGTTAGCTTTTCATCCTCTTCACATAACCGCTCAAAAATGAAATTTGGCAAGCCCATCACAAATTGGTTTAAAACAAAGGCTTCCAAATGATCGCCAAATTTGCAATTAAGCGCCAACGACTTCACTCTGGCGTACCACTCTGCTACCGATTCACTTTCAGCCTTAGTTGAAACATGGAACTTTTTCCTCTCGCTGAACACAATTGTTGGTGGTGTGTACTGTGTGTCCAAAATTTCGCACAAATCTTCATATTTCTTGGACACCGGACTCTCGGGACTACACAAACTATGCAACACTTTGTATGCCACTGCACCAACTGATTTCAATAAGATCGATTTCTTCACATTGTCATCCGTACAATTGATCTCACAAAAATGGATTTCCAGACGTTCTTTCCACACACACCAAGATTCCACACTCGGGTTAAACTCAGACACATTAGAAGTCTGGAACACAGCAATCTGGCTGGCATTGAAACTATGGTTGCCTTCACCTTCCATCTTATTCTGCATTCACTTTAGTTTTTATTCGCTTTATTTTATTTTCAGCAAAAACTTTTAATTTTTCACAGCGTTTAATTTGTTTTCAATTTGTGTTTAAATTGATTTGTAACTTTGTTTGGTTTGTTTCTGTTACTTTTAATTATATGTATGTACATATATTAATGTTCTTTTTAGGTTATTGAACCACACAAAATATGTTATTGTTGTTGTTTTAATTTTTCTCCTCGTCGCCAAATTGTAGTGTATTTACACAAAAGAAACTTCTTTGCTTCGAATCCAAATGCTTAATATTCTTTTATTTTGCATCAACAAACATAACTAGCTTAAAACTAACAAGTGGTTATATATGTATGTTTGTGTGTGTATGCATATACAAGTTACCATGTATCTTTATCACTCAGAGATAAATAGATGAGAGTGAGAGTAAATGATACTTGTAACTGCATACAGTAATTAAAAGAAGAAGAAGATCACATACCGCACATTAGGATGGATCGTACTGAAATATGTATTAGGGTGGAACGAAAATACAAATACTCTATAGATAGTTTGGACGCAAAGTAGTCCATCTCTTTCTGGAGTAAGGACGGAAATATCTCATCCGGTCCCGCTGCTTTGAAAGGTTTGAAACTCTTGATGGCATCCTTTACCATCGCTTCATCAATTGTTGGTGCTTCCTCTGTAACATATTCCTTAACTACTGGCACCTCTGCGTGCACTGCAGTGCTCGGCGGGAAATGTGTATTCATCAAAAGCCCCAGTGTGTCCCCGATTGTTTCCATCTTATTTCCCATATCATTCACCATAATCTCGGTTTGTGTATGGGTTTTCGATAGAAACTTTTTTATTTTTGATACATCACTTCCGCTGTCTACCTGTTCACAGAAGATTTTCCAGGAATTGCGCTTTGCTGCTCTAGTAATTTTGTTGTATTCTTTAAGTTTTGTGTGATAGTTGTGACAGAATACAGCTAATTTTTTACGTCGAGCTCTTTTGTAAAGCCTTCGGAACTCTTTGCCTTTGATACGAATTTCAACTGTCATCCAGGAGTTTTCGTAGGCAGATTTCCTCTCTCGAAGTGGACAACTTTCTTCGAATGACTTTACTAAGACCTCCTTTATAATGTTGACATTTCTGTCTATATCTTCCGTGCTTAGGCATTCATAGCTATCGTGTCTTAGCCTTTCTTTTATTAGTTTTCCAAATTTTATCGATTTGGTTTTGGATTTATTTCGGAAACTTATGGGGTTCGGCGGTGGCCGTGTTAGTCCAATTCTGCGCATCGTTTATAAGATTTTCGGAACATATTGTTATATCTAATACCTCTTCCCTAATCTTGTTAACAAAGGTGGCTTTATTTCCTATGTTAAGGGTTATTAGGTCGTTAGTATTCAAGAAATCTTAAAGGGCTTGGCCCCTTTTGTTAGTATTAGTACTACCCCACGCAATGTGGTGTGAGTTAGCATCGCTACCTACTAGTACTTCGTTACCTGTTTGTTTTGCTTTCCTCACCAACCGCTTCATCTCCGAAGTAGGTGGTAGTGTCAGCGAGACGAACAGTAAATATACTAACGCAAGGTACATATTGCCATTCCTCAGCTTCAGCACAGTTGCGTCCGATGTTGAAAACTCTGGAGAGAAGAGAAAACATACGTTTTTGTTATATATTATACAGGTTCTCGGTCGAGACCCAGTATTTGCATGAAACATTTGGTAGTTTATATGGTTTAGTCCAGAGACCTTGTTCTGAATATTCCAAGGTTCCTGGATCAAGCCAATATGGATTTAACCTGCATTAATTTGCCCCATCAGGGCCATGGTTGCCGTCTCGCTCTGATGGAGGTTTATCTGAATGACCGATTACCGCCTTTCCTGCTTTGAAGCGGACAGCGTTGGAGATGTAGAAAGCCCCGCCCTTAGTCTTTGTCAGACTGGCCATTAAGAGATGGTCAATTCCGACCACAAGGAGAGTTCCATCCTCCTGCTCCTCCCTGTGGAAGACCTCCCATCTTTTCACGTCCAAGTCCTTGTTTTGGCGACCAAAGACTTCGAGCATGCATTCCGTCTCGAACTTGCTATCCCAACCACTGACGAATACAGAAGTCTTTGTTAGTTTAATACTGCTGATAATATACTCGAGGGCGGAAAATTGGTACACCAACATGTCCCCTTTGACCCCGCTGCTGATAATTTGAATTGGATCACCTCCATTCATTTTGTGGTCCAATATTTTATCGTTGACCATTTCCTCAATTGCTGGAAGATGGTCTTGGGTAGCTTTCCGGAACCTCTATTGGTATCGATCACTGCATAGCAGAGTTCGTCCCTGTAACGTTTCTTGGCTACCTTGGCGTAATATGGCGGCTCTGTACCAGTTTCCGCAGCCCTCTTCCTCTTCTGCCGGATCCGGGATTTCTTCCCAGAATCTCCAGACTTCACGTTCGAGCTGACTTTGTGACCCTTTGCCAAAGGATTCTCGGAACAGTCTCCTTTGCGTGGTTCTTGACGCGGTGCACTCGAAACGTTTGGGGATGTGGAGCTCTTTTTCTCCTTTGTCGGCTTTACAGTGTTCTGCTCTTCGGGGGGATCTGATCCTCTTCGCCACTTCCGAAGAAGTGGAGCGAGTGTTCATTATCCCTTTGGGAGCATCCTGTGATATAGCCTTTTTGCTTGCCCGTTGCTTCCTGGACTTGCGTCGTTGATCCCCAGACAGCTGTTTCTTGTATGTTGTGAGCTTTGCAATGCTGTCGCTCACTTCGTCTCTTCGTGGACCTTCCTCCTCAGGGGAACACCCCCATAGTCAGTTTTTTGTCCGCGGGGAAAATAATTCTGTGCAGGAACTCATAATACCATTGTTCTGCTTTATCAGTTAAGAATATTTCAAAATTCGACATTAGATGTTAATCAGAACAATCATTGCGTTTTCTTAGCGTATCTAATTTAAACAAAAAATCACACGGATTACCCACATCATTATATGAAATTTTCCATTTTTCCAACTCAATCATATATTTGGTAGATCTGACGTTGACTTGAATATTCCGATCAGGTGATACTGTTCCCAATTGTTGAGATGGATTTGGAGACACGGAAATGTTATTGTTTGTGTTCTGGCTAAGACCTGATAAGGTTCCTCTTATGGCGGATAATTCGGATCTAAAGTCCTGTATTGACTGTTGTACTGCTGCAAGCAAATCTTGATGAACGTTGTTGGGATTAGAATCACCTCTATTTTCAGAATTTGAAGCCATGTTTTGATTTTCTTCAAATCCGTACAATGTTGTAGAACTTTGAAAACAGAGAACTTTGAAAACTATCATCGTCTGGATGACGGATTGTGAGCTTTTGGGTCAATAGTATCAGTTTTCTGTCTAACCGATAAAGTATCTACTCCTAACGAATCGCTTCCGGAATTTTCGAATCTGTTTAAGGACAAGTCCTCTAGAATAAAAAAATAAATGCGTCTTACACAATTAGTTTCTCCGATGTTTAACGTACCTAATGTCTGTGGATTATGTTTTCTAACGATGCACTATTTGTTTTCTAACGATGAACTATTTGGCGTATTTAATCATCTACCTCTACCTCTGGATTGATTTGAAGATGGTGTACTTGCTCGAGAAGTACCACTTCGTAGTTCCATTACAATTCGAACGAGGAAGATAATAAAATGCGTGTTGCTTCTTGGTAATCGATTTAAGTATAATGAAAAAATGTGCAGGTGGTTGAAAAAAAGTATTATCATGAGTTTCTTAAATTCATAAAAGTTTGTTTTTTCGTATTTATTAATATGGGTATGTCAAAAATCAAAATCCGGTTAATGTCAGATCAAAAAGAGGTAAGAAGGGGCCTGTTCTAAAATATGTCTCTATCAACTTTTCTCAAAGTTGTCATGGACATTATTTTGAACAAAACACATTGAACATTGTGTCATTTCCTAAATACATAAAACAGAAGCGTATTGTGTCGAAAGTTAAACATTTTCTGATCCTTTTGAATACTTACAAAACTGGTTGGTAACCTAGAGGAATCACATAGTCCCACTATTTTTAAATCTCCTCTCATTAGTCGCAATATGACTCATTCGGGCATGTTTTGGGATTCACCGTGTATCCATTTCACAGCACACATGCACTTCATCTGTGAAAGCAATTGATGTTCTGTATTTCACGTGTAAAGAGCTTTCATATTTCACGAAAGAACTTTTGAAAGCTTTATTACAGCTTTCAAACTTTAACATTAACAATGAAAAAATAGCTGTCTGTGTTGGCGCATCAACGAAAACACATGCGTGTGTGGGTATGTACGCTTTGTCCGTTTGATTGTTTACGAAACAGACGTAAACAAAGAAACGAACTTCTACAATAGCGCGTACATTTTGAATTTGGTACTTTACGAAAAAATACATTATTAAATCATATTGTGTAAAGAAAATTAAATATTTTTTAAATACTCATAGAAAACACATTAAATTTCAGTCCTATGCAGTTATTGGTAGAAATTTGCAATTAGTTTCTTTAAAAAATAAGGATTTACTCAGCTCTCGCCATCAAAATTACAGTGTGAGGAATATACCCCAATTAGGTGTAAAGTGTGTTGCAGAACAGTTTTAGGTGTGTTCGATAAACGTGAGGTGCAGAGGTGAATGCCAGAACATGCCCGATTAATTCATTGAGCACAGACTGATCAATGAAAAGAAATTAGTCACTCAACTTTGCCCGTTGCACATATCTATTGTAGAGTTGTGCCAAAGGAACTATATGGAACTATCTAGTTCACTTCGCAGTTCCAATGGCCCACATTTTTTCTTTGAACAAACTACTTACTATCACACGTTATATTTCATGATGTTACTCATACGTTTTGGAACTAGTACAAGGAACTATATTACCCAACTCTAATCTATTGCAAGGATATCTTAATGTTGTTGAATTAAAAGAACTGACTCAAAGAATGTCACATAACAAAGTTCAGAAAGATGTAAACAAAAGAATGTGATTTAGACGATCCTATTCTTCACAGGAAAAATCCTTCCGCACATCTGTAAAAATAATTTATTTTGTTTCAATCTTATCTCATGTCATATAAATTAAAAATTTGCCACACAGGTTAAAAAAAATCCCTTTTAGTACTTGACTTTGGCGTCAGCCAACAATATAGCCTCACGTTGGTGGAAATATTCGCTTGTTTTTTTTTTTCATTGGGCGCCATCTATGTTAGGAGCTTGTAATTACAGGGAATGAACTAATAGATATTTTAACGACAATCTAAAGTAAATTGCATGATTCTTATTTTTCTGTCGGCTAGCTCTGCCGTGGTAAGTTTACTATGAGCCGATTATCGACTCCTAACAATAGTTCTTTCATGCCAATATTAAAACCACACATTTCTAAATCATGAAAACAAAAAAAACTTGTGTTTTGGCATAAGTTATATAGCAAATGGGTGCCACCGTGGTGCAATGGTATGCTTGCACGCAGAAGGTCGTGGGTTCGATTCCCCGGCCAGGCAACATCAAAAATTTTCAACGGTGGCAAAATACCCCTCAGTAATGTTGGCGACATTTCCTGAGTATTTCAGCCTTGAAAAACTTCTCCACAAGTGGTGTCTTAAGACACGCCGTTCGGACTCGGCGATAAACAGTAGGTCCCCATATCATTGAGCTAAATATGAATCGGGGTGCACTCATTGATATGAGAGAAGTCTCGCTTGTCCTGTATGGGATGTTGTGGAAAAATGTTTTTTTTTATGTTATATAGCAAATAAAATTACTGGTGCCTGATGTATTTGATACGGGAAGGCACTTCTCCCACCCTGTTTACACGCCTATGGTAAAATGAGCACTCACTTTATCTGATCTGACATGTACCTTCATTTACCGGTGAAATAAATAGAAATTCATTTTAATGTTGCTATAAAGTTTATTAAACATAGTGGAAAAGAGAGAAAATTTTGGCACTATGTACAATAAACACAAGGGAGTATTTATAAGAAAATTATATAATTAGTTTCTCTTAACTATTAGTATCAATGTATGCTAATTTTAGAGAGTAAGTTCTTGTGCAATCTTTCACTTACTTACTTACTTTACTTAGCTGGCCCATTACAGAACATTTGTTCCATAGACCGAACTAAGAAAAGATCTCCAATTCTCTCTGTTTTTCGCTTCGCTTTTGGGACTACCGCGCCTTTTCATTTCTTCATCCACTTGTATGCTCCATCGAAGCTTAGGCCTCCCGATTCTGCGTGCACCGCCATGTGGCATGTATTCATACGTCTTTTTAGCGGGTTCATCATCGTTCATTCTTATGATATGGCCTAGCCAACGCAATCGTTGCATCTCGATACGTTTAACTATATTCATGTCTTTGTATATCTTATATAGCTTGTGGTTCACACGACGTCGATATTCACCGTCAACGCAAATCGGCCCGTAGATCTTTCGAAGAATTTTCCTCTCAAACACATCAAGCACTGCCTTATCTGCTTGTGCAAGTACCCATGCTTCGGAGCCATACATTAGCACGGGCAGTATCAGCGTTTTGTATAGTGTTATTTTTGTTTGACGATATGTGGCTTTGTTTTTAAATTGCTTATTTAAACCATAGTAACATCTGTTGGCCAATACAATTCTTCTTATTTCACACCTGATGTTGTTTGTTGTATTTATGGCAGAGTCAAGGTAGACGAAGTCTTTAACTACCTCAAAATTATAGGTACCAACTTCCACAGTTGGTCCGAGCTCTATGGACGCTTTGCGCGTCGACACCATCAATTTGGTCTTTTCGAGGTATACCGCCAGACCCACGTTCGCAGATTATCCTTCGACTAAAGGTATCAGTTACTTTCTTTACTGATCGTCCTATGATGTTGTGGGGTGCGCCTCTTAAGGGTTAACTTATCCTAAATAAGAAGAAGAATACATGATTGATAACATTGATCATCTAACAAAACAGCTGTTTGTATAACAGTCAATAATACTGACTTAAGGGGGGAAGTAAACGAAAACAAAGAGAGAAAGGAAAATATGAGTTGACATGATTAGATCTTCCTTACAAAAAAAGACAGGAAGATCTCCCCTTTTTGAATTTACCTCTGAGGAAGATTGGACGTGTGGCTTCAACCAACCAGCAAGAGAAATAATCAGACAGTTTTCTTTTTTTGCGACGAAAAACTTTATTTAAATCTGGATACAAGAACAAACAAAAACAAAACAACACAAAACACAAAGTTATTTAAGCAAAATTTTAAGCCTAAAAATGAATTCAAGAAAAATTAAAATTAAAGGCTAAAAGAAGAGAAATTTAAAATGAATTGAAACAAGATTAAAAACACTTGAATGCTAAAAGAAAAGAAAAACATATAAATACTTAAACCTAAACTAAACCAGTTATAAAACTAAACGCATCTAAAAACTAAACCATTCTGAAAAAAACTAAATACATCCTGAAGTTATACTGCGGGAAGCCACACCATCGCCCGTTCAATCCAACGAGGGAGGAGCAGTATTAGGCATGTCCAGCCCGGCGTGTCAATGGTATCATTCCCAATAGACCTCACAGTGAAACTTCGGACAGATCGACGAACGACAGCGATATGATTAAATTCCGTTGTTTGCATAAAAAAAGATAAGAAATAAGTGAAGGGGGTAAACAAAGGTATTAGTGCTTAATTTTACTCACCTCGTATTGGTGTGCAGGTACTCTGAACTGAGCTCAATCCAGGGTTAGGTTTCTGCTAATTTTTAATTTTGTCGCCCTAATGAAAGGCGGTGTTTAGGTGAGGGAGGGGAAATCCATAGGTTTCTTCGATAACTCAGGATTACCGTATGTTGAGCAGTGGAGGGAGAAAAGAAAAGAGAAATAAAAACAACCAGTATCAATTCTTAATATAAATATGATTGCTGTTTATTGGTAGATGATTTCTTTTCTTACAACAAAGATTACCTTTTGTAATCGGGGATAGTGGCGACAGAGGCCTATTAGTAATAACGCGTAGACGTTATTCTTCGACAAGTGCTAGATGACAAGTGAACGCAGAGGTTCTGAGTGATCGCAGAGGATCTCATGTCATATACTAATACAATTACAATTATTCCAGTGAGAGCAAAGTGTAACAAGGCGAGCAAACCGACAACAACCGATGCCCAGCGGCGATCCGCACACTACGGTATCCGCAGAGGGAATTGTAGAGGAGATGCCAGTGCGCCAATCAGCATCCGTGATTGATCGAGCAGGGGAAGTTGTGGGACAAAGTATCTAACTTATACATTGCCGCCCACCTTGATGCACGTAAGCGTGGATCAAAAAATTAAAGCTAGGAATAATTACGATAAAGATTAATAATATTATACAAATATGTCAGTAATAAGATTCATGAACGTAAATTCAGATTCCCAAGTGGGCTATAGTTCAAATTAGCGATTTCTATAAACGAATAATTAAGAAATGATCGAGTCCGATATTCGCTCTATTCAAGAATATGGAGACGAGTCACTGAACAATTAAATTTAAGTTTTCAAGTTATAACAACAATTAACTATAGTGGTCGATTTCAACGTAACGTACGAGATTACGAACTAGAGGCGAGAGGAACCAAACCGGTGAGGAGGTATCCAAAAATAGACTTTTGGGAAGCTACGAATTCAAAACTATCTTTGGCCGTTCACAAAAGCAAACTATTATCTACGGAGGAGTTTGGTGTTGTCCGAAGACCGATCCAACAAACGAAGTTCTCGACTTTTGACATCAGTAAAAGCCGGAGAGGAGGTTGAACTCGACAAAGAGGGACTAAATACTCGACTTTTGATCTTGGAAAAAGCCGGAGAGGTATTCGAGCGCGACAAAGAAGGGCTAAATACTTGGCTTTTGACCTTCGTAAAAGCCGGAGATGCGTGTGATCTCGACAATGAAGAAGTGAATGCTCGACTTTTGACTTTGGTAAAAGCCGGAGTGGATTTCGTCAGAGTTGAAGCTAATACTCGACTTTTGACATATGTAAAAGCCGGAGGGGAATTCACAGATGGCGAAGCATGAACTTTACTATTGCTCAAGGTATCAGTGCCTGTATGACTGCTTTGGCGTCTGTTAGGAGAGCGGGTCGACATAGTACACTTAGACTCTCGACTTTTGACATTTGTAAAAGCCGGAAAAGTGCAGGGCAATGTAGAAATGCCTGGAGGGTGTCGGGGCTTCGACAAAACACAACTGTGATCTCGACTCTTGACTTCAGTAAGAGACGGAGACAGTTTTGATGTGGTCGGAGCAATAACTCTTCTAACTTGTGGTCGGTGGAGAAGGCTATGGTGCCGTTGTTTGCACAAGTTGCAACTATATTTGCGCTGGCAAGATTTAACTGCATGACCACGAGATAAGCAATTAAGGCAGCACTTATACTTTTTAACAATCAAGAATTTGTCCTCAAAAGAAAGTTTAACAAATTGGGGGCAGAGACGAAGGACGTGGCTCTGGGTAGGACAAATTGGGCAATTGCTCCTCAAGAAATTTGTGGATCGAGGGGGTGATACATCGTAAGATTTATGTACCGACAACAATTTATTAGAGGAACTAGATGAAATCACATTTTTAGGTGACACAAATTTTGTGGACTGATTTTCATACATGCTTTGAATACACAACAGTGTTTGTATCCTCTCTGTGAGGAAGGCATCTAAGTCTTTCCAAGAAGGCAAAGACGATTTGTTTTTGATGCTTTGCTCCCACAGAGTCAAAGTTAATTTAGGCAAATGCTGCAAACAAATATACACAATTATTGGATCCCAATGATCCGTGACGACGTCATAGGCGGTCATTGCAGCTAGAGAACTATTGATACCGCGCTGAAGAATTTTCAAACCAGAACTAGTTTCTTTATTAAGAGATGGGAGAGCAAACAATTGTTTTAAGTGGCTATTCACCAGAATGCGCTTATTGTCGTACGTATCCGACAATGCTTTCCACGCTAAGGGGAAACTACAATTGGTGAGTGGAAATCTCGAAACGATTTCGCGAGCCTCACCGGAGGTTTTCTGCAACAAATAGCAAAGGCGCTCAACGTCTGACAGACGCGAATTTTCAACGAAAATGGTGGTGAATAAATCCCTAAACGTGGGCCATGACATAAATCCACCTGCAAAAACATCAATGTCGATAGGAGGCAAAGGCAGATAATGGGTATCGACAGTTGACTTGGAGTGGTTTGCAATAGGGGCAGCAGAACAATTTGTGGTGGTGGTGATTTGAGGAGGTGAAGGACAGACATGTGAAGCATCAACCTGCAAAGGGATAGACTCCCTCAATAGCAAACCCGATGAAGACTGTTCAGAATAAAAGGTGATGTCGTCAGTCTGGGTACTACACGTTGTGGTAGAGGAAGTTTCTGTTGGGACAATTACACCAAGAGGAGTAGACTGCACAGAAACAGGGGCCAAAGACTCGCAAGAAAGCAAACTGGGAGATGATGTTTCCTTTGAAACGAACAACAATTCATTTGGTGGAGGTGGTGAGATTGCAGGAGCTACAGCAGGTGAAGGAGTTTCACTACCAAGAGTTTTAAGGCGCTCAAGATGCCGACTAATTGTGCTAATGCACCGAAGGTAAGCAATGTAGGATGTGGCGTACTTTTCCTCAACGACATCAATACCATCAGTCTGTGCAGTCTCGGATGTCGTGAGGCAGTTTTTGCACTCCTCGTAAGTGCAATGAACTTTGTTCCACAATTTTTGAAGCTCAGAATTGTGGATTTCTAGAGAATGTATGTTATATTTGGTTTCACTTTTCTGTTCAAAGGAAGCCACACGTTTCAAAACTATGTCTGAAGCTCTAATAAACCGAGTAAGCGGGGTGACAGACATTTTGTAAGTTAAATCTGCAATTGAATTTGCAACAAACAACAAAGAGAGGTGAAGAAATGAAATTCAAGTTGAAGAACAAATGGCTATAGCTCACAGGAAATTAGAAATTCCCACACAAAACCTCCAAAATTGTAAGGGTGTAATTATATTTGAAATTAAAGTAGGGCGAAAAAAGAGAAAATTTGAAGAAACTTCCTCAACAAAAACTACTTTAATTTGGCCAAAAAATGCAAAAAAAATTCAAATATACAAGAATGTATATGGTGCTACCAAGTGTATGGTGTACAGCAAGGTGAGTTATACCACTGGTAAGGTGTATTTGTCCAAAATTCAACGACAAATAAGCTATTTGTCTGAAAAAGTAATGTTTGCCCAATAAATCAGCGCAGATAAAATAATTTGTCAGAAATATATCTTATTTGGTTGACACGTTGGTGCAAGTATGCCAAAAGTAGGGTGTATTTGTTCAAAAATACCGAAACCCCTACGAAGAGTCGAACAATTTTCCAAAAAGTTTAACGAATATTGCCAAAAACAATATAAAAATGTCGAAAAACAATTATTTTTCACGTATGTTCTCTGCTAGTAATATTTGCAATAAATGCCGAGTGTAGGGTGAATTTGTCCAAAAATTCCAAAAACCCTACTGCCAATTAATTATATTTTTAAAAATTATCGAAAAATAATTTTCAAAATTAATTATTAAAAAAAACTTTTTGTGCTTTTGCCCCACTGTACTATTTGTACTATCTTACACCACTGTGCTGCGACATCAACGAATATAGCATAAAGAGGACTCGACAACACAAGTGACGCTAGCAGAGAAATGGCTGTGTGTGAACAGCGAAACTCCCACTGAACAGCAGACGTTGCAAACGACCAAGCAAGGGAGTGCAGAGGATCAGCAGAGTTTTTTAAGGGACGCTTAAAAAGGCGGGAAAGTTGTTGGTAGAATTACCATGTAATTTCTCAAATTAGAATAAATACCTGACCGACAAAGGTAGGAGAATAGAAAAACGAATGTGTTTGGTTGGGGATCTATACAACAAAGAAATCAAATTCAGTGAGAATTTGGATAGTGCGTTGTTATTGTAAATTTGGCTGTGCAAATTTTCAAAGGGTTTTATGTAAACCGAGGGGGAATAACAACGCCAAATATTTTTGGATGGAGAGGATCGTACCAACAACTAATACCAAACGACAATGTGCAATGTGTGTTGTTGTTAAATTTGCCAATTCAAATTTTCAAGAAAAGGTCTTCGTTAGAAAAGAACCTTGGGGAATAGCAACAATACAAATAAATTTTAAATGATCAGCACTCAGACAGATAAGTGTAATGAGAGTTAAATCAGTGCGTGTAATAATTTAACAACAAAGAATTCGAGAGCGAATGGAAGTTGACGATGTTGTTATTGCAAATATTATAAAATATATTTGCAAGTTCTCAGTTAAAATGAGAATAGCCACAATTAATATTTTACGAAGTAACAACACCGAATGCTCCGTACGATCAACGCGACGTTGGGTGATCAGTACAACGACAAAGTATTTCCAAATTTAGCAACAACTAAGATGTTTTGTAGTGGGCAAAGCAAGTATTAAGACAAGAAGTGCTAATATGAGTCGACCAATATGAACTTGTTAATTTTTTAACAACAATAAAGGGCGATTGGAAGTATTGTGTTCGTTGTATGGTGAGAACTAATAACTTCGAGCAAATCGAACAAGAATAACAACAACACGAATAGTGATTTGTATGATCAACGCGACGTTGGATGATCAGTACAACAACGATTTCAACAACTTGTGTGGACTGTATTGTATGGTGGGGGAATGAAGGCAACGAATTTAATGCACTCGCGTAGGGAGATTGAAATTCGACCAATGATTTATTTTTATATTAATTCTCAAACGGAAAATGAACCGAAAAATACTAACACTCGCGGTAGCTCACTTTTTATGGAAATCTGAGTTTACGTACCTGGTGTTAGTATGGTGATTTGTTGATGTAATAATATCAATGATATGTGGAGTGAGATGATCCAATGATTTCTCCGTGCAAAGCAACCACAAAACTTTCAATTCTCGTTCAAGAGAGGGGGAACAACGACAAAGCTGACTTCAATCCGGTTCGATTGGACCAAATGTTTAGGTGAGGGAGGGGAAATCCATAGGTTTCTTCGATAACTCAGGATTACCGTATGTTGAGCAGTGGAGGGAGAAAAGAAAAGAGAAATAAAAACAACCAGTATCAATTCTTAATATAAATATGATTGCTGTTTATTGGTAGATGATTTCTTTTCTTACAACAAAGATTACCTTTTGTAATCGGGGATAGTGGCGACAGAGGCCTATTAGTAATAACGCGTAGACGTTATTCTTCGACAAGTGCTAGATGACAAGTGAACGCAGAGGTTCTGAGTGATCGCAGAGGATCTCATGTCATATACTAATACAATTACAATTATTCCAGTGAGAGCAAAGTGTAACAAGGCGAGCAAACCGACAACAACCGATGCCCAGCGGCGATCCGCACACTACGGTATCCGCAGAGGGAATTGTAGAGGAGATGCCAGTGCGCCAATCAGCATCCGTGATTGATCGAGCAGGGGAAGTTGTGGGACAAAGTATCTAACTTATACAGGCGGCCTCTCGTCCTTTTGTTTGTCCTTTCCTGAGAAGATAAAAAAAATCAATAATATATACTTCGGAATATAATTATAAAACGAAAACTTTAAACTTAGACGTACTTACCTACTCATTGGGAGGAACCTACAGATGCGGCCTTCAATATTCCGGCACATAATATAGCAACCTGAAATAAAAGGAAGATCAAAATTTGAGTTATCGTGATCATCTTTAATCATCAATTTTTTTCTGTTTTTCTCATTAATTGCATCCAATAAGTAGACTTATATTTCAATAACGAGAATTAATATGTATGATTTCCCTTGAATTTTTGCTATTTTACTCGTATGTTCAGTTTTTTTTTTTGAATGATTTCATGTGTATCAAAATGGAAATTAATAAACATGTATCTTTTTGAATTGACAATGGTGCCAATGTCTTCGGCTTAAAGCCCTATTAAAAAGGTGGTGGGAATGAGGTAAACAAGGTGAGTAAAGGGTCAAACCTGGGACACGGAAACAAGAAGTGTCATGGCGAGAGGTGATCTCGGTGGGTGGGCTAAATCTCCTGGTTGGTCAGCCGCCAGGAGAGCTGTTTCAGTAGGTTACACTAGTCCAAGGTGAGTTCAGCTGTTAAGTTCTAGTTGATGTTAAGCATTTTTTTTTTTTTTGACATATTTCAGGTTTCCATTTACCTTTCCCTTTCTTAGTAAAAGACCGGTATGATTTTTTTTTTCTCTTTTGTCAACCGAAACGTCTGAGAGTGGCAAGAACCACCCCCTAATCCGACGAGTCAAAGCCGCGCTAAACGCCTGCATACCGGCAACGTCACTCGAAGACATTGCGATTTATCGCTCATATTCCAACATCGGTTGTTACAAATGGCGCCCAACGTGGGGCCCGAAATATGTCTAGTAGTTTTAATAGTTTTAGGAATAGATAGCTTTTTCTCGGTCATCTTCAGTAAGTCCCGTCTAGGTTATTTAAGAGTCCCTGACGCGTTGCTATAGTGGAGGTCCGGGAAAGTGTCATCTGTTCTAGTTTTAGTCAATATGATTGGGTTATCTTTCACTAGTGTCTTAGTTGTTAGGGTTAGATCGTATAGCATCTAATCGTACTAGTCGTTAGGAAACCTTTCATCTTGCATTTCAGTTTACTCTTTTTAGTCTAGTGTTTGATAGCCAATACCAACATTTACCTGTTCTCCAAGTTTAGCCATCCTCATTCGTGGAGACCCATATAATTGAGCCATAGCGAGCTTGTAATTGTGCTGCTGCTCGGATGGGAATGGTGAAGATTGGGAGTTTTGCAAGTGTTGGCAAATTCCCCTTAGGGAGGAATTTCAGCCTTTAAGTTGTAGTGTAAATAGTCAAAATGAGTGGCTGGTTTTAAGTGTAAACGCTGACTTACCTAAGATTTCCATCGGTCCTGCGACAATCGTGGCTTCCGAACATGGGTCGTAGTTGTCATGGAATATCTATAGGGAGGTCAGTACCAGTTGTTCATTCCATTGTACAATCATTCATTTTAAGTTTTAGCTCGAACTCACCATATACCTTTAAGAAATAGATATAAGATAGGTTATGAAGTTTTTCTATTGAAACAGCATGTTTGACCTTTGCTTACCTTAGTTTATCCTGTAATTCCACCACCTGACTTATACATATAATACATCTATTTCATTCCGAGTTTCATATTGGGAAGCAGATTCCAGTTTATGCATTGTTTGAGTGCCTGTGAAGGTGAAGAAGTGTTGTGAAGATTGAATAATATTGATAATTTTGAAGTTATATCACGTTATTTTATTTTATAGTTTTTTTAAGTTTTTTTATTTTATTTTGATTTTTACTAAATTGTGCAACTTGGAAAGTGTAGCGGAGTTTGATTGGTGCTGAATTATTTTGAGTTTGAAGCTACATTTGAATTGGATTTTGAGAAAGTTGTGCAAGTTGAACGCTATTCTTTCATGGAATTGGTGTATCGTATGTTTTGAATGGATATATTGATGATTGTTGAATTAACATTGGATAAGTAATTCTATTAATTGCCATTGAAGGCTTTAGTTTTATTCTTTTAGATTTATAAATAAATTAGACAAGTGCCCTGATTTTTAGTGCGTCTGTGTACTCGATTGTTTGTAAGGAAAGAGTAAATAGTAGGTTAGATAGCAATATGCCTAGCACCAGATCAACAGAGAGGGATTCGACAGGCAGACCTATCCTAGGGCAGAATAGGATAATTACCGTGACCACAGCAGGCAACAATTTGCCCCCTGCGCCCATTTATGTTGCTACTACAGCCCACAGCAGCCATGTTGCGGCCCCAAATGTGACTACCGCCGCCCCTAATAACCCCGTTGCCGCTCACAGCGCTCAGGTACCAGCGCAGAATGTGCCTCAGGACGTTCCGACTACCGTAACTGCATCAGTGTCTGGCTCCTCGGCCGCTCCACCAGTCCCTGCTGGCCTCCAGGACGTTCTAAATACATCGAATGCATCGTTTTGGTCCCATGGCAGTATCTCATCCCCCAATTATAGCATCTTGACCGGGTTGCAGAACAGGCAAACGGCACCGGCAGCGATCGGTACTGGCGTGAGAGAGATAATTAACTCTGCTATAACGTTATCCCAGCTACAGTTCCGCCAGCAGGAAGAGGAGAGATTGGCAGCGTTAATACCGAGAATCGCCGAAGCCACCAGACGCTCGATGTTAGCGGGCAATGATCCCATGGACAATTTGTTCCCGTCGGCTAGCTGGACGATGCAAAATGCCGCAGCCCAAGCACAAGCTCGCGCGTCTCTGGAGTCAGCTATTCTCACTTCACAAGCGTTGGCGTCGGGCTTAAGGTCTCAGCATGCAGAACCAAACCTACCGACAGGCTTTCCACCACAGATACCACGGCCAGCTCCGGCTCACTATCCACAGATACCGGCGACAGATACGCCACCAGCACCCAATCCGGCATCAACTGGCTTACCACCGCAAATACCACGGTCTGCTGCTTTCCACTATCAGCCGAGACCACGACCTGCTACAGCACCCTACTCACAGATACCAGCGCACGATAATCCGCCAGCACCCAATCCCGTACCAATGGGTCCTTTTACCCATCCGCCGCCAAACTTCGGAGCCAATGGCGTACCAAAACGGCTGCCATCGTATTTGAATGAGCCTCTGCCATCTTTTGGAGGATCAAATCCCACCACCCAGGCAACAGAAAGAGGGCGTTTTAATTTGGATAAATGGGGAGTACGGTTTGATGGAACCGATAAAACGATGAACGTACAAGAGTTCATTTTTCGAGTAGGGGAGCTGAAGCGAGACTACAATTGCCCCGAAGAAGAGTTTGTCACGAAATTCCACCAGTTGCTAGACAAACCAGCTTTGGACTGGTATTGGAATAGTCGCAAGATTACTCAATTTAGAACCTGGAGTGAAATTGAGAATGCTCTGCTGGCGCAGTACAGGCGTTACGAAAATGAATTCCAGATTCAAATGCAAATCTTAAATAGACGTCAACTACCCCAGGAAAGCTTTGACGAATTCTACGACTCGGTGCTGAAGCTACGCACACAGCAAAAGGTTCCTTACAACGAACAGGAAATGGTAGAGATTATGAGGGGAAACCTTAAGCCATCTCTGGCCCAGATTACCTTTGCAGCACAATTTCGAGATTTGGGCGAGTTCTACAGGCAAATCAAACGGGCTGAGAACCTAATTGCGAGTCAGAGACAGCAAGTAAGATATGGTCCACCTCAGAGAGTACATGAGCTTGACTGGCAAGTAGAGGAAGAGTTTCCGCAGGAGTTGGAAGTCGATGCCGTTAGCACACATGCCAAATACAAGTGCTGGAATTGTGGAGTTATGGGGCACAGTTGGATGGACTGCAGGGAGCCACGTAAATTGTTCTGCTACAGATGTGGTCACGAGGCAGTCACCGTGTTAGATTGTCCTAGATGTCAGGGAAACAGGCCCCGGAACCCACCACAGTCTGGGCAGGTGAGGTCGACTCCAGTTTAAGCCCAGAAATTTTACATGATAATAGTAGTAGTAAGGCGCTAACTATTTTAAGAAATGTGGAGCAAAGAGGTTTGAAGATGGTGTCGGATGTAAAGTTGAGGGAGCTAAAACCGCTCCATGTTAGGATCAGAGAGTATAAAGAGGCCAGGCAGAGGATTTTTGGAGAGGTTTCTAATAAGGTGAAGAAGGCTAGGGAGCGTTATAAAAGAAGGAAACGTATTCGCCAGGAAATAGCTTCGGCTACATTATATGAAGGGGAAGATACTCGCTTGTATACTAGAATATTAATCAACGGACAGGTGTTAGAAGGTTTATTGGACAGTGGAGCCACAGTGTCGTGCTTAGGGAGAGGATGCCTCAGTTTTGTTGAACTAGCGGGTCTGGTCATTAGCCAGTTCCATTCGTTTATCAAAACGGCCGACGGCAGCCCACATAAAATCGTGGGGAAAGTGACAGCGGATATAAATTTCAATAAACAGAACCACCATATCACTTTCTATCTTGTGCCTTCTTTGAGTAGAGAGCTATTCCTAGGGGTAGATTTCATGAGGTGTTTCCGCATGTTTGCACATGTCGACGGTTTGTCCCTCCATCAAGTGAGCCTCTGTGACGCCGAAGTGATCGATGATGTAAAGACCCATGCTTTGTCCGATGAGCAACGAATGCGCTTGCAAGGTGTGAAGGACAAGTTCCCATGCTTTACCAAGTATGGCTTGGGAAAGACTAAAGCTGAGGTCCATTCAATCGACACTCGCGATGCAACTCCGGTGAAAGATAGGCATTATCCTGTTTCCCCGGCAGTGCAGAAACTCATGTATGCGGAACTGGATAGGATGCTTGACCTAGGTGTAATTGAGGAAAGCGAGAGTCCATGGAGTCATCCGGTTACTTTAGTTCGAAAGGGCGAAAAGAACCGATTGTGCCTGGACGCTCGTAAACTCAACGCACTGACTGTCAAGGATGCCTATCCATTGCCGCATATAGAGGGTCTGCTAAGCCGGTTGGGGGATACCTATTTTATCTCTAGTGTCGATCTGAAAGATGCCTTCTGGTAAATTCCTTTAGATCCACCTAGTAGAGAGAAAACGGCATTCACGGTGCCCGGACGACCACTTTACCATTTTACGGTCATGCCCTTTGGTCTGTGCAATGCAGCCCAAAGGTTATGCCGTCTAATGGACAAAGTGATCCCCGGCGCACTTCGTGATAGAGTTTTCGTCTACCGTCTACCAATAGATCGGTAGTTTCGCCAGACTTCGACACTCACCTGGGGTTGTTAGAGCAGGTGGCCGATTGTTTGGCAAGAGCAGGGCTCACAATAAATGTAACCAAGTCGAATTTTTGCTTCAAGGAACTTAGATACTTGGGCTACATTGTTGGAGGTGGCAAACTGAAGCCTGATCCAGCAAAAGTGGAGACAATTATGAAGTTTACGTACCCTAAAAGTGCGAAGCAGGTGAGGAGTTTCATGGGCACAGCAGGGTGGTATCGGAGGTTTATAGCCGACTTTGCCACCATAGCTGCCCCCATCTTCGAGACCCTGAAAAAAGGAAAACAGTTCCACTTCTCGGAGGAGGCTAAGATGGCTTTTGATCAATTGAAGCAGGCCTTAGTTACGAGTCCTGTGCTCACCCATCCGGACTTCTCCCGACCCTTTTTTGTACAGTGCGATGCCTCAGATTTGGGAATCGGGGCTGTGCTGTTTCAAAGGGATGATGAGGGTGGCGAGCACCCAATAGCCTATTTTTCCCAAAAACTAACCTCCGCTCAGAAGAACTACTCTGTGACAGAGAGAGAGTGCTTGGCAGTGGTGATGGCCATTCGCAAGTTTAGGCCTTATATAGAACTTATGCCTTTCTCTGTCATCACTGACCATAGCAGCCTAAAATGGTTGATGTCGCATAGGGATCTGAGCGGAAGGTTAGCAAGGTGGAGCCTCCAACTACAGGCGTATTCCTTTAATATTGAACATCGCAAGGGCACCCAGAACATTGTGCCAGATACTCTGTCAAGGTACGACATGGAGGAAGTTTCACTGGATGTGTCGTCATTAATAGATTTGGAGTCGCCGGCATTCAAATCCGACGAATACCAAGACTTAATAGCCACGGTCCAGGACAACTCCTCTCAACTTCCTGACCAGAAGGTCGTCGATAACCTAGTTTACAAGAGAACCCAGTGCTATGATGGTATTCCCTTAAATGAAGATTTTTGTTGGAAATTATGGGTACCTCATGAACTAACACCGAAAATAATCGAGAACGCCCATTGCCCACCCCGAGTATCACACGGAGGTTTCCATAAAACTTTAAAGAGGGTAAAGGAGTATTTCTTCTGGCCTAACCAAAATGTTCAAGTTAGGAACTTTGTAAAGAATTGCGTCGTCTGCAAAGAAGTAAAACCTGCCAATACAAGCTTGAGGCCTCCTATGTGGGCCGAGATAGTGACAAATAGACCGTTCCAACGAATCTATATAGATTTTTTAGGGCCCTACCCTAGAACAAAAGGGGGAAATAGTTTTATCTTCATTGTGCTAGACCATTTATCGAAATATGTCTTATTGAAGGCTATGGCCAAAGCGAATACTGGCAATGTGGTTAAGTTTTTGATCAGCGAGATTTTCCACAAATTTGGAACCCCTGAAACCATTGTGTCAGATAATGGTAAACAGTTTACCAGCAAAGAATTTGACGCCCTAGTGAACAGCTTTGGAATCACTCACGTCAGGACTGCACTTCACTCTCCTCAAGCAAACGCTTCCGAGAGAGTGAATCAGTCAATTTTGGCAGCCATTCGTTCATATCTGGGTGAAGACCATAGGGATTGGGATAAAAACCTCTCTGAGATAGAGTGCTCCCTAAGGTCTTCTGTCCATAGTTCGATTGGGGCTACTCCTTACTTCGCACTTTTCGGAGTAAATATGTTTACTCATGGTAGCCTCTACAAACTAGCCAGGAAGCTTGATTCCACGGTCTGTGAAGCAAGACCTGGTCAGAGAAAAGATTAGGGATAGTCTACACCAGGCGTACTTGAGGAATGAGAAATCCTACAATATAAGGAGTCGTCCGATCAGATTCATTCCGGGACAAGAAGTTTACCGTAGGAGTTTTAGACAAAGTGACTTTAAAACCAATTATAATGCAAAACTTGACAAGAAGTTTTTTAATTGTCGCATCATTAAACCTGTTGGCAATTGCCTATATGAAGTGGAAGACCTAAAAGGCAATCCGATTGGCATTTTCCACGCTAAGGATTTGAAGCAATAGCCTCAACTCTGACTTCAAACTCTAAGCCCACACTTCTTTAAAGGATAGCGTAGGAAATAATGATAATAGTTTCACGCATGAATTAGAGTCGAAACTTTCCAGAAACCTATCCTATCTTAGTATGTGTGGATAATTTTAAGTAATCTTTGGTAGCACCTCTATAATTCGTTCAGAACGAATTAAACTTCTAAAGAATCAAACTGTAGAAATATAAGAGAATCATTAAGACGGAATAGATACTAATTAGTTAAGAAGGAAACAAAATTTAAGTTTTCCACCTTTTCCGCAAATAAGAAGGATATCTATAAACAAAATTTTATTAGATTAAGGTAGTGAAATACTAAGGGAGTAACTTTATAGTACTCATCCAACGGTGTCTGTATTCCACGGTCGGATACTTTGACATCAACACCCATGCTTGGGATAGTAGTTCATTGAAAGCAAGTGGTAGATACGGATTCAGTAAGCAGATTCACTTCAAGTTTACTTTTGAATGAGCTGTATTGGATAACGAAACAACATTAAACCATACTCACCTTTATCTTAGTTTTATTCCCAGGAATCAACCTGCAAGCTGTGGAACAAAATTGTTTACATACACAAACGGTTAAGTCATAAAAGTCTGACTATTCAATTTAGTGAGTGTGGGTTTATATATTCAATTGTATCAAAATCAATAATACAAGCTAGTTTGGTCTCTGAGCGTGTGGACAATTCAGATTGTGGTTTTGACGAAGTTTTATTCTGGTATGTAAACTCCGTAAACTCTTCTTCCATTGACATTTTCTTTCATTGAACGTTTTTGACGTTTGGCTTGGAGGCTTTGTGAGGCAGAAGCTATGTACTTTCGACATTGTTTTTTTTCAATAATAATCGGTCATTATGTACAAAGTTTCGACAAGAGAAATTCACAAGAAAAACGAAATCGAAAAGATGACTTACCATTGTTAATAGTGATAGCGGGTTTCCAAATCCCTGGAACTCCTATTGTCTTTCATCGATCATGGAATCCATTGAGACTGTATCTTTTCCACCATAGGAGGCCAATCTCTCAGACACTAACAGCAGAAGTCAGAATTGTGAGTTAGATTACGAAAAGAAGCTTCCTCGGTTTTTAGACAAACACATTGATTGCGACGCCTGAGCAGTCAGCTTGTGACTGTCGTTGACCATGAGTGCACTTCCCCTATCGGCAGATGTATGAGTTATGTAGTATATATGTGTTACCAGTACCCATCTGAAACCATGACACAGGGCAGGGAATTGTTGTACACAAGATCGCGGAGCTGTCAGTTGTCGACTTATGTAGTGAGAGTCTAGAAGCAAGGAAGACACGATCAAACACACCTAGGTGTGTTCGAAATAACATCGTATCCAACATTCCGACAAAAGCTGCAGGCCTAATTGACGGTACTCACACAGGAGAGAAAGAGACAGAATTCACGAATCCATCTTCCTTCCATAGAATTCCAGATTTCATCTGGCATGCATTGAAACATCTCCATCTTGTGGTGTCAGAAACATTTCCTCCCAATCACACTATCAAAAACCACTTACCTCTGATAGTCAATGTCTCTAGGTGTCATGCTGTAAACAAAAGGTTAGTTCATTGCTTGACGAAAATATAGAAACATAATATCTTTGGAAACTTTATATATGGAAATGAGATATTCTATATATAAAATCATAAAACACTGCGCCTTTACCTCCAAGCATAGTCAAATCTTTCTATACATCATGGCCCTTTAGCGAAGAGGGCAGATATTCAGCTGTTAACCAAATTAAGCAAATTCTGTTTTTAGTGTTATTCGGTCAACAACATCTGGGAACTTCAAAACAATAACACGATGTAGACGAGATAACTATATAATCAGAACAGAATAAATTTGTATTCGTGTACCCCCAATATATTTTCGAGAAGTTTAGTTGGCATTATCATTCTTCGGTATAGCCAGAAGGCCTTTATCCATTTACCCGGGATTTCCTTTCGATATATTCCCACTTCTTTCAAGATGGTTGAAAAATCCTGAAATTTTTATGTTTTTGGTCGAATTCTTAACATCTGGTTTGACGTTTTTTTTATTTGCAACAACATGTAAATAATTACCAACCGTACCAATTTCATGCAATTGTATTCCACCAAATTTTTAAATATCTGGTTATGTAAAGAAGCAATAACCACTGATTTTAGTTACCAAAAGATATATTGTTGATAAAATTCCAAACATTGTCCTGCTTTCATATAAAAAACAATAGTTTCACCATCAGAATACTCACCTTTTTATTTCCGTAAAAACCTTTTTGAAACCTCAGAGTATGTTAACGAAATTACAAAGCCAATGAAATTTTATAGGAAAACCATAATGTATAGACATACCTCATTTTCTTGTCGCAAAGAGAAAGTAAAATCAAATTTTTTATTCCAAATCAAGAGATTATCCAAACCATTCCCAAGCATTTGGGTAAAACATGTAGATAATTCCCCATGTAATTCACCTTCTTACATTCGAAGGTTTAAAACTCTGTGAAAAGTTATGGTCTTAAATTTTGTTTGTCCTCAGTTATCACGTCGGTTGTGGTTATCTAGCCATACAAGAAGGCTTACCTGCGTAAAGGTGATCAATAATTTTGATCTTTTCACACCAACACCCATGATAACTTAAGAAACGTTCAAAGGCATCTAACTATTTTAGCATATGACAATCACAGCGATTCACAAGTAGCAAAACTTTGACCAATAAGCTCATGAATTCAGATAGATATACATAAACTTGGAACGTCTGATCCTCAAAGACCATCATAATTGTAGTTCCTAGAGAAAAGCACAATTATCACTTATCTTATGGGCTCCTAACTCCTTAGCTTCATCCAGAGCCATAAGATCTTTCACATAGAGAAACACTTTTTCCATATTCAAACTTCATAAAACGATCACATTCCTTCTGCAACTTCAGCGCATTCACTTAATATCTTATGAATACTACCAAAATATTTCATCCAAATTATAGGCGGACAAAAACATCAAAAAAATCTTGGCCAATTTCTTAGTATAATATCATTTTTTTTGCACTACATTACTCCCGCACACAATGTCATTCACAATGCACTTATATCTTGTTTACTTTTCATTAAAAAATCATTCTGTAACATTTTTAAGCGAATACGAACAGAATACAGCAGAAATTCGTACAAACACTTTAATTTAACTTCACTTAATTCTTCACCAGCAAGCTCTAATTGATAATAATTCATTCTATTCACTTTTTTATCTAGTTTAACAATTTTGTTTACTTTATTTTGTTTTGATCATTTGTTTTTATTAAAGATTTTTAGCACTGTTTAGCTTTGCTCTGTTTACTCTACATATCCTTCATTTACTTCGAATCCATTATGGACATTTACTTTTCGAAGATGCTAGTTTCCGCCAAAACCACGCTTTTTCTGAATGAAGCTTTGTTCTATTACTGTAAATGCATCCCATTCAATGAAGCCACCAATCTACACACACACACACACTCACACATGTAGAATGCAATTTTTATTTAGATTAGAAGTATTTATTTTCCAAGAATTTAATTCTTTTCAACATACAGAATATTGCCATTCTTTAAAAGTTTGTTAACAATTCCTATTGGCAAATATTGTTTCCATATAATTATTTGTAAAGATCCACTATTTGCATACTTACACATACTTACACACAACCTTCACACTCACATTTTCTTTTTCATTTGGTTAGAACATTTTCCAAACTCCTTTTTTTAACTTTCCAAATTTTACCATTCTTTACAATTTTTAATTATGTTGGCAAATTTTGCAAAAGCAAAGCACGATTTTGTTTACATGCTGGTCAATGATAAGGGGCAACATAGAACACACAACCGCACTGTGCGTAAACGTATGTATTCCATTCATGTTTTATTTTTTTCTTTAAAATTTTCACACTCATATTTTTATTTCCCGGCACGCGAGTATTTTTAATTACACAAGAGAAATAATAAGACAGTTTTCTTTTTTTGCGACGAAAAACTTTATTTAAATCTGGATACAAGAACAAACAAAAACAAAACAACACAAAACACAAAGTTATTTAAGCAAAATTTTAAGCCTAAAAATGAATTCAAGAAAAATTAAAATTAAAGGCAGATTGGACGTGTGGCTTCAACCAACCAGCAAGAGAAATAATCAGACAGTTTTCTTTTTTTGCGACGAAAAACTTTATTTAAATCTGGATACAAGAACAAACAAAAACAAAACAACACAAAACACAAAGTTATTTAAGCAAAATTTTAAGCCTAAAAATGAATTCAAGAAAAATTAAAATTAAAGGCTAAATTTAAGAGAAATTTAAAATGAATTGAAACAAGATTAAAAACACTTGAATGCTAAAAGAAAAGAAAAACATATAAAGACTTAAACCTAAACTAAACCAGTTATAAAACTAAACGCATCTAAAAACTAAACCAATAAGTAGACTTATATTTCAATAACGAGAATTAATATGTATGATTTCCCTTGAGTATTTGCTATTTTACTCGTATGTTCAGTTTTTTTTTTAATGATTTCATGTGTATCAAAATGGAAATTAATAAACATGTATCTTTTTGAATTGAAAATGGTGCCAATGTCTTCGGCTTAAAACCCTATTAAAAAGGTGGTGGGAATGAGGTAAACAAGGTGAGTAAAGGGTCAAACCTGGGACACGGAAACAAGAAGTGTCATGGCGAGAGGTGATCTCGGTGGGTGGGCTAAATCTCCTGGTTGGTCAGCCGCCAGGAGAGCTGTTTCAGTAGGTTACACTAGTCCAAGGTGAGTTCAGCTGTTAAGTTCTAGTTGATGTTAAGCATTTTTTTTTACATATTTCAGGTTTCCATTTACCTTTCCCTTTCTTAGTAAAAGACCGGTATGATTTTTTTTCTCTTTTGTCAACCGAAACGTCTGAGAGTGGCAAGAACCACCCCCTAATCCGACGAGTCAAAGCCGCGCTAAACGCCAGCATACCGGCAACGCCACTCGAAGACGAAGACATTGCGATTTATCGCTCATATTCCAACATCGGTTGTTACAATGTCCATGTCGTCAGCATAAGCAAGTAACTATTGGGTGCAAATTGTGCCATTTCTTTTGACATTTGCATTTCGTATTACCTTTTCCAGCAAAATGTTGATCGCAGGGGACTTTCGAAAGCTGCTTTATAATCGACAAAAAGGTGATATGTGTCGATCTGCATCTCTTGGGTCTTCTCTGTGATTTGCCGCAGGGTAAATATCTGGTCAGTGGTAGACTTGCCAGGTCTAAAGCCACATTGGTATGGTCCAATTATTTCGTTGACCATTGGCTTTAGTCGTTCGCACAATATACCTGACACTATCTTATAGGCAATAGGGAGAAGACTTATGACCCTATAGTTGGAGCATACAGTATTATCTCCTTTCTTCTGGACGGGACACAGGATGCTCAGGTTCCAATCGTCGGGTACGCTTTCTTCCTGCCAGATGGAACTAACTAGCTGATGCATACACCTTATCAGCGCGTCGCTTCCGGTTTTAAACAGTTCGGCTGATAAGTCATCGGCACCTACTGCTTTATTATTCTTCAGCCGGTTGATTGCTGTTTTTAACTCATCTTGGCCGTGTGGTATACATTCTATACCATCTTCTGGGATTGGATTTGCAATCTTTCAGCAAATTTAAAATTCAATGGTAGATCTCTCTTTATTGTCATACAATGGGAGAATCTATAACTACTTACGACTACCATACTATTAAAGAGAGATAATTATTAAATAAAAACAGAATTGAAGAATAACAGCAACGATGATGAGATGAAGAAGAACAGCAACCGTGAGGAATAACAGCAACGATGAGAATATGATAAACAGCAGCAACAGGGTAAAATGATGAATAACAGCCACAATGCAGAAATGATGAATAACAATAACAATGCGAAATTGAGTTGACACCACGATTTAAGATTCTTCTTTTTCCGAGTTTTGCAAAAGTTTATTAATATTGTTGTTGCTTCATCGCTGGTATTTCACATGTGGTACCGTCGTTAGGTTTTGTTGTTGCTCTCACCTATTGTGCTATACGCCCCATTCATAACAATTTTGTCAACCTTTTCTCTTTTGTTGGATGGCTATTTTGTTCTGCAAGGCTTTATAATTTGTTGAGGTCACTTTAATGGTATCCGATATGTGATACACATTGTAATTTTGATTTTAGATTTTGGTTTTGTTCTTTTACGTATATTCAAATAATGAACAATAAATTTTCCTTTTGTAATAGCCAAGTTTTTCTCTTTCACACATATGAAATTTCGCGGTATTTATAAATTCATATAGAATTTCTACTGCGCGCACCATGAAATCGCTGTCGTGTCTTTGACCACCGCGAATTTTGATTTTCGGCACAGCACAATGATTTTCTTCTTTCTTTTCATTTTGCACCCACAAGACTTTATTTAAACATTCAGTTTGTTTGATATTCTCTTAGTATTATAATATTTTCTTTTATTTGGGTGGTAAAGTTCAAGCAAACACAAAGTTTATTCTTTTCCTTAACTAGGAATTACAGTAAAATACGCTAAGCGAGGCTTTCTTTTATGTATGCTTCTAATGACTTTTCGCTACTGACTGAAAAAGTTTGCCGAGTTTTTTGTTTAGCATTTTGTTGTCACTTGTTTGAGGGTCATTCTAGATCTCTGTCTACAGTATCATATGTCTGTCCTTGTTTGGCAAGAGTTGTCACACATCTGTCATTAGAACAGAATATACCTGTCATAGAAAAACTGTAATTTTTGCTGTGTATTTAATAGCGGTATTTTTTGTATTTGTATAATAATGGTGCAAAAATACAAAAGAAATAACCAGAGTTGATACTTATCTGGGTATTCATTATAGACTAATCACAATAGTGACGATTACTCCTGTGGAGTGATATGTCCGGTAAAACAAAATTGAACTGTTTTTGAATGAAAGCAGCTCAAATCCCTAACAAGTGATGGCGATGTAGTGAGGCTGGACAAAGATACCGGTAGGGCTTTGGTACTAGCCTCGGTCTACATGCCGTATGAAGCACCCGACCAACCAAACGGATTGGTGTGCATACTAGTGGAGGAGACGACGGGCAATTGCAGATTATTGATGGGCTGTGATGCGAATGCTCACCACTTACACTGGGGAAACGGTGACACCAATGCGAGGGGTGAGTCCATATTCGATTTAATTTTAGGTATAATAATCTTCGAGTATGTAGTAGGGGTAATACTGCCACCCTCCATAATAGGGTAAGGGAGGAAGTTATTCACTTAACCCTTACAAATATAGAAGATACATCCATAGTAGACTGAAGAGTATCGGAGGAGTGTTCCTTTTCGGATAACAGAGCGATACACTTCCGAGACTGTTATGGGTGTAAACGGCAACCGCCTCATTGGAATCCAAGGAGGACAAATTGGTCAAACTACAACTTTTTAGTTTCCTCGAAGTTGTGCGAACTCTCTGAGCCACGTACAAAGGGTGAAATTGGCGGACAAGTTGAAGATCTCACTCATGTCCTCCGGAGTTGCTATGAGAAGTCTCGCCCATTTTTTTATCCTGGAGAAATTCGTGGATTAGCTTCTGTAAATCTATAGAGGGTGTTAGTGCAGCAGCGAGGTTCCGTAACGTGATTTCAAAGGATCCTAAACCCATTGGGAGCATCAAGCGGGACGACGGTACCTGGACTAACTCCGCTCTAGACACTTTAGATCTGCTGAGAGGAACTCACTTTCCTTCCCGTTGGGGGGCTTGAAGCCACAATCTGATCATTTAATTTCGTTTAGTCTTGAATTGGGGGGTTGTGACCGAACAAAGGTTATCCACTTTTTCTTATCACGAACCGACATAATGCACTGAAACCTCACAGTGTATTCTTGGTCAAGCGACATAGATTTGGTAGTGATCTCCTACCAATATAATATGAGATCCCCTAACACCGGGGTGTTAAGCGACCTCGTGTCTATCGGTGTTTTAGGTTTGCAGTCAGGGTACCGACTGCATTATAACGGAGCCTCGTTGATACCTGGGCGCCTCAACGAGTAGCAGGCTTAGTTGTCAAGCCCTGATCATGGTAGTGGGGTGCTATGCCATGATTGTCCTCAACTCCCCCAGTCACAAATCTTCTTATGGATGAACAAAAATTTAAAAACAAAAACCAAATCCCCTTGATAACGATCACTGCTGCGACCACGAACATCGCTGCACCCAGTGCAACTAACGAAAATATGAGCGGGGGCGACTGTTCCAATCCGACTCTGGACAGAGTTAGCGACTCCAATTACTCAATCTCTTGAGGGAAAGTACCACCCAGAATCTGAGCAGGGAAAGCTCTCCTGTTAGCAACTGGGAGTATATTCCCCTGTCGGATGATGAGATAGATACCACGGTTATCCCATCCCAGACGAACAGGGAGGTGTCCCCCTCGGTTGCTTCGAGGAGTGCTAAAAAGGAAGAGCAGAAAGTAATTCCCTCAAGGGATGGAATGTCGGTCGGTACCGACAGGCCGGTTCATCCCAGGCAGGACGCCTTGATGGAGGAGGCTACTGGTGAAGAGATTGACCAATCTCTCACTTCCACCTCCATCAAGAGTAGTAAGGCCTGAGAAAGGACAGATAAACATGGCTACAAGAAAGCAGTAAATTACGGCTCTAGATTTGGAGACAAGTTACCAGAAGAAGTCTCTTAGGCGGAATTCCGGGAGATAAGGTTGAAGCTTCGAATTTTGAGAGCGATTGAGAGGAAGTATCCTCACATTGAGAAGCTTCCACTGCCTATCGATCGGGTCCCGCGGCCTGACCTTGATATAGTCACCAGCCCAACGACCGGGTTGATTACTCCAGATCAAGCCGGAAGCTCGGGTAGTCTGAAGCCCTTGCGGACACCAAAGGTGTCTGCGGCAGGGACGGCCATCTGCCCCACCGACACGGTCCCCGAAGTCGGAGAAGCCAAAAGGGCATGCACGGGCGGAGTTGAGACACAAGCTACCAGCTACTACGACAGCCCCACCGGTGAATGCTACTGCAGCTGCTGGGGAAAGCAGGGGCGGGAAATACTTTGAAGCTACTGGTTTGCGGAAGCCTGATAAACAGGCATCTGCGGGATCAGTGGCGGGGAACAAATCCAGGCCCTCGGGGAAAAACAAAAACGGACCGAAAGGGAATGCTTGCTCTGCTGCGGGTCGGGCGATTGAAGTGACTGACGGTCCATCAACCTCAAAGCTGGCTAGCGGCCAGAAGACAACCTCTTGACTACAATCGAGTATGAAGAGAGTGAGGTCTTCTGAGGACCCGCATCCAGATGCTAAGAGGTTGGGTGATCGCCAGTCTGATAGTCGACCGACATCGTGTGCAAAAATGGACGCTCGACAGCCAGTTAAGGGAGCTCAACCAGAGAGGGCCTGCATATGCAGCCCGGGCCAAAAACTCCCTAAACCTGCTGGAGAAGCCAGGTGAGCCGCACAGGCCTGCGAGAATGACAGCCCCAGATGACCTTCTGGTAGCAATAGAACTGATCATGAAGGCAGGATCAGTGACGATCACTAGTTGCTGGTAGAGGGCCTTCTGAGGAAGGTCATTACTTCCTTTGGCAGGGCAGCCGTATACAAGGGCGTCAAAGTTATTAACTGTAAAGATCGCGTGATTTCCTCACCCAAACAGTGAATGGCTCTGATGCTCTGTGGGATGGTTGCAGGCTGGCTGCGATTTCCATCGCCGAGATCCCATCCAGAATCGCAGCGACAAAATGGGTGCCACCTCCTGATTCGGATGTGGCACAGGTGTTGAAACTGATAAGGAAGCAAAACAGGCCCATCCCGGCCGACAGCTGGAAATTAGTAAAATCCTTCCCAGAAGGAGGAGGTACGGGGATGAAGTTCACCATGGATAGTTCGAGCGCCAAGTTTATTAAGAATTGTAAGGGAGAGCTGAACTTCAGGTTGGGTTGGCTTCGGTTCCGCTTCTCGCAGTCTCAGTAAGGAGTTCGGCCAGCAGGGCCTTTGCGTGGTGCAGATCAGCCTGCATTATTGCAAAGCGGCGGCTGCAGTACTCCTTCTCTCCCTTACAAAATCTGAAATAGACATCGCTTTGGTCCAAGAACCTTAAGGCCTGCGTACATAAGCTGCTTTGCCTGATTGCCTTGCTTTGCTGCTTCAATAAAAAATAAAAGAACAAAGAAGGCCGACCCAATTTCCAATTGATGGCAACCCAGTTCAAAATTTCGTAAACGATGGACGTTACTCCCTTTCCTATACCTCGAATGGGGAGAAGGTAAGGACTTGTATTATAGCGAAGAAAAGTTTAAATCTTATTCAACTCTATCAGGGTGATTATGAATGAAAACTCCCCGTGAGTTTTGTCTTTCTGCCGTTGCAACTTATAGGAGAAATTGAGAAAATTCACGGGGAGTTGACATTCATAATTGGGCTGTATAATTACAGTGATGGCGATACGACAGTAGTGAGGCTGGATGTAGGCTCTGAAAGAGCTTTGGTGTTAGCCTCGGTCTACACGCGGTATGAGGTACCTGACCCACCAAGTAGATTGGTACGTAAGCTGGTGGATGACTTTTCGGACAGTTGCAACATAATAATGTACTGTGATGCAAATGCCCACCACTTCCACTGGGGCATACGAGAGGTGAGTCCATATTCGATTTCATTTTAATTAATGATCTACGAGTATGTAATAGGGGAAACAAGGCCATCTTCCAGAATAGCGTAAGGGAGGAGGTAATAGACCGCACTTACAAATATGGAGGATGCTTCCATAACAGACTGGAGGGTATCGGAGGAATGCTCCTTTTCGGAACATGTGACGATACACTTTCGAGTCTCGTGTGGAAGTAAAAGGCAACCACATAGGAATCCAAGGAGAACCAATTGGAAGGAATTCAACTCTTTGGCCTCTTCAAGACTGTGTGAACTTCCAGAACTTCACACAGAGATCTGGCTAGCCTCAGGAAGGCTAGCGGGGGGCATATAACAAAGCGAACAGGACCAAACTTAGTACAGATTGGGACCAGTATAGAACTAGCTTCATTAAGTACAAAAGCGAGGTCAGGAAAGCCAAGAGGAGCTCCTGGAGGGAGTGAATGCAGCGGATAGATTTCTCAAGGTGATCTCAAAGGACCCTAAGCCTATTGGGAGCATCAAGCTAAGTGATGGTACGTGGACGAACTCCGCTCTAGAGACTCTTAAGCTGCTGACAGAGACCCACTTTCCGGGATGAAAGGACTAGACTCTTATCCAAGTCTGGATTCGAACAGAACCTGTACTCCTGACGGGGGTCTTTGTCAACAGGTTGATAAGCGACTCAACGATCTCTGGGGCGATCAGTACTTTTCAGGCCTACAAATCTCCTGGCCCAGATGGTGTCATTCCGGCGATGCTTCAAAACGCACCACCGTTTTTGATCACTATACTGAAGGTTATTTTTAGGGCCTGTCTACTGCTGTCGCACATACCCGCACTGAGGCTGGGAAGCCAAGCCACCGTTGCCGAAGGACTACAGACCGATTAGTCTTTCCTCTTTTCTATTGACCACTTTAGAAAGGCTGCTCGACTTGGAGATTACAAAAACAGCGCTACACGAGGTAGTGGGTAGAGCAGACTGATTAATTCCAGTATTGGAGAGAGCTCCGTAAGGAAGTCAGTCACTAGGGGAGGAGTTTTTATGTCTCGTCTGGTGGCAGGCCCTAAGCAATAATTCCAATCTGTCCAAGTTAGCTACTGTGCAACGAGCTGCGTCAATTCTCATTACTGAAGCCATTGAATGCCATACTGATCCTCGAGCCCATGGATATTTTTGTACAGTATCAAGCATCACGATCTGCCTTGAGGAGCTAAATCTGTAGCGTTGTTTACATCTTGGACATGCTAGTGTTCTACAGCGGATATGTGGTCAGATTGGAGTAAGAGACAGGGGAGATGAGACTGACTACATCTCACCAAGCCTGGACTTTGACATAGCTGAAGTAATAATCCCCGACAGGAGTGAATGGGAACAAGGCAGACCACTTCCCGATAGCCTATCAATCTTCACCGATGGGTCGAAGATGGAAGAAGGCACGGGATCTGGTGTGTTTTGTGAAGAACTAAATAGCAGGAACTCGTAAAAGCTAAATGACAATTGTAGTGGGAATGACGGACCTTGTAGATAAAATAGTCACTGTTTACGTGGAAAGTCAGGCTGCTCTAAAAGCGTTAAGGTCATACACTATTAAATCTAGGACTGTTCAAAGTTGTAGGTCTATCTAAAAAACATGTAACATAGTTGTTAAGTTTTGCTGTGTTGAAGAATTAGCAATATGAGGCTACCAATCATCGGACCTCAGGATGGAGAATTGTGTCAAGCCACCTCTCTGCTTTTTCCTCGACAAGCTCAGTAAGCTCTACGCAGAGAAAACCGTTAAAGTTTGGAAGGACGTACCTGGTTGTAAGGTATCTAAGTCAATCTGGCCGGCAATCTCAGGGCGTAGAACTGCGTCCCTCCTCTCACTGTGCAAGTCAGAAAACAGAATCGTTGTAGGGGTCATAACTGGCCACTGCGGAATAAGATCTATGACATGCAAGTGGGATGACAATAACGTTGAGTACTGTAGGTTATGTGAGGATGAGGAGGAAACGGAGACAATCGAGCACCTTCTATGTCGACGTCCTAGACTGAGGGTCAAAAGACATAGACTGTGTATATGTGATTGAATCTCATTCTTACTTCTCTATTGACCCTACAGTCCTGGTAGTTTACTGCTAGAGCCTTAAGTGGCACTGGGGCGGGTCAGTATAGACTTGTGAAGAACAGTGAAGAAAAAAATTCTTAATCAATCTTTCTTCTGTAAGAAATTTGATTTCTCCTCTAGAGTTGCTTATTCTTCTCTCTTGTCCTATCACTTTCCACTTCCCTCCTTTCCCACCTTTCCAACTTAATCCACCATCTCCTCCCACATAGCACACTTCATCATCATAAACAGCCACACATCATCATCTGCAGTCACACAACACCATAAAGTCTCACCCATAACATGCATCTCATCATACGTTTCTTCACACCATCATCATCTGTAATGCACATCGCCCTATAGTCACCAGCCACACATCATCACGATCTGCAGTCACACAGCAACACACAGTCTCATCCACAACAAGCATCACATCATACTTTTATTACACACCATCTGCATGCACACATCACCTTATAGCCGCATCTACAATCACCTCAACCATAACCGACATCACATCTTACATCTCTTCCATACCATCGCCGAATCCACAGCCGGAACACCTTTTCAACAACATTCGTAGCCACATTCTTCATCTACAAACAAATAACCCAATTCAAACACCATCACTTCACAACAAAATCGTCATCTCTACAATACACATAATTCAACAGTCAGGATGATCACAATGGACCTCAAGGTCCTAAACCTAGCCTAACCCACATTCCTGGGAGTGAGGACGCCAGCTTGGGTACATCCAGTGTGGGCACGAGTAGGGCCCACACCCCAGAGGATGGGGGATCAGTTCTTTTCAGCCCTACAAATCTTCTGGACCGGATGCTATCATTCCAGCGATGCTTCAGAACGCACCTGCATGCCTACGACTATCGTACATTCCGGCGTTGTGGAAGCAGGTAACAGTGACCTACATTCCCAAAGCTGGGAAACCTAGTCACTGGTTACCGAAAGACTACAGGCCAATTAGTCTCTCCTCTTTCCTTTTAAAGACTTTAGAAAGGTTATTAGATTTAGAAATAAGAACTTTCATAAGCCAAGACTTTATAAACCATTCACGGCAGAAACAGCGCTACATAGTGTCGTAGGGTACATAGAGAAGAATCTGGATGAATCGAATTTCACTCTGGCAGCCTTTCTGGATATAGAGGGCGCCTTTAACAATGTGAAACCCGAAACCATCCATTCTTCTCTAGAATTACTGGGTGTCCCCTCTATCCTTATAAACTGGATTGATAGCATGATTGGAAGCAGGCTAATCAATTATAATATTGAGAGCTCCATTAGGAGATCTGTTACCAGAGGCACTCTCAGGGGAGAGTTTTATCTTCCTTACTCTGGCTACTGGCGATAAATGTCCGAACTAATGCAAGGAGCACTTGCCAAACTCTCACGCTGGGCTCACATCAACGGCATTGGTATGAATCCGGCAAAGACAGAGCTGGTGCTATTTACCAGAAAAAGGAAAACCGCCAAGTTCGTACCGCCAACACTGGATGGAGTGCAGCTAAATCTCTCTACTGAGGCAAAATTCCAGGGAGTGGTTCTTGATCATCGTCTCAGATGGAAAAGGAACACAGAGGGGCGCACTATGATGGGTCTAGCTGCACCCTAATCCTATATGAACTCCATATGATACACTGGTTGTATATGACAGTGGTCTGTCCCATTTTTACCTATGGATGTCTTGTTTGGTGGCAGACCCTGAACAGCAGGTCCAATTTGTCTAGGTTAGCTACAGTGCAAAGATCTGCTTCACTAATTATTACAGGAGCTGTGAGGAGCACCCCTCAGGCAGCACTGAATGCGGTACTGAACATCCAGCCCCTGGATATTCTTGTTCAGTATCAAGCATCCCGTAGTGCCTTGAGGCTCTAGGAGCTTAACCTGTGGCGCTCTTCAGGATCTGGACATGCTAGCATTTTACAGCAGTTAAGCAGTCAGATCGGACTAAGAAACGGGGGAGTGGGGGGAGTCCGACTACATCTCGCCTTCACTGGACTTTGATGCAGCGAAGGTAATAATCCCTGACAGAAGTGAATGGGAGCATGGCAGACCACTACCCGATAGCCTTTCCATCTTTACTGGTGGTTCAAATATGGATGAAGGTATTGGAGCGGGGGTGTACTGTGAAGAGGTAAACATCAAACGCTCGTTCATGCTTAGTGCAAATTGCAGTGTTTTTCAGGCGGAAGTCTTTGCAGTATTGAAGGCCCTTGAATTAGTGGTAGGAGTTACGGATCACGCAGGCAGGACAGTCACAGTCTATGTAGATAGTCAGGCTGCCCTTAAGGCGCTAGGACAGGGACCATAACTGGTCACTGCAGAATAAGATCTATGACATGTAAGAGGGATGATAACAACATTGAGCACCTTCTATGTAGATGTCCTAGACTGATGGTCGAAAGACATAGACTATTTGGTGTACATGTGATTGACACACACTCTCTCTCTCTCTCTCTCTCTCTCTTACTTTTCCTCTATTGACCCCACAGTCCTGGTAGGTTACTGCAAGAGTCTTAAGTGGCTCTGGACGGGTCAGTATAGGCTTACAACAAATAGTCTAGAAAATATTTCTTAATCAATCTCCCTTCTTAAAACAATCTGTTTTTTTCCTCTACAGTAACTTATTCTTCTTATTTTTTCTGTTGTCTTATCACTTTCCACTTCCCTCCTTTCCCACTTAATCCACCATCTCCTCCCACATAGCACACTTCATCATCATCAACAGCCATGTATCATCATTAGATATCGGATTTTGCATATTTGCATATTTTTTATTAATAAAGATACGAAAATTTTGATTGGACCAAAATTCGTTTTGAAGAAAACTGAAAGCAATGACGCATTCAATGACGCATTTTTGCATATGCACAAAATATGCAATATATGCAAGTAATTTTTTTGACGAAAATCGCAAAATTAAATTTGGAAAATCATCAAAAAGTGTTCTAAATTAAGATTTTTGCCGTTAAACGTCGATTTCTTAGCAGATTATTATGTTATTAATTATTATTCCGCCACAGCAATAAATCTGGACTAAAAGACTTAGAAAATTTCCTAAAACCCAGCCTTCTTATTAGAACATAAGTTGATTTTCTATACAAATTTGTTCAAAAACTCAATCAGAAATGTCAAAATCAACTTATCCAAATATGTTGATAGTTTCTGATCGCCCAAAATTGTCTGACGGAAAAAGGCTAGGTTTAGGATGCGTAGCTGCCGTGCCGGCAGCCACTCCACTCGGAGACCTTGAGGTCCATTGTGATCATCCTGACTATTGAAATGTATGTGTTGTGGAGATGATGATGATGTCGCTGTGCTTCGATGAGGTGTATGGTTGGTTATTGATTTGTAGATGAAGAATGTGGCTATGTGTATTGTTGAAGAGGTGTACCGGTTGTGGATTTGATGGATGGATGATGTTGAAAAGAGGATTCGTTGTAGACTATGGATGAGATGATTTTAGATGCAGCTATATGGTGATGTATAAATGCAAATGGTGGATGTGTAGTGGAAGTGTGATGTGTTTCTTTTTGTGGGCGAGGCTGTATGATTTTGCGTGACTGCAGATTATGGTGATGTGTGTCTGATGGGTATATGGTGATTTGTGCATACGGTGATGATATTCTGAATGGTGCTGTGTACTTAAGATGATTTTGGATGCGACTGTATGGTTATGTGTACATTCAAATGGTGATGATGTGTAATAGAAGTGTGATGTGTTCTTTGTTATGGGTTGGGATATATGATGTTGCGTGACTGCAGATTATGAAGATGTGTGATTGATGGGTATATGGTGACTTGTGCTTACGGTGATAATGTTCTGAATGGTACTGTATGCCTGCAGATGATGATGCAAGGCTATTGATGATGATATAGTGTGCTATGTGGGAGGAGATGGTGGATTAAGTTGGAAAGATGGGAAGGAGGAAAGGGGAAAGTGATAAGACAAAAGAGAAAAAATAAGAAGAATGAGTAATTGTATAGGAGAGTAACAGATTGTTTTAAGAAGAGGGAGATTATTTTTCTAGACTGTCCTAAGCCTATTCTGACCCGCCCCAGAGCCACTTTAGACTCTTGCAGTAAACCTCCAGGATAGTAGGGTCAATAGCGGAGAAGTAAGATAGAGAGTCAAACACATGTACACCAACAACAAAGGTTGACGCTTAAATTACAAGTTTTTAAGATGGGCCTACAATTTTGAACGATCCTAGATTTAATAGTGTAAGATCCTAACGCCTTAACGGCAGCCTGACTATCTACATAGACTGTAACTGTCCTGCCTGCGTGGTCCGTCATTCCTACTAATTCTAAGGCCTTCAATACTGCAAAGACTTCGGCCTGAAAAACACTGCAATTTGCATTAAGCTTGAACGAGCGTTTAATGTTTAGCTCTTAGCAGTACACCCCCGCTCCAGTACCTTCATCCATCTTCGAACCATCAGTAAAGATGGAAAGGCTATCGGGTAGTGGTCTGCCATGCTCCCATTCACTTCTATCAGGGATAATTACCTTCGCTGCATCAAAATCCAGTGAAGGCGAGATATAGTCGGTTACACTCCCCCATCTCTTAGTCCGATCTGACTGCTTAACTGTTGTAAAATGCTAGCATGTCCAGATCCTGAAGAGCGCCACAGGTCAAGCTCCTTGATCCTCAAGGCACTACGGGATGCTTGGTACTGAACAAGAATATCCAGAGGCTGGATGTTCAGTACTGCATTCAGTGCTGCCTGAGGGGTGCTCCTCACTGCTCCTGTTATTAGAATTGAAGCAGATCTTTGCACAGTAGCTAACCAAGACAAATTTGGCTTGCTGTTCAGGGCCTGCCACAACACATGATATCCATAGGTCAAAATTGGGCAGACCACTGTCATAAACAACCAGTGTATCATATGCGGTCTCAAACCCCAACTCTTACCTATGGAGTTCTTACAGGAGTAGAGTGCAACTAGACCCCTCTTGGAGCGCTCCTTTGTGTTCCTTTTCCATCTGAGACGATGGTAAAGAATCACTCCCAGGTACTTCACCTCAGTAGAGAGATTTAGCCGCACTCCATCCAGTGTTGGCGGTACGAACTCGGCGGTTTTTCTTTTTCGGGTGAAGATCGCCAACTCTGTCTTAGCCGGATTCACACCAAGCCCGTTGATGTGAGCCCAGCGTGAGAGTCTGGCAAGTGCTCCCTGTATTAAATCGGACAATGTAGACAAAAATTTCCCACTAATCAGGATAACTACATCATCCGCATAAGCAACTACCTCAGTTCCTAGTTTGTCGAGTTCAGTGAGTAACCCATTTATCACCAGTAGCCAAATTAAGGGAGACAAAACTCCCCCTGAGGAGTGCCTCTGGTAACAGATCTCCTAATGGAGCTCTCCCCAATATTAGAATTGATTAGCCTGGGACACCCAATAATTCTAGAGGAGAATGGATGGATTCGAGTTTCACATTATTAAAGGCGCCCTCTATGTCCAGAAAGGCTGCCAGAGTGAATTTCGATTCATTCAGATTTTTCCCTATGTACCCTACGACACTATGTAGCGCTGTTTCTGTCGATTTCCCTTTAATGTAAGCATGCTGTGAATTGCTTAGAAGGTCTAGGCCTATGAAAGTTCTTATTTCTAAATCTAATAACCGTTCTAAAGTCTTCAAAAGGAAGGAGGAGAGACTAATCGGCCTATAGTCCTTCGGCAACGAGTGACTTGGTTTCCCAGCTTTGGGAATATAGGCCACTGTTACTTGCTTCCACAATGCTGGAATGTGCGATAGTCGTAGACATGCCCTAAAAATCTTCTCAAGAATGATTATCAAGACAGGCAGGTTCGTTTCGGAGCATCGCTGGGATAATACCAATCCGGTCTGAAGACTTGTAGGGCTGAAAAGTACTCATCGCCCAAGAGATTCTATGAAAGCTTACTATCCTGTCAACAAGTTTCCAACTCCACTGAGGTGTGGGTCCTACTCGCGTCCACACCGGGTTTACCCGAGCAGGCATTCTCACTCCCAGGGAAGTGTGTTCCTGTCAGCAAATCTAAAGTCTCTAGAACGGAGTTCCAGGTACCGTCATCCCGCTTGATGCTCCCAATGGGTTTAGGATCCTTTAAAATCACCTTACGGAATCTAGCTGCTGCATTAACACCCTCTATAGACTCACTAATGGGTCGATTCCGTATTGCGACGTGAGTCATGTCGCGTCGTCAATCGTCTCTGCGACAAAATTTAAAAATTGTACTACGTAAAGCGGTAGAAAATAATCATCGATAACAAGTTATCGGTGATGTAGCGAAGCATTTTTTGTTTTGATTTGAAAAAATTAGAAAAAAATGTCAGAACAAGTTGTACACAAAAGTTATAGTTTTCTAAAATAATAAGCTCAGCGGAACTATTTTTTGATGATAGTAAAGAAGATATAGTTAACATAGCATCTATCAGACGAAACCTTAAGAAATAAATCGAATCCTTTACAATTAGCATCAGTATTGTGAGTATGTTTGGTTTCCAACATTCATCAAAATAATTGTTAATTTTTTTAGGTTTAAAGCCTATTTTTGGCTTCCAAAAGACGGTTATTTATATACAGCCCTATTCTGAACGCATGGAGTTGGGAATTTTTTCCCATTCCCACATTTTCCATTTTCGTATTCAGCCCTTACATACCTTACATCAACTTACATTACATCACATCATATTACATCATATACATAATACCTACCTACCTACATCATAACAAAGTACCCAGGAAAGCGGAAAGCCATGTATAACTCATAACTCATGATTTGTCATCGAACATTACATTAATAAAGAAATTATTATTTTATTCAATTCAAAGTTTATTCAATTTCAATTCAATTTATTTTCATTTTATAATACTCAGTCTTTGTTACAATTTGTGTAAGTAAAGAAATTAATATTATAATAAAAATATAATGTTAATAATATAAGTATTAATTAATTACATTAATAAAGAAATTATTTGTGTCGATTAATGTAATCGTACAATCCTGCTGGTGATATATTATATTTTTTGGCTACTTGTCTTCGAGACATACCAGTTTCATGGGCTTCTATCATCGCTTTATGTTTAATTTCTTTAATCTTTTCTGTTCTGTGTGTAACGTTTTTATATTTGAGATATTTGTATAGATTTTGCATTGTACATTTATATTTTTCAAGTATAGTGGTGACAGGTACGTTGTTTTCGTAGGCTTGTACTGCTTCATCCATTTTGCTGTTATAAAGTTTAGCATTAGATACAGTATTATTTTTCGGTCTTCCAAGCTTTGTTCTTAGTGGAATTTCTTTAGATTTGCGCAGATGTCGGTATAGAGTTGTGCGTGCACAATTATATTTTTTATATATAGTGGCGATAGGTTCGTTGTTTTTGTAGGCTTCCAATGCTTCCTTCACGTTCCTTGATTTGTTTGGTTTGTCGGTTGTTCCTTGGTTCTCCATTTCAATATTATTGACATTATTGTTTATTTCAGTGAAGTCATCGGAAAGGTTCTCAAGGTTCTCTTCTTGCATGATATCTTCAGTTTCAACCGATTTAGAGGTTGGAGCAGGAGGAGCTTCGTCATCTTCCAATTCTAATTCGGTGGCTAATTTTTTAAGACATCTTTGGAATTCAGCGTCACGATTTTTATCTTTTTTCCCCATTTGAACCTTTGTTAGTTCAATGTCTTTTGATTTGTTAATAAATGCAGAAGTTCCCGGTGTGTACTCCATTTCAACATTATTGTTTATTTCACTGCTCCATTTGTACTCCATTTCAACAGCTTATAAGGAAAAGCAGCTTCTTCGTAGGACAATGGTGGGCAAATTGCGAGAGACTCATGTATTTTTTACACTTTTGTGTATGAGGCCGAGCATTTCTGCCCAACAGTGTCGTAGGATTACAAACAACAACTGATGTATGTCCAATCGACAAACAACAATAAAAATCTTCTAGTCAGTTAAATTTTAAATCACTCATACACAAAAGTCCAAAAAATACATGAGATTGTTTTAAATTATGGAGAAAAGATGCTCTCTCCTCTTGCTACTCTTGAGTGAGAACTGCTAACTGCCTTAATTATTAACTTGTTTTTTTTTTGGCATTTTATTTTGAGTTTCTTTTTCAGCACACTCAATTCGATTTGATATGAGAGCATTAGCTGTGCTAAGCTGAGGCTGTGTTCATTTGACGCGAACAAAAGCTTTTTAAGCTTTTTATCTTGATTATGTGGAATTTTTGAAATTTGAAAATATAACGAACAGTAAAACAGAGATGAGATTAAAAATAGGGGGGAAATCTGGGTGTAATAAGGGGGAAAGCGGGGTTTGTGAATAGAATTTTTATTGTTAATTAGGGTTCGTGAATTCACTTTTGATTGCTATTTATCTGATTCGCTTCGCAGAACAGATAAACAAAAAGCTATTATCTGCAACTTTTGAGTACCTGTGTGTTTGTGTGTGTGTGGTATGGTGTTTAAAAAAACGTTAATGAAACGATGAATTTTGAAAATGTAATTGGAAATGAAAAGGAGGTGAAGAGGTGATGAGGAGTGAGTGAGAAATGGAAATGGAGTTTGGAAAATGCAATTTTTAAAGTTTTGTTTAGTATGTGTATATCCGTTGAAGACGAAGAAGGGGAAGAAGTAAACGTGAAGTGTATTTTGTGTTTTTCCCACCAAAACCAATCTAAAGTGAAGTGTATTTTGCAAAAAATCATAAAAATCCTCTTTATTGAATATTCGTTTATATGACATATACTACATATACTCATATACTATGAAATGTATTTTTATATAGTTTTAAATTTACTACTTCGTATGCAAGGAATAAAAAACAAATAAAAAAGTCAGCTTTGCCGTCAGAGTCAGTCAGATAGCGCTGGTGGTCTGACACAATACATAAACGCCATCTATGCTTGAATATTAAAATTATTATTAAAATATGGTATTTGGGTAATTGAGTGAACACAAATTCATGAACCCCCTAATCAACAATCAAAAGTGAATTCACGAACCCTGCTTTCCTCCTTATTACAACCAGTTTCCCCCCCTATTTTTAATCTCTGTTCAAATAAACTCCTGTTTTTTGTTTTTTTTTTTGTTCGTTTTGTTATCAAATTTGCAAATTTGTTATTTCCTTCCGCATACAGTATATAAATAATGTTTATAATGTTTATATATTTTTATATATTTTCAGATGCCATCAAGAAAGAAATGCTGCATTCTAGCATGTAACAGCAAGGAGAGCTGTTGGCCAACCGGCGATGATAATGGCCTAAGATTTCACTCTGTCAGGCCTGGATGGATTGCGATATTACAACAATATGGGCAGCAATATAACAGCAATTCAAATTTGAGAAAAATTTATATATGCTCTCTGCATTTCCACCCAAATGCAATATCAAGGAAAAAATATTTATATCGATGGGCTACGCCGACTATATTACCTGCGCCATCTGCAGCCAGTGCCGATGGCCACAATAGTGAAGTCGAAATAAACTGCAGCCTTCCAGCCGAAATGACCTCTTCAGCTGCATCTACATCTACAGCTGCAGTTGAATCTGTCGTCGTCCACAACAATGATAGCGATAGCGATGATGTTATGGAAATTGATCTAAATGAATCATACTATCATCGCGATGATGATGATGACATCGACGACCGGTCACATACTGAAATGAGGATTGATATTCTTACGGGCAAATCAACTTACCCTTTTTCCCACAGAGAAATAAAATTTTTAATGACCAAACTGCTAGTTTCGAACAAAAGCTATAAAATGGAGGAAAAATTATTTCGGTACCCACCCATAGACTATATCGAACTATATCTACCGGACAGTCCAATGGGCTTTGAAGAAAACACAAAATCCATTATTCGTCAATATTTCGATAGCAAACCACCAGCGGAAAAGCAATGCATTCTTTCCTTCGACGGACTGAAGGTAAGCGATGACGGATACAGATATGTATATGCTTTTCTGTTGAGTGGTTTGCTTTCGGATTGGCATATTTTGGTAGGGGTGGCAGCAGAACCATAATATACCGATGAGAATATTAGGTGCATGCTCCATCAAATTTTTGCAGCTGTGGCAAGCATTCATGCCACAATAGTTCTGGTTACTTGCGACGCGGACTCAATCCATATGCCACTATTGTACCCATTAAGGGTAAAACGCATAATGTTCGAAGCTGTTCCGGGATATAACTTAATGTGGGCTATTGATGTTATACATTTGTTATGCAATTTTACACATGCATTTTATAAAAAAAAAACATTTTATTTCATGAAACAAAGCCCAACTATACCTACATTAAGACAAAATATAAAATGCAGGCATCATACACATACGAGAATTTCAAATTAGAAAACCTACATTTAAGTATTTATAACAATAACACTGTAGAAAATCTTGCGGCCAAAAGACCAACAGATGATCTACAGTGCACAATTGATTTAGTATCCGGCATGATTCCACTTATGCGATTATTGCAGCATGAGGGGAACATGTCCTTATATGAAAAAATTTCTATAATAGATACTTTTTGCAATTTTCTTGAAGAATTACAATATAATCAAAAAAATTTATTTATTTCAACCATGAAAGCATGGAAAGTGCTATTGCAGCAATATGGAAATATTTCTTTACTAAAATGCAATACGCATAATACCATTGAAAGATTTTTTGGAGAAATAAGAAAACGCTACATTAACACACCGACTTTAAACAACATGATTTATGTAAAATCGCGTTCTGATGCATCCATACAATGCAGTGGTGACATAATGTGTGTTCGTTTACTCAAAATTTGTACAAATTGTTACTGGATGTTGTTCGTTTACTCTACAGTACAATGCAAAAGACCTTAGCCGATTACAAGAAGTTACTGGACTCGTGCAAATTTGTACAAATTGTTGAGTAAACGAACACACCTATAGATAATGACTTATTTTGGAGGGATGAAAAATTTCCACATTAATTTACAATTTAAGTTAGTAATATAATTTTATTTATAAATTTAATAATAATTAATATTAATGCTAACAATTAATATTATAAATAGATTAATAATAATTAATATTATAAATAGAATATATGTATATATATATTTAATAATAGCTATATTATATTGTTTAATAAACAAATTTGATTTGTTGAGATAGAAAGAATATTGAATATTTTTGTTATTATTTTACTTGGTAAAGTACTTTAGGTAAAGTACTTAAAGTACTTAGACATGAATGGACCAAAGTTGGGTAGAGCAACGGCAATACCACCACAGAGGATCTGAAAGAAACCAAAAAAACACGGACAATGTTGAATAAATGATTAGTGATTGAGGGATTAAACGATAAAAATAATAAAAAAAAGCATTAAGTTCGGTCGGGCCGAACTTTTTATACCCTCCACCACAATTTTCAGTCATTTCGGTGGATTAGCCAATAGCTCGGTATTTAGCCAATATTTATTTAGCGGTATTACAAACCTTATGGGAAAATGAACTTTTAATACCCTTTGTATTAAGGTATGAAAATCTCCCCGTGAAATTGATTTCTAGAAGTTACATATCGTACCGTAATATGAATATCAGCATAGGTCTAGGGCCATTTATAATTTATACATTTACAATTAACTACTATAACATTTGTATATCACAATTACAACTATGGATGACGATGATGATGACGAACACAGTTATTTTTTTTACACAATATACATACTAATATAGCACTGAATTGATTAATGCCTATAATCTTCTTTTAAGATTTAAAATTACAATTTGTTGCAAATTTCTTCTAAATAAATCCAGTTTTTGATTGTAAAAGTTCTTCTTCTTCATTTTGTATAAAAACGTACTTCTTAATAATTCTTTTTAACATTGACCTAAAAACAATTAATTTACTAGATACAAAAATACATTATAAAAAATATTGCTTTGTCAATGAGTTTTGATGGGTGGGTGGTGTAGTGATGTTTTAAAATGAGGAGTTAGTGGTGCTTTGGAGAGGAGGGCTGGCATTGCCATGAGTGAGACCTACGCTACCACGCCCAATTCGGTGAAACTTTGCCAAAGTTCCATTCATCCGGGTGTTCTGCATGTTCTATATCGGACATTTTATCATATACCGATGACCATTTGAAGGGACCTGCCCCAGTTTGACGCATTGCTATTGCCCGCATATCATTGCGTACTGGTCGGCGTTCAGTGATCATTTCCATTTCTGCCAGTTCGGCAGCATCATCGATGGTCACACTTAGGCGATCATCGAGAATGGAAGAGTTTATGGGACCCTCAGGATTGGATGGCTCAGGTATTGAGCGGGCCTGCATGTGTTGCGGACGCATAATACTGGTCCGGCAAATGCGTGATAATCGCTAATGCCCAAAGGCAAATAGTAGGCAAATAGTAGGCAAATAGTTTTATATCTGTATTGCCATAAGCCACAGATTCTTCACTGCCCAGTAGGTCACCACGGAAGGCATGAGTTCATTTTCGTATTCTGAATAAAATTTTGTGGGAGTTTTTTCCCATTTCCCATCTCCCCTCATTCTGAATGAAGTTCGAATTGGGAAATTGCTCCCATGGGAAAAAGTATACATTCTCTATCTTGAATTGTGGGAGAATTTTGTGTCTTTTTGTGGGAAAAATCTCCCCAGCAAACAGTGTGGGAGTTTGAAAAAAAATTTCAAGAAATTTCATATTTTTATGAAATTTCATATTTTAAGACATCTACACTACAAAATAATTGCAAATATTTATAATCGCCATGTGTTTGCTTAATAAAAGCATACAAAATGTACTGTAAAATGTGTCATTAGTAGACTTCGGATTTTGCATATTCTTATATGATACAAAAACCTACAAGAATCTAACATGTTTTACACCGATAAAAATTTTTCCTTTATGTTATCGAACAAAACAAACAAAAAAAAGTAGTAAAAACTAGTAGATTTTTGCAGTTCTGGAACAGACCATATGTATTGAAATACGAGAAAAAGAGTCATGGTTGATTCTATTAACGCAGCACAGCAAGTAAAAACAAATCAATTTCAAAAGAATTTTTGGCAATAATTATTAAAATATATTGGAAAATAACCATAATATATACAATCTTTACAACTTTTATTCATTTTCGTAATATAACCTTCGGGTTTTTTAAATCAGACGACTAACGTTCTATTGAAAACGTGTTAGTCTCCTCAACGACACGACAACGATCACACAAACGTACATACATACATACATATATATGTCAAATTATTGCAATGCTATTCCACATTCCGAAATGCCTTTTCTTGAATAGGATCGTTATTTTTGAACGTAGAAGCTTGAAATTTTGCAAGGGCATGTGTTTTTGTTTTAGATTCAATCAAAAACTTATTTTATATTTTTTTAGGTACGCCTTCGGAAATTTATGGTGACGATATGTAATAACACGCAAAAATATGTAATAATCGAGAAAAATATCCCAATTTATCTTTTTGAATTTTTTTCAAATATGCAAAATACGAGTTCTAGCGATCACTAGGAATAAGTAAAACTAGCGATATACTCGTTAAACCCCTAACTAAAATTACTCCGTACCAACATACAATTTTTAAATTCGATACAATTTTAAAAAGTTCCTATTACTTTATACACAAAAATTATGTTTGCCCACTAATTAAAAAAATGCTTACACCAATTCGCACATTCTGAAGAAAATGTGCTTATTAGAACAACATCACACATCGCTGACTCCATTCACTTAAAAAATCCATAAATCAATGCACGGTTGTTGAATTAAGTGAGTTGTGCTTTTGCTAATCTAATTCAAAAACCGCGAATTCAATGCAAATAGGCATTTTGTATTACAAAACAAAATTACAGCCCCCTAAAGTATGCTATAATAATTTGGTGTAACTAATTTCGAAATTTCAGCTCCCATGTTTTGGTGTTCCCACGTCGTTGAGAATATGGAAAACGTGGGAATGGGAAATTAAATTTCGCTCCCATGGGAAACAGTTCCCATGGGAATGTTCAGAATAGGGCTGATAGTATAGGCATTAAAAAATTACTTTAAAAAATACGCAGATCAACAGCAATACAGCCATTCCTTACAGTGTGTGCTGCTTTAAGATTTTTTGCAGAAGGAAGCCTTTCAAAAATCCCATGGCAATGACTTTAACCTCGGGATGGCTCAGCCCACATTGTCAAAGGTATTCCACACCTCATCAAAAGTGGCTTTAGTTTCGCCAAAAAGTCTGACTCCTCGAGCTACGGGTGGGCTTCCATTTTTTCAAGCAGCATTTCAAATTGCTGTTTTGTAGAAATTTTTACCAATATAAGTACTGAAACAGCAAAAACGTATAAAAATTAAATAAATTCTCTTAAAATAAACGAAAATGTTACTTACGTTTCAATTTTTCGTTTTTATTCCTTTCTAAAAATTCACGGCGACAGCTAATTTGTTGTCGCCGGAAAATGAACTTCTTGGCGACAGAATTTGACGTCGTCGGGCGACTTTTCCCATTCGTAATGGAAAATTGCAACTGGCAACGCGACACGACTCGCGTCGCAATACGGAATCGACCCATAAAGCTAATCCTCGAATTTCTCTTAGCCTTCCTGATTTCACTTGTATACCTATTGAAGCTCTCTCTATAGAGATCCCGATCGGCATCAACTTTAGTGTCATTAGCTTTATTATAAGATTTCCGGCTATTTTTCCTAAGTTTGGCTAACTCTTTGTTCCACCAAACTGGTTGAGTTCTCCTACCAGGATAAGATAATGGGCAAGACTTCTCATAGCTGGAGGACACGCGTAAGATCTACAACTTGGTCATTTCCTCCGTTGTGCGTGGTTCAGAGAACTCGCACAACCTCGAGGAAACAAGGGAGTTGTAGTTTTCCCAGTTTGTCCTCCTTGGGTTGCGATGAGGCGGTTGCCGTTTACACTCATAGCAGACTCGAAAGTGTGTCGCTCTGTGGTCCGAAAAGGAAAACTCTTTCGATACTCTCCAGTCTACTATGGATGTATCTTCCATATTTGTAAATGTTAAGTCAATGACTTCCTCCCTTACCCTATTATGGAAGGTGGCAGTATTGCCCCTATTACATACTCGAATATTATTAGCTAAAATAAAATCGAATATGGACTCACCTCTCGCATTGGTGTCACTGCTACCCCAGTGGAAGTGATGAGCATTCGCATCACAGCCCATCACTAACCTGCAAATGCCCGTCGTCTCCTCCACTAGCTTGCGCACCAATCCGTTTGGTGGGTCGGGTGCTTCATATGGCATGTAGACCGAGGCTAGTACCAAAGCCCTACCGGTATCTTCGTCCAGCCTCACTACAGTCGTATCACCATCGATGTAATGTAGATGATTATGTATCGAATTGTATTTGCTTGATTTTAACGGCAAAGAAGTTTGCGTTCTTGTTACATTTGCCGTATCACTTTGTTACCTTTCGTTTTATTATTCCGATAAATAAGTTCACAACAGTTTATGAGCAAATTAGGAATGTTTATATCAGTTGTTTTAATTCAAGGTTATTTTTCACTTTGTTATTATATTCTTATTTGTAAAACATACAAAAATTAAATTTCAGTTCACAATTTTGTTTATGAGTTTTAATGATTTTATACAACAAACTTCTTGTTTACTTCAAATGAGTTTCAATTATAAATGATTATAAGTTTACATTTAAATATCTTTTGTTGTTTAATATTTTCTTTTCTCCACTTGTTATGACGCGTTTGCTTTCACGGTACAAAAAGAATGTTCACCAAAAAATTCTTGTTTGATTTCAAGGGCAGAGATGAAGTCTGCCAAAAACTGACAGCAACAACACAATAGTTTTTAATATTTACATGTGTGTTTGACTGTGTTTGTCGTGTTTTCTCTCTTTAATGATTAAGAAGTATAAGAGTTTAGAACAGGCGGAGAAAACAAACAGAAATGGTAAGAAGTATAAAGAATGAAAGAATGCAAATAAATGGGTCAAATTTGCGGATCAGCTGTTGCGCTTCACTGCAACCTTGACCCATTTATGGAGTTACGTTTTTACTTTAAATAAAGAGTATATAGTTCTTTTTTGTTTTGTTCAATGATAGAACATTGAACATTCTGCCCCCTGTGTGCTGCATCACCAGATTTCGCCAACAGCTCTAACGAAGACATACCCAATAGCAGTTTGTTGGGCAGCGAACCTCCGTTGCCAGTGAACCATTACGATGAAGGTCATGGTACAGATCGGCACCCAGCTCGAGCGATATAGCTGCATTGCAACGCGGATCAGGGTCGGCAAGTGTATCTTCAGCAAAGTCATCATCTGGGTTGACCGCAATTGGACCGTAATATGGTTTTCTGGGAAGTTCGTTACAAATCATGGCATGTATTTCTTTCTTCCAATGGAAACGGGGAAGTCTTCCGGTGACGACCATCTTGGCAAACCGTGCGTCACGATATTCGAAGGATTCTAGCCTTAATTCAGATTGTAGACTGGCAGCAATTCTAGAAACCGTGGCGTTCAAATTCAAGCTAACACGGTAGTTGTGCCACATACCTGGCTGGTCTGGCATAGCGATTTTTATTTGAGCAGTGGGAATGAACACTTTGGACCACGCAAAGGGAATGTTTTTCTTTGAAGTCATCACAAAGTCCTTTTCCTCCAATAGTTTGCGTTGAACTGCCCTGGATGTAGATGGTCGTTCTGCTGATGATGACGACGACGATGATGGTGAACGACGCTGAGGTCGACCTGCTGAGGCAGATTTGCCAGGTGGTTGTTGGTTACTTTGATGTCTCATGGATGATGAGGACCGATGAGATGGTTGTTGTTGTTGCTTTTGATTTCGCACTGAAGCTGATCGAACTAATTGAGGTGTGCGTTGGGTAGAACGGCTTGGTCTTGGATTGCTCAATTCTTTTAGCTGCGATGAGTAGTGAAGCAATGTGTTATGTTTGCCTTTGCAAATTTGGCAGCTAGATTGTGTTGGACAGTTTGTCCGATTGTGGGAGCATGCTAAGCAATTTATGCAATAGTAGTGTTGACAAATAACTTCAAATCTCTCATCGGGACCAAGACGAAGAAATCTAAGACAGTTCTTTATGGGGTGGTCCTCCTTACATAGGCCACAAGAGTATACCCATTTTCTTGGTCGGTCGTTGTTGTGATCATTGTTGTTTCTGCCGGACATGTCTGTAAGAAGAGAGATTTAAAAAGTTTGCATAAGCTGCTGCGAGTGAAGTAACAAAAAAAGGGGGGAGGAGGTCATGAGGTATTTTTAAGGTTAGTCGGATAATAATGGAATTAATTTAGTAATTGGACGTCGGAGCACGCCGTTCTGTGTTTGAAGGTCCACAACCCTAACATTTTGGTCGGATCCTGGACATAGCTTTATGATTCTTCCTAACTTCCACTCATTCTGCGGTATACGATCATCCCTAATAATTACTAAGTCATGAAGTCGAACGTTGTCTTGCTGTCGCTTCCACTTGTAGCGACGATGTAATTCCTTTAAATATTCCGTTTTCCAACGTTGACATAAAATCTGAGATACTATCTTTAAGCGCTTCCACCGATTTGTAATTGTTAAGTTTTCATCTGATATGTCCGGTTCCGCTGGCGTGAGCAAGGGTGATCCGATAAGGAAGTGTCCAGGTGTGAGTGGCGAGAGATCGTTTGGATCATCGCTAGCTGGACAAAGTGGTCTAGAATTAAGACAGGATTCAATACGTGCTAGGATTGTCGAGAACTCCTCAAATGTAAATGTCATAGTTGGCACTATTTTCTTAAGGTGCATTTTAAATGACTTTACTCCCGCCTCCCAAAGTCCTCCCATATGAGGAGCGCCTGGAGGTATAAAGGTCCAATCAAGGTTCTGATAAGAATATTTATGATTCAGGTCATTTTGAATTTGTCGGAAAAGCTCTAGTCGATCTTTTTTGAGCATTTCTACTGCTCCAGTAAAATTTGTGCCATTATCCGAAAATATCTTTGCGGGACAGCCACGTCGTCCTATGAACCTAGTAAAGGCTGCGAGGAATGCTTGAGTAGTAAGGTCACTTGTGACTTCCAAGTGCACTGCTTTAGTTGAAAAGCATACAAATATACACACATAGCCTTTTGTGATAAGGCATGCACGTCCAGTGAAATTTCGTATACTAAAAGTTCCTGCAAAGTCCACCCCAGTGTTCAAAAAAGGTCTTGTGAACTGGGTGCGTTCTGGAGGTAGTGAAGACATTTTTTGGTTTTGCATATGTCTTTTATAAAGGAGACAGGGTTTACAACGGTTTACAACCATTTTCACCAGAGGTTTAAGTCGGAATATCCAGAACTCTGATCGGAGGACGCGGCTCATGAGTTGATTTCCACCATGTAGTGTGTATTTATGAGCATGTTCAACAAGTAGGCGAGAAAGTTTGGAGTGATGAGGCAGCAAGATCGGATGTCGTTCGTTGTGAGTTAACATGGGAGAATCAGTAAGACGTCCGTTAGCTCTCATAACTCCTTCGGCATCAATAAGGGGGTTTAACGTCAAAAGCGGGCTATCGTTAGGTAGTTTTCGTTTCTGAGATAATAGACGGTATTCAACAGAAAAATAGTGAGATTGAGTAAGTAAAATCATTTTCGATTTCCCAATTTTAACTTCCTCGGCTAGAACATCGTCAGAAGGTCTTTGAAGTTGACGTCTTGATCTATGTGCGATTTGTATAGTTCTGGCAACGTACGCAAAAGACCGATAGGCCCTCGATAAAGTTGAACAGCGTCTTAAGGGATCAGTTTCTATGAGATTTTTAATTGAAGGAGTTACCAATGTTTTGGTTACTTTTTGTTCCAAAAGGGTATCTGCGATTTGTTGCGACTGTGGCCATGAATTTGTTGGTTTTCGAAGCCATGAAGGCCCGTGCCACCATAAATCGTTGGTACGTAGATCATTAGCAGAACATCCTCTTGTAGCGATGTCAGCCGGATTGTCTGAGGAATCCACGTGGCTCCAATTTGATGTGCCTATTTTGTCCATGATGTCAGACACCCGATTGCCAACGAAAGTGTTCCATGCACATGCTGGTTTCTTAAGCCAGGCTAGGACAATTGTCGAATCAGTCCAAAAACGAATGTCATGTTGCTCAAGATTGAGGTTTGGTATGATTGAGGAAGTCAATTTTGCCAGTAAGACGGCTCCACACAATTCCAACCTTGGCAGAGATATCCTTTAGAGTGGTGCAACACGAGTTTTCGCCACTAGGAGATGCGTATGTATGTCATTACTTCCTTCAAGTCTTATATAAGGTAGCTGCATATGCCTTTTCTGACGAATCACAGAATCCATGAATGGTGACCTTGCACGTTGGTGTATACTGTATCCATCTTGGCACTTTTTGATGATGTATGTCTGGGCAGTTGCGGAGAAAGTTTTCCCATGCTAATGCAGTCAAAGGTCTAAGTTTTTCGTCCCACCCGACTTTATCAAGCCACACTTGTTGCATGATGAGTTTTGCAACGACAATTATGGGTGCTAGCCATCCGCAGGGATCAAAAAATCTGGCAATTATTGAGAGCACCTCTCTTTTTGTAAATGTCGATTTAGCAGTTATGTCCGGTTAAGGGAATGAGAAGGTATCGCTGCTGACATTCCACTTAATACCCAGGGTCTTTGTAACTAAATTTTCAGAGAGGGTAAGACAGTCATCCGACAAAAGGCTTTCAGGTGGTAGGTCGCTTATGATGATGGAGGTATTTGATGCCCATTTTCTTAGGTCAAACCCTGCAGAGGCTAATGCACTATTGAGTTGGTTTTTGGATAACACTGCTTCCTCAATAGTATGTCCTCCAGCTAGGACGTCGTCCACGTACATGTTATTTCGTAATATATACGATGCTAAAGGGTGGGTTTCCTTAATGTCTTCGGCTAACTGAAACAATGTCCTAATTGCCAAAAATGGGGCACAATTCACACCAAAGGTCACCGTTAAAAGCTCAAAGTCTTCAATTGGACGTTCTGGTGATTCACGAAACAGGATTCGTTGGTATCTTGTATGAGAAGGGTTGACTAAAATCTGCCTGTACATTTTTGTAATGTCGGCGTTGTATACAAATTTATAAAACCTCCATTTCAAGGTTTGAAGTAAAAGGTCTTGCTGAAGTATAGGTCCAGGGTACAAAATATCGTTCAGACTATTTTTGTTGTCTGAGGGAGATGATGCATTAAATACCACTCTTAGTTTGGTTGTTACACGGTCCGGTTTAATAACTGCATGGTGGGGTAAGTAAAAGTTAGGTCCTTTGTTAACGTCCTCTTTCAAAACCTTTCTCATGTGGCCCAAGTGTAAATACTCCAAAATGGTTTTATCATAAAAGTCTTTGATTTCAGGTTTCCTGCTTAGCATTTTCTCCATACGCAGAAACTGAGCCATAGCGATGTTCCTTGAACGTCCAACTTTCTCGTCATTTTTGAATGGAAGGTCTACTACGTATCTCCCTGAAGCAGTTCTTGAAGTCGTTGACTTATATAAATCCTCGCAAAAAATGTCTTCTTTGGATCTTAAAGTCTGACGTGGTGATTCCTCCACCTCCCAAAATTGAGTGAGGAGATTATCCAATGCCACTGTGTTGAATAGCGAGACATGTTTAGGGGATTGAGTTGATCGCACTACAGGTCCCCCCACAATCCACCCAAAGACCGTTTTTTGAGTTAATAGGGACCCATGGGAACATATAGGAACCGTTAAATCGAAAATGCTGGAACAAATGTCAATGCCAATAAGGATGTCGATTGGTCTGCTCTTATAGAAAAGAGGGTCAGCAAGTGGATACTCGAGTTCATCATAGTTGTCGATAACCATATTTTGAGGGGGTAGATTGAACGTTAGAGTCTTTAGAACAGGCGCCCATACATCTAGATTGAAGTCAGGCTTAAGCCGCGAGCGTAGTGAAAAAGTGCATGCTTGTGTTGCGGTTTCCGCCACTGCTGGGTTAAGTCCTGAAACGTGTACTAGGTGTCGTCTGGTTGGAAGTCTAAGAAGGTTTTTTAGTCTCTCTGAAATGAAGGTCGATTGAGAGCCAGAATCTACGATTGCCCGTGCTTCAATCTTGTGACCGTTCGATTCTACTTCGACTAAAGCCGTAAAAAGCAAGGTCTCTTCCGATTTTGAATGAGGTTTATTCTCATCGCGAAGAGTAAGTGAGGTGAGGTGATTAAAATCGACATAAGGTGTGGACTGTATCGTTGTGGTAAGCGCTTGGGCACTTCCGCTAGGTCCGATGTCAGGCTGTGGTTCATGAGGGGATTGTGTTCCACCTCCTATGTGCAAAAGAGTGTGGTGTCTTAAGTTGCAATGTCTGCAATTGAATTTGCTTTTGCACTCGTTAACTACATGGTCAGTTAAGAGGAAATGTAACAAGTTTTTGTCGTTTTCACAACGTGAATACGATCGTTGACCTGCTTCGCTACGAATTTGGGGCAATGCCTTAATAAGTGAGACTCTTGGCATAATTGGCATATGAAATTTTTTAGTTTAGAGGCTTTTGAGTTGTCAATATTTATTTGAAAAGAATTGATTTTTTGTGATCGTTTATGTTCTTTTGGATAATGTGAAGGTTTTGATGTCGACGGTTGGACATTTCCTATGGATTCTAAAGTTTTAAATTTTTGAGTAAGAAATTTATCAAATTCTTTCCAAGTTGGCATAATTGCACTATCGCCTAATGTATTCTCAAAGTCCTGTAGGTAACTTCTAGGCATCTTTTGGGAACATAAATAAATAATGATTGGATCCCAGGTTGTAACGTCAAGACTTAAAGTTTTTAAAGTTTCTAGACAACCAGTGACTGCTCTCTGTAAAGACTTTAATGAAGAGCTTGAGTCTGTTTCCACTGGTGGCAGATTGAATAAAGTCTTGAGCTGTTCATTGACTTGCATTCGCTTGTTTTCATACCTGTCTGTTAGGTTTTTCCAAGCGAGGTCAAAACCTTCATTAGTCAATGGAATATGTTCGATGACGTCTCGTGCTTCTCCCGCAGTCTTTTGTTTGAGGTGATACAGCTTCTCAACCTTACTCAGACCGGAATTGTCTACGTAAATGGCGGAGAAAAGGTCTCTGAAAGTTGGCCAAGCTTTATAGCTGCCATAAAAAATGTCCGTGTCACACGGGGGAACCTTAATAGAATGTCGTACTGTATTGTCCAGCACAGTTTTTTCAAGCTGTTCCGAAGACTTGCTCCTCAATATGTCTATCTCTGCATTTATGGACCCTATGGTAGATTTATAGATTGTAATGGCGGTTCTGAATTTCGAACGCAGTTTTTGAGGTCAACGGGAGCTTCTCCCTCCTTTGCTTCATAGTCCCGGCAGTCTTCATAAGATCTCTTAAGATTTGACCAGATATAATCCAAATGAACTCGTAATGCTTCCAAAGCATGTACATTGTCCTCTGATGTGCTGCCGACTTGTAGTTCGTTAAAATCAATTAAATCATTATAAGCGTTTGTAAATTTCCTTGTGACGTCCATGTCGAGAGAAAAGGTCAAATTCCACTAAGAGGATGTAACTATGTTAAACGCAATCTAGGATCTCCCAGGAAAAAAGTATGTCCAAATCACAAAAATATTTGTCCAAACCCAGTGGCAGCAGAGTTGGCAAATATCACAGAGATAATGAGGAGGGTTGAGTTTGAGAATATAACCAAATCCTATCACAATGACGCTTTAAATCTAGATAGGTAAATCCTGTCCAAAAACCGTGAACACCAGCAAATACCAGAAACGGATAAGATCAAATTGTAGTACCGCGAACCAAAAACGCTTAAAATCGTTTAATATATTCCTGAAATGTCCAAAGTCACACGTATATCCAAATTATGTCCCGAAATTCAAATCCAAATTTAACTTCAAATACTGGCATATAATTAATCACAGAAGTCAAACAACAAAATCCCAAGGGGTAGAAAGAGATTCCAATGTTAGTATGTTTGTACTTGATCTTCGGGTGAGCGTTTTGTCCAAATAATAGTCAAAATGACCAAAGCAAATTAAACGAATACGAAAAAAGCCGTGTAGACAAATTATGTACAACGGTGTAGGAGATTAATAGTGCCAGTCACAACAAGTTTCAAATTCCAAAAAGCAATGAATTTAAACATTACACGAGATGACGGGAATTTCATTCGCAATCTTTATCGTAAATGAGCTGAACGGTGAAAGTTCGTCGAAATTCGGTGAAGATTATTAAAATTGTATGTAGATGGTTGATATATGTAGATACACTTAAAGGATTTCTAATGTTTAAAGATCAAAATTTTCCCCAAATGTTTCCAGAATTGTGTTGATCTGGCAACCCTTTCGTGGAGAGGGAGTAATGTCTATGTTGAGAGTTAAATGCGTTCTTCTCTTTTCCAGTACATTTCCAATTGTAGTCATGTAAAATGAATGCATAAATATGTACTTACTGCTTTAACGATTATCTCTTGCTGGAAACGATGTTGGCGAGGTTTATAAATGTCTTGGTTTTGTGAATTTTACACAAAAAATAATTGAGGTCTAGATTCACTCCCGTTAGAAGTAGCGGTTATATATATTTTTTTTATTTTTGTGTTGTATGGTTCTTTTCTTCAATATTTTTGTTAGTTTGACTAAAGAGAAGTTTGCTAATAAGGTTATATTCTTTCTTTTTAATTTCACTTTCAATTGTAAGTAAACACCTTTTTACGTCACTAGCACATTCCTTTGAAGATCAACTTTAATATTTTCCACTATACGGCTCGATAAGGACCATATGATTATGTATCGAATTGTATTTGCTTGATTTTAACGGCAAAGAAGTTTGCGTTCTTGTTACATTTGCCGTATCACTTTGTTACCTATCGTTTTATTATTCCGATAAATAAGTTCACAACAGTTTATGAGTTTATTTCAGTTGTTTTAATTCAAGGTTATTTTTCACTTTGTTATTATATTCTTATTTGTAAAACATACAAAAATTAAATTTCAGTTCACAATTTTGTTTATGAGTTTTAATGATTTTATACAACAAACTTCTTGTTTACTTCAAATGAGTTTCAATTATAAATGATTATAAGTTTACATTTAAATATCTTTTGTTGTTTAATATTTTCTTTTCTCCACTTGTTATGACGCGTTTGCTTTCACGGTACAAAAAGAATGTTCACCAAAAAATTCTTGCTTTGATTTCAAGGGCAGAGATGAAGTCTGCCAAAAACTGACAGCAACAACACAATAGTTTTTAATATTTACATGTGTGTTTGACTGTGTTTGTCGTGTTTTCTCTCTTTAATGATTAAGAAGTATAAGAGTTTAGAACAGGTGGAGAAAACAATCAGAAATGGTAAGAAGTATAAAGAATGAAAGAATGCAAATAAATGGGTCAAATTTGCGGATCAGCTGTTGCGCTTCACTGCAACCTTGACCCATTTATGGAGTTACGTTTTTACTTTAAATAAAGAGTATATAGTTCTTTTTTGTTTTGTTCAATGATAGAACATTGAACAGTAGAGTTGAATAAGATTTAGACTTTTCTTGGCTACAATACAGGTTCTTACCTTCTCGCCATTATTAGCGAAGAATAGTGAGAAGCGCTTATCGTTTAGTCCAGAAACCCTATTTTTATATAAATAGGGTTCCTGGACCAAAGCGATATCTATTTCAGATTCTGTGATGGAGAGGAGGAGTTCGGCAGCCGCAGCCTTGCAATGATGCAGATTAATCTGCACCACTCGCAGGCCATGCTGTCGAACAACCTTACTGCGACTTTGGGATCCGGAACCGAAGTCCACCAGAACCGAAGTACAGCACTCCCCCACAGTTTCTAATATAGTTAGCGCTCTCGCTATCTATGGTGAATCTCATCGCCATAGCTTCTCCTTGTCTGAGAAAGTTCAGTAACCTGCAGTCGTCGATGAAGAGACCTCTATGTTGCTTTCTGAACATCTTCATCACCTCCTCTACGTCGGAGTCTGGAGGGGGCACCCATGTTGTGGCTACGGTCCTTCGAGGTATCTCTTCCACAGGAACCGCGGCAAGCCTGCAGCGTTCCCAGAGCTCACCAGCGCCCTCAATCGTCTGGATGAGGAAGTCCTTTGATTCCTCATCCTGACAATAGAGGACTTTGATGCCCCTGTGGACGACGGCCCTGCCAAAGCCGGTCTTCCTGGCGTCTACCTCGTCAGACGTGATGGTCTTCCTAAGAAGACGTTCCACCGCGAGCCAGTGTGTATCGCTGATCCTCCCATCCAGATCAGTAGTGCGATGCTGTAACTCCTTAACGACAGAATTAACGACGAATGTCGGTAGTTAACGATAATTTTCGGTAAGTGCTATTCTGTATACAAATTTTAACGATTTTTGTCGGTAAATATTGTCGTTAACTACCGAAAATTATTGTTAAGTTAACAACCAAAAAAAAGTAGTCGTTAAGTCTTAACGACAGTACATTATTGCAATATTTTGCTGATTTCTTTTAAAAATGGCGTTTTTATATGAACATATGTTATGATAATAAGGAGGGCACACAAGGTAAAGTCCGTCTTATTGAGAAAAATCTTCTTAAGGCATTTACATAGGTGTTAACTATGTAGGATAACATGGGGCAGCTTCGTCACTGTTATGCTTATGCCAGCGCCGATTTTATTGAACCTGCATAAAGATCACCAAAGAGAAATTTGTAGAACTTCGATTAACTCATAACTATCCCTTGGATGATCTTTATGTAGCATCAATTAAATCGGCGATTGCGAAAGCGCAACAGTGGCGATGATGCCCCATGCTACCACACATATGAACGCTGCTCTATCCTTTCTTTTAATTATTAAACAGAAAAACGCTATTTAATGCTTCGAAAGAACTCACGTGTGGTACTGCTACGTAAGACCTATACCAATGTCATTAACACTATCTTTTTAGGACACTTTTTTTGGCTCAATGCCGTACTGGGGCGAAAACGTGTATAGTATTTCTATACCCTACTCTGTTCTGTGGTAATCTTATACATTTAAACTCAGCACAACTAGCATCCGAATGCTAAAAATAGCGTATAAGCTTTGATTTCCGAACTTTTCATAATCTTCGCTATGAGAAGTTCCATTTAATGTGGGCCGTAAAGTGGATTCACCAACATCCTAGCAGGGGCTTAAGTCATGTCAAAATTCAAATCTAAATAATCGTATGGCGAAGATAACTATTTTTGCACTGCTCTGAATATCCTTACAAAACCTCACAACGCAAAATACGACCCCAACTTTTAATTAGAATAATTTAACTGCGCTTTAAATAAAGGGTTTTGGGTTTTATCACTTTTTATTTTTAAATCACACACATAAAAAAAGAAGTGACCTCATGGCATCGGTAGTCATGCTAAATTGACAGCATCCTAGCTGCACCACAACAACCTTGTATAATGACTTCTTTACCTAACAAGATGTAGGCTCGATTTCCTTGCACTCATTATATATACTTTTTTGCTGGCTATTTTCATGCAGATATATTCCTTGACGGCGAATGACATGTTTATTCATATCCTGAAATAAAACCACAAACATCTATGGCATGAATGTATTGGCCATTTTACTGCTAGAAATACATACATACACACTTGACATTTTAAAAAATTCCTAGGTTACGCATGCTGGAATGCTTGAAGACACTTGGTTGCGCCACATTCCTTCAAATTTTTTGTATACCTTAAACGCTTTACGTTTTGTATTCGCGACGAAATAATGTTTTCAGTTTCAAGATATATTTTAATTAAAATTAAAATATAATAATTGACATTTTTCTTCACATCGATATTCGTCGGTATGAGTTAACGATTTCTACAATCGGTAACATAAAGTTACAGAATAACACAATCGTTAATTCAACCGAATATTTTCGTTAACTACCGATGTCGGTTCGTTATTTAAAAAAGTTACAGAATCCCACTACAGCTCTATCGATGATCGCCACCCGGAAATCATCCGGAGCGACCGTCACCTCTGAACCCGCTGACGCCGATGATCGTTCAACAGAAGGTTGAGAAGGATTCCGCCCTTGGTCGGCTTGGTTGGCTTTCCCCGGTTGAGCTTTCTCTACCTTACTTTGACCGGTCATCTGGTTGTTCGACCGACTTCATCTGGTTGTTCGACCGATGTTCCACCACCCTCTTAGCAACAGGATGCGGATCTTCGGAGGACCGAACCCTCTTAACGCATTCCTGCGCAGATGTCCTCGAAGAACCGCCCTGTTTTGAGGTCGATGGACCATCCCTCGAACCAGCCACATGGTTCTTCGCAGTACCAGCCCTGTTCCTCACTCCATCTTTCTTGCCTCCAGAAGAGTGAGATTCATCAGTTGCAGACGATTTTGCAATGGTCTGTTGACTAGTCCTTTGCACAATCGTCGCCCCTGTTCGCTCTCCACCCTTCTTTTCCCCTACAGGTCCAGCAGCAGCCACCGACGAAGCAGTCGAAATAGGCGGTACCTTTAGCGGCTGCTTAGCTTGAGGCTGCGTCTTTTCCTGCGCCAGCTTCGAAACGCCAGGATTCACACCAGTGATTCCCGAGCGGTTCGTCGTGTTAGGGGCCGATGAGGTCGAGCTGCCTGGTCCTACCGCAGTCATCAGAGATGACCGCAAAAGACTCGAGCAACTCGACACCATCGGTTTTGTTGATTTTCCTGCGAAAGATGCTCTTTTCACAGCCGCTGAGCTGGAAACAGCATCTTTCGCAGGGGTCGGAATTCGGTCGATTGGGAGGAAGAGTTTCTCAATGTGAGGATATTGCCGTTCGAATCGCCTCACAAATTAAATCTTCAATCCAATATCCCTGAATTCCGCCTGAGATACCTCAGTTGGGTCTCTGCCGATAAATTTCGTGCAGTAAAACACGGTTCTCCGGTAATTGTACTTGTCCTTCCTTAGCCTGGTCCCAGTTCAACACAACAACTAAAAATGAAGACTAAGAAAATATTGAATATTACATAAAATCTTTCATATTTTACTAAAAACATATAACATATAAAAACATATACACGGCAGTCATGAACATTTCCCTCTGAATTTTCCGCACGGAAAATAATTTTCAAAAGTGAAATTCTTTAAAAATCAATTTTTGTCAAAAGTTGAAAACTACTAGATTCGCTTTATTATAGCGTATTCTAGTCGAATCGACAAAAATATTCCTTTTTTGGGCATAAATATGGATATAAAAAATTGTGAAATTGGGGAAAAGGAACAAATTCAGCACAGATAACCATATTTTAATGCCCTAAGGGTATTATGTCTTAGTGAATGAGTTTGCAACATGCAAAAGGAAACGTAATAGAGTCACAGTTCCTTTTGCTGATCTGCATTGACTCGCACTTATCCATCTGGCCATGTATTTTTGAAAAAAAAGTACAGGCCGCATTTATTGACCAATTCGCAAAAAATTGAAGATTTTTTGGCCCTAGGGCGATCCCCTTTATTTTTGGTAAGAGTCCATTGATATTTGGATATTGCTGCAATATACACAGTATAATCTCGATAATTCGTACACCACAGGTTTCGGCTGTGGTGTGCCACTAGTCACACATCATCATATAGCCTCACCCATAACAAAAATCACATCATACTTATATTACACATCATCATTTGCATGCACACCGCATCTACAATCACCTCATCCATAGCCGACATCGAATCTGTGTTTAAAAACCTTGAAACTTACCTTTTTTTTTATTTTATTTTATTTTATTAATCAACTTTACAATAATTCTAAGCCATCAGGCCAATTAAAATGAATTACATTATATTACATATTTGTATGTCATCACTACTCAGTGTGCATATGAAATAATCCTATTTAGTTATTTAAATTGAATCCTTACATGTAAACAATAAATGGAATACATTATGCAAAGCGCAGATATGTCACTACTCCAAAACATGGCATTAAAACATGCCTTATTAATATTAAATATAGAAAGTAAAATTGAGATCACTAGCAACTAATTAATTATATAAAATCACGTAAATTCATTTTTATATATATTTACTATACAAAGAAAATTACGTTCCTGCCACAAGGCAAAAGCGCACAGAATGTATTGTACTCTACTTAGACTAACATAGGTTGTCTCACAAAGTGTCTAACAAGACGTTTTGAGAACGAAGTCGGGGTAATGCTAAAGTCTTTCAATTCATTCGGCAAGGAATTGTACAGCCGAGCAACACGTACCATAAACGAAAGATCCATGAGATGGTGAACTGTGGGAATCTCAAGTTGAAGGCGGCGGGATGAAGAGCAAAAAACGAAATCATTTACCAGAAATAGAGGGCACTGATGCTTAATGGTTTTAAAAAAACTAAGCATAAGACGAGTGTTCACAAATGCATGGAAGGAACAACCAAAGAAGTCCACCACGTAAGGTGTGATATGAACACGACGATTCAATTTATATACAAAACGAATAATTTTGTTTACGGCCAACTGAATCAAGTCAAAATTACACAAAGTTGACCCAGAATAAACTTCAAGGCAGTAAAGAAAAATAGGTAAAACCAAGGCATGAGCCAAGCATTTCCTAATGAAAAGCGGCAAAGCTAAATCAGTTGCATAGAGACTTCGAAGAGAGGAATTAAGTTGGGACACAACCATATTTATATGACAACAAAAATTAAGTTTGTCATCAAACAACACTCCCAGGCACAACAACTCGGAAACAAAGTCAATGTTCGTATTATTGTATCTAACCGATACTCCACTGTTCGTGAAAGAAGCAAAGAATATAGCTTTTGTCTTCGATGGATTCACAGTTAGAGAACTATTTATCATCCACCCCCGCAATGCCTCCATTGCATTATCAATCTTGGACTGAAGAACAGATATGAAACGACAATCACCTTTGAAAAGTAACTGTACGTCATCTGCAAAGGCGAAAGGTTGACACCAAAAACTTAATTCAGGGAAAAGATCATTAAGGAAAATAATAAAGAGAAGTGGCCCTAAAACTGAACCTTGGGGCACACCACTTCTAACAGGAAGAATAGAGCTCAATGCACCCCCAACACATACAAGCTGCTTTCTCTCAGCAAGATAAGAAGACATTAAGCAGCATGCACTTCGGGAGAATCCATACAATGAATGTAATTTATGTATCAACTTCGCATGATGCACCCTGTCAAATGCCTTCTCCAAGTCAAGGGACACCAAGACACTAAGTTTTGTATTGCCAAAACCGACTCTCACCGACTCCGTCAGACCTAACAAAAGCGAGGCAGTGCTTCTGTTCTTCCTGAATCCACACTGGGCATCATCAAGCATACTATTTCTCTCTAAATAAGTTGTAATTTGAAATTTCAAGACATGTTCCACAATCTTGGAGCAAATGGGCAAGATAGAAATTGGACGAAACTCTTGAACAGAACCAATAACATTTTTCTTTTTCACAGGAACAATTTTAGCCAACTTCCAGGCAACCGGAAATACCGACGTTGTTAAAATAGTATTAACCAAGGTAAGAAAATGACGAGAAACCAAAGGAATAACAATTTTTAAATACTTAAGAGTATAGCCATCCAACCCAGCTGCATTTGACTTTATAGAAGAGAATGCCCTCTCTAGATCCGAAACATCCACACAATGAAAAGAAAAACCATCTTCACCAACTTCCTGAAAATTATCGAAAGAAAAATATGAATCAAGTTGATTACTCGCAAACCTTGCATTCAACTCATCCACGCTTCCACTATACGTGTAGGATTTATCAGTGGAAAATCCATTGGATTTAAGCAAACTCCACAATTCCTTGTTACTGCGTCGACCTTCAAACAGTGACGAATGGGCATTTATCTTAGCTTTTCGTACAACGGATTTAGCCTTATTTCTAGCTTTACAAAAACTCCTCCAATCAATTCTACTTTTAGTTCTAAGATATTGTTTGAAAGCTAAATCCCTTATAGAATTGTGGTACGAAATCTCAGGAGACGAATACCAAGCATTCCGCGTGTTCAAAAACAATCTCCTCTTCCTAACTGGAAACAAGTGAAGAACTCGATTGAGACATCCATCAAGGCATTCCCACTGAACATCAACACTGTTCGAGGAGTACATAGCTGAAAAATCGAAAGAGGATACAGCCTCAAATAATGTCTCTTGACTCACTGCATCATAGTCAATATATTCAAAATACTGATCAGCCAATGAAACAGAAATGCTCAGAGACAAAAAGATAAATGCATGATCAGAAATGCCCGGACAAAAAAATTGACCAGAAAACACCACAGAGTCTTCATTGCTAAGTGCAAAAAAGTCCAACAAGGACGTAGAATCGTGCGCAACACTGAAGTGGGTGGGAAGCATATTATGCCTAACTGATATACATAGTCTTCTGCAAGAGTCTCTTACTTTGACTGATGACTCCAAAGAAAAAAGGTCATTGTTAAAATCACCCATTAACAAAACTTCATTATACCTCACTAGCAAATCACCAACATCCTGCTCAAAAGCCTCGAAATTTCCATTCGGAAGATAAACGACACCCACAAGAACTTTACGACTGCCTAGCAACAACTCCACGAACAGACTCTCTGCATTTCCATACTGACTACTTTTAAAAACAGTTTTATATTTTATTGATCTGGAAATATAAAACGCCACTCCGCCTCCTCTCTGTTCAGGTCGATCATTGCGGCAACATGTATATCCTGAAATTGATACCCTTCTAGATGGAACTGAAGGTTTGAGCCATGTTTCCGTCACCCCAACTACATGCAAACAACTATCCTCAACCACATTTCGTATCTCTGAAAGCTTAGACGAGTTACGGGTAAGATTAAAACTACGGCAGTTAAAATGCCCGACATTCAAATTATCACTATGGGCACTTAAGCTTGTACGCAAGAACGTATTATCGCAGGCAATGTTTCCCAAATTGCTATTAATCATTTCAAAATTTTGCGCCATTGGAAAAAAAATAATTAAAATAAAAAGAAATGTAACATGTATGCATACAAATAATGAAAGTGTATAACAATTGATTATCTGTTTTGCCAACACATGAAATGCAATTGAAATATTCACTATCCCAAACATTGCATCATCAGCAAAAAGACAACCAGCAGAAAAAATACAAAATGTTATTTGTTAAGAGTTAGAGACAATACAGTCAGAGACCGTAGGAGCTTCCCCGTTTATAGTGTTATCACATGCTTCAGGACCAAAGAAATGTTCACACTGGGACATATCAAATGTTTTAATCAATCCATTCAGTAACTCAACCTTCACCTTAGGCGTGTCACCATTTACAAGAACATATTTAAGAATCTTCTTCTTCTCTCGAAGCTTACGACATTTAAACACCAGCTTGGCAGCAGGAGGAGTAAGATGGTCATTCAGATAAACCCGCGAAGCAACATGTGTATTGAGTACATTGTTTAACGTTATGCTATTAAGCCGATGGTAGTTTGCCATAATAGCGTCTCTCAAATGTACAGTCGTGAACTTCACCAGCACAGCCTTGCCACCAAACACATAACAACAATGTTGTATCTCATCTGCACTCAGCTCAATATTACACAACCTTGCAATCTTTGAAACAGGCTCACGAAGATTACGAATAGACCTTGGTAACCCATTAATAATAATGTCCGCTCTATTCTGACGCCTCTGACGAATAAGATTTTCTTGCTGAATGTCTAAAATTTGCCTTTTTAGGTCACTCACATCACTATTAAGCTGAGCTACACTTTTTTGGCAGGCCAGAATTTCAGCACTGAGCTTGGAAGTGAATTCAGAAAACTCTAATCGAATGCTCCCAATAACACGATCGATCATAGCTTCATAATCACGCAAACACTGACTCATCTTTTCATTAAGTTGTTCTGTCACCATCGACGCAAGATCATCCATACACTGCTTCATCTTCTCATCAATAGATTCCTTCATGGATACTGCTAGCCTGTCAAGTATTTGCTGCATGTCGCATACACCAGGAGTAATGGAATTACGACTCGAGACGCTGTCACCAATCTGGGTCACAATACTTGAAGCACCAACACTTTGCCTAGGCACATTATTTTTATAATCTGCATCAGTAGACGAGGCAACTGCTGGCCGGACGGGAGCTTTGCGGCACTTGCTGCAAGTGTACTTAAAATTTCTGTCAGACCTGACTTTAGCAACATCAATATTGAGGCACTTTAGGTGGAAAAAATTGGGACATCCAGTGCATCCTACTCTATAAACACCTTTGCTTAAAATTTTATTGCATATTGGGCATGTAAACATCTTAGCAGGAGCCATATTTGTAGATACACTTTAAATGGCAACAAAACAACAACAATTCGCGGCCTTCAACACAAGTCAGCAACAGCAACAAGATTCCGGCAAAAAATCAACAGGCGACAAAAAATTCACCAACTGAACAACTCCACAATGATTCAGTATTGCAATCTCCAAAATAAATATATTTAGAGGCGGGATACTACAACATTTCTTTAATAAAAATTATTTTTTCCGCGGAGCTTACAAAACAATCAGCTGCTCATGACAAGTGCAAAAATCTTTGTGATACACTTCATTGTACATACCTACATACATACTTACATTTAAGAACCCTTTGAATTTGTGAAATAAAATTGTAAAAAAAATTGCATGGAAATTAAAACATCTTTTTATGGAAACAATAGTGGAAAAAAAGCTAATAGTGCGGTTACACTACAGTTTTTTGCCGGGTTAACCCACTTTATGAGGATTTATTGCTTAATCTGGTCAAATCTGCCAGATTTGCCATACAAAAATTAAATCCTATCACGACTGGGTTTATTTTAAATCCGGCACAAATCCACCAAAAATACAGTGTTGTATTCGGTATTTGTGCAAAAAAAATCCAACTCTACTCAAAAAGTACCAAAAGTTGCAACTGTTTTTGCAACAGAGTTTGTCGTGTTTTACACGTTTACGATTGGTCGCATGAGATTTTATGGAGTTAATAAATCTAAAGTTATTTGAAAATCATAAAATTATTTATTTTATTACATTAGACACTTCTTTAACAAAAAGTACGCTTAATACCATGATACAAAAATGTATCCCTGTGTGTAAAATATACCAATATGAGCAAAGAGGGGACGATATCTCATACGAGAAATTGTAAAAGTGTAAAACACGACTTTATTAGTTATTTTGTATGTATACGTAAACAAACAACAGCTGACAGTTTATATCCTCGAAAAGCTAAGTGTAACCAGCAAAGATTAACCCACTGGATCTATTAAACCCAGTGGGTTAACCTTCAATAGTGTAACCAGGGTATAAATCAATAAACGTTTGGTCCTAGTCGAGCCGAATAAGTGTGGTTAAGGAAGAAATACTTAACCTTTACAAAAAAGTGAAAGTCTCTGGAATTTTGAAACAACAATTACAACAAAACAGGGTGAACAAATTTGATTTAAAATAAAGGTTGGAAAAACAACAAAAGAAACAACCATTGAACAATTATTAACAAAAAACAACATTCAAAGAGAAAAAAATTAAAAGATAAAATTTACAACAACAAAAAGTTAAGGAAAAAAGCGGACGGACGTAAGCTATAAACCCCCCACATACTTACCCTAGACCCAACAATCAAGCAGATGAAAATTTTTTTCTCCTCCAAGAATTTGTTGTTGGACTTGAAAAAGTCGAAAGACTGCAACCGCCATTTTTTGATATTTTACATAAATTTCTTTTGAGAACATACGGACGGAGTTTGTAAATTGAATACATTTAACCTAAAACGAAATACATGCAAACAACACAGAAAACCAACTTGTGGAAAGTAACCTTTACATCCAAAATAATTTTGCTATATTATCTGGAAAAACAAATACATAACAACTGCTGAATATTTCATACATATCAGACATATTGGTTTTTCAAACAAATAACTTTGGGAACACAGTTCGTCGGTGTCATGCTTAAGTGTTCCATACGCCATTTCTTACTTTTTGAGATAAGGTGGTTTCTAGGGTTTTCCGGTATGCTCTTTCTGAATTTCTAGTCGGCTTTCTCCTATCTGATCTAGTTTCCGAGATATCCACGCACTGACACGAAAGCTTAAACTTTTTGCAGTTATGAAATTAATATTTTAAAAACTTACAAGTTTAAAACACACATTTCAAAAATCAGAACATTAATTTTCGATTTAGAAGTATTTTATTTATAGAGGCAAAGATGGAAAAATTTTTTGTCACTTTGTTCCATGTGATTTACCATATTTCACATTTGTGTCATAAGTGTGGATATGGAACAAATCGACAAAGTTCTTTTTTTAAAAAAATCTCTATAACTTTTATATTCCAATACATATTCCTCTGTATTTGTGCAAATATGTTCTATATATTATTTTTAATATTTCAAGTCAAAAATACAAATATTTTCTTTAGTCCGCTTCACGCAATCTCAAAACGGGCAAATGGCGTATGGAACATTTAAGCATGACACCAACGAGTTGGCGCCCTTGAAATACATAAGAACATTACATAAAGAGTTTGGAGGACAAGCGCCCAAAAAATTTTATGGTTAACTAACCTAAAATATTCAACACCTTAAAATTTTATTATCTCATACTAATCTATACATACACTTTGATACACAAAAAACCTTTAGAACTTATTTGAAAATTTGTTGGATGAAATATTTTGGTTTAACCCCAACATTTTTGCTGAAAATTTAAACATTTGTCTGAAAAGTTAAAACAATTGTTGGATTTCTTTTTGAGAAAAAATTTGGAAATTTTTGACCCAAAATAATTGTCTGATTGAAATTGTTTGCTGGGATTTTGCGACTCCTTAACTTGTTTCTGTACTAAGACATTTTTATTTTCAACTCAAAACACAATACTCGTTGAAAATTTTACCCTTTTGATATTGCAATCTTGTAATTTCTCCGAAATACTGTTTTTCGGAACTTTAATTTTTCTGGATAACCCAACACACATTTTTCTTCGACTTTTTTTTTGGAATTTTTTTGCGAATCTTGATTAAATTTTTCAACTTTTCTAAACATTTTATCTCGTTCTTCGCGCAAAACAAAAAATTATCGATTTGACTCTACAAAACATCTATTTGTTAAATTATTTGGGAATTAACAAAGACAAAATTTTTAGTCCCTGTTTTTTACCCACAAAATGGTTTGACCCTTTGATTGGACTACTTTGTCAATTCTTGCGAATCAGCAATTTTGTTCCAAAGTCAGACCCAATTTACTAAACAGGATGGCCAAACTTAATAGGGAAACTTTTGTAAATTGCCTTAATGATTTGAAAGATTATGCAGCAATTTTAAGTATAGCAAACACAGAAGATGATGTTCATAGATTAGAGGCATCAAGAGTCCAGTTAGATTCGATTTTTGAACAAGTAAAGATAGCGTATGTTGAATGCAGGGATCATGTAGTAGAAGAAGGTGAAAAACCGATAGACAAAAATAAGCTAAGAAATCATTGTCTAGAAGTTATTGACACGTATAAAAATGCTATAGGAGCTATTAATGGTCAAATTCAGTCAGTTAAGCAGAAAGAGGCTGAAGAGAAAGTTAAAAGAGAATCTCAGTTGACACAGAAGCTCAATACTGAAGTAGGATTTACATCAATTTCACGACATCCACCATGTAACACAGACACATTCAGTGGAGGCTACAGTAAATGGCCTACGTTCCGAGACCTTTTTACAGCGATATACAGTATCGGCCAAAACTAAAGCACCCCCTCAGTACATTTTTTTAAATGATAATTTTTTTAAGAAAACAAAGTAATAAATTTATTTTTTTTATTTTTCTTTTTTCTTATTTATATCTTTGTTATTGGAAAACACAAAAATAAGGAATTAAGAATTTAGTAAACAAAAGTTAAAAGTCAAAAAACATTTTAGGTCGCAAATATAAGCGGACAAAACTAAAGCACCCCCCAATTTGAGGTACAACAAAAACGATTGAAATTAATATTTCGTTGCGTATCCTCTATTCTGGATGATACAATCACATCTTTTAGGCATAGAGGATAATAAATTATTAATTATTGCAGGCGAAATAATTGATTTTCGGAAAATTTAGCTTAAATCCCCAAAATACTGAAAATGGGAAATTACCGTTATATAGGAGCTATACCCAAACGTGGACCAAGTTCAAATGGGTCTTCCAGTCTGGCTCCTTCATTTTTAGTCGATATGAAAAATTTTTTTGCTGGCAGAATAAGCCGGCGTCTGCCGTTTTTCTGTGAATCGTTCTTTTGGTAATTTTTAAACCTAAGCTATTTAGTATTTGACCAGAGGATGCTGTAGCATCATTTTTGGATGAATATGAACAATATCGGCTAATGTTTTGGTGTAGCCCCCTTATAGCAGTATCTTCCGATCTTCGGTATTTTGGGTATTTAAGCCACACTTTCCTACTAAATTAGCTGTAATTTGGTACTTAGCGTTCCCAGTGGTCACAAAACATATCCACAAAAAATCGTGGACCTGGGTTCACTTTCGGGTATAGCCCCAAATAGCGGTAACTTCCGATTTTCAGTATGTTGAGGATTTGAGCTAAATTTTCCGAAAATCAATCATTTTGCCCGCAATAATTAATAATTTAGTATAATCTATGCCTAAAAGATGTGCTTGTGTCATCCAGAATAGAGTATACGCAACAAAATATTGATTTCAATAGTTTTTGTTGTACTTCAAATTGTGGGTGCTTTAGTTTTGTCCGCTTATATTTGCGACCTAAATTTTTTTTTTTTTTTTTGAATTTTAACTTTTGTTTATTAAATTCTGAATTGTTTATTATTGTGTTTTCCAATATTAAAGATATAAATAAATAAAAAGAAAAATAAAAAATAAATTTATTACTTTGTTTTCTTAAAAAAAAAATATCATTTAAAAAAATTGTACTGAGGGGGCGCTTTAGTTTTAGCCGATACTGTATATCAAGAGAACAAAATTAAGTAATGTAGAAAAACTAGGAGGGTTGGCGTTTTTTGTTTGGGATGACGACTTCTATTTTGTTTTTCAAAATAGTCAGGCTTAATCCCATAGTCGTTGTTTTAATATTTTATTAAAACAACTTTAATTTATTAGTGGGAAAAATTGGCGATGTTTACCAAGCGATGTTTAAGTAAGTAAGGCAGGGAATACTATAGTTTCAGATCTCGCCACAGATCTTCAACAGTTCCCTTATTTCTTGTTTTTCAACAAGAAACTTTTTATACCCATGTGTCAAATGCTAGCTCAAACAGATACGTGCGCAAAGAAACACTCTGATCGAGAATTTCTTTGGCACTACCTAAACTCTAGCAACTTCACTTGCAAGAAAACCAAATTTTTCCCACTGCTATGCGTTCGTCGATTCTCGACGAAAAAGCACATAACTAATTGGTTGGTATTGCATACTACAGCAATAAACAACATTTTGACGGTGCCCGGTCTCACAATTAGGAGGGTTGGCGTTTTTTGTTTGGGATGACGACTTCTATTTTGTTTTTCAAAATAGTCAGGCTTAATCCCATAGTCGTTGTTTTAATATTTTATTAAAACAACTTTAATTTATTAGTGGGAAAAAATTGGCGATGTTTACCAAGGGGTAAGGCAGGGAATACTATAGTTTCAGATCTCGCCACGGATCTTCATCAGTTCCCTTATTTCTTGTTTTTCAACAAGAAACTTTTTATACCCAAGTGTCAATTGCTAGCTCAAATAGATACGTGCGCAAAGAAACACTCTGATCGAGAATTTCTTTGGCACTACCTAAACTCTAGCAACTTCACTTGCAAACAAAACCAAATTTTTCCCACTGCTATGCGTTCGTCGATTCTCGACGAAAAAGCACATAACTAATTTGTTGGTATTGCATACTACAGCAATAAACAACATTTTGACGGTGCCCGGTCTCACAATTAGGAGGGTTGGCGTTTTTTGTTTGGGATGACGACATCTATTTTGTTTTTCAAAATAGTCCGGCTTAATCCCATAGTCGTTGTTTTAATATTTTATTAAAACAACTTTAATTTATTAGTGGTAAAAAATTGGCGATGTTTACCAAGGGGTAAGGCAGGGAATACTATAGTTTCAGATCTCGCCACAGATCTTCATCAGTTCCCTTATTTCTTGTTTTTCAACAAGAAACTTTTTATACCCAAGTGTCAATTGCTAGCTCAACATCGCCAATTTTTCCCACTAATAAATTAAAGTTGTTTTAATAAAATATTAAAACAACGACGATGGGATTAAGCCTGACTATTTTGAAAAACAAAATAGAAGTCGTCATCCCAAACAAAAAACGCCAACCCTCTTAATTGTGAGACCGGGCACCGTCAAAATGTTGTTTATTGCTGTAGTATGCAATACCAACAAATTAGTTATGTGCTTTTTCGTCGAGAATCGACGAACGCATAGCAGTGGGAAAAATTTGGTTTTTTTTGCAAGTGAAGTTGCTAGAGTTTAGGTAGTGCCAAAGAAATTCTCGATCAGAGTGTTTCTTTGCGCACGTATCTATTTGAACTAGCAATTGACACTTGGGTATAAAAAGTTTCTTGTTGAAAAACAAGAAATAATGGAACTGATGAAGATCTGTGGCGAGATCTGAAACTATAGTATTCCCTGCCTTACCCCTTGGTAAACATCGCCAATTTTTTCCCACTAATAAATTAAAGTTGTTTTAATAAAATATTAAAACAACGACTATGGGATTAAGCCTGACTATTTTCTAAAACAAAATAGAAGTCGTCATCCCAAACAAAAAACGACAAACCTCCCAATTGTGAGACCGGGCACCGTCAAAATGTTGTTTATTGCTGTAGTATGCAATACCAACAAATTAGTTATGTGCTTTTTCGTCGAGAATCGACGAACGCATAGCAGTGGGAAAAATTTGGTTTTGTTTGCAAGTGAAGTTGCTAGAGTTTAGGTAGTGCCAAAGAAATTCTCGATCAGAGTGTTTCTTTGCGCACGCATATATTTGAGCTAGCAATTGACACTTGGGTATAAAAAGTTTATTGTTGAAAAACAAGAAATAAGGGAACTGATGAAGATCTGTGGCGAGATCTGAAACTATAGTATTCCCTGCCTTACCCCTTGGTAAACATCGCCAATTTTTTTCCACTAATAAATTAAAGTTGTTTTAATAAAATATTAAAACAACGACAACGAACTTTAATTTTCGATTTAGAAGTATTTTATTTATAGAGGCAAAGATGGAAAAATTGTTTGTCACTTTGTTCCATGTGATTTACCATATTTCACATTTGTGTCATAAGTGTGCATATGGAACAAATCGACAAAAATTCTTTTTTTAAAAAAAATCTCTATAACTTTTATATTCCAATACATATTCCTCTGTATTTGTGCAAATATGTTCTATATATTATTTTTAATATTTCAAGTCAAAAATACAAATATTTTCTTTAGCCCGCTTCACGCAGTTGTGACGCAAAACATTAAAATGGGATAATCTCAAAACGGGCAAATGGCGTATGGAACATTTAAGCATGACACCGACGAGTTGGCGCCCTTGAAATACATAAGAACATTACATAAAGCGTTTGGAGGACAAGCGCCCAAAAAATTTTATGGTTAACTAACCTAAAATATTCAACACCTTAAAATTTTATTATCTCATACTAATCTATACATACACTTTGATACACAAAAAACCTTTAGAACTTATTTGAAAATTTGTTGGATGAAATATTTTGGTTTAACCCCAACATTTTTGCTGAAAATTTAAACATTTGTCTGAAAAGTTAAAACAATTGTTGGATTTCTTTTTGAGAACAAATTTGGAAATGTTTGACCCAAAATAATTGTCTGATTGAAATTGTTTGCTGGGATTTTGCGACTCCTTAACTCGTTTCTGTACTAAGACATTTTTATTTTCAACTCAAAACACAATACTCGTTGAAAATTTTACCCTTTTGATATTGCAATCTTGTAATTTCTCCGAAATACTGTTTTTCGGAACTTTAATTTTTCTGGATAACCCAACACACATTTTTCTTCGACTTTTTTTTGGAATTTTTTTGCGAATCTTGATTAAATTTTTCAACTTTTCTAAACATTTTCTCTCGTTCTTCGCGCAAAACAAAAAATTATCGATTTGACTCTACAAAACATCTATTTGTTAAATTATTTGGGAATTAACAAAGACAAAATTTTTAGTCCCTGTTTTTTACCCAATAACAAAATGGTTTGACCCTTTGATTGGACTACTTTGTCAATTCTTGCGAATAAGCAATTTTGTTCCAAAGTCAGACCCAATTTACTAAACAGGATGGCCAAACTTAATAGGGAAACTTTTGTAAATTGCCTTAATGATTTGAAAGATTATGCAGCAATTTTAAGTATAGCAAACACAGAAGATGATGTTCATAGATTAGAGGCATCAAGAGTCCAGTTAGATTCGATTTTTGAACAAGTAAATATAGCGTATGTTGAATGCAGGGATCATGTAGTAGAAGAAGGTGAAAAACCGATAGACAAAAATAAGCTAAGAAATCATTGTCCAGAAGCTATTGACACGTATAAAAATGCTATAGGAGCTATTAATGGTCAAATTCAGTCAGTTAAGCAGAAAGAGGCAGAAGAGAAAGTTAAAAGAGAATCTCAGTTGACACAGAAGCTCAATACTGAAGTAGGATTTACATCAATTTCACGACATCCACCATGTACACAGACACATTCAGTGGAGGCTACAGTAAATGGCCTACGTTCCGAGTCCTTTTTACAGCGATATATATCAAGAGAACAAAATTAAGTAATGTAGAAAAACTAGGAGGGTTGGCGTTTTTTGTTTGGGATGACGACTTCTATTTTGTTTTTCAAAATAGTCAGGCTTAATCCCATAGTCGTTGTTTTAATATTTTATTAAAACAACTTTAATTTATTAGTGGGAAAAAATTGGCGATGTTTACCAAGGGGTAAGGCAGGGAATACTATAGTTTCAGATCTCGCCACAGATCTTCATCAGTTCCCTTATTTCTTGTTTTTCAACAAGAAACTTTTTATACCCAAGTGTCAATTGCTAGCTCAAACAGATACGTGCGCAAAGAAACACTCTGATCGAGAATTTCTTTGGCACTACCTAAACTCTAGCAACTTCACTTGCAAACAAAACCAAATTTTTCCCACTGCTATGCGTTCGTCGATTCTCGACGAAAAAGCACATAACTAATTTGTTGGTATTGCATACTACAGCAATAAACAACATTTTGACGGTGCCCGGTCTCACAATTGGGAGGGTTGGCGTTTTTTGTTTGGGATGATGACTTCTATTTTGTTTTTCAAAATAGTCAGGCTCAATCCCATAGTCGTTGTTTTAATATTTTATTAAAACAACTTTAATTTATTAGTGGGTAAAATTTGGGATGTTTACCAAGGGGTAAGGCAGGGAATACTATAGTTTCAGATCTCGCCACAGATCTTCATCAGTCCCTTATTTCTTGTTTTTCAACAAGAAACTTTTTATACCCAAGTGTCAATTGCTAGCTCAAATAGATACGTGCGCAAAGAAACACTCTGATCTAGAATTTCTTTGGCACTACCTAAACTCTAGCAACTTCACTTGCAAAAAAAAACCAAATTTTTCCCACTGCTATGCGTTCGTCGATTCTCGACGAAAAAGCACATAACTAATTTGTTGGTATTGCATACTACAGCAATAAACAACATTTTGACGGTGCCCGGTCTCACAATTAGGAGGGTTGGCATTTTTTGTTTGGGATGACGACTTCTATTTTGTTTTTCAAAATAGTCCGGCTTAATCCCATAGTCGTTGTTTTAATATTTTATTAAAACAACTTTAATTTATTAGTGGGAAAAAATTGGCGATGTTTACCAAGTGGTAAGGCAGGGAATACTATAGTTTCAGATCTCGCCACAGATCTTCATCAGTTCCCTTATTTCTTGTTTTTCAACAAGAAACTTTTTATACCCAAGTGTCAATTGCTAGCTCAACATCGCCATTTTTTTCCCACTAATAAATTAAAGTTGTTTTAATAAAATATTAAAACAACGACTATGGGGATTAAGCCTGACTATTTTGAAAAACAAAATAGAAGTCGTCATCCCAAACAAAAAACGCCAACCCTCCAAATTGTGAGACCGGGCACCGTCAAAATGTTGTTTATTGCTGCAGTATGCAATACCAACAAATTAGTTATGTGCTTTTTCGTCGAGAATCGACGAACGCATAGCAGTGGGAAAAATTTGGTTTTGTTTGCAAGTGAAGTTGCTAGAGTTTAGGTAGTGCCAAAGAAATTCTCGATCAGAGTGTTTCTTTGCGCACGTATCTATTTGAACTAGCAATTGACACTTGGGTATAAAAAGTTTCTTGTTGAAAAACAAGAAATAATGGAACTGATGAAGATCTGTGGCGAGATCTGAAACTATAGTATTCCCTGCCTTACCCCTTGGTAAACATCGCCAATTTTTTCCCACTAATAAATTAAAGTTGTTTTAATAAAATATTAAAACAACGACTATGGGATTAAGCCTGACTATTTTCTAAAACAAAATAGAAGTCGTCATCCCAAACAAAAAACGACAAACCTCCCAATTGTGAGACCGGGCACCGTCAAAATGTTGTTTATTGCTGTAGTATGCAATACCAACAAATTAGTTATGTGCTTTTTCGTCGAGAATCGACGAACGCATAGCAGTGGGAAAAATTTGGTTTTGTTTGCAAGTGAAGTTGCTAGAGTATAGGTAGTGCCAAAGAAATTCTCGATCAGAGTGTTACTTTGCGCACGTATCTATTTGAGCTAGCAACTGACACTTGGGTATAAAAAGTTTATTGTTGAAAAACAAGAAATAAGGGAACTGATGAAGATCTGTGGCGAGATCTGAAACTATAGTATTCCCTGTCTTACCCCTTGGTAAACATCGCCAATTTTTTTCCCACTAATAAATTAAAGTTGCTTTAATAAAATATTAAAACAACGACTATGGGATTAAGCCTGACTATTTTGAAAAACAAAATGTAGAAAAACTTTTCCACTTGATCCAGTAAACGACCGGAGAAACGAGAGAAATAGTCAGTCATGCACCACTTACAAACGATGGTTTTGAGCTGGCGTGGAAAAATGTTAGTGAGAGATATGAAAACAAAAGAATGCAGGTCAACGAACAGTTAAAAATTCTTTTTAATTTACCCAACGTAGCATTTGATTCAAGTAGCACAGTTCAGAGACTTCAACGTACCATATATAGTTGTATTCAGACTCTTGAGACCTCAGATGTTGATGTAAAGGGGTAGGATCCAATCCTCATTTATCTTTGTTCCTCGAAATTACCTCGATCGCTCTTAGAAGAATTCGAAAATTCTTTGAAAGATAGCAAAACTTTACCCACGTGGGAACAAGTCAACGGCTATATGACCCACAAATTTAAAACTCTAGAATCTGTTCGGAATATCAAGCCAACAAACACAACATTTTCTCAGCAAAAACCAGACTTTAGTAAAAAATCAAAATTTACCAGTAGCTTTCAGACCAATACGTGGTCTAAGTCTCAGTCACAACGGGGCAAACCTAATAAACAAATTTCGAATCTGCAGCCAAAGACCCAAAACACTGAAAATTGTCCACTTTGTAAAGAAATTCACTTCATAAAAGATTGTCCTCGATTTCTTGAAAAGACAGTGAATGATAGAATTCATTATGTCAAAATTTCTCATCTTTGTTATAATTGTCTATCGTCTCACCACGGCGTCAAAGAATGCAAAAGTCGGTTTGGTTTCCGGGCTTGCAATATGAGACACCATTCGACTTTACATAAGGGAACAGAAACACAAAATCCAAACTTAGCTAGAGATGAAGTACGCCCTAGTACTAGTGCTTCAGCTCTTACAACCACAACACTACACTCCACAGAACCAGCAAAAAGTACAACTTTGACTCTACAAGATCATAGAGTTTTCGAACATTACCCTAGCGCAACTTTGCTTTTCACGGCAATGGTGCAGGTCGAAAATAAAGGTCAATCCTATGATACCAGAGCAATTATTGACCCTGGATTGCAATGTACCTTCATATCAGAAAAAAACTTAAAAACAGATTGAATTTGCCTTGCAAGAAAAACTTAGTTCATGTAACAGGACTTAGCCAAATAGTATCTGAAACGTCTACCAAATCTTGTCTTTTCACTTTACGTTCTCGTTCAGACCCTAGTTTTGAATTAGATGTTTGGGCACCAGCCTTGAAGAACCTTCCGTCTGATTTGCCTTTACAGAATATTGAAAAGAGCAAACTCAAAGATATTATTGGTCTTAACCTAGCAGACCCCAAATTTCACATAAGTCAATCTGTTGATCTTCTCATAGGAATGGATATTGGACCCTTCATTTTTACAGTAGGGACACCAATGAAATCTCTTGGCTCTTTCCTAGCACAGCATACAGTATTCGGTTGAATAATAGGTGGCCCAATACCAGAATGCTCTAGAAATTCAAAAAACATTTCATTGTTGAACACAACCTCGATCGAAAAGATTATTACACGTTTTTGGGAGGTGGAAGAGCCCCAATCTGCGAGCAAAACTATCTTGAAACTACAAAACGAAATAAAGAAGGTAGATATATTGCTACCCTACCTTTTAAAAAATGCGAGGAGGGCAATTCTCGTAATATAGCTCTCGCACATTTCTATCGAATTTAGAAAAAGCTCTCAAAGACCCCTGTCATCAAAGATTCTTACGATAAAGCCATATTAGAATATTTAGGTTTGGGGCATATGAGAAAACTGTTGCCAGAAGAAATAGATCAGACCCCTAATTACTATCTGCCGCACCATGCGGTTATCAAACCAGATCGGTTGACGACTAAACTTCGCGTAGTATTCAATGCGTCTAGCCCCAATTCAAATAAAAGAAGCCTAAACGACAATCTTTACGCTGGGGCAATACTCCAGCAAGACCTGTTCTTACAAATATTAAAATGGAGGTTTTTTAAGTATGTTTGCAACGATAATGTCACTCAAATGTATCGGCAGATTCTTTTGGATAGAAATCAGACTCGATATCAGCGAATTCTGTTTAGAAAAACTCCTTCCGATCCAGTGGAAGATTATGAACTTTTAACAGTAACTTTCGGAGAGAATTCCGCTCCATTTTTAGCCCTTCGAACTTTAATGAGACTCGCCGAAGACATTAAAGAAACATACCCTAGAGCAGCTAAAATTATATTACTAAATTTATATGTCGATGATGTCCTAGCTAGAGATCATTCGGTACAGGAAGCATTAGAATCACGAAAAGTGCTAATTGCTGCCTTTGAATCCGGGGGATTTAAACTTGGAAAGTGGACATCAAATGAGCCCAAGATAATCAGTGATCTACCAGATGATCAACTGTTACCTCTCAATTGACTTGATGTTTATACGAACGCTTTTTTCCACTCACTTTAGTTTTCTTTTTTCAATTCAATTTTAGTCTTACACTTTATTTACAATATTTTATGTTAGGATAATTCAATAGATTGTAGGGTAGTCTAAATAGGCTTAGGTTGTATTTAGGTACATTATACCCCGTTTATATATAACCGGATTTAACAAACCGACTGGGCTTTAAATGTCAATTCCATTGCTTATATTTCAAACAAATCCTCATAAAGAAGGTTAACCCTGCAAAAAGCTCTAATATAAACAGCATATTAGAGTAGGTTTTATATTCACTAGGTTAGGTGTTCGTTTTAGGTTATATATATTGCAATATTACATGTAGGATTTTAGCTTTATGTAATATTGGACCTACGAGAGCTTAGGTCTGAAAAAAAATTAAGATCGTCTAGATCCTAATTAAGATCTTCTAGATCTTGTACGCGTTACTTTGTCGAAAAAGGACCGCGGACCCTTTTAAAACCGGAGTTCAATTATCAAAATTGAACTTAAGTGACACTTATCAAAAGTTTCGCCGCTCCCGAATTAAAAAAACCGTTTGTTGATTTAAGACGACTTTATTCACTGACAGTTGTTAAAAGAGTAAAGTTAATGTTGTGTTACAATCATAAACTAGATTACAAATATTTGCTTATTTGACATTAGCTTTTAATAATTTGTTGTTACCAAATTCTATTAAATTTGTCTGCACGCGTCGAGCGTTGCATTGGTTGACCGGAAATTGCATTTCTTGGGTTTATTGAAATCGGACAGACGGAATGTCTGCAAAGCAGTTTCATTGAGTTGGCTGCTTTTGCAACGGAAGTGTATTTTCTGATTTATTAAAATAATTAATTGGAATTTAATATTTGGGGCAGATGAATGTCTGCAATGTGCTTTTGCAACGGAAGTGTATTTTCTGATTTATTAAAATAATTAATTGGAATTTAATATTTGGGGCAGATGAATGTCTGCAATGTAGTTTAATTGGAATTGAGTTTAACAGAGTATGCAACTTTATTGTTGCTGAGCTTTAGTTTTATTAGGTAAAACAACATATTATGTGTTAACTCCTCCCCCTTTAAAAACGATTGTCCTCAATCGTTAGAAATATGGTAGGTCATCCACTTTTTGTGGCCCTGGTACTTGAACTTTGTTTTGAGTGATTGGGAGGATCTGTGTTAACCCGTGAATAGGGGCAATTGTATGAAAGACTACGTTTCGTCGTTTTTTCATGAAAAACCCAGTTATCAATAGACATATAGCAAAAATTGAAAATAGAGAGAAAATTGTATATTTGGTAACAACTGCTTCTGACTTGAGTTCATGGATGGACTTAGTATTATTAATATGCAAATGGTTTAACATTTCCAATGATAAAAGATTTATAAATTCATCTTCGACAGGCGTTTGTTGTATTGCTGGTGGATTAATTCTTGATAATGGAGCTTCTAAATTTTTGTACAATTTGTCATTAATGCGTAACGTTGCATTGTGGAATTCTATCAAAAATGTTCCATTTAAAGTCTTGTTATTTACTGTTCCACTGAAATCATTAAGAAAAATGACACCGGGTGAAATATTTTCTATCGGAGGAATATGATACGCGTTAGTTATTGGACAGGATGAATTCGATCCGTGTAGTAACGGTGGGATGCAAGTATCGTTGGAAATATTTACCAATTGGTCATTTTGACAAAATTTTACATGTTTTGTTACAACGCATTTGCTTTTTACGCCAAATATACTGTTATTATTTTTTATAATTTCATTAAACTTAGTACTTATAATTCTATTATTTCTTTTTACAGGTCTGATTAAAAAATTATGGAATATTTCTTTGCTAGTTAGAGGGATTACAATAATATATAAAAGTTTTTTCTGATTGTACAATACTTTAATTTTTGCAAATTCTAGGGCTTCTTCTATTGATGTAATAATAATGTTATCTTCTTTTATTTTTTCGAATGCAATTTTCATTTCTTCTTTATTTAACAAAAATGAGTTTACAATATTTTGTTTTGCCCATTGCATTGCGAATTTAATATTAGTTAGTTCTTCTTTTGTGAATCTAAGTTTTATCTGCATGCTGAGTGCAGCTTCATTTACATAGTTAGTATCTTGTTTTACTACTTTTGATATTTGATTTGTAATTTGGGTAAGGTTTTGTAATCTCTCTGTGAAAATATCATTTATGATTGTTTGTTGATTATTATTTCGGATTGTTTGGTCTAAATCATTTTTAATCAATTCAAAATCGTCGTGATCTGGAGATCCCGCGATATATTTCCAGGCTGTGCCTATCATATTAATGGCTCTTTTTTTCCTGTATGCTTCTACTGGCTCTATGGATTCGAGGATACCGTGTATTTGTGATATTTCGTGCGTAAGGAGTGGGAAAAAAGGATTGGATTTAGGTATGGCTTGTGTTATTTTCCATTGTATGTCATTAACGAGGTTCCTGTATCTGTCTATGTCTATGATGTGGATAATGTTAAATGTTCCATCCTGTACTTTAGCTGGACCATTGTGAATTGGTACAAGGTATGACTGTGTGAAGTTAAAAACATGCATGTTGATTTCTGAAGAGGTGCAAAGAAATGCTAGGGTTCTGTAAAAAGAAATATAAAGAAGGTCTCAGTTTTTAATGTTGCTTTTATGTACTACTTTTCCTGATTCTGTAAGAATAGTTGTAGAATGGTTTTCTTTTACTATCTCTTTTTTAAATCTTGGAGACAATTTGGTCCCTAGACCCTTATGGATTTTTACATAAATTTCGTCACCTGGGTCAAATTGTTTGATTGGTTCCCGATTTTTATTACGGGTTTTAAGGTCAGCTGCCTGTTTGTCTCGTAATCTTTGGATATTATCTTGTCTTGCTTTATCATACATTTCGGGGTCTATGCTAACTCGTCGTCCGAAAAATACCTCGAGTGGTCTTTGTCCTGTTGTGCTATGTATAGTATAATTGTATTCGTAAATTGCTCTGTCCAATAGTTCAAGAAACGTAGGGTATGTCCGTTCAGTTCGAAGGCAACGCATAATTTCAGCTAGGGTTGAGTGAAATCGCTCAACCTGACCGTTCACGACACTCGCGTATGGTGGAGCTTTGTAGATTTCTATTTCCAATTGGTCTTGTAACATAAAAATTATTGATGCCGAATTAAAGGATTTCTCATTGTCAAAAACTATAATTTTTGGAACACCGAATAAAAATACTAATTCTCGTAAAGGTTCTCTTATATCTTCAATGGCTCTTGACTTAAAAATTCTACCCTGCGCGTATTTTGAAAATTTATCCAATGCTGTGAGGACAAGTTTATTCTCCGTTTTGAAAATATCAATGTGAAGGATTTCTCCAGGATATGAAGGTATTGGTGTTTCCCTTAGTTCAGGCTTCGGTGGATGCCTGTCGTATTTGTTTTCTTTGCAAACAGTACATTGCTTTACGATCTTGTTAATTTTATTGTTCATACTGGGAAAATAATATTTTTCGAGAATCTGTATTTTTTTTTCTCTGGCATTTCTATGAGCTCTTTTGTGTGTGCTTATAATTATTTCATCCTGTTGGTTACTATCTTTAATATCTTCAACTTGGAGGTTCGTAAATCTAATGCGATATTTTGCAAAGTGCTGTGGGAAAATTTTTTGAATTTTTCCCATTAATGTCTCGGGTGCTTTGATGCCATTGATTACAGAGGGATTTAAGTAATTTTTCAGAATTTGGATTAACTGATCAGGGGTATAATCTATTCCTGGAAGTATATGCCTGTGGATGGTTGGGAATACAATATCGAACTGACAGGAGTTTGTTGCACTAGGGTCAAAGATTATCTGATTCTTAAAAACGTTTATTGGTGCTTCGACACTATAAATAAGGTTATGTGAGGAACTATCGTCACTATGTGTCATTTCCGACATAGAATTAACTTGCGATACTTCAGGCACTCTGGATAGGGCATCTGCCACTACGTTACTTTTTCCTGGTTTATAAAAAAGCTCGTAGTCGTATTCTTCCAATATGGCTTTCCATCGCTTCATCTTGTTATTATTGTTTTTATTACTGAGAGCGTAGGTGAGTGGCTGGTGGTCTGTGTATATTTTTACTTTTGCTGTTCCATATAAAAAATTCCTAAGACTGTCAAGGGCCCAGACGATAGCAAGCATTTCCTTTTCGTTCGCCGCGTAATGCTCTTCTGCCTTATGCAGAGTTCTTGATATAAAGGTAATGGGCTTGTCTCCTTGAGACAAAACTGCTCCGAGAGCATAATCTGACGCATCAGTTGTTAGCTCGAAGGGATTGTCATAATTTGGATAGTACAACAACGTATCTCTTGATAGTAGAGAATTTTTTATCTTTGTAAATGCTTCCTCCTCTTCGGTATTAAATTTTATAGAAATTTTAGACGACTGTTTTTTTTTTTGATATTCGACCCTCTTCACCTCTCAAAAGTGACGTCAGTGGTTTTGCCAATTTTGCAAAATCTCTTATAAAACGGCGATAATATCCCGCAAGGCCTAGGAAGGATCGAAGTTCTTTAATAGTTCTGGGTTGGGGAAAGTTTGCAATGGCTTCAACTTTTTTTGGGTTAGTTTTTATACCTGCCTCGGATATTATAAATCCGAGAAATTCCACTTCTTGTTTAAAAAAATAACACTTGTCCAATTGGACTTTCATATTTGCTTCTTCTAATGTTTTGAAAACATTATGAATATCACGAATATGGTCCTCTTCGGATTTGCTGTATATAACTATGTCATCGATATATACGTAGCATATTCTCCCTATATGTTCGCGGAGAATATCATCGAGAGCTCGTTGAAATATCGACGGGGCATTTTTAAACCAAATGGTAAGCGAGTGAACTCGTATTTGCCATTATTAATAGAAAATGCAGTTTTTTCCACATCAGAGTCTTTTAACGTAATTTGATGGAAGCCGCTTTTTAAATCCAACACAGAAAAGAATTTGCTATTTCCTAACTTCCCTAAAATATCGGATATTTCAGGAATCGGATATCTATCTGAGATTGTGACAGAATTTAGTTTCCTATAGTCTATTACCATCCTTATTGTTTATTCCCTTGGGAGTCAGGCTTTTTATCAACTATCCATACAGGTGAATTGTATGGTGATCTTGATGGTTGTATGATTCCATCGTTTAGCAACTTTTCCACTTGCATCTCGACTTCACGTTTTAATGAAGCCGGATAAGGGTAAAATTTGGTATACACTGGAGAATCATTTGATGTACGGATCTCTCCAACTACCTTAGTTGTGTAGGTTAATTTCTCGTCTGGCTCTGCGAAGAGCTTAGAGAATTTATCTATTAAGAGATTCATGGCTTCCATTTGCCTAGGGTTCATATGGTCGTCAAGTAATTTTATAGTATTTACACTTTGGCTAACATGTTGTTTAAGTCGAACCTTGGTATGCTGGCGAACGATCATATAATTTTTATTTGTGTAAATGACTGCGTCTAAGGCTTTTAGACTGTCATTACCTAGAATGCCATGGAAAGATTTTAGACTAGGCATTAAGTAGAATTTAAGTTTATCATCTAATTTGAAAAGGTTTATGTACGTGTGTGATATAATTTTTACATCGCCTGCTACAGATTTTGCGAAAAACGGAATTTTGTTTGGGATTATTTTTTTTACTAAGTCCGGTTGGATGTAATTTTTACTAGATCCTGTGTCAATTAAAATTTTTAAGATTTTTCCGCTCTCCGTTCGACATTCAAAATATGGAAGCGAAGAGCTTGTCATTCTAAAAAATGAATGTCATCAAGCTCCAAATCTGTTTCATTGTCTGGTATATTACTTTCAGAATAAGGGTCATAGGAATAGTTTTCCTGATCTTGGTCGTAATTTTGTGACGTTTCTTGTTCTGTAAAATAATCCTCATAACTAATGTTGTCGGGCTCGAACGTATCTGGTGTATCTGTATTTATATGGAATGTTCGTTGTGCCTTCGGTGGACTAACGTTATGGTTTGACGATGGATTAGGGGGTCTTTTACCGAGGAATTGATGTTGATGTGGTCTATTTGAATAATTGATTTGCTGTGAACGAATACTACGATCGACATCCATTGGTTCCGCTGGCTTTGGTGCCGTTGGGCGTGGTGGAGGCTGTTTCGGGTGGCCGAAACTTGGTGTACCAATATTGTAATTATTGTTCATTTTAGGAAGATTATGTGGGTTAGGTATGTAGGCTATGCTTGGGTGGAACTCTTGTTTTGAAAATTATATTTCTGGGTCGGAGATGTTTGATGATGGCTTTTTTTAATTGGCTGAATATTTTGATTTTGGGCATGATTAGTGCGGAATTTCTGGTTTTCCAGTTTGAGGCACAAATGAAGAGCCTGGGGTAAATCCGCAGGTTCTCTCATTCCTAGCAATCTTGGTAGATCCCCATTTAATCCTCTTACAAATGTATCGAGAGCTTTGTTTCGATAAGTTTGTGTTAGTAGACTTAGAGCCTCATTTCCAGCCTCTAATCCTCCTAGTTTGTTTAGTATCAAAGATAAATGTGAATAAACTGCCTGATAAAATTCTTGAACCGTTGAGTTTCCTTGAATTAGACCTGTCATTTGGTATTCTAACGTTGATACATCTCGTTTGTCGGCGTAGTGTAAGGTAAGGCACTTGGAAATTGCTGGCCAATCTAAAGGAGTGTTGTACGACTCTAGTGCTATGTCTGCATTACCTACAATTTTATTCCTAATTATGTTCAAAATACCATAGTATTTCGGGGTACCTTTCAGATTTTCATAGATTTTTAAAATTCTTTCCACACTTTTTCTCCAGGAGTTGAACTCTCCTGGTTTTCCCGAGAATTCCCTTAGACATTTAACAATGTCAGGGATTTTCTCTAAATCTCCTATATTGCCTAAATGTTCCGCGTCGATAGATTGGTCTACCGTGCTTGTATGAATGGCGTGCGGGTTTAACGCAGCCTGTATCTGGTTATTAACAATTTCGAGAATAAGATTTTTAAGGTCTGTCAAGTTTATTTGTCCTTCGTTCCTGTTAGGTTGTGTTGGGGGATGTGAAGGATTTGGGGGGGGACATTTAGGATGGGTGGTCGCACTAAATAATTGGGATTTGCCATCTTAATAAGAAGCTAATTTTGCCAAGTACAAATTTAGGATATTTCACAGAGATTTTTATTGTTTATTTTAAGATAAATCGACTATTTTCTTTTTCTTATTTCTTCAGAGAGGACATGAGATTGTATTAATTCAAATATATATGGTTTCTATTTCTATATCTATTATTGTAAATAGTAATTATATCTTACGATAATAACAGCAAAGTTGTCATCTTGGGACTGTGGGTATATAGTGGGTTTCGCTTCAATATCTCGGCTTCTTAGATTTCTTCCCTTCCTTCAATATTTGGCTTATTGTGGCACTGCCTCGTTTTAATATCTCGGCTTATTAGATTTCTTTTCACTTTTTAATAGTTGGCTTATTGTGGCACTGCCTCGCTTCAATGTCTCGGCTTTTTTAATATTTCGATTATTGTGGCACTTTAGATTTGTTTCCACTTTTCACACTTTTTACTTTTTAGTTTAGGTTTTTGTTTTCAATGTTTTTGTTCTTTAAAACATTTACTTTTTTGCACTTTTTTATTTTTACTTTTTAATAAAGGTTTTGCTTTTTTTTCAATGTGTTTATTTATTAGATGTTTTTTTTTTTTTTAAGTGTTCACTTTTTTTGCACTTTTTGTACTTTTTAGTGAAGGTTTTGCTTTTTCAAAGTTTTTTTCTAATTATTAGATGTTTTCTTTTTAATGTTCACTATCATTTGTTTTCACTGGTGAAGCGGCTTGCGTTCAACGCGTCCCTTTCCTTAAGTACTCGGGGGCCTCTTTCTTCACACTTTTTTTTTTAATTTTGCTCGGGCGCCAGTTAGACCTACGAGAGCTTAGGTCTGAAAAAAAATTAAGATCGTCTAGATCCTAATTAAGATCTTCTAGATCTTGTACGCGTTACTTTGTCGAAAAAGGACCGCGGACCCTTTTAAAACCGGAGTTCAATTATCAAAATTGAACTTAAGTGACACTTATCAAAAGTTTCGCCGCTCCCGAATTAAAAAAACCGTTTGTTGATTTAAGACGACTTTATTCACTGACAGTTGGTAAAAGAGTAAAGTTAATGTTGTGTTACAATCATAAACTAGATTACAAATATTTGCTTATTTGACATTATGATTTTCCATGAAATCATGTCACTTAGCTTTTAATAATTTGTTGTTACCAAATTCTATTAAATTTGTCTGCACGCGTCGAGCGTTGCATTGGTTGACCGGAAATTGCATTTCTTGGGTTTATTGAAATCGGACAGACGAAATGTCTGCAAAGCAGTTTCATTGAGTTGGCTGCTTTTGCAACGGAAGTGTATTTTCTGATTTATTAAAATAATTAATTGGAATTTAATATTTGGGGCAGATGAATGTCTGCAATGTGCTTTTGCAACGGAAGTGTATTTTCTGATTTATTAAAATAATTAATTGGAATTTAATATTTGGGGCAGATGAATGTCTGCAATGTAGTTTAATTGGAATTGAGTTTAACAGAGTATGCAACTTTATTGTTGCTGAGCTTTAGTTTTATTAGGTAAAACAACATATTATGTGTTAACTTGTACAAAGGATTTTATTTAGGCAATTTTTCATGTTAGTTTTATTAGCAAAATTCACAATTTCTTGTAGGCAAAGATTATAAACTAGATCACACTAGGTTAAGTAGGACAATTCACTGTATTTTAAGTAGGTTTTAACTAGGTATTTTTGGATATTTTAACTAGGTAAATTGTAGGTTTTTCTTGCAAAATTCTAGGATTAAATAGCACAATTTTTTTGCTTAGAATTAGCAAAAATTTAGGGTTTTAGTTTAGGCAAATTTTTAGATTCTTAGTTAGCAAAATATTTAGTTTTTAATTTAGGTAAATTTTTAGGTTTTAATTAGCCAAATTTTTAGGTGTAATAATTCGCAATTTTTTAATTTAGGTTAAGTAAAACAATTTACAATTTTTGTGTTTTGTACTTTATGTAAAAAATCTCACTGTGTTGTAACTTTATGTTTAACTTGTTACTGTTTCAATGTTATGTATGTGTTATTTATTTTCAATTTGTCACTGGCCACGGGGTATGTTATTTATGTCGAGCGTGTTCAAAGGGTTTTTTCGAAGTGAAGTTTTGCATCGGCGAAATGCATAACTTTGACTTTTTGCATCGCTTATTTACCTTTTGCCATTCTTATTTACCTTTTCCTGATTGGAATTTACCGGTGGATTTATGGAATGTTCGTATGTATGCGTGAGTATTTACGCTCTCTTTAAAGGCCAAATTACGCAGCCGTACCATTCTCCGATACGCCGCCGTTGAACTCCATAAAGCCGCCGGCAAATGTGCATACTAAATATAGGCGTCGCCTCAAACATTCTCCCCCCGTGACCAGTGTATCTTCCCCGAATTCAGTCATCAATTGGCAGGCTGCGTATGGGGCCGGAAAATACGATGCCCTGTGCAGTTTGGTAACCATAGACATCGCCCAGGCCGGTTGCTGTTCGGGTACTTCGTATGATGGTGGAATACACATCGGCTCCCAGCTCAACCTCTATCGCAGAATTGGAGCGGGGGTCAAAATCAGCCAGCTGATTTTTGTCAAAATTGCGGGTTGGGACTTCAATTATGGCTTCATTGTATGGTCTGGTGGGTAAATCTTCGGTGACACGAGCGTTAACTTGCAGAGACCAGTTGCTGTGGGGGTTTCTGGGCTGTATTTTAAAGCTCGTAAACCGCTGCCCCTGGTACCGAAACGACCGCAGGCCCAATCTTTGGAAGAAGGCATACGTAATTCTTGACATGGAGCTGGTTTGTCTCAATAGCGCCCGTACCGTTTTCCAGCTCTCCATGCTCTCCGCCGTGATCCTTATCATTGCCGTGTGGACCAGTACCAAGTCCCAAGCGAACGGCCTATTGTCTTCGGTTGGCACCGGTCGGAGAGGGTCTTCTAATTGCGGGGCTCCATGGATCAATGTGTGGTGGCGGTAATCGCAACGACGGCAACCCACAAGAGAGGGGCAGTCAGGTGCCAAATGACTGCGGGCGAAACAATTCCGGCAATAACTCCTTCTCTCGATTGTCTCGTACCTCTGGTAAGGGGACTGATCTAGGAAACCCGGCAGGAGCTAAGGGCATGGTCCTGCTGGCAGAGCCAGCAGGTATACTGCCAGTGACTTGGGCGACCCCTCCTCTCTTCCCGGTTAGCTCGCCTCTGATTGGACCTGCTTCTTTCTGGGCTTTCTGGGTGTTCGTTCCGACGACCGGGGCGGTCATTTCTCTCAGCGACTTGTCGTTGGTTGCAAAGGTAAGCTGCCATATCTGTAACGAAAGAGATGTGAGTACCGTGTTTTTGGGTGAGTACGTAACCGACTAGTCAGTCGGAGAAAAGTTTGACAACTTTTGCAATGGGTCTACTAATTATGCCACCCGAAGTCCGTTCATCCACAACCCTAACATTTTGATCAGAACCGGGGTATGTTTTCTCAATACGACCCATTTTCCATTCTTGCGGGGCTAATCTATCATCTCTTATCACGACTAAATCTCCTTCTTTAAAATTTTCTTTCTCATACTTCCATTTGGTTCTTCTGTGAAGTTCATGGAGATACTCGATTTTCCATCGGTTACAAAAATACTGAGAAATAACCTTCTTTTCCAACGATTAACTAAACTAAGATCAGTATCGGACATGTCGGGCTCCGCAGGAGCTAAAATAGACGTGCCTATTAAGAAATGACCAGGTGTTAAGGTTGTGAAGTCATTGGGGTCGTCGCTTGCCGGACTGAAGGGTCGCGAATTCAAACAAGCTTCGATACGCGTTAATATAGTAGTAAACTCTTCGAAAGTGAAATTCATTTTGGGTATACTTTTCTTCAGATGGAGTTTGAATGATTTCACTCCGGCCTCCCACAAGCCACCCATGTGAGGAGCGCCAGGCGGTATAAATTTCCAATTCAAATTTTGATGACAATGACTTTGTATTGTGCTATTTTGTAAGTTTTTCATAAAAGCTACACGATCTCTTTTTAGTAGGTCGACGGCGCCAACAAAATTTGTCCCATTGTCTGAATAAATACAAGATGGGCAACTACGTCGGCTTATGAATCTGGCAAAAGCGGCAAGGAAAGCATACGAAGACAAGTCACTCGTTGGTTTTAAATGTATAGCTTTAGTCGCGAAGCAGACAAAAAGGCAAACATATCCTTTAATGAGGAAACAGTCCCTTCCAGAATAGCTTTTAATATTGAAGGGTCCCGCAAAGTCAACTCCGGTGTTGGTAAATGGTCTCGACCAGAAAGTACGTTCTGGTAGAAGTGCGGCCATTATTTGATCTTGAGTCTTCTTTTTGTGAATTATGCATACCTTGCAATTCCGAATAGTCTTTTTGACCAGCGACTTGATTCCGAATATCCAGAATTCAGATCTTATCACTCGGATCATCAACTGATTGCCTCCATGCAATGTAATTTTAAGAATGAAGTCCACAAGCAACTCACTAAAAATTGCTCCATGCGGGAGTATTATTGGATGGCGTTCATTGTAAGTCAGAACACCCGATTGTACCAATCTGCCATTGGCTCTCATGATTCCTTTTGAACCTATGAAAGGATTCAAGGTCAGAAGTGGCCTTGTGGGAGAAATTCGAGTCTTTTTTTCCAATAATTCGTATTCGTTTGGGTAGAAAAGTCTTCGAGTTTGCAATATACTCGAGCGATTCCATCCTGGATTTCTGTGTGAGAAAGATCCGTAGATAATGCTCTTAGATGTTGTCGATTTTGTCCAGTGTTCTTCCAAAATCGCAAAGCATATGCATATGAACGATAGACTTTAAAGGGTCATCTTTTTCTTGAAACAGTGTGAGGGTTTTTACCGCTTTCGCTTCCAAGTTTGTATCAGTTGTAACTTGATGTGACGGCCACCGATCATCGGGCATTTTTAACCAGTGAGGTCCAGCGAGGTGATCCAGTGACAAGGCTTTTTTAACCATGCTAAAACAATGGTAGAGTCAGTCCAGAATTGCGTAGAATAGTTGGATATTTGCAGGTTATCCGTTATTGAAACTGCCAATTTCGAAAGAAGAACTGCTCCACATAATTCGAGTCGTGGTATTGAAAGTTTTTTAATCGGAGCTACCCGAATCTTAGCTGCTAGCAGGAAGGCGTGTGTAATTGAGTCTGTATCTTCAACTCGGATATATATAGCAGCACCGTATGCGCTTTCCGAAGCGTCACAGAAGACATGAATTTCCACAGAACTTGTCAAAGAGAAATTTATCCATCTTGGAACTTTGAGAACTTCGATATGTTGACTATTTTTTACAAAGTTTTTCCAATTCATTTGTGTCATTGGCTTCAAGGTGTCGTCCCAATCTATTTTGTCCAGCAGGATTTGCTACATTACCAGTTTTGCTACGACCACTACTGGTGCTAGCCATCCGCATGGGTCAAATAACTTGGCAATGGTTGATAACACTTCTCTTTTAGTGTATCTATCTTGTTTTTCCATTATTGGAGGTGTAAATGAGAAGAAATCTCCAGAAATATTCCATCGTACACCCAACGTTTTCTTAGAAGCATCTTCCGAAATATCAAGCCAGTTTAATGGCAATAAATTTTCTTCCGGAATATCTTTAATCACCTTGTGATCGTTTAAGGCCCATTTCATGAGCGTAAATCCAGCAGAGTCCAAAGCTGCGACTAATTCCATTCTAGATTTTATCGAATCTTCAAGCGTATGACCACCCGCCAGTACATGATCCACGTATAAATTGTTTAAAATTATGTCGGCAGCTCTTGGATACAAGTCTTTAACATCCTGTGCCAATTTTATGAGGGTTTTTAATGCCAAAAATGGCGCGCAGTTCACTCCAAATGTCAGAGTCAGCAACTCATAGTCTTCAACAGGGTCAGATGGCCTTTTTCTGAAGAGTATTCTTTGGTATCTTGTTTGACTTTTGTCCAGCAATATTTGCCTATACATCTTGGTGATGTCGGCATTAAACACGTACTTGAAAAATCTCCATTTGAGAATCTGTATTACTAAATCCTGTTGTAGAATGGGTCCAGGAAAAAGTATGTCGTTTAAACTTGTTTTGTTCGATGTTGGACATGAAGCGTTGAACACGACTCTCAATTTCGTAGTGAGTCTATCTGGTTTTATCACTGCGTGATGCGGGAGATAATAATTTGGCATAACGTTAATCTCGTTTTCCACAACTTTTTGCATATGACCAAGTTCAAGGTACTCAAGTATTGAAGTGTCATATTGTTCTTTAATATCTGGTGTTTTCAAAAGTTTTCTCTCCATCCTGTAGAATTGGGCTAAGGCAATATTTCTTGAATTCCCCAGTTCCTCGCATTTTTTGAATGGGAGAGTCACAATGTATCTTCCTTCTTGATTTCGTATTGTAGTTTCAATGAAATTCCGCTTGCAGAAATTGTCTTCTTCTGACCGTAAAACTTTTTAGGTGTCTCTTCCACCTCCCAAAACTGTGTAAGTATTTTCTCTCTAGATGTGGTAGCAAGTAATGAAATTTGTTTCCTTCGAATCGTATTTCCAGGAATGGGACCTCCAATAATCAATCCAAACTTGGTCTTTTGTGTTAATATTGTTCCAAAAGTTTTCATTGGAGTCCCAATTGTGAATATTAATGGTCCTATGTCCATTCCAATAAGTAGATCGATGGGTTGACTGACATAGAACTTCGGGTCAGCCAGTTCTGATGATGTAGCGTCTCTAAGTTGTGTTTTTTCTAAGTTCTGCGGCGGTAGATTCGAAGGTAATGTCTTTAAAACTGGAGCCCACACTTCCAGTCTAAAACTAGGCTCATATTTGAACGCATAGTGAATAGGCAGGATTTGGTTGAAGTTTCAGAAACAAACTGACTTAGACCAGTGACATGTACTAAATTGCTCCTTGTATGCAGCTTCAAGAGATTCTTCAATTTTTCCGAAATAAAAGTTGACTGTGATCCTGAGTCGATCAGGGCTCTGGCATCGTAAAGTTGTCCTCTGGTCTCTATTTGTACCATGGCTGTGAAAAGTAGAGTTCTTCCAGATTGTTGTCGATTAACTTGATTGTCTTGGAGGGTCAAGGTTGTAATCGTATTTGGTGCAAGGTTTGTAGTGGACTGTAATTGAGTGGTAGTAGCGGCGACACTAGTAGTAGGTTGTATCTCCACTTGAGCTAGGTATGAATTTGTTAACTGGATTTCCGTTCCCTTGTGTAGCAAAGTATGATGTCTCAAGGTACAAGTATCACAACCAAAGCGACTTTTGCAATATTTAACTCCATGGCTAGATGACAGGCAGTTATAACACAAATGTGACGTCTTCACAATATGAATTCTATCATTGATGCTCTTCTTCAGAAACTCGGAACAATCTCTAATGAACAATCTAATTTGCAAACTTGACATGATTGTCTATTTTGACTGCTATTTTGTGTTCTCTTTTGTTGATTTTGTTGTGAATTAGGGTTTCCTCCAACATTACTCGGATTCCTTGAAGTATTTGTTTGAAAAGTATTCAAAAATCTAGGTTTATAGTGCGTAGGCTTATTCGGCTGAACAAATTTTGAGGTAGAAGGCTTTATATTTCCAACTGATTCCATTGTTTTGAATTTATTTGTCAGGGAATTGTCAAATTGTTCCCATTTTGGAAGTACTGTGCAATTACTAAGAGATTTCTCGAACTCCTCCAGAAAATTCCTTGGTAATTTAGAAGAACAAAGGTATATCAGTAGTGGATCCCATCCTTTTACGTCCACTTCAAGCATCTCCAGTGTCTGCAAACAGCTATTTACTGTTCTTTGAATCGTGTAACTTGAGTCGATGGATACCCCAGGCAGATTAAAAAGACATTTTATTTGTTCATTAACCTACATACTTTTGTTTTCATATCGATCCGTAAGGTTTCTCCACGCTAATTCAAAACCGTCATTGGTTAGTGGCACATGACTAATAATTTCTCTTGCTTCGCCAGCTCTTTTTTGTTTCAGGTGAAATAGTTTTTCCACGTTGCTTAATTTTGATCCTTTTATATAAATTGCAGTGAATAAATCTCTAAATGTGGGTCAATCGCTATAGCCTCCCTTGAATATGTCGGTGTCACATGGCGGCAAACGTGATATTGATTTTACATCTTCCTCCTTTCCTTCTGGAACACCACAGATTCTCTTTTAAATGTTTCCAAAGGCTGCTTATCAATGGCACCTTTTAATTGTTTATTGATTTGACTTGGAGCTTTCTTGTACGCATCCATCGCCTCCATATACTTTTTCCTCAATTTGTTTTTGTGAATCACCTTTTCTGCTTCGGCTGGCTCGTGATCTCTGCATTCCATATAACTCCTTTTCACTTGTTCCCATGCTGAATTCAATCCCAAGCGAGTTGTCTGAAGTTGAATGATGTCCAAAAGATCGTTAACGCCATTCTTATAGTTTGAGTCTTAGCTTTTCTTTAATTTTGTAGGTAGCAAAATTACGAAAGTATCCCAAATGAGAAGGAATTACTTTGTTCAGGATTTAAGCTTTACAAAATCTTTGAAAAACAAAAATTAAGAACGCGTTTTCCTTTAAAAAATATCGTCGACAACGAATTTTGGATTTATTCAGATAAAACTTCCCTTGTTAATCAAAAAATAGACGAGAATTCCAAAAATTTATGAAAAAAACTCCAATAATTTTCGCAATTTGCTTGACTGTTGTTCAGTTTTCCAATCCAGTGCTTGGTGAAAATTTGTATTTTTCCAAAAAAAAAGAAAAATACTTTTGATTGAATTCAATTCCGGACAATGAGGAAGCAAATACGCCGGGTCACAAGAGATCAATAACAGTAAGGTGTAAATGAGGAGAAACTTTCCGATAAACTAAAAAATATCTATCCAAACTGAGGGCAAATTTGAATGTACTTCACAAAAGACGCCAAAGAAAGGTGAAATGTGTAAAAAAGTTTATACAGACTTGCTTGATTCCAAAAACTCAAAAGAATTTCCAAAAATCAGTAAACTTGTTTACTAGTCAATATGAGAAAACGAGTATATGGCTATTCCGTTTGATTATCCAGAAAAATAAATCCAATCGACAAGACGTAATTGCAACAGAATATTATTTTTTAAATTTCTAAAAGTTATCCAAAAAAACTTGAACGGTTGTGAAAATGTATGCTGGGTTATGGATAAAAGTTCAAAGAAAAGTCCGTTTTTTTCTAAGTGTCTCAGAAACTTAATAAAATCGCTTAATATCCTTTTGAAGGAGGATTTTAAATTGCATATGACATAAATTTTCCTTTAATCAATAGTTTAGTTGAATCGAGTCAAAATATTTGTCTGAGTCAACAAATATTTTAAAAACTGCTTAAGTTTTTCCAAAAATCGCAGTGAAATTTTAACAACGTTATGATTTGGTTCAAAAATGTCAAAGAAAATCCCAAAAGATTTCCAAAAACCTTTCCAAAAGTATAAGTTTCACCACAAAGTGGTTATGCACAAGAATATACCAGCAAAATACTTCAGCAATAACTCGCTGAAGATATTTTGGGTCACAGAATTTTTGCTGAAAATTTGGTAAAAATTGATTAAATTATAAAGATTATATATAGGTTATAATCATATGCGCTTGTTTTCTGTCTGTCCACCAGACTGTGTTTAGCCAAAAATATTGTTAAAATGTCGATGTAAGCATCAGTCTGTGCACCAGACCTTTTGTTCCTCAAAAATGTTTTTTTTTTTTAATTATCGACGAATTGTAGGTTAGTGTAACAGACGCTTTTAAATGACCTCCAAAAGTTTCAACAATAATTTTTAAGGTTAAGTATTCCTTCTGGCAGTCCACCAGACTCTTTTTGTTTCGTAATGTGTTTTTTAATCAACGGCGAATTTCGTCTGTCCACCAGACGGTATTAAAACTTAAAAATGGCGACTTGTTTTTTAAATATTCATGTATATATGTAGCGCTGTATATTTGTATATATGTATCGATGTATATGTGTCTTTATGTAAACTGCACGTTTACTGATTATGTATGTAATATGACGGAATTTCCAAGTAAATATTTTTTATGTAAAGAATTTTCCAAGATTCAGCGTATATTATGTATTGTGATTTAACGGAGAATTTCTTGTATGTATCAAAAAACAATGGCGATTTTCTGAGCTCCCTGCTCCATTTGGTTTGTGTCAAATTTTTAGGTTATGCAAGTGAAAACTGTTCTCGTGTCATGGGCATTTTAGTTCCACTGCATAAGGTGTCAAAATTTCCTCCGATCCACTATAGCACTTCACACTCCAAGTTTTTATAGGCCTTGCGGGTCTGTTTTTTTGCACCCAATAACCTTTTGATTGGTTGTGCTCCAAAAAAACATGAAAACGGGGTACTCACTTTGAAGGATGTATACTTTTTCCTGTTTTTGATTGTCTTGGTGTGCTGGGTCTTCCTTCTGTCCGTCCTCTTGATGTTTCCTTGTTGTTGTTGTACTTGTTACGCGCACGAACCGCTTTGTTTTTGTTGTTGTCGGATTTGTAAAAAATTATTGTTCTTGAATTTGTTAAAAAACGAAAAAAAAATCTGTGCTTTTTATTTTGTACCCACTCACTTTTTTCTTCAATATGTACTTTGTTTTCTTCTTTTGTTATATCGTTCACTATGTACACTGTTAACTGTTTCACTTTGTATGTAATTTCTCTTTTATATGTTTCACTTTCTATGTATTTCTTTTTATGTGTTCACTTTTTGCCTTTTTTGTAAACGATCTTGTACTTTTTCTTTGTACTCACGCTGTTTTTGAGATTTTTTTTTTTTTGTAAAACTCACTTTAGTTTTCTTTTTTCAATTCACTTTTAGTCTTACACTTTATTTACTATATTTTATGTTAGGATAATTCAATAGATTGTAGGGTAGTGTAAATAGGTTTAGGTTGTATTTATGTACATTAGAGTAGGTTTTATATTCACTAGGTTAGGTTTTCGTTTTAGGTTATATATATTGCAATATTAGATGTAGGATTTTAGCTTTATGTACTGAAAACGTCAATTGTGGGTGTTCTCACAGAATGAAGGGCGGTTGGGTTCTTGCCGTGAGCCTCGAAAATATTTCAATAGTGGAAATATTTTCCACAAGGAAATATGGAAATGGAAAAAAGGAAAAGAAAATGCAATGATTAGAATTTTGAAATCAAGAACAATAATGGTTCTTCTTTATTGAATGTGTGAAACAGGAACGACCGCTTACCAAGGACAACAGTACTGGTTGATGCTCAGTTAACAAGTGTTTATTAAGAAGAAAATTACAATGCAAGTTCAGTAAGGAAATTCAGAGAGAGAATGAGAGCATACAAGGTACAATTAGGGATGCCGAATAGAAATATTTCGGGATACTGAAAAATAGAAATAGGGTTGCCAGTTGGGGAAATCCGGCGTAAACATCCCGGGCCCCTTGCAGTATCACTGCAATAAAACATGCCTCGACTGTACCGTGTACTCTCTCATTACGTAATATAAATGAAAACAAATTTAAAATAGAACAGTAAATTATAAAGTGAATTAAAAGTTTGAACTTAAAACTAATGAAATTATAGTTAGAATATACTGCTACGTTGTTTCCATGGTGGGAGGACCCATTGCGGAGTAGATTAGCGGCTCTCGTTCGGAATATTGAATGCAGTTTGTGCTTTGTAGGAAGGAAAATAGAATAGTGCTTACAAATAATTGGATGAACAGAAGTGAATTTGGAACAAGATCTTGAATTTGTACTTCGGAAAGAGTACAACATCATAGGAAATCCTCGTTGGAAACGCAAACTTGGATTTGCACTTTGGACATAGTATAAAAATACGGAACATGTTTGCTTGAGGTATAACTTCGAATTGGTACCACGGAAGGTGTACAAAGGAATAAAAAAACCGGGGTGGAGACGCAGACATACTATGTTTGTACTTTGGAAATAGTGCAACAATATGGAAATTCTTTCTCTGGAGTAGAATTTCTTAGTTGTACTTTGGAAGTAGTACAACAAAAGGAAAGAATGGAATTCGCATTCGGATGGAATTAATGCATGCATAACCTTTGGAATGGACAGTGTTTCCACTGGAGCAACACTTACTTTGGAAGAACCCAGGTGAGCGTATGCGGACGTACATGTGGCTATTCGCAGATGGATCGAAATAAGGGATGAGATTCTTGGAACTGGGAAGAATGCGAAAGAGTGTACATCAGTGTATGCGGAATAACTATTATGGCTACGAATTTTGACCCAGTCTGGAGACAAATTATATACTCGCCAAGCTGAGGGAAAAATGAAACTTGTAAGTGGTTCGAATTGGATTACAGCTTCATCCGACTGTGTACTACAAAGTACATCACGCAGAATCTTACTTGTGCTTGTGAATGGAATATCAGCTGGTTGAAAGAAAACTGGAATAGTACAGTACGATTTACAAACGACAAATAATGTGCCGGTTTGTAAATGGAATTCATGAATTGCATCACCTGGGTGGTTGCTATAATGAATTATCTGGGATGGAGTATGATTGGAATGACAAAATATGTATATATGAGTAACGAAGTTGCTTCGGATGAACCTCAATTTTGGAGAATAGTTTGGCAACTTTGAACCCCGCAATAGACTCAACTTTGGAGTCTTTATTGCCGAAAATAATGAAATTCAACTTTGGAAACAGTTGGAATATTTTTAATGAAATGTTAGCATTTGTGGCGACATTCATTAAGGAGTAATTCTTCTTAGAACAGAGAGGCAAGATTGGAAATGTCTCTGTCAATCGAATAAACTTTGGAATTAGTTTATCATATTATGTATAGAGTGGAATATGAATGTTGTCTTTGAAACAGTTGAGTATTCGATCGGATTTACAATACCCACGGATTGAAGGGTCATTGTGTGGATCAATGTATTTGGAAACTGATTTATCACACTCCATCACGCCAGAAAAATTCATGTTCTGGAACGGAATAAGAAGCCTCTCGGAAGTGGAGGACTTCTTTGGATTTGAATCATGGAATACAGGAACTTGATGAGTGACACGGGAAGGAAACTCATCCTGGGATGGAACAACGGATGCATAAGAGGACCTCTCGGAAATGGAGGGCCACTCTTAATCGTAATCACGAAGTACAGGAGCTGGATGAGTAACACCGGAAGGAAACTCATCATGTATTGGAAAAATGGATGTATCAGGAAGCCTCTCGGAAATGGAGGGCTTCTTTGGATAGGAATCAAGAAGTATAGGATCTGGAAAAGGAGCACTGCCAGGAAAACTATTCAGGAACAAAAGATCGGATGTACAAAGAACGCTCTCGGAAGTGGAGGGTTCCTTGGGATTGAACCACATAAGTGTTGAGACTGGAGAATAAACACCGAAATGAACATCTTTCACCAAATCAGAGCCTACCAGAGCACCTTCGGAATTTGGAATACCCGTTTGAATGCCTCCACTTGAAGAAGTGGACTGTATTGGAGAATCAGAAATTTGAGTGGAGCTGACATTCGAAGCAGGATCGGAACTTGTGCTATGTAGCTGACTTGATGAATAGGTGTTACTAGAATCATCATGCAGCATAACATGATGTCGCTTTTGACAATGGACACATGTATTGATGGATGGACAACTTCTCACACTATGTGTTTTGGAGAAACAGTTGCGGCAAAGTGTAAACTGCTTAATCTTTGCCGAACGTTGTTGTGGATTAATAGAAATGAAGATAGGACACTTTCGGATGGTGTGCAATGACGATGAACATAGCCGACATTTTGGATCAGAACATTTGCTTTCAACAGGAATCGAAATATTTGGAATCGTGGCATTTGGAATACTACTTACGGATAATGAGACGTTTAGATTCTGAAGACTGACCATGACTTCTGTCAAACCCGCCATGCATGTGGAATGAATGGTTGAGGCCGTTCGGAATTTCTCGTGAAGTCTGTCTAACCTTTGAGAATTGTCAGACCTAGTATCTATGTGCTCTTGAACACATTCATCGTAGGCGGATTTTATGTCTGCGAATGTGGATTCCAACTCGTCTATGTGAATTCTCACCAGCTGAGAAGAAGTAAATGGAATAATGCCACTATTCACACAGAATTTAATTATAAAAGTCGGCTAATGGAGCCTACGAATTTAGGATAGGCCATTTTGCGATCGTTCACGTAAATGTTAGAAGGAGGAAATCGTAGCGAAGGAAGTAAATAAAAGTAATCTCGGTGATACGAGTGGAAAAGGAAACGAGAAAAAGTAATGTTGGAAAATAGAAGTCAGGAAAACTAAGCACTTCGGAAAGACTTAGGAAATCTTTTCCGGTTGGTTTTCCGGAAAATAGCAGCAATTCAAGTATATGTATATAGGAAAATATTGAAAAAATTGCGTTTTTGTAAGTATTCACTTATGTGGAAAGCGCCCCTAGTGGTTGCAGTGTACACTGCGTGGCAAGAAAAGGGCAGGAAAGCAGATTTTGGAAAAGAATTTGGACAAGTGTCGAAGAACCGGAAGAATTTCGTTCAATAATGCAAAAATTGACGTTTCAAAGGTACTTTATTATTATAAAGCGACCCTAGCGGAAGTACGCGACACTAGGAACTCGAAATAAGAAACTCAGTCGATGATATTGAAGAATTTCCCAAATAAGTGGAAAATTTAGGTTTTTGAAGTATTTTCCTTTTTATGGGGCGACACCTAGCGGTGAAAAAAGGCACTATAGGTGACGACAGGTGGTGGAGATGGATAACTAGTCCAAAGTATCCGGGATAACGACAAACACCACAGGAAATTCGGACAAATAGGAAAAAATTAAGAATTATCCGGGTACTTTTGTGTAAGAACAGAGCCCTCTAGCGGTGGTATGCGACACTACGTCTCCGAAACAGAAAATGCAGTCGTCGATTATACAGAATTCTAGAAAGAATTTGCAAAATTCCCGAAAAAATTAAAGTATAATGAAAAATGTGTTCTTTGGAGAAATTAAGTTATGTGTAGAGCGCCACCTATCGGTGAAAATATGAACTAAATTTGACGGCGAGTTGTGAAACTAGATAATAACTCTAAAGAACTCGGAATAATTTCGAAAGCCACGAAAAAATAAGAAAAACAAGAATAATTTCCAGGTATATACGTATGTGAACCGCACCCTCTAGCGGCAATATGGCGAACTATAACTGGGTAGGAATGACGTGTCTCGACTCCTCACTTGTGTGTACACGTTAATATATAATAATATATACGTCACAAACAAGTTATAGTGCGACCATGTAAACGGGCTTGCTGTAGGGTGCACGTATAAACGAAGAGAACAACAGTGAGAACGGTTTGATCACTGTTGAGTGAAACCACGAAATAAATCACTGCTTGTTGACTGAACGAGTAAATGACTCAACAGCGGTCAACGAGAATAAATGGAATGAATGTTGGTGTGGGTGTTTATATGAGAAAACAGTTCTGTTGGTAAAGAGACTGCAATGCTGTAGTGGGATTCTGTAACTCATTTTTGCTGTTATCGATAATTGTCGGTAAAATTAAAATGCTTATAATTTCGATAATTACCAAAATTTTTCGGTAAGTTTACGATGAATAAAAAGTAGTCGCTAGCCTCTACCGACACAAACAGCGATGCCAACTTTTCTTTATGTTTTTAGTCATAATTTTGCGATTTAATTTTACCGATTTTTGTCGGTAACAGCAAAAATGAGTTACAGAATCCCACTACTGGTCTCTAACAACAACTACTACTGTTGTAATTACTGACCGATTGTGGATGGGCAGGAATAACACACCAACAAATTAATAGAAAAGGAGTAGGAAAAAATGCAAACAGAATATTCTCGCGACAAAGTGGACGAAAAAAATGCAATGCAGAGAACACACTGTTGCGAGTCGAAAAAATTAATTGAATATTTCAATAGTAAGAATAAAATAGGAATACGAGAATGGAATTTAATAAAATTATTATTTCAATAGGAAAAAATAATAATTTTTGAACCAATTAAAACGCACAAGTAACTGAAAATTGAATGAATAATTAAATATTGAAATTTAATTACACGAAACTGAATTGAACTTTAGTGTGAAATTTGAAAATAGAATTCGGAACACTGTGCGCGAAATAAAAATTGAAAATCAAATTGCCGACGGCAAAACGCACTTCAACTTTGGACTCGAATATCACTTTTTGTATGCACTATTGTTTCACTTTAGGGAATGGAAAATACAAAGCACAAACTTACCTTTTTATCGATGAAATGGAATGAAGATGGAATGGAAGGATGAATGAACTCGATGAAATCTCAGCAACAAAAACTCGCAATCCGGCTCGATTAGGACCAAAATGAAAACGCCAATTGTGGGTGTTCTCAATAGTGGAAATATTTTCCTCAAGATTCATCCACAAGGAAATATGGAAATGGAAAAAAGGAAAAGAAAATGCAATGTTTAGAATTTTGAAATCAAGAACAATAATGGTTCTTCTTTATTGAATGTGTGAAACAGGAACGACCGCTTACCAAGGACAACAGTACTGGTTGATGCTCAGTTAACAAGTGTTTATTAAGAAGAAAATTACAACAATTACAAATTCAGTAAGGAAATTCAGAGAGAGAATGAGAGCATACAAGGTACAATTAGGGATGCCGAATAGAAATATTTCGGGATACTGAAAAATAGAAATAGGGTTGCCAGTTGGGGAAATCCGGCGTAAACATGTACAAAGGATTTTATTTAGGCAATTTTTCATGTTAGTTTTAAATAGCAAAATTCACAATTTCGTGTAGGCAAAGATTATAAACAAATTTCACAGTATTTTAGGCAAATTTTATGTAGGCAAATTCAAACTAGGTTAAGTAGGATAATTCACTGTATTTTAATTAGGTAATTTTTTAGGTTTTAACTAGGTATTTTTGGATATTTTAACTAGGTAAATTGTAGGTTTTTCTTGTAGCAAAATTCTAGGATTAAATAGCACAATTTTCGATTTTAATTAGCACAGTTTTTTTTGTTTAGAATTAGCAAAAATTTAGGGTTTTAGTTTAGGCAAATTTTTAGAATCTTAGTTAGCAAAATATTTAGTTTTTAATTTAGGTAAATTTTTAGATTTTAATTAGCCAAATTTTTAAGTGTAATAATTTACATTTTTTTAATATAGGTTAAGTAAAACAATTTACAATTTTTGTGTTTTGTACTTTATGTAAAAAATCTCACTGTGTTGTAACTTTATGTTTAACATGTTACTGTTTCACTGTTATGTGTTATTTATTTTCAATTTGTCACTGGCCACGGGGTATGTTATTTATGTCGAGCGTGTTCAAAGGGTTTTTTTCGAAGTGAAGTTTTGCATCAGCGAAATGCATAACTTTGACTTTTTGCATCGCTTATTTACCTTTTGCCATTCTTATTTACCTTTTTCTGATTGGAATTTACCGGTGGCTTTATAGAATGTTCGTATGTATGCGTGAGTATTTACGCTCTCTTTAAAGTAGGCCTGGTCACACACATACAAATACATTTTGTTATTGTGTTGGTTTTGAAATACACAAATTTCAATGTTTTCATTTTGCCTCTGTAGACTGTGAGAAATATTCTACAAGTTATTTTTTATTTTATGTTTCAAAATTTAAAGTTGAAGAATTATTTTATTTTGACCAAATATGACTGTTGATGTTATAATTTGTTGCGCCAAAGTGCGCTGACAAACCAAACACTCTAATTTGCAGTAATAATTTTCGGCAAATAAAAATTCGTATTCAGTATCTTCATTCATTTTTTCAGTGTACGCATATAAATTCATAGACAAAATCGAAAACAGAACCTTCCTCATTGAATGTTCAATAGAGACTGATTGGTAGTTTAGAAAATATTCAAAACAAAAACAAAAGCTCTCTTTTTAAATTGTGTGTGTAAGCAAATTGACATACACCGACGGGCCAAGTGCGCACTTTGAACAGCCTTGCTTTAAAGGCCAAATTACGCAGCCGTACCATTCTCCGATACGCCGCCGTTGAACTCCATAAAGCCGCTGGCAAATGTCATTAGGGTGCATACTAAAATAAGGCGTCGCCGCAAACTCTAGATTTATCCGAAAGCCCATCCACTAAGACTCTAGGTATCAGTTGGAACATCCCAGGCGATTGTTTCTTTGTTACATCACCTTCGATAGAAAACAAGATCAATTTTACAAAAAGGGAAGTTTTATCTTCAATTGCCAAGCATGTGGGTGGTTAGCACCAATCATCATTGTAGCCAAACTAATAATGCAACAAATATGGTTAGACAAAATAGACTGGGATGATACTCTTAAACCCATGACACTATTAAATTGGCAAAACCTTGTAAAGAACTCTGCCGCAATTGACACTCTCACTATTCCAAGATGGATAAAGTACACTCCACACAATCGAGTTGAGATTCACGGATTTTGTGACGCCTGTACCTTCGGGTAGAAGATGCCAATAATAGTGTTGACACATTCCTCTTAAATGCAAAAACAAGAGTCGCACCGATTAAAAAGATATCGTTGCCACGACTTGAGCTTTGCGGGGCTGTACTTTTGTCCAAGCTAGCCTCTTCTATAATAACTCAACTTCAAATTTCGAATGTTGAGTCCTACTATTGGACAGACTCCACAATTGTTTTAGCTTGGCTTAAAAAACCACCATGCAATTGGAGCACATTTGTCGGCAACAGAATCTTTGAAATAACAGAAAACGTTGGCACCGATCGGTGGCGTCATGTGGATTCTGAGGCTAATCCAGCTGACGTAGCAAGTCGGGGATGTTATCCGACCGATTTAAAAATGCATGATTTATTACTTCTAGCTAGAAAAATACAAAAAGTTGCATGCTGGGACAAGAAACAATGTAGATGCATCGGTGAATTGCTACACTAAGAATAATTTAAAATGTAAAAATTTGTAAACAAGGCGGAAAAATTAAATTTGTTTTGATGTACAAAGTTGATTTTAATCAACCAAGACTAAAATTTATCATGTCTAAACGATAAAATAATTCGTTATTTATTTTAGATGGGCAAACTGCGATTAAAATAATTCTTTATTTGCTCTTTAGTTAGCATTAGTAGCATAAATTTGTAATTTGACGAATGTTTTTTGAGACGAATTCAATTTACAAAAAATTATTTTGACGTTTCAAATTCGATCAGATGTGGTGATGCATCTACCTTGGTAATTGTGCTATGAACAAAAATCAGCTGACTGTCATTTAAATCCTCCAAAATGTATATCTAAATGCAATGAGATTTGTACTGAATTTATTAAATCCAGTCGAGGATTTATGGCTAGTCTAAATGAGCTACAATGACACTTGCTACTCTAACAATTGAGTCTATGAAAGAACTTATGCAAAATGATCCTTTAAAGAATTTTTCCATCTTATCAAGAGCCTACCGAGCATGTGCTTACGCTAGAAGGTTCTGGAAAAGAGACTTAAGAGACTCTCCCGAATTTTCTCTTGAAGAGATTCAATATGCTAAACGTTTACTTATACTGGTCACACAGAAATATTATTTCGAAAATGAATATAAGTTGTTACAAAGAAAACAAAGACTTCCATCTAGTAGCAGTCTTGTGACTCTGAATCCATACATAGACTCAAACGGCATTATTAGGGCCAATGGTTTTCGTACAATCACCGGCATTAACAGAAAACGAACGACATCCAATCTTGTTACCTTACGTATCAAAATTATCTCAACTTTTAGTCGAATTTACTCATAAAATAACTTTGCATGGGGGAAATCAGCTACTGACTAGCGTTTTACGCTCTGAATTCTGGATATTCAAACTAAAAGTCTTAGTCAAAAAAACAATTCACAATTGCAAAATATGCACTTTGTATCGAAGACACAACCAAAGTCAAATCATGGTTTCTCTATCGCCTGAAAGAACTTCTTTGACACGACCCTTTTATCACACTGGGTTTGCAGGCCCTTTTAATATTAAAAACTTCACTGGTCGTGCTTGTTTAATTACTAAAGGTTACGTATGTGTTTTCATTTTTTTCCCACCAAGGCAATTAACCTTGAAGCCACCAGCGATCTTTCCACACAGTCTTTTCTAGCTGCCTTCGCTCGATTTATAGGTCGAAGTGGTTGTCCTGCGTGCGTGTATTCAGGCAATGGCACAAATTTCGTGGGTGCCTCTGAATTACTCAAAAGGGATAAGGCCGAATTTATGAACAATTTGAGATCACATGCGATTACTAAAAATTCTCATCAAAATTTAGAGTGGAAGTTCATACCTCCTGGCGCTCCTCACATGGGTGGTCTGTGGGAGGCCGGCGTTAATTCTTTTAAGACTCATTTAAAGAAAAGCTTCCCAAAACGTACACCGACGGGCCAAGTGCGCACTTTGAACAGCCTTGCTTTAAAGGCCAAATTACGCAGCCGTACCATTCTCCGATACGCCGCCGTTGAACTCCATAAAGCCGCTGGCAAATGTCATTAGGGTGCATACTAAAATAAGGTGTCGCCGCAAACACTAGATTTATCCGAAAGCCCATCCACTAAGACTCTAGGTATCAGTTGGAACATCCCAGGCGATTGTTTCTTTGTTACATCACCTTCGATAGAAAACAAGATCAATTTTACAAAAAGGGAAGTTTTATCTTCAATTGCCAAGCATGTGGGTGGTTAGCACCAATCATCATTGTAGCCAAACTAATAATGCAACAAATATGGTTAGACAAAATAGACTGGGATGATACTCTTAAACCCATGACACTATTAAATTGGCAAAACCTTGTAAAGAACTCTGCCGCAATTGACACTCTCACTATTCCAAGATGGATAAAGTACACTCCACACAATCGAGTTGAGATTCACGGATTTTGTGACGCCTGTACCTTCGGGTAGAAGATGCCAATAATAGTGTTGACACATTCCTCTTAAATGCAAAAACAAGAGTCGCACCGATTAAAAAGATATCGTTGCCACGACTTGAGCTTTGCGGGGCTGTACTTTTGTCCAAGCTAGCCTCTTCTATAATAACTCAACTTCAAATTTCGAATGTTGAGTCCTACTATTGGACAGACTCCACAATTGTTTTAGCTTGGCTTAAAAAACCACCATGCAATTGGAGCACATTTGTCGGCAACAGAATCTTTGAAATAACAGAAAACGTTGGCACCGATCGGTGGCGTCATGTGGATTCTGAGGCTAATCCAGCTGACGTAGCAAGTCGGGGATGTTATCCGACCGATTTAAAAATGCATGATTTATTACTTCTAGCTAGAAAAATACAAAAAGTTGCATGCTGGGACAAGAAACAATGTAGATGCATCGGTGAATTGCTACACTAAGAATAATTTAAAATGTAAAAATTTGTAAACAAGGCGGAAAAATTAAATTTGTTTTGATGTACAAAGTTGATTTTAATCAACCAAGACTAAAATTTATCATGTCTAAACGATAAAATAATTCGTTATTTATTTTAGATGGGCAAACTGCGATTAAAATAATTCTTTATTTGCTCTTTAGTTAGCATTAGTAGCATAAATTTGTAATTTGACGAATGTTTTTTGAGACGAATTCAATTTACAAAAAATTATTTTGACGTTTCAAATTCGATCAGATGTGGTGATGCATCTACCTTGGTAATTGTGCTATGAACAAAAATCAGCTGACTGTCATTTAAATCCTCCAAAATGTATATCTAAATGCAATGAGATTTGTACTGAATTTATTAAATCCAGTCGAGGATTTATGGCTAGTCTAAATGAGCTACAATGACACTTGCTACTCTAACAATTGAGTCTATGAAAGAACTTATGCAAAATGATCCTTTAAAGAATTTTTCCATCTTATCAAGAGCCTACCGAGCATGTGCTTACGCTAGAAGGTTCTGGAAAAGAGACTTAAGAGACTCTCCCGAATTTTCTCTTGAAGAGATTCAATATGCTAAACGTTTACTTATACTGGTCACACAGAAATATTATTTCGAAAATGAATATAAGTTGTTACAAAGAAAACAAAGACTTCCATCTAGTAGCAGTCTTGTGACTCTGAATCCATACATAGACTCAAACGGCATTATTAGGGCCAATGGTTCTCGTACAATCATCGGCATTAACAGAAAACGAACGACATCCAATCTTGTTACCTTACGTATCAAAATTATCTCAACTTTTAGTCGAATTTACTCATAAAATAACTTTGCATGGGGGAAATCAGCTACTGACTAGCGTTTTACGCTCTGAATTCTGGATATTCAAACCATGATGAAATAATAAGGTGGCGTAAAACGTCCAGCTGATTGGTTTCAATCTGTCAATTTTTTTGTTATTGTGAATAAATTGTATGAAAACGTAAATAAACATTTTGACATATTGAAGAATTTTGCGCCAAAAATGAGTTGTTGTTGTGCTACTTACGTGACCTGTTAGATAGATCTTGATTCAAACTAAAAGTCTTAGTCAAAAAAACAATTCACAATTGCAAAATATGCACTTTGTATCGAAGACACAACCAAAGTCAAATCATGGTTTCACTATCGCCTGAAAGAACTTCTTTGACACGACCCTTTTATCACACTGGGTTTGCAGGCCCTTTTAATATTAAAAACTTCACTGGTCGTGCTTGTTTAATTACTAAAGGTTACGTATGTGTTTTCATTTTTTTCCCACCAAGGCAATTAACCTTGAAGCCACCAGCGATCTTTCCACACAGTCTTTTCTAGCTGCCTTCGCTCGATTTATAGGTCGAAGTGGTTGTCCTGCGTGCGTGTATTCAGGCAATGGCACAAATTTCGTGGGTCCCTCTGAATTACTCAAAAGGGATAAGGCCGAATTTATGAACAATTTGAGATCACATGCGATTACTAAAAATTCTCATCAAAATTTAGAGTGGAAGTTCATACCTCCTGGCGCTCCTCACATGGGTGGTCTGTGGGAGGCCGGCGTTAAATCTTTTAAGACTCATTTAAAGAAAAGCTTCCCAAAACGTAATTTCACTTTTGAGGAGTTTACTACAATATTGATTAGAATAAAGGCTTGTCTCAATTCAAGACCCCTGAGTCCCGCTAATGATGACCCTAATGAAATAGCTCCTTTAACACCAGCTCATTTACTCATCGGGGCTCCTATGCTAGAGCCAGCCGAACCTGATATTTCTGACTCCGACCTTTCATTCGTAAATCGTTGGAAGCGACTCAAAATTTCCCAAAATGTTTGCCACAGATGGAAAAAATGAATACTTGACTGAACTTCATAGAAGACACAAATGGAAATATCAAAAACATAACTTAAAGGAAGGGGATCTAGTGGTCATAAAAGATGAGCGTTTGTCATCAACTGAATGGAAATTGGGCCGTATCGTCCGAACATACAAGGGGGTTGATCAAAACATTAGAGTCGTAGACATTAAAACTTATATTGGCATAACGAGTCGACCAATTACAAAAGTCGTCAAGCTATTTACCGACTGACTAGTCGGACCCCTTTTAATTAAAAAAACTTGGTACTCTTCTCTCTCTTTTTATTACAGATATGGCGGCTTACCTCCCAAATCGAGAAGAGGAGAGACCACCAAACAGGCGCCAACAGCAGAATCGCCCAGAACCAGACCAGCAGCAGCGTCAACAGCCAAGTCATCGACAACAACCACAGCAGCAGCAGAGTCAACTTCAGCAACCACAACACCAGCCACGTCAACAAGGAGAGCCACAGAGACAACAATCCAGAAGCAGGTCTGGTCAGCGGGAGAGTAGAGGAGAGCGGCTCAGTTTTTGGCAGTATTCCTGAGGGCGTTGTCAGGACGACACGCCATTAATACATGCCCCAGGTTCCGTGAAAAGACGCCATATCAGAGTTATGAAACGGTGGAAAGAAGAGAGTACTGCCGCAACTGTCTGGCAAGAAGTCATCTGGCGCCAGATTGTACTAGTTTGACGGGATGTCGAAGGTGCGATCACCGACACCACACCTTGTTGCACGGCGCTTAGCAGTTGGACAATACTCTGCAGCTGGCACCTATTGTTGTCCCGCCCTTTTCTTGGGACTTAGTATTCGTGCCTACTGCCCTTGTGCGGGACGCCTCCGATAGCGTCGACGAGTGGAAGACCGTGCGAGCCCTAATCAGTCAATCGTCATCTATGTCAAGAATTGCATATTCGGTGTTTCAAAGGTTGGGCCTCAGGTTGGTCATGTAAAAGAACCGCAGATTTGCCACCTTTAAAATTATGGCCAGGAACCCAAATGGCACATGGGCATTAAAAGTCAACGCCTTAATAACAGATGACTTGTACACAAATAATTTCAAAAATGTGTGCTACTTTATTGTTCAGTATTGTGTGTGCTATTTATTTGATACAATACTGTAGCATAGCGGTATGCATTTATACGCACACACCTACTATGCTAGCGAGAACATTTTGGTAGTTTTTCTATTCCCTTTTATGCATTCCAATAAGCATGGGAATGCAAAACTGGTTTGTTGTGACAATGCAAATAAGAAGATTGTCATTCGAAGTTTGATGTTTAAAGCGAGAAACACGTAAATACCCACACCCCTCGTGACTGTGACAACGTAAAGTAAAAAGTGCTAACTTACAAAAGTGTCAATAAGTGGAAAATTGTATAACTAACATTAGTTAAGAAAAAGTGAACGCTTATAAACATAGAAAAAGTCACTTTAATTTTTACACATAATATTGTGTTTATATTGTTAATTTGAACTCCCTGTAAAAAGAAAACCAAAATTATCAGGCATGTCACAGAAACGAATTCCGATCGAAAGTGGAATTGATTCCGTATTTAGCTTCTTCAGAAAACGAAAAACGAAGAATTTTTCGGAATGAAACCACTTTTGATTTTGCAAACGGAATTGTATTTTTATTTTGTTTAAATCTGTCACTTTAAAACACTCTAAAAACACTTAGAAATAATTAAAATGTTGTTTTATTAACAAATTTACATTTAATTTCGCATTTAAAATAAATAATTAAGTTTTTGGACTTCACAAAATCGATCGGAATCTAAAGAAGCTAAGACAAAAACGATCGAAATGAAATTTCGGAATTGCAACTATTCCGATCGGAATCTGTGACATGCCTGTATACTTACCTTGTGAAAACCTGAAAAGAAGGAAAAAACTTACCTTGTAAAAAACCTAAAAAGAAGAATAATACTTACCAAGCTATACTAACCTTGAATTAAACCTTATACTTACCTGTGTTTAAAAACCTTGATGCTTAAACATCTTTTTGTGGGAACAATAGCGGAAAAAAGATAAATCAATAAACAGGATCTGTCCGCCAGGAACAGATATAGTTCATGTGTATCCGTGTTTTCTACACAATCAATAGTACACAGTCTTACATAAGTATACGTACGTCCCATAAATCTCGGATTTTAGAAAAAGTAATGATATTTATGAAATTCCAAGTACACAGATTTATTTCGTCTCACTAATAAACAATATTTAATACGACAAAAGTATATTCCATAATATAAATAACGGTAAATTTTACAAAAACCAAAAAATGATACTTACAAAAGTATACATACGCCCTAAGGAAATATGAGTATTATCGTATAATTTATGGAATTAACAGCAAAATTTATAAATTTTATTGTTTTGGCGAATGCGTCTGGGTGTCCGAGATATATTTTAGAGAAAAAAAAATAATTTTTGGGTGTTAAATGCCGTTAGTTAATGCAGGATTATATAACACCATATTAAAACACAATTCAAGGTCTTCTGTATGTAATTTGAGCCAAGAATTCCGAGGAATCTATTAACTTCCTGAGATATCCCAGGAAAAATGTGAATTTATCAACACCCAGGAAGGTGTGTTATGCACAAGGTCAACTAAAAAGCTTTCTAGGATATCAAAATATATAATCTGACACTAATATTGTGGATTTTGTGTACTCAAATACCTAAAACGGAAAGAAATCGGCAAGGGTCCGCTTTAACGAGCTATACAAGAAGTTTGGCATTAAATAACGGCATTTAACACCCAAAAATTATTTTTTTTCTCTAAAATATATCTCGGACACCCAGACACATTCGCCAAAACAATAAAATGTATAAATTTTGCTGTTAATTCCATAAATTGTACGATAATACTCATATTTCCTTGGGGCGTATGTATACTTTTGTAAGTATCATTTTTTGGTTTTTGTAAAATTTACCGTTATTTATATTATGGAATATACTTTTGTTGTATTAAATATTGTTTATTAGTGAGACGAAATAAACTTGTGTACTTGGAATTTCATAAATATCATTACTTTTTCTAAAACCCGAGATTTATGGGGCGTACGTATACTTATGTAAGACTGTGTATATACGAAATTCAATGAAAATATAATCATAGAAAGGATCGTGTAAATGTGATAATGGACAATGAAAACAATGACAATATCGATTTATTGTCCTAGTGGACCGACCCTACATAAAATTTTCCTAGCAACATTTTTGTAGAATATTTTCATGCACGAAAAAATTTGTCAGTTCAAGAAAACATGCATCTGCTTACGTGCTTGGGTGGTGAACACAATATATCTCAAATATTTCAATAAAATTATCCACTCCACACCAAAGTTCAAAATGTATAAATTTCAGAAAAAATTAGAAAGGGTAAATAGCACAGAATATGTTTTCAAATTTTGAAGTCGATCGGAACAATATTGCCTTAGTATGAGCGTTGGGTGCCACCGTTGTGCAATTGTATGCACACCCGCCTTGCACACATAAGGTCGTAGGTTCGATTCCCCGGCCAGGCAACATCAAAAAACAACTTTTCAACGGTGGCAAATTTGAGTATTTCAGCCATGTAAAACTTCTCTACAAAAGTGGTGTCTTAGACACGCCGTTCGGACGCTATAAGCGATAGTCGTTATAAACGATATTAATAGAAGAGGTCAAATTATATTATGTATAGTGACTTTTGGGTATGAATACGTTGTTTTATTAAGTAAATAAAAAAATCAATTCAATTTTGGAACCTTTTCACTTTCACGAAAGTGTATATCGTACAAAAAGACTTAAAAACAAACTAATAAAAAAACCACTTTATATTAAAAAATAAGGACATTAAATTCATTCATCAGCAGATATATTACGTTATTTGATATGGTTTTATTTAAAATAGCCTGTTATTTTAGTTTTGGCTTTTTTTGGAATGCATAAGCTTTAATTTAACTCAGATCTGAGTTTTGAAAGGGTTTCCAAAACACATTCTGTGTTGTAACGTCTTCTGAGTAAATAATTTTTTAAAGTGTTTCTACTGTTAGGCATGCCTCTAACACTGGCGGTAATTGAAATTCTGGTTCTGTAGGATCCTCAATTTCTTCGGTAGAATTGCCTTCATCTAAAACTTCCAATATTTTATTCTCATTATATATGGCATCGATGGTAACTAATTCATAAAAAATGACAATATTATGAAAGCAATTAGCAATGACAGAAGACGGTAAATTTTTCATGGCATCATCTAACAATAACACTGCATCCAACACATTTAATTTCGTACTTTCTTCCTTTTCTATTCTTGCCAGAATAGTGGATATTTGTCGATCCCGGCAATGCGATTTTAATGATTTTATTATCCTTGGTCTATTGGTTGTAACACAGATGTGACATTGGGTGGCAAAAAGCCAAGGTTAATTGACTTGAGACAGCCTATATGACAATCGTAATTCAGTTGTCTAACACCATCTTTGAACATGTTGTGCATATGTTTGGTGGTTTGTTGTTTGAGTTCAAAAAAATACATACAGCAAAATATTGAGAAAAATTGTTCTTCCTTGCTTTAATAAAAACAGTGTTTCATAGACGGCCTCAAAACTTCGTAATATTTTTCTCTTTTAGATAAATAAAAATCTGCCAAAAGTTTTCTCCGAAAAAATCATGAAAAGTGGCTTTTAAAATGTTGGCTTACATGCAGTTTGAAACTTGGTCATGAATTGCTTATAATTTTTATTACATTTAGTCCTTATGATTTGTATTGCCCCTTCATTTTCGGGCTCGACCCGGAGTCGGTGTCGTGAAAAAAACTCGTCTGGAGTCGGAGTGGAGCCAAAAATACCTCGACTCCGAAACATGAAAAAAATTGTGTCAGCCACCGCAACTCCCTAACAACTACGGGCTCAACAACTCAGCCAAACTAATTTTATATTAATAAAGTGTTGTTGTAATAAAAAGCAAAATAGTGTTAAAGAATAAAACTTATTATAACAATAAGACAATAATAATTGTATCAGTAAAATTTAAAATAAATAATTTACATACAACAAAAGTTATCTTCCACTATTTTACCTTGACAAATGCGATCTATATTGTTTTTCGATGAGCTACAAATGAAATAACAAAATAAATGTATGTACTTTCAACCCCATGTTGAAGAAATAAAAAACAAACACATACTAAATTGTAAGTAATACTTTATATATCATTTAAATAAATTAAAGGATTTTTTAAAACGTTATTTAAGAATTGTATACCATTTGGAAGTAAATGTATCTTTTTGCAAAATTTATGTAGAGATGGCATCGAAATATCTTTGTAACTCAAATTGTTAAGGTTTAGTAATTCAATTTTGAATTCTAATTTGTCCAGAGGTGGGTATTGATTTGAATATGGAGCAATTCGGCGAACAACCTTGTAAACAAACGTTTGATGTTGGTCTCTGTAACATTCAAATTAAGAAATCAATTTTATAAAATACATGTAAAATATGTATATTTACCTTATTATCGATGCGCCATGACCATATACAATTTGTTGCAATCGTATACCCATATTGATAGTTTGTGTGCAAATATCATCGACTTTTTCCATAATTTCAAATATTCCATTTGCATTTCTCTTTTTGCAAAATGTCAGTAAATCAATAGGCAAGCGTAGTTTTAAGTTAAAGTCCAGTACAAAGTCTATGGGCTTCCATTTCTCTATAAAATGTTGTGATAGAGAATAAGATATAAAAATAAATAAAAATATAAAACAAATTATTATTTTTTTTTTTTTGCTCCATAAAAATTACTATAGAAACAAAGATCGCTCGGGTGGCACGGGTTAACGTTAACCGATCGACCACAAAATTTCATATATAAAGTTTTTGGATCAAATGGAAAAAATTTGTGAGTATGAATTCCGAACAAAACAATGGTTCACACCTTAATGTATATATATATATTTTTTTTTGTTCGAACGCCTCACTTTCCCACCCCTACCGACCGAGGGGGCGAACTCCCTTTTTGTAGGGATCGCGCACACACCATGATCCGCATCATGATGGGTTATGAGAAGGAAATCGAAAGCCAGCTGCAGAATCTACTTCAAGAACCAGCTAGTTAAACGTTTAAGGATACATATACTACTACTCATTTAAAAATAAAATTATGTTAATTTTCTCGTTTAGAGTTAAGCTTGATGATCGGAAATTATTTGCAAGTGAAAAAGGAAAGCCAAGGACTCGAACCCACATAGTCACCAAATTACGTTACCTGGTTTCATTGGTGGTAAAGCAAATCTTCGGACGTATCGACTATGTCCTAGAACTTATCGTTTTTCAAATGCAAATGTGTTTTGTACATTTACGCGGATACTTGGCCACAGAAATGTATTTTCTTCACGACAAATGCTTTTTTTGCGCTGCCTTTGAAGTTATGAGTTTTGGCTTTGAACGCTAACACGCCGTGACAACATTTTTTGATATGTTTTCAAGGACGTAGGTTCAAATCCCAGCCGGGCTCAGCCTGTTTTTTATTTTTGAAATTTTGCCTGTAAGGGCGAAGATCATTTTTAATGATTTTTTATTAATTTTCTCGTTTAGAGTTAAGCTTGATGATCGGAAATTATTTGCAAGTGAAAAAGGAAAGCCAAGGACTCGAACCCACATAGTCACCAAATTACGTTACCTGGTTTCATTGGTGGTAAAGCAAATCTTCGGACGTATCGACTATGTCCTAGAACTTATCGTTTTTCAAATGCAAATGTGTTTTGTACATTTACGCGGATACTTGGCCACAGAAATGTATTTTCTTCACGACAAATGCTTTTTTTGCGCTGCCTTTGAAGTTATGAGTTTTGGCTTTGAACGCTAACACGCCGTGACAACATTTTTTGATATGTTTTCAAGGACGTAGGTTCAAATCCCAGCCGGGCTCAGCCTGTTTTTTATTTTTGAAATTTTGCCTGTAAGGGCGAAGATCATTTTTAATGATTTTTTATTAATTTTCTCGTTTAGAGTTAAGCTTGATGATCGGAAATTATTTGCAAGTGAAAAAGGAAAGCCAAGGACTCGAACCCACATAGTCACCAAATTACGTTACCTGGTTTCATTGGTGGTAAAGCAAATCTTCGGACGTATCGACTATGTCCTAGAACTTATCGTTTTTCAAATGCAAATGTGTTTTGTACATTTACGCGGATACTTGGCCACAGAAATGTATTTTCTTCACGACAAATGCTTTTTTTGCGCTGCCTTTGAAGTTATGAGTTTTGGCTTTGAACGCTAACACGCCGTGACAACATTTTTTGATATGTTTTCAAGGACGTAGGTTCAAATCCCAGCCGGGCTCAGCCTGTTTTTTATTTTTTGAAATTTTGCCTGTAAGGGCGAAGATCATTTTTAATGATTTTTTATTAATTTTCTCGTTTAGAGTTAAGCTTGATGATCGGAAATTATTTGCAAGTGAAAAAGGAAAGCCAAGGACTCGAACCCACATAGTCACCAAATTACGTTACCTGGTTTCATTGGTGGTAAAGCAAATCTTCGGACGTATCGACTATGTCCTAGAACTTATCGTTTTTCAAATGCAAATGTGTTTTGTACATTTACGCGGATACTTGGCCACAGAAATGTATTTTCTTCACGACAAATGCTTTTTTTGCGCTGCCTTTGAAGTTATGAGTTTTGGCTTTGAACGCTAACACGCCGTGACAACATTTTTTGATATGTTTTCAAGGACGTAGGTTCAAATCCCAGCCGGGCTCAGCCTGTTTTTTATTTTTGAAATTTTGCCTGTAAGGGCGAAGATCATTTTTAATGATTTTTTATTAATTTTCTCGTTTAGAGTTAAGCTTGATGATCGGAAATTATTTGCAAGTGAAAAAGGAAAGCCAAGGACTCGAACCCACATAGTCACCAAATTACGTTACCTGGTTTCATTGGTGGTAAAGCAAATCTTCGGACGTATCGACTATGTCCTAGAACTTATCGTTTTTCAAATGCAAATGTGTTTTGTACATTTACGCGGATACTTGGCCACAGAAATGTAGTTTCTTCACGACAAATGCTTTTTTTGCGCTGCCTTTGAAGTTATGAGTTTTGGCTTTGAACGCTAACACGCCGTGACAACATTTTTTGATATGTTTTCAAGGACGTAGGTTCAAATCCCAGCCGGGCTCAGCCTGTTTTTTATTTTTGAAATTTTGCCTGTAAGGGCGAAGATCATTTTTAATGATTTTTTATTAATTTTCTCGTTTAGAGTTAAGCTTGATGATCGGAAATTATTTGCAAGTGAAAAAGGAAAGCCAAGGACTCGAACCCACATAGTCACCAAATTACGTTACCTGGTTTCATTGGTGGTAAAGCAAATCTTCGGACGTATCGACTATGTCCTAGAACTTATCGTTTTTCAAATGCAAATGTGTTTTGTACATTTACGCGGATACTTGGCCACAGAAATGTATTTTCTTCACGACAAATGCTTTTTTTGCGCTGCCTTTGAAGTTATGAGTTTTGGCTTTGAACGCTAACACGCCGTGACAACATTTTTTGATATGTTTTCAAGGACGTAGGTTCAAATCCCAGCCGGGCTCAGCCTGTTTTTTATTTTTTGAAATTTTGCCTGTAAGGGCGAAGATCATTTTTAATGATTTTTTATTAATTTTCTCGTTTAGAGTTAAGCTTGATGATCGGAAATTATTTGCAAGTGAAAAAGGAAAGCCAAGGACTCGAACCCACATAGTCACCAAATTACGTTACCTGGTTTCATTGGTGGTAAAGCAAATCTTCGGACGTATCGACTATGTCCTAGAACTTATCGTTTTTCAAATGCAAATGTGTTTTGTACATTTACGCGGATACTTGGCCATAAGTTCTAGGACATAGTCGATACGTCCGAAGATTTGCTTTACCACCAATGAAACCAGGTAACGTAATTTGGTGACTATGTGGGTTCGAGTCCTTGGCTTTCCTTTTTCACTTGCAAATAATTTCCGATCATCAAGCTTAACTCTAAACGAGAAAATTAATAAAAAATCATTAAAAATGATCTTCGCCCTTACAGGCAAAATTTCAAAAAATAAAAAACAGGCTGAGCCCGGCTGGGATTTGAACCTACGTCCTTGAAAACATATCAAAAAATGTTGTCACGGCGTGTTAGCGTTCAAAGCCAAAACTCATTACTTCAAAGGCAGCGCAAAAAAAGCATTTGTCGTGAAGAAAATACATTTCTGTGGCCAAGTATCCGCGTAAATGTACAAAACACATTTGCATTTGAAAAACGATAAGTTCTAGGACATAGTCGATACGTCCGAAGATTTGCTTTACCACCAATGAAACCAGGTAACGTAATTTGGTGACTATGTGGGTTCGAGTCCTTGGCTTTCCTTTTTCACTTGCAAATAATTTCCGATCATCAAGCTTAACTCTAAACGAGAAAATTAATAAAAAATCATTAAAAATGATTTTCGCCCTTACAGGCAAAATTTCAAAAAATAAAAAACAGGCTGAGCCCGGCTGGGATTTGAACCTACGTCCTTGAAAACATATCAAAAAATGTTGTCACGGCGTGTTAGCGTTCAAAGCCGAAACTCATAACTTCAAAGGCAGCGCAAAAAAAGCATTTGTCGTGAAGAAAATACATTTCTGTGGCCAAGTATCCGCGTAAATCTACAAAACACATTTGCATTTGAAAAACGATAAGTTCTAGGACATAGTCGATACGTCCGAAGATTTGCTTTACCACCAATGAAACCAGGTAACGTAATTTGGTGACTATGTGGGTTCGAGTCCTTGGCTTTCCTTTTTCACTTGCAAATAATTTCCGATCATCAAGCTTAACTCTAAACGAGAAAATTAATAAAAAATCATTAAAAATGATCTTCGCCCTTACAGGCAAAATTTCAAAAAATAAAAAACAGGCTGAGCCCGGCTGGGATTTGAACCTACGTCCTTGAAAACATATCAAAAAATGTTGTCACGGCGTGTTAGCGTTCAAAGCCAAAACTCATAACTTCAAAGGCAGCGCAAAAAAAGCATTTGTCGTGAAGAAAATACATTTCTGTGGCCAAGTATCCGCGTAAATGTACAAAACACATTTGCATTTGAAAAACGATAAGTTCTAGGACATAGTCGATACGTCCGAAGATTTGCTTTACCACTAATGAAACCAGGTAACGTAATTTGGTGACTATGTGGGTTCGAGTCCTTGGCTTTCCTTTTTCACTTGCAAATAATTTCCGATCATCAAGCTTAACTCTAAACGAGAAAATTAATAAAAAATCATTAAAAATGATCTTCGCCCTTACAGGCAAAATTTCAAAAAATAAAAAACAGGCTGAGCCCGGTTGGGGTTTGAACCTACGTCCTTGAAAACATATCAAAAAATGTTGTCACGGCGTGTTAGCGTTCAAAGCCAAAACTCATAACTTCAAAGGCAGCGCAAAAAAAGCATTTGTCGTGAAGAAAATACATTTCTGTGGCCAAGTATCCGCGTAAATGTACAAAACACATTTGCATTTGAAAAACGATAAGTTCTAGGACATAGTTGATACGTCCGAAGATTTGCTTTACCACCAATGAAACCAGGTAACGTAATTTGGTGACTATGTGGGTTCGAGTCCTTGGCTTTCCTTTTTCACTTGCAAATAATTTCCGATCATCAAGCTTAACTCTAAACGAGAAAATTAATAAAAAATCATTAAAAATGATCTTCGCCCTTACAGGCAAAATTTCAAAAAATAAAAAACAGGCTGAGCCCGGCTGGGATTTGAACCTACGTCCTTGAAAACATATCAAAAAATGTTGTCACGGCGTGTTAGCGTTCAAAGCCAAAACTCATAACTTCAAAGGCAGCGCAAAAAAAGCATTTGTCGTGAAGAAAATACATTTCTGTGGCCAAGTATCCGCGTAAATGTACAAAACACATTTGCATTTGAAAAACGATAAGTTCTAGGACATAGTCGATACGTCCGAAGATTTGCTTTACCACCAATGAAACCAGGTAACGTAATTTGGTGACTATGTGGGTTCGAGTCCTTGGCTTTCCTTTTTCACTTGCAAATAATTTCCGATCATCAAGCTTAACTCTAAACGAGAAAATTAATAAAAAATCATTAAAAATGATCTTCGCCCTTACAGGCAAAATTTCAAAAATAAAAAACAGGCTGAGCCCGGCTGGGATTTGAACCTACGTCCTTGAAAACATATCAAAAAATGTTGTCACGGCGTGTTAGCGTTCAAAGCCAAAACTCATAACTTCAAAGGCAGCGCAAAAAAAGCATTTGTCGTGAAGAAAATACATTTCTGTGGCCAAGTATCCGCGTAAATGTACAAAACACATTTGCATTTGAAAAACGATAAGTTCTAGGACATAGTCGATACGTCCGAAGATTTGCTTTACCACCAATGAAACCAGGTAACGTAATTTGGTGACTATGTGGGTTCGAGTCCTTGGCTTTCCTTTTTCACTTGCAAATAATTTCCGATCATCAAGCTTAACTCTAAACGAGAAAATTAATAAAAATCATTAAAAATGATCTTCGCCCTTACAGGCAAAATTTCAAAAAATAAAAAACAGGCTGAGCCCGGCTGGGATTTGAACCTACGTCCTTGAAAACATATCAAAAAATGTTGTCACGGCGTGTTAGCGTTCAAAGCCAAAACTCATAACTTCAAAGGCAGCGCAAAAAAAGCATTTGTCGTGAAGAAAATACATTTCTGTGGTCAAGTATCCGCGTAAATGTACAAAACACATTTGCATTTGAAAAACGATAAGTTCTAGGACATAGTCGATACGTCCGAAGATTTGCTTTACCACCAATGAAACCAGGTAACGTAATTTGGTGACTATATGGGTTCGAGTCCTTGGCTTTCCTTTTTCACTTGCAAATAATTTCCGATCATCAAGCTTAACTCTAAACGAGAAAATTAATAAAAAATCAGTAAAAATGATCTTCGCCTGTGTAAAGAATTTGATAGTATCTACTAGATCTAAAAGGAGCATTAATAATGGGGATCCCATACCACGGAAGCATATTGTAAAATAGGTCTAACAAGAGACGTAAATAGTTGCTTTGTTATATATGGGTCAGAGAATTCTTTGGCATTTCGTTTAATAAACCCTAAGACTTCATGGACCTTGTTTACCATAGATATTACATAGTCATTCAAATTTAATTTTGAATCCATTAACACACCGAGATCAACGAATGATTCTAATGTAGATAAAGCAAAACCATGATATTGTATTGCCTTATCAATGAAGAAGATCTGGAGAAACACATTTGTTTAAATTATATCCATACAATTTAAGTTACACCATTGGAAAAGGCAATTAAATCATTTTGCTCTGGAATGTCCAATTGAGTTTGGCAAATCATTTATGAAAAATAGAAAGAGAACCGGTCCAAGGTGACTTCCTTGCGGAACACCCGACGGAACATTTATCGACCTTGATAGACATCCATCAAACAAAAGTACTTGCGATCTATTTTGTAAATAAGATGCTATCCACTTGACAAAATTTGCATTAAAGCCAATATAATCTAGTTTAAATAGCATAAGCTTATGGTTGACCTTATCAAAAGCTTTGCTAAAATCTGTATAGATTATGTCAGTCTGACTGCGATTACGGAATCGTTTTATTACAGTTGATGTAAATTGTACCAGATTAGTAACGGTTGAAAGACCACTGCGAAAACCATGCTGATATTGACTTAGCACTTTGTGTGAAATTAATTGTTCCAACAATTTCGGAATAGGACTTAATTTTGCAATTCCTCTATAGTTCGACACATTTGTTAGACTTCCGGACTTGTGAAGAGGTATTATGTATGACTTTTTCCATTAAGTGGGAAAGTAGCCAATTTAAAGTGAATAATTAAACAATAGGGTTAAAGGGATGTCTAATGTATTTGAACAATGCTTAAGAATTATACTAGATATACCGTCTGGACCTGGACTTTTAACAGATTTTAAACCCCGTAGACTTTTAAAAACATATTGACTTTGTAAAAAGGGCATATAAATTTGGTCGATCTGAGATAGCTCGTAAGGATATGAATCTTGAAATTGATGCGTTGAATTAGAATAAGTTGTGGCAAAACAATTTGAAAAACTTTCTGCAATATCATAGTTTTTGCCAAATTCTTCATTTTGAAGTTGCAATAAAGAGATGATGTTTTTCTTTTTAAATTGACAAAATCATAAAAAGATTTAGGATTGCATTTAAAATTATCCTTAATCTTGTTGACGTAAGCATTGTATAACCTACGAGATTCTAAGGTATACTTAGACCTAGCAACGGAATAATTAGCATAGTACACGGAGGAGCCTGGCTTTTTATATTTTCGAAATAGTTTGTTTTTTGATCTCTGATAACTCAGATGTCATCCAAGAACATTTCTCACTATTTTTAATTTTAGCTGTTGGAACACGTTCTAATAAAAATTTATTTAAAATGTTATAGAACTTATCTATTCTAAGATCTAGGTCAGTATGGCTCTTACAATAACAAACAGAGGCCCAATTAATAGACGAAATAAGGGAATTGAGCTTTCTAAAGTTTATTTTGTTGTTGTTTTAACAGTGGTTTTTTATTATGTTTGTATGTTCGTTCTTCTGTTCAATCTGGCTCTGGGTCTATCTTCAGTTCCTTAAGGCCTTAGCAACTGCATGCTTAAGGCCTTAGCAACTGCATGCGTGTGAATGCTATTCAAACCTGCTTGATATGCTTGTTGATCTAGGGGTTCACTACTCTATCGTTGGATCTTTCCTTCTAGAGCGTGGATATCCTTCCTGATTTGCCTGAATGTGTGGGGCCTACCCACAAGATGGTGATTGGGATGGCTCTCACGGTAACATCCAAGCAAGTACCACAACGAAAGCATCTCATTGTGTTGCATTACTGCCTCCTCATGTAGATGGTCCATTGTAGACTTGAGGAGGCACCCTGTTGCTGTTCTCAGGGCGGCATTAGGGATAGGTAATGGAAAGCAATAATCGATTTTTCGACTTTTCGATTTTGGTCTGAAACTAAAAATGCGATTTTTCGGTCTGGCGATTATTTCACTTGACATAAACTCGACTTTCGGCTTTTTCATAACAGCAGAAAATCGATTATGATCGATTATTCGTCGATTTTCGAGTTTTCTTTTGAAAATGTAAAACCGCCAAAACTGTAAAACCGCTAAGTCAGCAATCAATGGGCAAATTCGAAAATCGATCACAAGATAATCGATTATGCGATTTTCCCTCCAGCCAAAAGTCGACCACGATTTTTAGACTTTTAACTGCAAAAAGTCGACTAATCGATTAATCGAAAGTCGACTTACCTATCCCTAGGCGGCATTCTGACAGTTTTGAATCTTTTTCCAATTTGTATCACAAAATCTCGAGGGCCAGACTGAAGCCGCATAGCTCACCACGGACCGACCTCTATCGCGTTATATGTGGTCAACAAGGTTTCTTTATCTTCACCCCTAACTAAAAACTGAAAATTTGTCGCAGATAGCTGTGGCGTGTGCGCACGACTTGAATGTAGTGTCGAATGTGACCCCTAGAATTTTGGGGCAGTTTGTGGTCGCGATTCTGCTACCGTCGACCACGACATTCAACTCACGTCCAAACTGTGCTGTCCATGTGGTGAACAGAGTGGCTGTTGATTTTGTGGCGGAAATCTGCATATTCCTCGAATGAAAAAGGTCGTAAGATCGGTTAAATAGTTGTTCAGTCTCTCACAGATGTCATCAGGATAGGTACCTGACGCCAGGATCGTGCAATCATCCGCATACGTCTCGATGCCGTCTGGAGGGGGCGGAATACAGAAGAGGTAGAGGTTAAACAGTTCCGGAGATATCACTCCACCTTGGGGAACTCCCTGTTTCATTCTAGGGGATTTGGACTTATTGTTTCTAAATTCCACAGGTACGACTGGCGTCCACAGATATAATTGATTATCCAACGTTCCAGCTTGACCGGAGGGTTGTCTGCTCAATGTTCTCAAACAGCGTGGAGTGCCTGACTGTATCAAAGGCATTTGATAAGTCAAGCGCCACTGTTCTATCGCACGGCCGTCTCTGGTTGAGTCCTTGACAAATATATGTAGCAATGGCGTGCAGCGCAGTTTTCGTGCTGTGCTGCTTACGGAATCCATGCTGACGATCGGCAACTTGATAGCTATTTCTGAAACTGGGGAGGACTAAGGCCTCAAGGGCCCTTGCTACGGGCGACAAAAGCAAAATCGGCCTGTACGATTCACTTTTGCTGACTTTTCCAGACATCCGGAACAATGAGGGTGGCTAGCGACAAGCTGAGAACTTTAGTGAGATACTCCACTCCCGGCTCATCCAGCTGCTTCAGCATTACCATGGAGATTCCATCATGGCCCAACGCTTTGGATGATTTAGCGTTCCTGATGGCATTGGTAACATCATCCATTGTAATCTGCGGTGGTTCCTCCTCGGCAGGAAGAGATCTGATGCGACGTAATACTCTTCTCTTCGTCCCGTCACTCTCGGGGTGCTCGACAAACTGTCGATTGAAATAACTTGCGCACCTCTTCCGATCAGTCAACGTAACGTCGCCAAACATGACTGAGGCCCTATCTTCTATTTATGCTCCCCGACCAGCCTGTTAACTTCCAATGTCAGCTCCCTGACTCTGGGGTCATTGGTGTTGGTTCGACGAAGCTCATCACGCTCATTTGCTAATGCGCGCAGAAATAAATATAAAATTCTAATTAATCTCCCCGTAAATTAAGGTAACGTTGAAACTGATATGTAAGTGAGTAGGTGGTCTCTTTTTAGGGGTAACTCAGAGAAAAAATAGTGTACAAGTTACCATAGGAGAACAAAAGGGTGGGATAATGCACTCAAGTGACGACTACGCCAGTCAACAGGAATTTTATTGATATTTAACTCATGCCAAAACACAAGTGTTTTTGTTTTTATTTTGATTTAGAAATGAGTAACCTTACAATTGACTTTAGGTTGTCGAAAAAATTAATTATTAGATTGTTTTTCAAATTAGTCCCATAGTCGTTGTTTTAATATTTTATTAAAACAACTTTAATTTATTAGTGGGAAAAATTTTGGCGATGTCTACCAAGGGGTAAGGCAGGAAAGACTATAGTTTCAGATCTCGCCACAGATCTTCATCAGTTCCCTTGTTTCTTGTTCTCCAACAAGAAACTTTTTATACCCAAGGGTCAATTGCTCGCTCAAATAGATACGTGTACAAAGAAACACTCTGATCGAGAATTTCTTTGGCACGACCTAAACTCGAACAACTGCACTTGTAAACAAAACCAAACCACTGCTATGCGTTCGTTGAGTCTCAAAAAAAAAAAAAAAACACATAACTAGTTTGTTGGTATTGCTAACAACAGCAATAAACCAAACTTTTGACGGTGCCTGGTCTCACAATTAGGAGGGTTGGCGTTTTTTATTTGGGATGATGACTTCTATTTTGTTTTTCAAAATAGTCAGGCTTAATCCCATAGTCGTTGTTTTAACATTTTATTAAAACAACTTTAATTTATTAGTGGGAAAAAATTGGCAATGTTTACCAAGGGGTAAGGCAGGGAAGACTATAGTTTTAAATTTCGCCACAGATTTTCATCCGCTACCTTGCTACTCAACGAACGCGTAGCAGTGGGAAAGATTTGGTTTTGTTTACAAGTGCAGTTGTTCGAGTTTAGGTGGTGCCAAAGAAATTCTCCATCGAGTGTTTCTTTGGAAACGTATCTATTTGAGCGAGCAATTGACACTTGGGTATAAAAAGTTTCTTGTTGGAAAACAAGAATCAAGGGAACTGATGAAGATCTGTGGCGAGATCTGAAACTATAGTCTTCCCTGCCTTACCCCTTGGTAAACATCGTCAATTTTTTCCACTAATAAATTAAAGTTGTTTTAATAAAATATTAAAACAACGACTATGGGATTTTTTTTCAAAAGTTGGTTTATTGCTGTTGTTAGCAATACTGTTAATGTCAAAGTCCTGTGTCATAGATGTCCTTTTTGGCTTCTGGCAACTAAGGCTTTTTGACATTCTATGTAATTATGTTCCTTCGCACTACCGCTCACCTACACATAGCCCAGAAAGTCTGCGTTCACCTTACTACTTTTCAAAAACGATGCTAAAACTTTAATAAATAGGTAAATGAGATCAGTTTTTATTTCATAAATTGGCACTCTTTACTAACAGAATAAAAAGAAAAATTCCTGAAAATATATTATTATTACAAAGATAACGGTAAAAAAGTGTTACAACTGCTAAATTAGAGCCCCAAAAAGTATGCGTTCACTTTGTATGTTGCAATAATACCGTTAATTTTTTTGAATTTTTTTGCAGTATTCTCCCATTTTTAATCAATATTGTCACAACTGGTCATTCTGTGAGGTCGCTTGCACACTTAACTTAAAAAAGTAAGTTATTTCAAGAATGGAAAACAAGGGCAAAGAAATTGGCATCGATAAAAGGAAAATTCTATATAAATTATGGAAAAAGCTATCGAAATATTGGCGAAACTGTAGGTAGAACATATTAGTCTATACATAGAGTGATAATTAACTATAAAAAAAATCGGAATTTTGAAGTCAATGCCCAGATATTGATTAAAAATGGGAGAAAACTGCAAAAAATTAACTGTATTATTGCAACATACAAAGTGAACGCAGACTTTTTGGGGCTCTAATTTACCGTTACCGTTTTTTACCGTTATCTTCGTAATAATAATAATATATTTTCAGGAATTTTTCTTTTTATTCTGGTAGTAAAGAGTGCCAATAACATATTTATGAAAGAAAAACTGATCTCATTTACATATTTATAAAAGTTTTAGCATCATTTTTGAAAAGTAGTAAGGTGAACGCAGACTTTCTGGGCTATATGTATACATACATGTATGCCATCTGTCGTTTGTGCTTTCTCTGACTTTCTTACTTTCGATTTGCAACAAGCTTATTTTCTACTTTCTGTCAATAAAACGAACATTTTTCTGTTCAAAATCACAAATTGATTACGCCTTTGTTTTTCTTTTCCTTTATTTTCAACGCAATCCAATCTGGGAGAAATATTGTATTCCCAACAATATTTCTTTGGTTCGGGTTCTAAGGTTTTCACTTTCTACAGGAAAACGTTCAACGCTCATACTTGATGTTTTCATTTGGTCCTAGCGATCCGGATATTACTGTCCTGAAAATTCTGTTCCAGTTTGGATTTACCTTCAACAACTCATTTCTATTTCATCTTTATTCCATCAAAATTAAGGTAAGTTTGTGATTTCGTTCGTTTACAAAAGTGCACATTTTTCTATACATAAAAAGTGCATTTGCCGTCGGCAAAACAACATTTCATATTTCTTTCAATACGCGATTTCGGTGGAAGAGTGTCGTTCTTTCGTTCTATTTTCTAAGAGAAATGGGCTTAAATGTCGTTTAGGGGCACCTCTCGCATCGGGCTGAAATAAAATCTTGACATTTCGGAAATTTCGTACTTTCACACCTTTAGGTTGTTTATGGCCACCTCTCGGATCGTGCTGAAATTTTTACAGTAGATAGCCCTTGGCATCCTGAATACAACGATATATAATTTTCCGGGGGAAGTCCATCCTTCCCGAGATATGTTTTAAAGCTTATGGAGAGTACTTCTATGCACGCGACCTATTTTTACACCTGTTTATAGGAGAATGTATTAAATTCCTGTTCAAAGCCGGCTACTTAGGAAACTTTAAATTTACAAGCAAGTTTTGATTGCGTAGCCCACTTTTGTCATTGTCCATAGGAGAAAGTCTTAAATCCACGACCGAAGGCCGGCTACTTAAGAACACTTTCAATTTAAAAGAGAGTTTTGATCGCGTAGCCCACTTTTGACCCTGTCTATAGGAGAAAGTTTTAAATCTCCGGCCGAAGGCCGGCTACTTAAGAACACTTTCAATTTAAAAGAGAGTTTTGATCGCGTAGCCCACTTTTGTCCCTGTCCATACGAAAAAGTCTTAAATCCCCGACCGAAGGCCGGCTACTTAAGAACACCTTCAATTTAAAAGAGAGTTTTGATCGTGTAGCCCAATAATGACTTCATAAATCATTATTAGAAAATCTAATTACCATTATTAATTATTGGCGGCATTGGAAAGTACTCTTCGTGAGATTTAAAACGAGTCCCTTATTGCATAGGTTTTAAAAATAATGGTGATAAAATAAAAAAGTCAAGACCCATATCTCGGGAAGTACGGACTTCCCCGCGGAATGCTATATATCGTTGTGTTCAGTGTGCTAAGGGCTATATACTGTAAATTTCAGCCCGATCCCAGAGGCGCCCATAAACAACATAAAGGTGTTACAGGTACGAAATTTCCGAAATGTCAAGACCCATATCTCGGGAAGTATGGACTTCCCCCCAGAAACTATATATCATTGTGTTCAGCGTCCCAAGGGCTACCTATGGAATTGACCTATGGAATTGAGCTTTCTAAAGTTTATTTTGTTGTTGTTTTAACAGTGGTTTTTTATTATGTTTGTATGTTCGTTCTTCTGTTCAATCTGGCTCTGGGTCTATCTTCAGTTCCTTAAGGCCTTAGCAACTGCATGCTTAAGGCCTTAGCAACTGCATGCGTGTGAATGCTATTCAAACCTGCTTGATATGCTTGTTGATCTAGGGGTTCACTACTCTATCGTTGGATCTTTCCTTCTAGAGCGTGGATATCCTTCCTGATTTGCCTGAATGTGTGGGGCCTACCCACAAGATGGTGATTGGGATGGCTCTCACGGTAACATCCAAGCAAGTACCACAACGAAAGCATCTCATTGTGTTGCATTACTGCCTCCTCATGTAGATGGTCCATTGTAGACTTGAGGAGGCACCCTGTTGCTGTTCTCAGGGCGGCATTAGGGATAGGTAATGGAAAGCAATAATCGATTTTTCGACTTTTCGATTTTGGTCTGAAACTAAAAATGCGATTTTTCGGTCTGGCGATTATTTCACTTGTCATAAACTCGACTTTCGGCTTTTTCATAACAGCAGAAAATCGATTATGATCGATTATTCGTCGATTTTCGAGTTTTCTTTTGAAAATGTAAAACCGCCAAAACTGTAAAACCGCTAAGTCAGCAATCAATGGGCAAATTCGAAAATCGATCACAAGATAATCGATTATGCGATTTTCCCTCCAGCCAAAAGTCGACCACGATTTTTAGACTTTTAACTGCAAAAAGTCGACTAATCGATTAATCGAAAGTCGACTTACCTATCCCTAGGCGGCATTCTGACAGTTTTGAATCTTTTTCCAATTTGTATCACAAAATCTCGAGGGCCAGACTGAAGCCGCATAGCTCACCACGGACCGACCTCTATCGCGTTATATGTGGTCAACAAGGTTTCTTTATCTTCACCCCTAACTAAAAACTGAAAATTTGTCGCAGATAGCTGTGGCGTGTGCGCACGACTTGAATGTAGTGTCGAATGTGACCCCTAGAATTTTGGGGCAGTTTGTGGTCGCGATTCTGCTACCGTCGACCACGACATTCAACTCACGTCCAAACTGTGCTGTCCATGTGGTGAACAGAGTGGCTGTTGATTTTGTGGCGGAAATCTGCATATTCCTCGAATGAAAAAGGTCGTAAGATCGGTTAAATAGTTGTTCAGTCTCTCACAGATGTCATCAGGATAGGTACCTGACGCCAGGATCGTGCAATCATCCGCATACGTCTCGATGCCGTCTGGAGGGGGCGGAATACAGAAGAGGTAGAGGTTAAACAGTTCCGGAGATATCACTCCACCTTGGGGAACTCCCTGTTTCATTCTAGGGGATTTGGACTTATTGTTTCTAAATTCCACAGGTACGACTGGCGTCCACAGATATAATTGATTATCCAACGTTCCAGCTTGACCGGAGGGTTGTCTGCTCAATGTTCTCAAACAGCGTGGAGTGCCTGACTGTATCAAAGGCATTTGATAAGTCAAGCGCCACTGTTCTATCGCACGGCCGTCTCTGGTTGAGTCCTTGACAAATATATGTAGCAATGGCGTGCAGCGCAGTTTTCGTGCTGTGCTGCTTACGGAATCCATGCTGACGATCGGCAACTTGATAGCTATTTCTGAAACTGGGGAGGACTAAGGCCTCAAGGGCCCTTGCTACGGGCGACAAAAGCAAAATCGGCCTGTACGATTCCCTTTTGCTGACTTTTCCAGACATCCGGAACAATGAGGGTGGCTAGCGACAAGCTGAGAACTTTAGTGAGATACTCCACTCCCGGCTCATCCAGCTGCTTCAGCATTACCATGGAGATTCCATCATGGCCCAACGCTTTGGATGATTTAGCGTTCCTGATGGCATTGGTAACATCATCCATTGTAATCTGCGGTGGTTCCTCCTCGGCAGGAAGAGATCTGATGCGACGTAATACTCTTCTCTTCGTCCCGTCACTCTCGGGGTGCTCGACAAACTGTCGATTGAAATAACTTGCGCACCTCTTCCGATCAGTCAACGTAACGTCGCCAAACATGACTGAGGCCCTATCTTCTATTTATGCTCCCCGACCAGCCTGTTAACTTCCAATGTCAGCTCCCTGACTCTGGGGTCATTGGTGTTGGTTCGACGAAGCTCATCACGCTCATTTGCTAATGCGCGCAGAAATAAATATAAAATTCTAATTAATCTCCCCGTAAATTAAGGTAACGTTGAAACTGATATGTAAGTGAGTAGGTGGTCTCTTTTTAGGGGTAACTCAGAGAAAAAATAGTGTACAAGTTACCATAGGAGAACAAAAGGGTGGGATAATGCACTCAAGTGACGACTACGCCAGTCAACAGGAATTTTATTGATATTTAACTCATGCCAAAACACAAGTGTTTTTGTTTTTATTTTGATTTCGAAATGAGTAACCTTACAATTGACTTTAGGTTGTCGAAAAAATTAATTATTAGATTGTTTTTCAAATTAGTCCCATAGTCGTTGTTTTAATATTTTATTAAAACAACTTTAATTTATTAGTGGGAAAAATTTTGGCGATGTCTACCAAGGGGTAAGGCAGGAAAGACTATAGTTTCAGATCTCGCCACAGATCTTCATCAGTTCCCTTGTTTCTTGTTCTCCAACAAGAAACTTTTTATACCCAAGGGTCAATTGCTCGCTCAAATAGATACGTGTACAAAGAAACACTCTGATCGAGAATTTCTTTGGCACGACCTAAACTCGAACAACTGCACTTGTAAACAAAACCAAACCACTGCTATGCGTTCGTTGAGTCTCAAAAAAAAAAAAAAAACACATAACTAGTTTGTTGGTATTGCTAACAACAGCAATAAACCAAACTTTTGACGGTGCCTGGTCTCACAATTAGGAGGGTTGGCGTTTTTTATTTGGGATGATGACTTCTATTTTGTTTTTCAAAATAGTCAGGCTTAATCCCATAGTCGTTGTTTTAACATTTTATTAAAACAACTTTAATTTATTAGTGGGAAAAAATTGGCAATGTTTACCAAGGGGTAAGGCAGGGAAGACTATAGTTTTAAATTTCGCCACAGATTTTCATCCGCTACCTTGCTACTCAACGAACGCGTAGCAGTGGGAAAGATTTGGTTTTGTTTACAAGTGCAGTTGTTCGAGTTTAGGTGGTGCCAAAGAAATTCTCCATCGAGTGTTTCTTTGGAAACGTATCTATTTGAGCGAGCAATTGACACTTGGGTATAAAAAGTTTCTTGTTGGAAAACAAGAATCAAGGGAACTGATGAAGATCTGTGGCGAGATCTGAAACTATAGTCTTCCCTGCCTTACCCCTTGGTAAACATCGTCAATTTTTTCCACTAATAAATTAAAGTTGTTTTAATAAAATATTAAAACAACGACTATGGGATTTTTTTTTCAAAAGTTGGTTTATTGCTGTTGTTAGCAATACTGTTAATGTCAAAGTCCTGTGTCATAGATGTCCTTTTTGGCTTCTGGCAACTAAGGCTTTTTGACATTCTATGTAATTATGTTCCTTCGCACTACCGCTCACCTACACATAGCCCAGAAAGTCTGCGTTCACCTTACTACTTTTCAAAAACGATGCTAAAACTTTAATAAATAGGTAAATGAGATCAGTTTTTATTTCATAAATTGGCACTCTTTACTACCAGAATAAAAAGAAAAATTCCTGAAAATATATTATTATTACAAAGATAACGGTAAAAAAGTGTTACAACTGCTAAATTAGAGCCCCAAAAAGTATGCGTTCACTTTGTATGTTGCAATAATACCGTTAATTTTTTTGAATTTTTTTGCAGTATTCTCCCATTTTTAATCAATATTGTCACAACTGGTCATTCTGTGAGGTCGCTTGCACACTTAACTTAAAAAAGTAAGTTATTTCAAGAATGGAAAACAAGGGCAAAGAAATTGGCATCGATAAAAGGAAAATTCTATATAAATTATGGAAAAAGCTATCGAAATATTGGCGAAACTGTAGGTAGAACATATTAGTCTATACATAGAGTGATAATTAACTATAAAAAAAATCGGAATTTTGAAGTCAATGCCCAGATATTGATTAAAAATGGGAGAAAACTGCAAAAAATTAACTGTATTATTATACCCTCCACCATAGGATGGGGGTATATTAAGTTTGTCACTACGTTTGTAACTACTCGAAATAATCATTGTAGACCCCACAAAGTATATATATTCTTGATCAGCGTGCAATTCTACATCGATATAGCCATGTCCGTCCGTCTGTCCGTCTGTCTGTCTGTCCGTCTGTCCGTCTGTCCGTCTGTGGAAATCACTCTAGCGTCCGAACGGATTGACGTAGGTTGATGAAATTTTGGGAAAATATGTTATATTTACGTAGGACTTTTGGTATTGAAAGCGGGCTATGTAGGTCCACGCTTTCGTATAGCCCCCATACAAAATGACGCGTGACGCTTCGTCGTTTTAAGTAATTTTTAAGATATTTGGCCCATTTTTCCACCGAATTGGTAGTAATTTGGTACTTTGTGTCTCCAGGGGCCAAGAAGTATTCCTACCAAAGTTGGGTTATATAGGTCCACGTTTTGGTATAGCCTCCATATAAGGCCCCATATAAAGTACGCGTCATTTTAATATATTTTGAATGTATTAGACCCATTTGACCACAGAATTGGTTGTAATTTGGTTTTTTGTGTCTTCAGAGGCTAGAAAACATTCCTACCAAAGTTGGGTTATATAGGTCCACGTTTTGGTATAACCCCCACATAAGGCCCCTTATAAAGTACGCGTCATTTTAATATATTTTGAATGTATTAGACCCATTTGACCAAAGAATCGGCTGTAACTTTGTATTTTGTGTTTCCAGAGGCTAAGAAACATTTCTACCATAAAATGTTTATATAGATCCACGTGTTGATATAGCCCCATAATACAATATCTCCCGATTTTCGATATTTTGAACGTTTTAGCCTCATTATCACACCGAGTTGGCTGAAATTTGGTATTTAGTCTTCTTTAGGCGTATAAAACTTTCCCCCAGAAATTTTAGGTCCACGCCATCTTATAGCCCCCATAGAACGGTACCTTCCGAATTTCGGTATTTTGAAGGTTGTGGCCACATTAATCCACCGAAATGGCTGAAATTTGTGGTGGAGGGTATAAAAAGTTCGGCCCGACCGAACTTAACGCTTTTCTTACTTGTTGCAACATACAAAGTGAACGCAGACTTTTTGGGGCTCTAATTTACCGTTACCGTTTTTTACCGTTATCTTCGTAATAATAATAATATATTTTCAGGAATTTTTCTTTTTATTCTGGTAGTAAAGAGTGCCAATAACATATTTATGAAAGAAAAACTGATCTCATTTACATATTTATAAAAGTTTTAGCATCATTTTTGAAAAGTAGTAAGGTGAACGCAGACTTTCTGGGCTATATGTATACATACATGTATGCCATCTGTCGTTTGTGCTTTCTCTGACTTTCTTACTTTCGATTTGCAACAAGCTTATTTTCTACTTTCTGTCAATAAAACGAACATTTTTCTGTTCAAAATCACAAATTGATTCCGCCTTTGTTTTTCTTTTCCTTTATTTTCAACGCAATCCAATCTGGGAGAAATATTGTATTCCCAACAATATTTCTTTGGTTCGGGTTCTAAGGTTTTCACTTTCTACAGGAAAACGTTCAACGCTCATACTTGATGTTTTCATTTGGTCCTAGCGATCCGGATATTACTGTCCTGAAAATTCTGTTCCAGTTTGGATTTACCTTCAACAACTCATTTCTATTTCATCTTTATTCCATCAAAATTAAGGTAAGTTTGTGATTTCGTTCGTTTACAAAAGTGCACATTTTTCTATACATAAAAAGTGCATTTGCCGTCGGCAAAACAACATTTCATATTTCTTTCAATACGCGATTTCGGTGGAAGAGTGTCGTTCTTTCGTTCTATTTTCTAAGAGAAATGGGCTTAAATGTCGTTTAGGGGCACCTCTCGCATCGGGCTGAAATAAAATCTTGACATTTCGGAAATTTCGTACTTTCACACCTTTAGGTTGTTTATGGCCACCTCTCGGATCGTGCTGAAATTTTTACAGTAGATAGCCCTTGGCATCCTGAATACAACGATATATAATTTTCCGGGGGAAGTCCATCCTTCCCGAGATATGGGTCTTGACATTTTACAATTCTAACGTGGGCAATATGGGCATCGTTTTAAAGCTTATGGAGAGTACTTCTATGCACGCGACCTATTTTTACACCTGTTTATAGGAGAATGTATTAAATTCCTGTTCAAAGCCGGCTACTTAGGAAACTTTAAATTTACAAGCAAGTTTTGATTGCGTAGCCCACTTTTGTCATTGTCCATAGGAGAAAGTCTTAAATCCACGACCGAAGGCCGGCTACTTAAGAACACTTTCAATTTAAAAGAGAGTTTTGATCGCGTAGCCCACTTTTGACCCTGTCTATAGGAGAAAGTTTTAAATCTCCGGCCGAAGGCCGGCTACTTAAGAACACTTTCAATTTAAAAGAGAGTTTTGATCGCGTAGCCCACTTTTGTCCCTGTCCATACGAAAAAGTCTTAAATCCCCGACCGAAGGCCGGCTACTTAAGAACACCTTCAATTTAAAAGAGAGTTTTGATCGTGTAGCCCAATAATGACTTCATAAATCATTATTAGAAAATCTAATTACCATTATTAATTATTGGCGGCATTGGAAAGTACTCTTCGTGAGATTTAAAACGAGTCCCTTATTGCATAGGTTTTAAAAATAATGGTGATAAAATAAAAAAGTCAAGACCCATATCTCGGGAAGTACGGACTTCCCCGCGGAATGCTATATATCGTTGTGTTCAGTGTGCTAAGGGCTATATACTGTAAATTTCAGCCCGATCCCAGAGGCGCCCATAAACAACATAAAGGTGTTACAGGTACGAAATTTCCGAAATGTCAAGACCCATATCTCGGGAAGTATGGACTTCCCCCCAGAAACTATATATCATTGTGTTCAGCGTCCCAAGGGCTACCTATGGTAAAAATTTCAGCCCGATCCAAGAGGTGCCCATAAACAACCTATAGGTGTTAAAGTACGAAATGTCAAGACCCATATCTCGGGAAGTATGGAAAATTATATATCGTTGGAATCAATGTCCCAAGGGCTACCTATGGTAAAAATTTCGGACCGATCCGAGAGGTGCCCCTAAACGACACTTGTTCCGAGAAATGCAATTGTGTTTTTTTCCTATTAAAATTTCCTATTCATAGGTTATTTTGATAAAGATTAATATTTTCTCTTTATTTCATTAAATTTCATTGTATTTGTTGTTGCATAAGAGAAGTTTTCTACTCTTTTTTCCTTAATTAAAACATAATTGCATTATTTCTCATCCTTTTGTGCTTCATTTCCGCATAAATTCGAAATTCGCGCTACATTAATTCGTGTGTGTTATTTACCAACAAGTGACAACAACAATTCTTATATTTTCATTATTCTCTCATTGCATTCTTTCCCGCTGTTGATATTTCAGTATTTTTATTGTTGTTACATGTTTTTTATTCCCTCTCATACGATCATATGCTAATATGGTTCTACACATCGATTCGATTCGACTCTTAGAGCACAATCAAAATACAGGGTTGTCAAAATCGACAAAATTCGACTTTGATATTTTGAAATTCGACTTTCACACAGGGGTCTCGAATTCGATTTTTTCTTTCCCAAATAATATTAGTTATTTGCATGTTTTCATATTTTTGATATTTTCTATTCAAAAACAATTAAAATTATTTCATTTTCCATTCGCATTGATACGATAAAATATTTTTTGAAACAGTATTCTTGTTTTTTGAAAATATTTTATTTTTCAACGTTTAATTATTTTTTTCATATAATTATAAGTGTGATTTTGAGTACAAGTGTATTTATTTATCATAAAAATAATACTTGTGTAAAAGATCTAGTTTATCATCAAATTCTTGAATTTAGATTTTTTCACAATTTCAAGGATTTGTTCATATATTTCTGCCGTTTAGTTGTCCGCTTTCCCTAAAACTGACCGTATTTTCCAGAGTTCTTTGGTTTCAATATTACTTTTGAACACTTTTCCTTGAATTCTGCCTAGCAAAAAAGTTATTTTTTGCCATTTATGCAGCAAATTTCTGTACTAAAGTTGTTTTTATCTCAACTTTCTTCTCGAAAATTCCAAATTCCGTGTATTCGACATACATTTGTTACGTTTTTGTTCATTTTTTTCGATTCGAAGTTATTCTCAAAATGTCTCTAGATTCGTTCATTCGTCTAGCCGACACCCTTGTGGGATTTGATGCGGATCTAGCTAATAATCTTCTTCCCGTCAACTCCATTCATTTGATTCGGCTTCATACTGATGAAATAAAGTCTCTATGGACTATAATCAAATCGGAGTATGACAACTTTGTAAAAGACTACGTTTCCGAATCCAACGAGGAAGAAGAATCAGGTGACGAAGATCAAACTCAAGACCATATACCTTACTTATTGTAAGTGTTGTCCGAAATTTCAGACGAATTGCAGTCAACTGCAGTTCGTAAGGAGTCTCCTGGTCATTCTAGTCCAGCTCCTCAATCCCATTCGTCTCATGTTGCTTCAGGTTATTCCTTCAGATTGCCGCCTTGCGATACGGAAGTTTTTTCAGGGGATTATATGGCATGGCCCACATTCCGGGACATGTTCACGGGTGTGTACATAGATAATTCCTGTCTCAGTACTGTGGAAAAACTCTTCCATTTAGTTAAAAAAACCAAAGGTGAGGCAAAGAAATCCAATAGTGGATTCGCACAAGCTTGGTCCAGTCTTTGCGATCGCTATGACAACAAGCGCGTTCTCGTCAATGGCCAGCTTAAAGTTCTTTTCAATTTACCTGTTGTTCATTCCGAGTCCTCTCAGGGTATATAACGCCTTCAGAGAGATATAAATTCTTGCATTTCCGTTCTGAAGACTTATGATATTGACGTGAAGAGTTGGGATCCTATATTCGTCTTCTTATGTTCGAACAGGCTTCCCGACTCTACCCTCACTATCTGGGAACAGACTTTATCGGACAAGTCCAGCATTCCACGGTGGGCGGAATTGGATGCATTCGTGACCAATAGGTAACTCGCGTTAGAGTCTGTTTCCGAGATGCGTAGAGGTGTTCCTGGGTCCAGTCATAAGGAAAATTCGTCCGAAGAGAAGTCGAAACCTTCCAAGAAGTTGAGTTCGTTCCAGAGTAAGGTCTCCGATCCAAAGTCTCCCTGTACTTCGAAAGTGTACAAAATTCCTAAGGATGAATCCTGATGTTCGCAGTTCAGAGATAAAGCGACAGGGATTATGTCTCAATTGCTTCTCAAAAACACGTTCGGTCAAGAATTGTCCAAGCAAGCATAACTGCTATACTTGCAATAAGCGACAAAACACACTTCTTCACAAGATTCCCGTCAATTCCGCTTCCTCCGTACCGTCGTCTGTATCTAACACAGCTTCCAATTCAAATCTCAATCCCAACTCTGCTTCATTCTCTCGTTCAGAAATACAGTCCACTAGCAACGGAACTGGGGATGTGCAAAATTTCTTCTCGACCAATGGGTGTTTTGTCAGATACAGCCATGGTACAAGTTGTACATAATGGTGTAACATATTCAGCTCGTGCTCTGTTTGATTCTGGTTCTGAAGGCACATTTATCACTGAACGTCTGTTCAACCAAATAAAGTTACCCTTCAAGCGTACAAATGCCCAAATTTCAGTATTAAACAATTCCAATTCTGCCAGTGTACGCAAACAGTGCACTTTCGTTCTTTCGTCCAAGGTTGAGCGCAACTTCGAATTGACAGTATCCGCTTTTGTTAGTCCAAAGCTTTCGGGTAATCTTCCAAGCCATTCTCTTCCGGAATCGTTCTTCAAAGATCTTCCAGATATTTCGTTGGCTGATCGTAATTTCTTTAAGAGTGCTCAAGTCGACTTGCTTTTTGGTAGCGATGTTCTACCATCTTTAATGCTTCCTAGTTCAAAGGCAGGGGTTTGTGGCTCACTTCTCGCTCAAGAGACCATCTACGGATGGATCTTGACAGGTTCAATTGGCAATAATTCGTCCCGGTCAGTCTACATAATTTCAAACTTCTGTGAAATCTCTTTGCCTCAAGAGATTTCACGCTTTTGGGACGTGGAGAATCTTCCAAGGAAGAACTTCCTATCCCCATCTGAACAATTTTGTGATGATATTTTCAAGTCCACTACTACCAGAGCAGGTGATGGTAGACATGTTGTTCGGTCGCCTTTTAAGGAGGCAAATACTGATGGTTTAGGTTTGGGGCATTGCAGGGCCAGTGCTATGGCTCAGGTCCTTAGGAACGAAGCTCGACTTATGCGAACTCCCGAGTTAAAGGGAGAGTATGATCGAGTGGTTCGGGAATATAGTGAGCTGGGTCATATGCACTTGATATCTTCTTCTTGTTCTTCCTCCCGTCCTACTTATTATCTACCTCACCACTCGGTTGTCAAGCCTGATCGCACATCCACAAAGGTTCGAACAGTTTTCAATGCCTCCTCTCCTTCTTCGTGTGGTTTAGGTCTGAATGATATCCTTCATACGGGTCCAATTCTACAATCCGACTTAACCATGTTTATTGTAAGATGGAGACTCTTTCGTTACGTATTCAATGCCGACATAGAGAAAATGTATAGGCAAATACTTGTTTATCCAGATGATGACAAATTTCAGAGGATTTTATATCGTTCCAATCCAAATGAGGAAGTTCAAGATTTTCAGTTACAAACCGTAACTTTCGGCGTGAATTCTGCTCCTTATCTTACCATTCGTGTCCTGCATCAGTTAGCTGATGGTGTTCGTTCGCAACTTCCTAAGGCGAGCGATATTCTTGGCAACTTTATGTACGTAGATGATGTTCTAGGTGGAGCACACTCAATTTCGATGGGAATTCGTTCAATTCAGCAGTTGCAATCGGCTTTAAAATCTGCAGGCTTCTCCTTGCGGAAATGTACCGCAAACATCAAAGACATTCTGACTGATATTCCATCCGAGCATCTCCTTCATAAGAACTTTCTTGACTTTGAAGAAAGTAGTGTTGCCAAAATGCTAGGCATACGATGGGATGCTCTTTCTGATTCGTTCTTTTTCATGGCCAAACCATTTTCTGATTCTAGCAGTTATACAAAACGTTTACTTCTGTCGCAAATAGCGAAATTGTTCGATCCAGCCGGTTGGCTTTCTACATGTGTGGTTTTGGCAAAAATTCTAATGCGAGATGAGAATTTATCTCACGACATCGTTTCAGATTGGTTGCGGCTCCATGCTGACTTTCCCTCCATCAATACAATTCGGATTTCACGCTGGATATATTTCACTCCAGCTAGCGCTGTTCAATTCCATGGCTTCTGTGAAGCGTCGGAAAGCGCGTACCTAGTCCATTCGAAGACTAAAGTAGCTCCGTTAAAAACTTTGTCCATTCCGAGGCTTGAGTTATGCGGAGCTGCACTTCTTTCAGAGCTGATCGATAGCCTTCTTCCACTGTTGGACGTTCCGTCTATTCCATATTCTGTTGGACAGACTCCATATTTGTTCTTTCGTGGTTAGCTAAGCCACCTTGTTTCTGGAAAACTTTTCCAACATTATTCAAGTGGTCGATTCCTCCAACAGGCTCCATCTTTCTTCCGAGACGAATCCTGCCGATCTGGCAAGCAGAGGCGTTCTTCCGTCAGACCTAGTCGGTAACGACTTATGGTGGAAGGGCCCTCACTGGTTGCACGATTCATCGGCAACATGATGCGCAGATAATGTTCCATTTCCGGACACCTCTCTTGAGAGGAAGTCCATTCATGTAAATTTCGCCTACTTTTCCGAATTCGAAGACGTTCTAGAAGGGTTCTCTTGCTTCGGCAAGGCCCTTCGTTCTCTCGCTCTAGTAAATCGATTCATCTCTCGTACGCATCAGAGGCATCGTTCCAATTCCGTCCATAAATCTGGTCCTTTGACCAGTGCTGCTTCGAGCTCTATTCGCCATCTTAATCCCTTCCTTTATCCGGAAGGATTAATTCGTTCATGTGGCCGTCTTTCGTCCGCACCTGGAATATCATACAATGAGAAACATTCAATAATTCTTCCATACAATTGTCATTATTCAAAGTTGCTGGTCTCATTCGTTCATTAAAAGTAACTCTTCATGGTGGTAACCAACTAGTTCTGAGAATAATTCGATCTCTATATTGGATTCCAAAGGTCAAGAATCTCATCAAGGTTACCATTAATATGTGTAAAGTTTGCATTCTGTACAAGCATCGTTGTCAGCAACAGTTAATGAGAGCCCTTCCACCAAAAAGAGCTGAGTTCTCCCGTCCGTTCACTCGAACTGGTTTAGATTTCGCTGGGCCATTCGATATTAAAACTTACAATGGTTGTTCTTGTCGTGTCACCAAAGGATATGTTTGTGTTTTCGTGTGCTTCTCCACGAAAGCTATTCATCTGGAGGCCACATCGGATCTTTCGACATCCACATCTCTTTCAGCGTTTTGTTTCACGCAGAGGTTGTCCTCTGGATTTATATTCAGATAATGGCACAACACTTGTAGGTGCTTCAAGGTTCTTAGCTCGGAACTTCCTACAAACCACTCGGGACAGTGTCACGGACCATTATGGTCTTCAGCAGTTGTCGTGGCACTTTATTCCTTCAGGGGCTCCTCACATGGGTGGTTTGTGGGAAGCAGGGGTTAAGAGCTTCAAAGGCCATTTCCGAAAATTCGCAGGTACTATGAAATTCACGTTCGAGGAACTTTCCACATTGCTTTGTCGCATAGAGGCATGCTTAAATTAGCGCCCTCTCTCTCCGATGTCCCAGGATCCTTCTGACTTGGTTGCCTTGACTCCAGGTCATTTCCTTATTGGGACTCCTATTCTGGTTCCCGCTGATCCACATGCCGATATTTCCTCCATTTCAATTTTAAATCGTTGAGAAAAGCTTAAGGCTATTCACCAAACTTTCTGTTCTCGATGGAAGAACGAATACTTGAGTGAGCTTCAAAAACGCAATAAGTGGCAAATTTCCGAGCCCAACGTCACGGTCGATTCCCTCGTTGCAGTCATCGATGACAATCTTCCACGGAACGCGTGGCGCCTTGGGCGCATTTCGAAAGTATACAAGGGTTCAGACGGACGTGTACCAGTCGCAGATGTAGTAACGGGGAACTATAACCCGGCCCATCACGAAACTCGTCGTAATATCCGCCCAAAACTAGTACTTCTTTCTAGTACTATTCATTCGTTCTGGTGTCCAAGCGATAACAGTCCGTTATATTCGTTCTGATGTCCAATCTATAACAATCCGTTATATTCTTTCTGATGCCCAATATATAACAATCCATCATATTCGTTCCACACCACATTCAGTGAACTTCCAGTCCTGATTTTACTATAGTTACTTCTATTCTGAAGTAACTCGTTTCTATTCTGAAACATTATTATTTCTATTCTGAAATAATACGTCTCTATTCTGAGACTGAACATTCTGAATTCTTAAGAAAAATTTGCACTGATCTGTTCTTATTCCTATTTCTATAGAGGAAACACAAACTTTCCTTTTCAGCTACATATACATCATACATTCAAATTTTTTCTTTCAATAACTTCAGCTACATTCATATTATATTCTTGCATTGCCGTTCTGAAGACTTATGATATTGACGTGAAGAGTTGGGATCCTATATTCGTCTTATGTTCGAACAGGCTTCCCGACTCTACCCTTACTATCTAGGAACAGACTCTATCGGACAAGTCCAATGTCCCTTATGTCCGAATGAGGCTCACATTATTCGAAAGTGTCCAAAATTCCTAAGGATGAATACTGATGTTCGCAGTTCAGAGATAAAGCGACAGGGGTTATGTCTTAATTGCTTCTCAAAAACACATTCGGTCAAGAATTGTCCAAGCAAGCATAACGGCTATACTTGCAATAAGCGACATAACACACTTCTTCACAAGATTCCCGTCAATTCCGCTTCCTCCGTACCGTCTTCTGTATCTAACACAGCTTCCAATTCAAATCTCAATCCCAACTCTACTTCATTCTCTCGTTCAGAAATACAGTCCACTAGCAACGGAACTGGGAAAAATTGGTCTGGAAGAATGTTTCATCGACGACAATAAAGTAGAAAATTGTAATTAAAATTTAACTCAAAGGGGCATGATATCGCCGACTTTTATAGTGCTGTATAACCTCAGTAGTCCATTCTTTTGTACTTATTCCTGTTTGTTTTATGACTTGTGAACTAAAATACCAACTATTTTCAATGGCCTTTCTATTTTATCGAAATCAAAAAGTTATTTAAAGCATGTTTATAAAACGTTTTTGTTTTAACATTTCTTGATTTTATCTGAAAGTTCTTGGTAACTTTTTCATGTTCAGAATTGAACCCACGTTCCAAATAAAGCGGGTCAAATTTGTTGTAGGATTTATCAGAATGTTCCATTTTACTAAACTAAACCAATAAACTGCGCAATATTTGCTTGGGTAGTACAATTTTATTTGATTCAAACCTATTCTGATAATCGAAAAAAATTAACACTTTTTTGTACATTTTTTATTATAATTGGGATATTTTCCGAAATATGGCAACACCGTCAAGTTTTTTCTTGGGAATGTTGGCATAGTATAGGACTCTCAAAAACTAAATAGTATGGTTCTGTAATACGAACACATCAGAAGATACCTTAACATATAAAAAGAAAAAAATCAAACCTCTTCAGATGATCGCTAGTGTATAATTAAAAATGATCAACTACTCGTTTTTAATTAGTTACTAATAATGACACAGCATACAATACTAGATTCATTATATAAATAAGAATAAATAACCTAAGATTAAAAATTGGAGGGTTCTAATGATTAAGAGTACATAGATACATATACATAGTTTTCTTACCTGTGGGGATAATATCATTTGCTAATTCCACATTCCTAATTTGGATTTCTGAGCCAAACTTGTCCAATTCCTCGTAAGTAAAAATTATGGACAATGTAAGGAGTGTTCTGTGAACAAATATAAGCTCACATTTATTTTCCAATTGCGTGTCGACAATCCACCTGGATAACTTGATACTGAAAGAAATAATACACATTAAATAATCACACACACACACGCAGATATTCTAATAAGCATACCCAGCAAGCATTTTCTATCGCCCATTACCCGAAGCAGTCACTCCCGGGCGATAGAAACACACATCCGCGATATCGCATTCTAATTGATGTAGGCACACCGTTCGGGAAGAAATGAACCACGCACTCGTTTCCTCCTAAAAATATCGCAATCGTGACTCTCGACTCTGAACTACAGCGATTATTTCAAAGACAACGCATGAGACACATTTATGAGGAAACGAGTGCGTGGTTCATTTCTTCCCGAACGGTGTGCCTACATCATTTAGAATGCGATATCGCGGATGTGTGTTTCTATCGCCCGGGAGTGACTGCTTCGGGTAATGGGCGATAAAAAATACTTGCTGGATGTAATACCTTTAGGCAGCAAATAAGTAGACACCCTTAAGTAGTATTGAGTGCGTGGTACATTGTTTGAAAGATATTGCATCTTATACTATAAAATAGTGGCAATGGCCAATAATGTGATCTATCGCCATGTAATAAATTTTGTGGTCAATTCTGTTGTTAGAACTGAAGAATTAAATAATATAAATAAAAATTTTTATTCATAAACATAATTTTATTTTATACTAAACAAATCATTATACCCTCAGCCTTTAGGCTAGAAAGGGTATATCGGCCTTTTTGTAGAAAATTTACTTATGTTGAAACTGAGGTATGGGGTATTGTAACTCGCAAATTGTTGTAATATACCCTAACTTTTGAACGCATTTAGGTATAATAAACTTTTTTAGCACGATTCACAGATGGATTTCTTAAAATTATAATTTGAGCGGAAGCTGTGGTCATATTAATGTAAAAAATAGGAAAAAATCGTTGAAGGAAACGAGTTTTTTAAAGTCAATTTTCAATTAGTGGCTTTACAATACAATGTAGAGTATAATGTTCAAAGAAGAAGTTAAAGAATACACTTCAGAGATTAAGTTTCTAATGTATAATTTTTTAATATAACCACTGCATCAATCTCAAACGGATGCTGACATTTTGAAGACTGAAAAATTGGGTTTTTTGAATTTTTGCTCTAATCGGGACGCGCAACTGTGCTCCTAAATTTAAATATTTATAAAAAAACTGTTTTTTTGATTCAACATTTGCAACTGTCATTAAATTGTCTATGAAACCCGCGTGAACTTAGTTTTTTACGTTCTGAATCTAATAAGCCATGACGGGTCCAAATCCGTTCACTAGATCGGCGGATATGATACCTCTCAAATTTCGAAAATCTGCAAAAAATTTTTTTGAAAATTGCGCGCATTGAAACGCGTTTTGAAAGTGTAATTTTTACTGAAATAAATAGAGCTATATGCCTGTTTAAAATGCGCAAAAACATAAATTTCAAAACTATCGCTAATTGAGATACAATTGATTTTTTTTTTTTAAATTAAGTGCGATGCTACATCCACGGTTCTTGATGGATCACAATGAAACGACATCAAATGATGTATTTTTTAAAGGTTATCATAGAAATCGGATGCGCATAAAATGTAAATGAACTTCGTGGAAATTATGACCATCTAACTGTATTTTGCGCCTTAATATGCAACAGACGCTACATCGTGGCCACCAAATAGAGTTTCACAAACTGTACACCAAATAAAAGGGATTGATTCGCTGTGTTGGAAAATCGGATGCGCATCATATCATTTTTACTATTACGCGGTTTATATGCGTTTCAAATGTTGTAATATTCAATATAACATTATTTTAATGTTATACCACAATTGGAATTCCTTGTGATTTAATATGTTTTAAAAATATTCGCCAATAGGAAAGCTATAAGCGAAAAATTTGTTGCAACGGAATATCTTCATTATTGCGTGAAATTTGGACGAAAATGACGAAGAACTAAAAATTTTTTCTTCAACCTTTCCTATAAAACCATAAAAAATAAAATTAGAATAACAGGATTTTTATTTTTCGTCATATTTTCTTTGTATTTTTGCAAATAACATGAATACTACAGCTCCAAACTTCACGACTTAGGTTTCATTTTATTCCTCACAATGTCTGGATGCTGCTATAATTTTTTTATGTATATTTTTTGTAAGTATAAGCGCTATTGTTTCAAAAATATGTTTGTAAATACGTGAAATTATTTAACAAATGTAATTGTTCGCGAATCCATTAAAACTTTTCGATTGTTTTTTGCATCATCGCAAAGGGTGCGAATTCAGTTAACGAAAATAGGATATAACAGCTTACTATATTAAGCCGCGATTTTTTTTTTTAGAATTTTTTCTAATTAGCATATTTAAAACGGACCAAAAAACATAGATGTAGTATCAAAATTTTTTTTTTGATTTTTTTGAAATGGAAAAGACGATTTTTTGCTGATATACACTTTCATACGGGCAAAATGTGCCTCATCGAAATAATGGTTTTAGACCCCAAGTATGTTTGGACGAAATGTGTTTCAGACAATTTGGAGTTGATTTAGCAATGTCCGTCCGTCTGTCTGGCTGGTGCGCACGATAACTCTCGAACGGATGAACCGATTTGGTCCAAAAGTTGGCTATCGCAATATTTTGCACAAACTTAGTTTAAGTTCAAAGATGGGTTACATCGGTCCACTCCTTCCGGTTCGAAAATGTTCGGAAATTTTGTACGCACGATAACTCTTGAAGGGAATAACCGACTTGGTCCATACTTTGCACATCGTGATATTTCTACCAAACTTAGATGAGGTTCCAATATGGACTCAATCGGTCCACGCCTTCGGGTACCTCCCACACAAAATTTCGGAGAAGTTCAGTTTAGGACCTGCTCTCGAATCGCTTTGATTTTTGTTGCAACAACTTATATTCACTGCTCCCCATACGACGGTACAAGTTTCATCAGGGGCAAGTCCATACTTCCTGAGAAAATAGCCTAAAAGTTGCAAAGAGCCCCTATGACAACGTGTGTAGTGGTTGGAGCGCAAGATAACTCTCGAACGGATCTGCAGATTTGGTCCAAAATTTGGCGTTCGTAATATTTTGTCCAAACATAGCTTAAATTCGAAGATAAGCCATATTGGTCCACTCCTTCAGGTACCTCCTCCACAAAAGTTTAAAAATGTTCGGAAAAAAATGTGCGCACGATAACTTTTGAAGGGAGTGACCGATTTAATCCATACTTTGCACATCCTAATAAATCTACCAAATATAGATCAGGTTCGAATATACATTATATTTGTCTCCTCCTTCTGGTACCTCTCACACAAAATTTCGGATAAGTTCACTTTAAGACCTGCTCCCGAATCACTTTGATTTTTGTTAAAGCGATTTGCATTCGCTACCTTCATTACGACAGTAAAAGTTTTTTCAGGGGAAAGTCAATATTTATTGGGAAAACAGCCCGAAAGGTGTAAAAAACCCCGATGTCACCATATGTTGCGGACGGAGAGCACGATAGCTCTCGAACAGTACAACCGATTTGGTCCAATATTTGGTCTTCGTCATATTATATCCAAACATAGTTTCATGGGGCAATACCTGTCCACAACTTCCGGTACTTCTCCCCAATATTTAAAAAATGTAACTAAAATGCTACGACGATATCCCTTGAATGGGGCAACCAATTTGGTCCAAACTTTGAATCTCCTAATATTTATATTGGGTTTTCAAATTCATTATTGAAATGGATTAAATCTTATCTATGTGATAGAGAGCAAATGGTTAAATTTGGTGCTGCAATCTCCAATAAAATAAATGTCACATCTGGGGTTCCACAAGGGAGCCATCTTGGACCGGTATTATTTACATTGTTTATAAATGACCTGCCAAATGTTATACAAAACTCTAATGTTCTTATGTTTGCCGACGATGCCAAAATATTCAGTTCTTTTAGTGATGCATCGAGTCAATATCTTCTTCAATCTGATTTAGACCGTTTTTGCCGTTGGTGCAATACAAATTTGTTAGAGCTAAATGTCCTTAAATGCAAACACATGTCATTCTATAGACTAAAGAAAATTTACACTCGTTATTATTTAAATGAGCAGAATGTTGAACATGTTGACTCTATTAATGATTTGGGAATCCTTTTAGATAATCGTCTCAATTTCAAACAACACATATCTATAATTACAAATAAAGCTTATAAAAACCTGGGATTTATCAAGAGATGGAGTAAAGAATTCACAGACCCGTTGGTAACAAAACAACTGTATATATCATTTGTTCGCTCCAAGTTAGAGTATGGTTCTATTATATGGGATCCAGTCTATTCTATCCAAACAAAAGCTATCGAATCAGTTCAAAAACAATTCCTTTTATTTTGTCTTAGGGACCATGGCTGGAACATTCAAACCTTACCGTCGTACAAATACTGGTTAAATTTAATAAAATTACCTACACTAAAAAGTCGTCGAACAATGCTAAATGTTACATTTATTTTAAACGTTATTCAAGGAAAACTATTTTCTGATTATATTCTCCAAAACCTTTATTTTAACGTTCCATTCAGGCTAACACGCAACTATCAACTATTTCAAGTACCTTATTATAGGTCAAATTATGCAAATAATGACCCACTACGCCGTCTACTCTTGGAATTTAACAAATTTAGTAACATGATTGATGTCTCTGAAAGTCGAGAATCGGTAAAGAGAAAAATTATACTTTCCCTAAACAGTTAATCTATTTATATAAAAACACTGTACATATGTATTATAATATATTTTAGTCTGTAAGGATTATATGAATCTATAGACTTAAGAAATAAAAAAAAAATAGTTTAACTTCTAAAAGGGCCATATCGGTCCTCCCAAGGGTACCACCCCCACAAAAGTTCACCATTTGTGTCTTAGTGCAGTTAATTCCTAATCCACATTTTTGTCGGCAAGTTCAAATGTCCAAAAAGGGCCACAAAGTTCAGAAGATACCTTAAATACATTCGATCTGTCCATAGGTGAAAGTTTCACTTCACATTGGCTGAGGGTATACATCTGTCGGCAAAGCCGACTGACACTTTTTTAATTGTTTTCTCTAAAATTAGCACGAAGAGAATATTAAAAAATACAATTTTTCTAAACATCATTTCTCTTACTTTCTTAAATCATTTGCTCTTACGTCGATACCTTTTCTTTTATTCAATAATACTACAATTGAAACTTATACATAATTACATAAAAACTTAACTTTGGAATTTGTTTGCAAAGAGAGAGAGATATATTCTCAGATGGCACAGACTTAGCCGGCATGTCCACGTCTCTGTACATTAGGGCGACCCAAAAAATACATTTGTTTTCTTAATTCCTAACTACTATTTTTCAATTTTATTAATAAATCCTACATATGAAAATTTATGGCGATCGTTTATCTTAAATCCGCGCCATCAGAGCGCTCTTTGTTTCCATAGTAAACAAAACATTTTTTGGGCCGCCCTAATGTGCTTACATCATAGTTGAAATAAGGGGCATTTAATAACAACAACAGAGTATAAAATGTTTATGAATCAATTTAAAATCTTTTCAATATTTAATATATATTCAAAAAAAACTTACATTTAATCTGTTCTTACAAAACAGTCAGGAACTTTTTCTATTTTAGTGTTTTTTTTTAATATTCAAATTCTCTATATGATAAACAAAATTAAATTTATTTTTTTATCTAAATATCACTCACATTATAGACAATACATATTATTATTTTTCTGCTTTTTATCATTCACAATAATTTAGTCACTGCACTTTTTTACATTTCAATTTATAAATGTTTAAATATTAAATTATTAATTTAATTTTTTCAATTTCACTTTTCCCCGTACCTTTCGCACTTACAATATCAAACTGACTGATATTTTTTCTTGTTGTTGATATTTGCAAATACTCGGAGTAGCTGTAAAACTCTCACATTATCTCTCTCACGAGAAGAAATAATAGAACAATGTAAATTGTTTGTGTAAACAATCAATTGCAGAATTTTCATCTTCTTCTGTGACACTAGGTAGTTCTTGCGGATCGATCTAATTTGAACAGTAATACATTTGTTATTGTAAAATGATAAAGTATCCCTCTTTTATAGAAAAGAAGTTCAGAAAGCGATTACTTTTGGTAGAAGTGAGTAACTCACTTCCAAATGCTAGCTGGGAAAATTATGAAAATTTAAATGTTGTATAGAGTTACGTAAAGCTACCTTAAGGTGTAGTTAGTCGATTTTATATGCATTTTTGACACAAAGTATATAATTTTAATAGAGAGAAAGTTCACAATATCTAAGATACAATTTTAAAAATTGTCGCAATACAAAAAGTTCTACCCGGTTCTCGGTATTTTGAAATTTTTAACCATACATGTTCTAGGTTTGGTACATACATATATCCCAAAAATGTATTTGTATGTATTTGGAAGATTTTAGCCTATTTTTTTAAAATATATGGATTTTGGGATTCCTTTCGATTTGCAGAATCTCAATGCAATCCCTATATAATTCCATTCAAGAATATGTCAAAAGGGATTAATGTCACAGAGTTTATTAAAAGTTCGGTCCGAACATAACGTTTTTAATTTCTTTAAAGTTCATATCCAGTTATCACACTCTAACTTCAGTCCCATATTTCAAAAAGTTTTTAATTGAACAAATCATTGACATTTTGTGTACAGTAATCTGACATGGTATTTTTTATCTCAGTATTTTTTTCCCTCTATAAAATACTTTTATAATATTTATCGGAATAGACTCTGTATGGTTTTCGTTAATTTCTGAGTGCAACCTAAACGACTTCTTTGAATTAGATATCTTCAAAAAGATGGATAATTCGTGTCCGCGAATGCAAATTGGACTTGAATATTTTCAATCCAATTGTGTCGATAACATAAGATTATTATACTCTTTTATGTCATCAAAGCACCAAAACATTGTTATTTTATCAGAATTGATAGCAAGTAAAATAATAAATGCAGAAATTTACATTAAGAAAATAGGAAAGCGTTTATGCTCGGAGTCGGGAGATACAGACGACGGTTAATATACTCCGAATCCTCCTCGCAGTACTGTTTCAGTCTACGAAACTTATGTTTGGCCTTTGCCAACAATATACAAATATCACAGAAAACAAAGTCAGATCCCAACTTTCAAAAACTTTTGGCTAAGTCCTGACAAAATACTACAACTTAAAAAACTCCATGATTTTTCTTCAGGCAGCATTCTCTACTTTTGGTATCATGTTACAGAAGAAGCTTTATTAATTTCTTTATTGTACGAGTTTTTGGACTCGGTGACATTAAAAACTTTGCTGGGCACTGTGTTTGCTATTTATTAAAAAAATGTAAACAGTTTTATTCCCTCAACCACAGTATGGAGGGTATATTACGTTTGATTTTACGTTTGTAACGCATGGAAATAATCATTTGCGACCCTATATTCTTAATCGTATAATTCTGAGTCGATCTGTGCATTTCAGTCCCTCCGTCTGTGGTAATCACTCTAGCATCCACAAAAATTGAGATAGGACTCTAAAATTTTTGTTTGCTTTGGTTATTGGTTGCCAGTGGTCAAAAAGCTTTTCCGCGTAAAATTGTGGACATTGGTACTTTCGTAATTACTAATTACTTCCAAATATTTCGTGGTGAAGGGTATAAAAAGTTAGAAGAGGCTTCACGCTATTTACTTGTTAAAATTAAATTTATTGCTTCAAAAGTTACAAAGTTTTAATACATAACAATAAGCAAATATGCCAACAAAGACTCTCAATCCCACGGCAGCGGGTTCTTACGCACCGGATTGACCCGAACCCATTGTGTTTCGGCCAGCGGCTGCCAACCCAGTATTAAACCTATGCTTCTACGTAGGTTTCACGCTGCTATAACAACAACAACAACAATGACTCTGCCCACACGGAAATTTCACACAGGAGAAGAGATATTGTAGGAGCAATCAAACAACAAAATAGTATATTTTAAAAATCTGAAAATATATATTGTTGTATCTCTCTTCTGCGTGTTGAAATGTTGAGCCCAAAAACCTTTTTAATTTCCATGACTTGTAAACAGTTGGAAGCAAATAGAAAATTCACTACTTTTATTTTCTGTAAAACAAGTAAAGAAATATCAGTCGGCAAAGATATGTCCTCAGCCTGTGTGTGAATTGAGACTTTTATCTATAACAGCTCAAATACCGGTAACACAACCGAAATATGCACATTTAGGTAGTTTTCAGAATTTTGTGAACTTCTTTGGACATATGAACTTGCAGACAAAAATATCAAAACTTTTGGGCCATTTATCTTAATGATTGTGAACATGCCCAATAAATACTTACGTTAATAAATTTGATTTGGATTAAAGGGCAAAAGGGTTGCACTTTTGCGGAGAAGGTACTTGAAGGAATGGACCGACATGTCCATTTTGGCCGACAGTTATCACGCCCACCAGCCATTGTAGTTGATCACCTTATAGGGTTTTTACCATTATGTCAGGAAGCATGGACTTGACTATGAAAAATAGAATATCGCTGTAAACAAGACCACAAGACGCACCTTTTGTCAAAATATCCATAGGATCCTCAAACAGCCTTTAAACTGCAGTTATGTTGAACTCTTGTGAGGGAGATATCCGAAGATATTGTTGAATTAATTTAAATTCTAAAATAAATTTTGAACCTGAAGCAGTGAACTGATATGACTTAAACTAAGTTTGGACCAAATCAGTGGATTCGCTTGAGAGTTAACATGCGCCTCAGCCAGATATGCAAAAACGTATTTCTCCTACAAAAAAAAATTGTCTAAAATAAGACTATAAAATTGAACCGAAGGTAGTGAAAAAACAATTTTATTATTAAAAACCGATATATGGTACATTTTGTCAAATACAGATTGCATTTCATGCACTTCCATTCACACAATATTGGCTCCCCTGCGTAAAAATGGAACTAAAAGTCTGTAAAATGTAGTCAGGTAGATATCTTTTCAATGCATGCTACGAGTTATGTTTAAATATAACGGTCATAAATAACACTGTGACAGAAAATGGAACTAAAAGTCTGGGTGGAAAATTCTTTTTGGAGATGAAAGGTCAAGTTTCTGAGATATCGCGTGACGATTTTTTTATTTTTCCCCTATAATACTTGGGAACATAGGTTAATATAATATTTGGCGTTATTTTAGCTTCGTTTTAAGATTACATGTCTTCAGCAGTCAAATCGATTGGCGAATCTTTTTGGAGAACATTTCATTCTTCTTACTCAATTCCTTTAATATCCTTTTCGTCCTTTATTTCTTGAACCTTAGTAGAAGTATCACAAGATGAGATTTTTCAACATCCAAATATTCTACAAAAATGTCGCTCAGAAGATTTTAGGTACGTTCTCTTTGGCAACTAACCAATATTTTGCCGTTTTTATTGTCCTTTTTATGTTTACTCCTTTTCCTTTCCTCCTTTTATCTTGGTCCCTCTTTCATCTCAAGTGGACACTGACCTCCCCGTGTTGTCACCTGGGAACTGCCTTTAACACCCGTTAAAGGTAGTGAGCTAACATGTGCCGCGCGTTCACCCATAAGAACGTTAAAAACTTGGGTTTGGGCGTCGGGTTAGTAACCCTCCCCTAGAAAAAACAGCCTACTATGAAAAAACGAAAGAAAAGAAAAACAAACCCCTCTAAAGTTGACGAACCCCGCAAACGTTTTAAGGACCATGATCTGCGAATCTGCACCCGGCCAAGATGAGGTAAAAACAGCAATCAACCGGCTGAAGAATAATAAAGCAACAGGAGCCGATGGCTTACCAGCCGAGCTGTTTAAAACCGGATGCGACGCGCTGATGCCTCAGCTAGTTAGCACCATCTGGCAGGAAGAACGCGTATCCGACGATTGGAACCTGAGCGTCCTATGTCCCGTCCACAAGAAAGGAGATAAGACTTTATGCTCCAACTATAGGGGAATAAATCTTCTCCCTATTGCCTATAAGAAAGTGTCAGGGATATTGTGCGAACGACTAAAGCCAATGGTCAACGAAATAATTGGACCATACCAATGTGGCTTTAGACCTGGCAAGTCCACCATTGACCAGATATTTACCCTGCGGCAAATCACAGAGAAGACCCAAGAGATGCAGATCGACACATTTCACCTTTTTGTCGATTATAGAGCAGCATTCGACAGTCCCCTCCGATCAAAGGTATTCCATGCAATGTCTGAATTTGGTATCCCCACAAAGCTCATCCGGCTTTGTAAGATGACTTTAACTGATACTAGGTCCTCAGTTAAAATTCGAAAGAACCTCTCCGAAGAATTTTGTACCAAAAGAGGTTTCAGACAAGGAGACAGCCTTTCGTGTGACCTATTCAACATTTTGCTGGAAAAGGTAATACGAGATGCAAATGTCAAAAGAAATGGCACATTTTACACCAATAGCCACATGTTACTTGCCTATGCTGAAGACATAGACATCATGGGACGATCAGTAAATAAAGTAACTGATACCTTTAGGAAGGTCGAAGCAGAATCTGCGAAAGTGGGTCTGGCGGTAAACGGCGAAAAGACCAAATTGATGGTGTCAACGCGCAAAACGTCCATAGAGCTCGGACCAACTGTGGAAGTTGGTACCCACAATTTTGAGGTACATAGTTAAAGACTTCGTCTACCTCGGCACTGCCATAAACACAGAAACATAAAGCAGATAAGGCAGTGCTTGGTGTGTTTGAGAGGAAAATTCTTCGAAAGATCTACGGGCCGATTTGCGTTGACGGTGAATATCGACGTCGTATGAACCACGAGCTATATAAGCTATACAAAGACATGAATATAGTTAAACGTATCGAGATGCAACGATTGCGTTGGCTAGGCCATATCATGAGAATGAGCGATGATAAACCCGCTAAAAAGGTGTATGAATACATGCCACATGGCGGTGCACGCAGAATCGGCAGGCCTAAGCTTCGATGGAGCATACAAGTGGATGAAGAAATGAAAAGGCGCGGTTATCCAAAAATTCAAGCGAAAACCAGTAAGGAAAGGATCAAAGTCGGGCGGGGCCGACTATGTGATACCCTACACCACTGTGAATATGTAAAATATAAATCGGAGCTATATCCAGATCTTAACCGATTTTGATATAATTTGGCACATTTATTTCCAGACCGAATTCAGTCACACATTCCAAATATCATTGAAATCGGACTTATATATCGTGTTTGGAGCAGAAAATACACGAAATCGGCCGAAAATATATATGTATTATATATATCACGAATATTGTCAATTATTTCATATTCCATTCCAGAAAAAAAGGATAATTTTTTTTCGCGCTACATCAACGATTTTTGATATGTAGGTTAAGAAAAAAATTCCCAGTACGAATCTGGTCGCGAGCCAATTTTTGGTTGTTGCGGACAAAAGTTATGGCGCTTTTTAAGAAAAAAATATTATAAAAACGCTAATTGTTTTAATGAGCACCATTGTTACAAAAAAGTTCTCTCGAAGTGACTTCAGCGAGTAGATTGCATAATACCTGCAAAATATTACACAGAATTCGCGGAATGTACATAAAATGGATAAATTATTGAATATAAGTCAACTTTTTTCAAAATTGAGGCCCATTTAGTGGTCATAAAATTAACTAAAAATTTTTTGTGGATCAAAACTTCACGGCGAATCAAATGAGACTACAGTCGTACAGATTGGTGTTATAGTTTTGATGTTACAGCCAAAATAAGCACATATTTTGGTCAAAAAAGAATTGTTTATTTGACAAAATATTTTTTCACACGCATTATGTAGTAGAAAATATTGGAAAAATCTAAAGGAATACTGCCTTCATTTTGCTTAAATATCCCAATAAAATAGACGGATTTTGCTTTATTGACATTCATATTAAAGCTTTCCCATTAGGGAAGGTAATTGGGTTGATGAGGATATATCTCGAAGCTTCTGAAATGGAAATAGAGGTCAAATAACCCATTTTAATTTATATGCATTTTAAAATACGTGTAAATCGCGAAATTTTCAAAATCATTTTGTCCGCATGTGATTTTCATGTACAGCGAGACTATATCTTTTAATATATATATATTTTTTGAAATATAATTTGGAAGCTAAGATGTAGCATCGGCTGCATCCTAGCATTAAAAAACTTATAAAATATCGCTAATTTGCGCAAAGTGCATACAATTTTTGTCCGCATCCGATTTCAGTGTTCGCCATGAAAATCTATATCGAAATATATCTATTTTAAGGCGATCAATCAAGAACCGTGGATGTAGCATCACACACTATTTTTTCGGATAAAATGAATGTAGCTCCCTTATCAGTGAAGTTTTCAAATATCTGTTTCCGCTAAAACGAAGATGCTGTACTAATTTTTTCATTGCAGTGGAAACGAACCGTATAAAACGTGATAAATTACGCGATATTTCCAAAAACAATTTTAGATGATTTTTCTACTTTGGAATTTCTTGTAACTCGCGTTTTAGTAGATGGATTTTCACGGGGAATGATTTATTGGATCAGGAACGTAAAAAACTAAAATGTGCAATCAAGTACGAAGAAATCGAATGACAATTGTTAAAAATAGGCACGAAAAATACGATTTTTAGAAAAATGTTCACACAAAATTTTCGCATTTGGATGCAGATTTCTATGAATCTGTGTAGACTACATTCACAATATTCATATCAAATAACTCAGAATCGCAAGTACTACAATCCTATATATGGTTTTTTGAAAAACCTGTTTGCGCAATGAAATTAGAAGAAAATTTCAAAAAACACTGTAAATCTGGCTTCAAAATGTCAGCATCATTTAATGGTAGAAGCAGACGAAATTTTGAAAAGTAATACATTAGTGAGATGATCCTTATTTAGTTTGCTTCTGCTTTTACTTTGACAGGAAACTTGAGAGAAGTGCGGTTTACTCACAAATCGAGGGAAAACAAAAAAAGACATGGTGGCTTCAACCCATTTACACCAATTTTTTAACATAAATATAGCCACAGCTTCCACGCAAATATTTTTTGCCACGTCCAAAAACATTTCATTTTATCCAAAAGTATTTAATTTGTATAATATACAATCACGAGTCGCGGGTTCTAAAAGGGTAAACCTTGGCTTCAGCTATGTTAAATTTTCAAAAATATTGGTGATATATATATATATATATATATATATATATATATATATTTCGATATAATTTGGCACATTTATTTCTAGACTGAATTCAGTCACACATTCCAAATTTCATCGAAATCGGAAATATGTATATAGCGTGTTTGGTACAGAAAATACGTGAAATCGGCCCAAAATATATATGGGAGCTATATCCAAATCTGAACCGATTTCTATATAATTTGGCACATTTATTTCTAGACAGAATTCAGTCACACATTCCAAATTTCATCGAAATCGGACATATATAGCGTGTGTGGTACAGGAAATACGTGAAATCGGCCGAAAATATATATGGGAGCTATATCCAAATCCGGACCGATTTCAATATAATTTTGCACACTTATTTGTAGCGTGTTTGGTGCAGCAAATACGTGGAATCGGGCGACAATATATATGGGAGCTATATCCAAATCTGAACCGATTTTCACCAAAAGCAATAGCGTTCTTCCTATGGCTAAAAAAGTTGTAGTCCCCAATTTCCAGCTCAATCGGACAAAAAATGCGACCTGTATGTTGCGAACAAAAATACATGGACAGACGGACAGACGGACAGACAGACAGACGGACGGACACGCATAAATCGACTCAGAAAGTGATTATATGTATATCCCCAAAAGGAACTGTGGTTCTATTTCGTTTCCTTTTGTATGTTACATACAAATGCACAAAGACATAATACTGTGTGGTGTAGGGTATAAACAGAGAGGAATGGAGATCTTTTCTTAGTTCGGTCTATGGAACAAATGTTCTGTAATGGACCAACTAAGTAAGTAAGAGTTAGAAGGATGAAATGTTCTACAAAAAGATTCGCCAATCGATTTGACTGCTGAAGACATGTAATCTTAAAACGAAGCTACAATAACGCCAAAGAGAGATATTAAGCTATGTTTCCAAGTATTATAGGGGAAAATCAAAAAATTTGTCACGGGATATTAAGTCTTCCTTGGGGGTATAAAACTTTCCACCTGAAATTTGTCGGTATAGGTCCACGTCTTCATATAACCCCCATAGTACGGTACCTTCCGATTTCCGGTATTTTGAAGGTTGTGGCCTCAATATCCCGCCAAAATGGCTGAAATTTGGTATTTAGTCTTCCTTGGGGGTAAACAACTTTCCACCTAAAATTAGTCGGTTTAGGTTCAGGCCTTCATATAGCCCCCATAGAACGATACCTCGCGATTTTCGGTATTTTGAAGGTTGGGGCTGCGGTTATACATTTCTCTATTTTATTGTCTTGTCTGAAAAGAATTTTACTGCTAAACATAAATAACGACGGGACGTACACGATCTCTGATCGTCCGTATTACCCAAATACGTTGAGTCCCAAATCACATTTAAAACACAAAATCCGCGACCGAAACTTACTTAAATGTTTTCATTCGTAAAACAAATAATTTTCCTTTGCAATGAATTGTATTTCATGTTTTGTTGGGCTTTTGTTTTTAAAATACAAACACACACACAAACAATAACGTTCTGTCAATGTTAAACTTTTTTAACTTACAAAAAGTATACGCTCGAAGAATTTCGGTAGTTCTCATAAGAATACATGTGTTCTACTTTTGTCACCACACACGCCCTGGGTATACGTCCGTATATAGGTATGGGCCTTAAACAGAAAAATTGTACATAAAAACATTTTTGTACCTATTATAGAAATATTTGTTGCATATGTCATATGTTTCGATTCCAATTTAATCAGAAGCCAAAAATATGCCCAGTCCCAAAATTTGACATGAATTCGACCAAAAATAGGGGTTGCATAAAATTCCGCTGTCTACTAATGTCGTGCCCAAAATAGATAAGAAAGGGTCAATAAATAAATATGTATGTTTCACTATCACTGCAACGTGTGGGTGCGTGTGGGTGCATAATGTATTTATAGACACAGCATTAGTAAAATTATTTGTGTGTGTTAATTTTAGATTCTATGATTTAGTGTTAGGTAGAATATCAAATACATGTTGTTATGTTTTGGGTGTAGGAAGGAGATGAGCACGCGTTGAGAGTTATTTTGAGACTGTTTTATTTATGCATTGCTTATGACTATCATAGGTGTGCTTACAAGTATGAGAGATCACTTATACTAATAACACAGTTGTAATTTATTGTATGTAATATGTAAAATGGATTAAGTCAAATATATAACATTACTCCCCCCAGAAAATTCAAAGTTGAAGGTAGTAAGCAGATATACATATATAAATAATGATTTGAAAATTAAGGCAAGAATATTTTGAAATGAATATATTATTTACGAAAAGGTTCAGGTGAATAACGAGATACTTCTTTTCTTCTTCTTGTACTTCGTCTAGGACCATCAGTATTGTCATCAGTACTACGGCTTCTTGTTGGATTTTCGATTACTGGCTCTTCTACTGTTTGTTGATGTTGATTAGGCTGTTCGGCGATTTCAGGCTGCGATTCAATAACAACAAGCTGTTGACATGGTGATGAAAAGCAGAAGTAATCAGGGCTGAAGCTATTCTGTAGTTGCTGGCGAAATTCGTTTGAATGTCTTGGCTTCATCTGATTAATATGACGTTTGTACTGACCATTAGGAGTATTGATGATAAATAACATTTTACCAAGTTGTTGTTTGATAATTCCTGGTATCCAATTTCTTCCTCTTCCATAGTAGCGAATATATAGGTTGATTGATGTTATACTTGGAAGTTGTTGCTTTTGTTGATTTAGGCGATTTTGCATAAAGCTGAGACCAAATTGTTTTCAAAGGTCTTCCACGAATAAGTTCTACTGGAGATTTACCAGTTTCATTCGGCATAAAACGATATGTAGAAAGATATTTATGTACGGCATGTTTCAATGATAAGTTGTCATCGAAGTTCTTTCTAACTGCTGATTTAAAACTTCTTACGAAACGTTCGGCTAATCCATTTGATGCTGGATGAAATGGAGCTGTTGTAATATGTTTTATATCCAGGTTGGAGCAAAATTGTTTGAATTCATCAGAAGTGAGTTGAGGACCATTGTCGCTGACTAGTGTGTCTGGAATTCCTTCAATTGAAAAAATTGCTGATAAGGCTGCTATTGTATCTTTTGTTGTAGTAGTAGACATCTGCGTCACGTAAGGAAATTGAGAAAATGCGTCTACGCATATGAGCCATATGGAGTTGAATATAGGCCCAGCAAAATCGATGTGAATACGTTGCCAAGGTTTGGTTACTGTTGGCCAACTGTTAAATTGTTTTGAAGGTGATTGATTTTCGTTTTTGCATATTGAACATCTTGAAGCAAGTTGCGTGATATCGTTGTCTATGTTGTTCCACCATACATGTTGTCTGGCTAGTTGCTTCATTTTCACTACACCCCAATGTCCATCATGTAGAAGTTTTAGAGTCTGCTGTTTAAGGGCATCTGGAATAACCACTCGAACAAAATCAGTTTGAAGACAAAGTAAATCATTCTGAACTGTTAATGAGTGTCTTCTGTTGAAGTAAGGTTTGAGGTCAATATGATGCTGCAATAACTTTTCCGGCCATCCACGTAACACAAAATTCCGTACACGTTTGAGTACTGCAACATTTTCTAAACATCTGCGAATCTCATTAGGATTGATTGGAAATTCATCGAAAGTAATGTTGTAACAGGCTTCTTCTTGATCAAAAGGTTGATGATCTTCACATGGTAACCGTGATAAAGCGTCTGCATTACCATGTTCTGTAGTCTTCCGATACTTTATATCATAAGTATATGACATCAGAATGATAGCCCAGCGTTGCAATCTGTGAGCTGTCATTGTAGGTAGATGTTTATTCGGGCTGAATATGCTTACTAGAGGCTTATGATCCGTAATTAAAGTAAATTTTCTTCCGTAGAGATATTGGTGAAAACGTTGAACACCAAATATTATACTTAGACCCTCTTTCTCGATCTGGCTATACTTAACTTGATGTTTATCCAATGTTTTTGATGCAAAGGCTATTGGTCTTTCACTTCCATCAGGATATAGATGGGAAATGACGGCTCCGATTCCAAAAGGTGAAGCGTCGGTTGCAAGTATTAGAGGCAATTCATCTTGAAAACGAGATAATTGAGCGGCGTTTATAATATGTTGTTTGAGTTGTTCAAAAGCATGTTGCTGAGAGGTTCCCCAGTAAAATTTTGTATTTTTTCTTCGAAGGGCGTTGATTGGAGCGGCGATACTTGAGAAGTTAGGCACGAAATTATGATAATAATTTGCTTTACCCATAAACGCTTCCAATTCTTTGATGTTTTTAGGCGGTTTAATATTTTTAACTGCTGCGACACCTGATTCGTCTGGCAATATTCCCCTCGCACTAATCTGTCGACCAAGATAGGTTATCTTGTCTGGCAAAAATTGACATTTTTGCAATTTGCATTTAATCCCCTTGGATTGTAGAATGCTTAACACTTTTTCTAGGCGTTCAAAATGTTGTTCAACTGTGGGAGCGGAAATAATTATATCGTCAATATAATTAGCACATCCATCGATACCGATTAAAAGTTGTTCTATGTATTTTTGAAAAATAGCAGGAGTGCTAGCGATACCATAGGGCAATCTTTGGTATTGAAAAAGTCCCAAAGGCGTGTTTATTACCATAATTTTTCTAGATTCGTCATCTAATTCCATTTGAAGATAAGCATCTTTCAGGTCGATGGTTGAAAAATATTTCCCATTTCGTATTGTATGTAGTAAACTTTCACGAGTCGGTAAAGGATATTGTTCGATTTCAATTTGTTGGTTTACTGCAAGTTTAAAATCTCCACAAATTCTTATTGCGTTATTTGGCTTTTGAGCGATTACAATGGGTGATGCCCACTGGCTATATTCCACTGGTTTAATTATATTTGATCTAATAAGTCTTTCGATTTCTTCTTTAAATTTTGGCATTTGAGCGAATGGAATTTGTCTACTTCGAAAAAACTGCGGTTTTGCATCTGCTTTTAGGCGAATATTTGCTTTAAAGTCAGTTACGGTACCCAGGGAGGGATCAAACACTGATTTGTATTTATTACACAAGTCTTTAATTTTCGCTTTATGGTTTACTGTGACACTATTAATTTGTTTTATTTGAAATCCGAATTTATTAAATAAATCAATTCCGAAAAGATTTTCTCCATTTTCAATGTTCACAACAATAAATGTCACTTCTTCTTCCTTTTGTCCGTATTTCACTTTTGTATGCAATTCTCCCAGGACGGGTATTAATTTCTTTCCGAAACCATGTAAAATTCTTTTACTTTTCACAAGCGGTGGTTTATTTAGTTGTTTATATGTGGCTAAATTTATTATTGACACTGAAGCACCAGAATCCAATTGAAATTTTATTGTTTTGTTACAAATTTTTAATTCAATGTACATTTTTGAATCATTTTCCAAAATTCCACCATTAATTCCATAAATTGTTTCAACACTGTCTATTTCATTATACGAACGATAATGTTTTCTTTTTGCACTGTTCTTATTTTGTTTTGTCCTAGTTGACAAACACACGGGAGAAATATGACCCTTTTTATTACACTTATGCATAGATGGGCAAAATGTCTCTTAAATAGAATTTAAGGGAAAATTAGAACTGGGTTTTTGTTAAAATTTGTTTGCTTTTTTAATATTTTTTAAACACAGACAGTATCTTAACAAGTCCAAAAAACTGTTATATTAAAAACAAATGTGCAAAATTACAAGTAAAAATATTTATTTGTGTTGTAACAACGAAAAAGAGAAACAAAACATAGCAACGCTGGCGTGCAAGAAAGCCCATCTATGCACTTATGACAAGTGGCATTTCTAAATTTACACTCTTCTCTTGTATGCGAACGATAACAACCAGAGCACGATTTTAGTTTGTTTTGATTCTTATTGCTTCTTTTTGATTTATCACTGTTTCTATTTTTCACTAAATTGACGTTTATGTGATGATCACTGTTATTCTCCTTCATCGCTGCTACTGTTTTTGTTGTTGCTTCGTACGATTCTGCTATCAACAGAACATCTGCTAAAGTTGACTGCTGCTTCTGTAGAGCTGCTGCGCGAACTGCATCATGAGGAGTATGTGGTCACGTATCATCTCATCAACATAATTATGAGAGCAATTTTCGGAGTTGCAAACGAACTTACATTCTCTCGCAAGACCACGAAGATCTGCAATCCACTCTTTGTATGTTTGGTTGACCTTCATTTCACTTTTAAAAAATTCATACCTTGCTGCTGTAACATGATGTGAAATTCTAAAATGTTCCGTTAACTTTGCCGTTAGCTCGCTAAAATTCTTGTCGTCCAGGTTGGATGTACCAAATAAATTTTTTAGCAATTCAAATAATTCCGTACCAATCCATGACAAGAAAAATGATTTTTGTTGATCAGGCTGATCAACGTTGTAAGCAGAAAAATGTTGATTTAGCTGCTGCAAATATGAGTCCCAATTTTGGCTGTCTTTATTAAATGCGTGAAAAGCTGGTACTGCTTTGCTGTTGGATGATGGAAATTTGACCATCATATTTTGCATCCACTTTTGTTGTTGCTCCAAAAGGCTTCTTGCAAAATTTTGCTGTATTAGCAATTGTATATTTTCACTTGAACTCGCGTCGTTTGGCATTTTGTTAAAAATTAATTTTTGTTAGGGCACTAGCACTAAAGCAACAAACCGACCGGTCAAACAAATTTTTTTTTATCCTCGTCGCCACTGTTATGTTTTGGGTGTAGGAATGAGATGAGCACGCGTTGAGAGTTATTTTGAGACTGTTTTATTTATGCATTGCTTATGACTATCATAGGTGTGCTTACAAGTATGAGAGATCACTTATACTAATAACACAGTTGTAATTTATTGTATGTAATATGTAAAATGGATTAAGTCAAATATATAACACATGTTGACACATCAGCCCGCGTGTTTTCATTCTTGGGTTTTTTCCCGTAGGTTTTTTAGTTTACACTTTGTGATGAGGCTAGGATTCGTCTCATCCCACCAAGAAGCGCAAACTTCCCGAATTCCAGCTACCAAACCTGGACGGAGTTGTCTTAAGACTTTCTTCGGAAGCCAAATACATCGGTGCAATCCTAGACCACCGTCTAAGCTGGAAAAGGAACACTGAGGAGAGGGCAACTCTATTCCTGCAAGAACTCCGTTGGCAAAAGTTGGGGTCTCAGACAAAAGGTCAGACACTGGTTGTATGAAACAATGGTTCCGCCCATACTAACCTATGGTGGGCTTGTCTGGTGGCATGCTCTCGGAAATAGTGCACTTCTGTCCAAACTATCAAGTGTGCAAAGAGTCGCATCTCTGCTCGTTTCTGGGGCTATCAGAAGCACACCTCAGGCCGCCTTGAATGTGGTCCTTGATCTCCAAACTCTGGATATCCTGCCTCATTTCCAGGCGGCGATGACGGCTTTTAGACTCAGAGAGACAGGGGTGTGGCAGTGCTCACAATTTGGACATGCAAACTACTTAAAGGACATGCAAACTACTTAAGTTCAGTGGACTTAATCACATCAGTAACTACATACCCACTTCACTCAACTGAAACTGAAATGAAACTGAATGATAACACTGCTCAACAAAATTGAAAAAGTTGAATGTTTCAACAGAAGTTGTTGTTGTTTCTAAAGGAAAAGGACGTAATTACAGCTTAAAGTACTCAAAATATGCAATTTTTACAAGGTCCGTCGTATATTTTCCATATTTTTTTGATATATATTCACCATAATTATTTCAAAAACTTTTTGTATCGAGCGTAAAACATCTCCCTAATATATTGGTGTCGAAAAACACACAAAAATATTTGTTTCAAAAACAAGACCAGGGGTCTAATTACGTGATTCGATTCGATCGAGTATTTGCTCGTGAAAAAGATTTCGACACGATAAAAAAGCGGCATGACGAGATTCGATCGAAATCGTTGATCGAATGTTTCGAGAGTAACCGGTAATCGAACTATGAAAACCTATGTGTACTATAGGGAATATTATGAAGGTAGATGTAAAAAATTGTGTTTGTTTGAAAGCAAGAACTATAAAAACAAAATTATGAATGAAAAATGTAAATGTTTGTTTAACAATACATTGAATAATAATTTCTGAATGAAGTTGTGCTAAGAAAAAAAGAAAATGATTAATTCTTGCAAAATCTTTTTGACATTGTAGTAACAGATTGCTAGTACATCTACCTTAATAATCCTCTCTCAAAATAAATGAGAGAGAGTTTGGTGGCCCGCTTGGGCGATGGGCTAGTTCGGCATCGGAAACTCGTCGATTCTCAGCGTTACAGTAACTAGTTCCACTTCTGACCCCTCACAGTGCAATCAACTGTAAACTTTAACATGGGGATGTCATAGGAGGTAACCAATTGACACTCTATGCATTACCTGTAGGTGGTATTGTACTAGTTCCAGGTTTACAGTCATATACCAGTTTATTTATAAAAAAAGTGGTGGGAAATAGTCACACAACTGACGCTTCGTCGTTTACTTGGGGATATATAGGTGTCAATTGGTTCCCTTCGCATTACTTATGGGTCAATTGTGAACTAGTACCACTTACCTCTAGTTTAGGACTATTTAAATTGCGACAATTGGAATTGCTAGCGGGTAGAGAGAAGAAGAGGGCGATTTGCATATTTCCGTCGTATTCCTTTTTTATACCAGAACAATATGAATAATATGAACGAAGATATTCATTCCATCAACACTAGCTTCTGTTATTGGATGCCTCATTTATATTAAAGTTATGAAGAAAATGTAAATGTGAATTATTTATACAACTCGTCGTTTAAGTTAAGTTAATTAAGTCGCAACTGACGCCTCCTCGTTTACTTGGGGATAAAAAGGTGACAATTGGTTCCCTTCGCATTACTTAGGGGCCAATATTTGTACTAGTACTGATTAGAACTAGTTCTGGACTACTTAAATTGCGACAATTGGAATTTTCGTCCCCACAGGGAGGTGTTTTGCATTAGCCTCTCTGAGAGAATATTTCCTTTTGTAAACAACGGGGGATGAAATGTTTATAATGCACTTCACTTATAAAATAAAGGCTATTAATATTAAATATTTTTTTTTTTTCTGTTTTGCAAAAATTCTTATTTTTCAACTTTTTTTTAATGACTGCAAAACTAATGGTTAATGATTGCTTGCATTTTGATTCTAAATTTATCACAACTTCTAAAAACGACTACAAAGGACTTTTCGCAACTTCTCTTGTTATATTGTCTAAAAAATGCTGCCAATTATTTACTAACATCGTTGTTCTTCTATAAAACGACAACAAACAACAATTTTTACATTTTAAACAAAAAGACAATAAGGGAATCTTTCATTTAATTTGTTTACGATAGGTAATTTGGCCTCGAGAAATTACTCGCAAATTTATGCTCAATTACTCGATAATTTTACTCGATAACGAGTGTTGTCATCCCAACTTTGAGTACTCAGGTCGAAACAACTCGATATCGAATCACATAATTAGGCCCCAGATGGAGAAAAACCGCGACCGGATTTGAAAATAACTCGCCGATTTCATTTAGAAACACCAAAAACTTCGGTTGAAACAAAAGTCGTGTTGACCAGTGTAATTGCAGCGTCTTTCAGGCGGAGATTTTTGCCATCAGGAAATCAGTATAGTCTTGAAGGACCCGTGACTATATATGTCGATAGCCAAGTGGCCCTCAAGGCCCTCAAGTCGTGGACTATAAATTCAAAAGCGATCCTCGCCTGCAAAAACGCTCTACTTGGTGTACGCGATATCGTTGTTCTTTGCTGGGTTCCAGGACACAGTGATATAGCGGGGATCGAAGTTGCGAATGAACTAGCACGGGGTGGCTCTCAGTCGACTCACGTATCAATAGAGTCATCTATCAGACCTCCAAAGTGCTACTACATTCGGAAACTACGTGGTATCTTTCTTGAGAAGGCAGGGGAAAGATGACAAATGGAACCTGGTTGCAGGATATTAAAGGCAATCTGGCCTAATTACTCTCAATATAGAACAAACTCCCCTTTTTCACTAAATAAGATTGGTATAAAAAACACTGTGTAGTAGTAGAGTCAACTACTGTAGACTATGTGAAGATCCAGAGGAAACATAGACGGTCAAAAATCTACTGTGTAGGTGGTTGCGCTCGCTTTTTACGAGGAGATACCGGTTCTTTGGTAGATATGAGATAAATACTCTAACTTTCTTCTCTGACATAGATCCCATTTACATATACCAATTTGCCAAAAATCTTACATGGCTTGGCAAACATATCTAATCTAATCTATCCGCTTCTCCCCACAGGAGGATAAACGGAACCTCTTCATTACATAACCGCTTTTCTCACCACGTCGAACCACATTATATACCCTAAGCAATAACCATATCCAACATCACAACTGCAGCCATTACCACAATTTCAGCAGCTACACAGCCTTTACCGACAGTCATCAAACATATGCCCAGTCATCAGTTGGCACTACAATAACCACAAAGCAATAACCAAACCAACATCTATCCGTCACTTTTTTCCACCTACACGCACATCAAAACATACACAATATTCAGGATGATCACAATGGACCTCAGGGTCTCCGAGTGGAGCGGTTGACAGCCAAGGCAGCTGCGTGTCCTTACACTAAACCAAACCATTGCTGGTCGAATTTCGTTTCTATCTCTTTAACCCATTTAGCGCCAGGATTTTTTTTCGTGAGAAAACTTAAAACTTTTTATGAAAATTACATTCATAACAATTTTTAAGCAGTTAAAAGATGTATAGTTTTCCTCTAATCGGAAATGTTTCTAAAAGTTTCGTAATGTATGCTTACATCCAATCCCTTGGTTAAATTTAATTTAAAAGTGCACTTTTTTATAAAAACTTATATTAACTTAGACCAATCAAAAAATATGATTTTAAATATATTGAAAAATTAAAATTGAAAAAATTAAAAAATTTAAAACTGATATATACACAAATATGTGGGCACTTTCCACATGAATACAAAAAATATATAAATATAAATGATATCAAAAAGTTTGCATACATGCAGATACTTTAGTAAACAAATTTTAATTTGATAAATACCTTGATAATTCACGAACGTTTGAGATGGAAGATTTTCGATCGGCACCAACATCCGCAAATGGAGCATTTACATTGATCTTCATTCTAGAATGTTGTTGAGAGATAATTTCAAAATTTGATATTTTGAAAATCTACTTACCGCTGGATAGATACCATATAGCTTTTAATTGGTTCTAAAATAACAGAACAATCCGATGTGGATTCACTTATGGACATTTCATTGGTGTTTATTACAGTTCGGTCCAAACTAACACGCTGCCATAGTGTATTCACGTCTGATAAATGTGGTCGACGACGCAGACGTTTAAGTCTATTTAAATCCAATGTAGGTATGGGTTGCATTGCTGGTAGACAAAAGGAGTCATCGAGACTCTCATTGTTATCACGTACAAATGTTTGTTGGCACCTTTTACATTTTCGACAAGTTGTTGTTACATTCAGTTTGGTGCCATTTTGAATCTCTGACAAATTTTGGACTCCTTCTTTATCATTTTTATATTCATCGTCGTCATCGTCAGAAATTGTTTTAACCAGACTAAATGTGGTTTGGTCAATATGTGCTAAAGTATTATCACATGTTAAATTCATATAGCAGTTCTGGAAATTAATACCATTTATAGTTTCTGGGCACTTGCCGGTGGATGCATTTAAATTTTCAACAATACTTTTTCTCTGTCTATCAAAGTATTCTGATACATCAGATATAGAAATTGCTTTATCATCCAACATAAACAGTTCCGCAGGTATATTCGTTTCAACTACATGAACTTGTGTATGAGTATCCCCGTAAGATTTTGGGGAACGACTTAAAACTGCTTTTCGCATTTCTTGTATACTCAAAGAAGCGTTTTCAATATCATCGACAGGACTTTCTGGAATGGCAGCACATTGCGTTTTGTTTGTTTGATCCGTATTCAAATCATTATTACTGTTATATTTTGAAGCATTGTTCAAATCTTCTGAAATAAATTCATCATCTGCAAATAAAACTGTCTGTCTTTTTTTCGCCATTGATGATAAGGGCGTTAAATGTATTGGTAGCCTTTTAGAACCGGGTTCATTAACAATTGGGCTACCGGTGCATGACATACTTTTACATTCTCTTTCAACGTTTTTTTCGTATGCCAAAAATTCAGTTATTGAGTGATGCTGAGGTGTTGTGAGCTCAACATCTTCGTTTAGTGTTTTATATGTACTTTGCCTCATACCGATAGGTACAACTTTGGGTGTAAAATAACATTTTTGGACGTGTTTATTTTCGCTTGCTAAATTTTCCATGAAGGACTCAATTTTGTTAGTAGTTTCTCCATGAGAAATGTTGTTAATTGAATTTTCTATTTGGGCCTTATTATATGGCAGCTTGTTCTTTTCTGAATCTCTGGTATAATTGCTGTCGATATTTATGGAATTATAATCATTAAATTCGGTCATATCCATTTTCTGATCATAATCATATAAATCTAAAAGGTTTTTAGCTTCTTCATTACTGTTTGAAATGTCGTGTTTATTAACTAACTTTTCGGATTCATCTAAATCCATATCATCATGTTTCACCGCAGGAGGGCAAATTGAAGATTTTCCGTGTATCTCTACTTCATTCACATTCGTTGCCAAATTTTTAGAACTAATGCATTTATTGTATTTATCTAGTGAATTTAGCATTTTATCGACATTCTTATTTTCACTGGTGCTACAATGTTTTGATGGGTTAATATATTCCCTCTGAGACACGGAATGTTTGCTATGATTTAACATCCCTGTATTCCTGGTTTTAATTTCATCAGGGAATGTTAAGTTGTTAAACGGATCGGACTGTTCGCAACACGTAACATCTTTATTGTCACCATTATTGTAATTTTCTGATAACGTTGGATTGCAAATCACCTCATTGTTGGTATTCTAAAAAAGCGAAATATAATAATTTTAAAAATGTTTAAAATCGCTTAATTACATTACATCCTACCTTTTTACAAAAATCGATTAGACTTGTTTCGTTTTCATTCGAGTTGTTCTGTTTGGACAATCTTATATTTTGAGCAGAACTATCTTTTTCGGCCGACACGTCCTGAATGCTTATATTAAAAATCTGCGTGCTTCTTTTATTATTTATATACTTGTACTTTTCTGACACATTCTAAAAAATGGAATTTGCTTATTAAATTCAATAAATATTTAATATTTACTCCATAAAATTACCTTTTCAAATACATCAACATCATCCGTTCTTATTTCAGAGTTTTCAATTCCCATACTTTTATTACACTTTGTAGAATCGGTTATTATTTCAGAGTTTTTTCCAATACTTTTATATAAATACACTGTGTCTATAATTCCATTGCCTAAATCATTGCTTTTCTTTCTTGCGATTTCTTGTTGTGATTTGGAGTTATTAATTGTGTTGTCAATGTCCATGTCATGATGTACTAATAGAGTAAAACGAGGGGTTTCATCACTTGTTGCTTTTAAACTTTTTTTATTTATATCGTCGTAATTGCTGTATGTTTCGCCTTGTATGCTATGAGAAGGATTTCTTTCTGTATATTCGGCGCTATCATCACTATTAATATCAAGCTCCATATCATTTTCAGAGTAAATTGTCTGTCTATTACTGAACTTATTTTGTTCATTAAAATTACGTTTATTACTGTTGGACTCGTTCTAAAAAAATATAAAAAGTAGTATATATATTTAGTTTTTACCATATAAAAATACCTGTTGATGTGTAGAATCGGATGTTGCTTCAGAATTTTCAATTTCCATTTTTTTATTCAAATACGTTGTGTTTTTGATTCTAATGGGAAGCTCGTGGTCGTTTCTTTCGTCTTTCATTATATCTGAGTTATTAATAAAATTAACAAGGCTCATGTTATGAATATTCATATCATCACAGTTGGTATCTCTTTCGCCTTTTTTAATATGACCATTATTCTCACCCTCCATATCCTTTAGTGAGTATATTGACTGTCTTCTACACAAAACGGGAATTTCATCGTCGATATTATCACGTATTTGATACGATGAAGATCTTTCAATAATTTCTGGTCTGCTTTTAACATCAGACACTGATGTAGGATAAACGTGGCAGTCTACGTTTTCTTCAATTCCTGCATGAAGTGTCTCATTGCAACAGCTTGTTTTGTCTTCTATTTGAAACTCTTTAGGAACAACTTTATCGACCACTTCAGTTATCATGTCCATGCTACGGTTTATAGTTCGTCTTTTAATAGGCGATGTTATTCCACAACTATTTTCAAAATTAACATTTTGTATCTGGCAATTTTCCTTGTCCACTACTGCCAGTGTAGCATAATCCAATGTATCGTTTCCGACGTCCATACCTTTTTCTATATAAATCGTTTTCCTCTGTTTGTTTTGCATTTCCTGGTTACCAACTATCGTGTTAAAAGATTCGTCATATGGCGTTTTTTCTTTGTTTGGAGGAAATGTCGTTTTACCTTTATCACAATGTGAAATTGTTAAATTTGATGAGTTTATATCCTCATTTGAATAAATAGTTTGGCGGATGTTTGTGGAACCATCGCATTTATTTTGAATGTTTGTTATTTCACATTCAGATTTTGCACAAGTGTGGGAAATATTTTCTTTATTTCTAAATGAGGACGAAATTTAGTGAAATAATAACAAAGTGATACTGACAAAAATAAAATAGTTTGTTAGGGTAAAATAGGGCACTATTTATCCAAAATGTACTTATTTGTACCATATTTGCTTTCTATTATGGACTGAGAAAAAACAAAAAAGATAACAAAAAATAATGCGAAAAAGACGCCTGTATCATTTCTCCAAAGGTATAATTTTTTCATTCACGACCAACTCTGTCGAAGTAGTTTTTATATTCTTTAGAATAATGTGCAAGAAAAGTCATGTAATTTCATGGCACAATAATAAACGTAGCCTGCTGATTACATTAACTGTGCAACAAAAGCTGACTTCCGAAATGTAATTTGCTTTGTTAATGTCTTAAGCATACAGTGATAAAGAATGAAAGCGAAGTATTGTATTTCAAACGATTTTTGATCTCTTTTATTTATTCGTGCGACAGGCGATGAAATGTTTCTCAAAGTGATAAATGTTGCATGGACGACGGCCACGATACCCAGCGACTGGCAGGTAGCCATAATCAACCCCATTTTCAAAAAAGGCAATAACCAACTTTGCCAGAACCATCGAGGAATATCCCTTTTATCAGTTGCAGGAAAAATGTACTCTAGAATCCTAACAAACGGACTTAGGAGTGAAATCGAAGACGAACTCGAAGAAGAACAGTGTGGTTTTAGACCCAATCGAGGTACACAAGACCTGATATTCACAATGAGACAAATATCAGAAAAAAACCAAAGAATACAATAAGGAAAAACATTGTTGCTTTATCGATCTAGAAAAAGCCTTCGACTCGGTAAAATGGCAGGAAATATTGGATGTGCTGGAGAAAAGAAATATCAACGGTAATTTGATAAGAAGAATAAGAAGTTTTTATAAAATATGCCGAAATTACGTGAGAACGGTAAACTCTACCTCGGAAGAATTTCTGACGAACCAAGGTGTAAGACAAGGAGACATATTGAGCCCATATTTATTTATAATTCTAATGGATGACATTATAAAGACGTGTAAGGAGTCATTTCGAACATTGAATATGGGAAATTGGAAAATGCAACCTGTTAAAATATCAATGCTAGCTTATGCAGACGATGTGACTATATTAGCCAACAATCAAGAAAACCTACAACAAAATATAAACATTTTCGTAAACGAAATGACAAGACGGGGTCTACGCATTAATATCAAGAAAACGGAAACAATGGTCATCAGCCGAAATAAATGTGAACACCAACTGCACATCGGAACTGAACCCCTAAACCAAGCTAAACATTTTTGCTACCTTGGTGCAATACTAAGCGAAGACGGGAAAGCCGACAGAGATCTTAAACGTAGAATATCAGCAACAGCAAATCTCTACTATAGCCTCAACCGAAACTTCATCAGTAAGAGAGATGTAACTGTTGTACTCTTACGTTTGAGTAAAAGATTTAGTTGTGCTTTTATGTTGTAAATAAAAGACTTATTGATAAATTAACAAACTTAAGCAAGATTTATTCTGTTTTATTCTGGAAACTGAAAATACGTTACAATTGATGTGCGTGTTACTACTTGTGGTGTAATACAATGACTGTGTTGTCTGAATGACTGAAAGAGACTGACTGAGTGAGAAAGAGTATAGCATGAGGGTAGCAAGTGTGTGTGTGTGTATGTATAATAACAATGATGCCTAGTTTCTGATTGTTTACAGTAGAACCCTAACATCTCCCTTTTTGAGACTTCTCGGGGGTCCGGGATACTGGCTGTACAGGGTTTCTTCGAGAAGTGATGCGTTGTGGGTGCATAACCGGTGATGATGGTGGAGTTGTGAAATCTTCTTCCATTGGTGGACTAATGTTGAAGTCTTCTAGTAGGATTTGAAGAGGAAGATTATCATTTTGCTCTGCAGGTACATTTTGATCGGTTTCTCTTGGTCTGAGTTGATCTGCGTGAGATCTCACAAGAATTTGTCTCTTATCCACTTGAATGAGAGTGTTGTAGGTAACATTTCCCACTTTGTTGATAATTTCACCTGGAACCCAGTAGCTTTTATTACCTTTGAAGTGTTTAGCGTAGACAAGATCTCCAGTGATGAAATTTCGTTGTTTTGTACCATGTTTCCGGTTGTATTGTTTCTCCATTTGAATGTTTCTCTCTCTGCTCGCTGGTGGAGGCTTTGTTATTAAATCGAAAACTGTTCTCATTTTTCGACCTAGGAATGATTCCGCTGGAGAGAGTTCATTAGGTGAGTTTTTGTTCGGTGTTGAACGATACACTTCTAAGAATGTTTGTAGTGCATTAGATGCCGTCTCCTTTCCCTCTGATTTTTTTAAAGATCGTTTGAGAGTATCGACGAATCTTTCTGCTTGACCATTGGAACTTGGGTGATATCGAACTGTTCGTGTGTGTTTGATTCCTCGTTTAGAACACCAATTTTCAAAATCCGCTGAGGAAAATTGTGTTCCATTGTCGGATACGATTTGTTCAGGATTTCCAAACTGTGAACAATAAGTTGTTAGTAACCTTAATGTTGCTGCGGTCGTGGTTGATGAAGTTTCATATATGACGGGATATTTGGAATATGAATCCACTATTACGAGGTAGTAAATGCTTTTTACAGGACCTGCGTAATCTATGTGAACACGTTCGAGAACGCGTGTTGTTGTGGGCAAGGACAAAGGTTGGTTTTGTATGGGACTTTTTGCTGCGAGTTGGCAATTGTTGCATTTCTTGACGTAAGTCTCTATGTCCTTGTCTATGTTTGGCCAATATACGTAGCTGCGTGCGATAGATTTGCTTCTTTCTGTTCCTATGTGTCCGCGATGCAGTTGTTTGAGAATTTGTTTTCTGTAGCATTCGGGTACTATTATGCGCGTATTGAACATAAGACAATCATCTGTTATTGATATTGAATCTTGCCTGTTGAAATATGGAAGAATTGAAGAATCTATGCTGTTTTTGTTTTCTGGCCAGCCGTTGTATACGTAGTTTGAAACTGTTTGTAAGGTTGAATCCTTTTTGGTTGCATCCTGTATCATTTTGAAGCTAACTGGCAGTGTTGATACGGCGTCTGTGATGTCATACCTTATGTCGTTTTCTAGGTTGATTGAAGCTATGATGTACTCGTCTGATGGTTTTTCATGTGCGCTTATCAATCTTGACAGAACGTCTGCATGTCCAAAATCCTTTGTATTGGTATACTTTATATCGAAATCGTAGGTGAGAAGGATGAGAGCCCAACGTTGTAACCTGTTCGCGGTGTAGACCGGAATACCTTTTTTGGAACCAAATATGGTGAGCAATGGCTTATGGTCGGTATGTAGGGTGAATTTTCTTCCGAAAATCATTTTGTGGAAACGTTGTACGGCGAAAACTAGTGCTAGTCCTTCTTTTTCGATTTGACTGTAATTCCGCTCCGTTGGAGTAAGTGATCTTGAGACGTGATGAATGGCTTTGACACTGTTGTCTGGGTAAGTATGGTATATTACCGCTCCGATGCCATGTGATGATGCGTCCGCTGCAATGTGAATTGGCAATGCTGGATTGTAATGAGTTAGTAGTAAATCCGATGTTAGAATGCGTTTGAATTCGTTGAGAGATTGTTGACATTCTTTGGTCCAAATGAATTTGTGATCTTTTTTTAAGAGATCATCTAGTGGTTTTCGGATGTTTCTCATGTTGTAGACATACTTTCCATAGTGGTTTATGGAGCCTAGTAAAGATCGTACTTCTGAAATGTTTTCAGGGACCTTCAGGTTCTGTATTGCAAGAATTTTATCTGGATCAGGTCGTATGCCATTTTTATCTATGATTTGACCTAGATACTTTATTGATGGTTTGAAAAATTGACATTTTTCGAATTTGAGTTTGAACCCGTAATCTTGAATTTTCTGTAATAACAAATTAAGATTAGTTTTGTGATCGTGAAGAGATCTACTTGCCAAGACTATGTCGTCTATGTACGCTCGTGCTCCTTGGATGCCTGTGCATAGCTCATCCATGATTCGCTGGAAGGATCCTGGTGCTGATTTTATACCTGGAGTGAGGCGATTAAATCTGTATAAGCCTTTGTGAGTATTAATAGTTAGCAAGTCTTTGCTTTGATCGTCAACTTCTACTTGTAGATATGCGTCAGAGAGATCCAAATGACTAAATATCATACAATCGTGACAATCTGAGAGAATTTCTTCGGGAGTGGGCAGAGGATACTGATTTGGTTCAATTGAATTGTTGAGACCCGTGGAATAGTCTGCACAAATTCTAATTTTTCCGTTCCTTCTACTTACGACTATTGGCGCTGCAAATTTTGAAGAATTGACTGGTGTGATGATATTTGCTTTTTCAAGTCTATCTAGCTCTGCTTCTATTTCTGTTCTCACGGCATATGGTACTGGGCGTTTTGCAATGAATGTTTCTTTTGCGTCTGGAAGAAGTTTAATATGCACTTTGGTTTTTGTACAAAGGCCAAGACTGCTGTTGTCGAAAACAGGTTTGAACTTGCTTCTCAGGTTTGATATGTATTCATCGTTTGATATTTGGCGACACCAAGCTGAAATTGGTTTGTCCCAAAGGTTAAAACTTTGTATCCAGTCGATACCCATTATGTTTAAGTTATCGATTTCCGTGACGTAACATTGTAGAGTTAGCGTTTTGTCTGATACCGTTGTGTTGCATTGACACTTTCCGATTAGGCTGATGCTGTTGGAATTCACGTCTGTTGCAGTATCATTTGTTTTGTGTACGTGAGGCTTACCTATGTATTCCCATGTTGATCGTGATATGATTGAAATATCGGATGCTGTGTCGATTTGTAATTTGACTTGTTTCTTGTTTATTTCCACGGTGGTATATTTTCGCAATTGTTGAAATTGGAGTTGCTTTGAAGAGAATACAGCGTTGGCGTTGTATTTTGTTTTGTCCGACTTGACTGCAGTTTTGTCTGTAGTGGACTTGCCTCGTTTTGCGCTTTTGCAAAAGTTATCCTTGTGACCTGTCTGCTGACACTTTGAACATTTATGATTTTTAAATGGGCAGTATTTTGAGTAATGCATGTCTCCGCATAACCAGCAGGGCGTTTTAGGATTTTTATGGGAATGCTTGTTGTTGTTCTTGGCGAATTTCTTGACTGCGCATATTGATTGCGATTGATGCTCGATCAATGTATTGTCTGTTTTCAAATCCATGAGTCGTTGAGTTTCATCTACAAGAGTGTCTAGAGTTGTGGAGTCCTTTGCTTCGTCTAGCAATTTGAGTAAACGTAAGCGAATGTCGTTGTCTTTGCTTGATTGTAAACCCAAGACATAGATTAGACACTTGAATTGATCCACTTGCATTTCATTTAGCTTGAAGAGTTCGCACTGTAAGTTAACTCTACCGGCGTATTCCTTATAGTCTTCTCCTTCAAGTTTTTTCATTTGCAAACACTTGTAGCGTTGAGACACTTGAGTTTCTACCTTACCAAATAGTTTGTTAAGTTTCTCCAGGGTGTCTTTGAGACTCATTTCTGTTGGATTCTTTGGAAGAACGTAGTTCCTGAATCTTTCGTGAACACTGTTTGACATCTTTCTCCAGAGTAACGCAACTTTGTCATGATCGTCCAGAGATTGGGCTTCTTTTTCGAAGACATGTTGGTAGCGATTGTACCACGCTTGAAAAATTAATCCGCTTTCCGGTTCATAAACGAAGTCTGTCATGGAATGTGAAAGAGATTCCATCAATGCTGCTTTTGAAGTGCTGGGACTCGTAGCATCTTTGGTGTTTCCAGTACTCTGTGCTTGAAGTAGATTTGTTAATTGTTGCAGTAACTGCGTTTGAAGATTCATAGCCGCTTGCTGTTCAGCTAGTAATTTCACAATGTTCTCGCTTGACATTTTATGTGCAGTTGATTTTTGCGTAGATGAATTGAAATTAAAGAATTTATTTCCTTATTCACCGTCCTCGTCGCCAGTTGTTGTACTCTTACGTTTGAGTAAAAGATTTAGTTGTGCTTTTATGTTGTAAATAAAAGACTTATTGATAAATTAACAAACTTAAGCAAGATTTATTCTGTTTTATTCTGGAAACTGAAAATACGTTACAATTGATGTGCGTGTTACTACTTGTGGTGTAATACAATGACTGTGTTGTCTGAATGACTGAAAGAGACTGAGTGAGAAAGAGTATAGCATGAGGGTAGCAAGTGTGTGTGTGTGTATGTATAATAACAATGATGCCTAGTTTCTGATTGTTTACAGTAGAACCCTAACAGTAACAAAGGGAACAAAACTAGCAGTTTTCAAATCAACTTACGTTCCGACACTTACATATGGAAGTGAATCATGGGCACTCACAACTAAAACCCAGAACAGAATCCAAACATCAGAAATGAAGTACCTACGCCGCGTTGCAGGAAAAACCAGGAGAGATAGGGTTAGAAATGATACAATCAGATCTAACCTAGAAATCGAGCAAACAATCTAAGATGGTTTGACCATGTGATAAGAATGCCAGATACAAGATTACCAAAACGTGCTTTAGAAGCAAGACCCACTGGGACAAGAAGCAGAGGAAGCCGAACCCAGCAAAAAGTTTGCCTCCAAAGAGGCAGTTAAATGATATGTACAAGTGATCTGGAAGTGCATCAAATTATGCATTTTCACTCATGATTTTTACAAGAGCGTGACTACGGAAAGAGGCACTCCATTGCACTCCATTTTAACTGACCCTTTGGCACTGCATTTTAACTGACCCTCTGGCACTGCATTTTAACTGACCCTTTGGCATTGCATTTTAACTAACCCTTTGTGGTAGAATAGGAGGCAGTCCAAAGCACGTGTTTTGATACAGGCATTCTGCGGAAATTGTGCAAGCCATTACAAAATATGTCAGAACAAATAAAATGCATTATTTGTGTAAAACAAAAATATTAAGAACTTTATTACATTAACACAAATTATGAAAATTCTGCATTGAATTCAATCGCAAACATGCGTGTTTCCTCCGCTCTCCATTTGTTCCAAGCTGAACAGTTTTTGTTTCATTTGCTAAATGGGTTGTCTTCCCATCACCAGTTAAGATTTCGACATGTACTCCAACAGCACTCCATTCGGAAATTTTCTTCTCTTGAGTTACCGGAAAAATGTTCACAAATGAAATATTATTCAGTTTGTATTAACAAATGTTCGAAAATATTAACACGCTTATCTCTTATTGGAAAATTTATGTCGCTGCCTGTAGAGATGTACAAATTGATTTATGTACATGTAGAGATCTCTAACAACTGCTAATAATATGTAGCGAACGGAGTGCCTTTTTCACGACTCCGTTTGGACTGCATCCGGATGCTGTTAAAATGTGACAAGTGGATGTGATTCTTTGGATTGCATCCAAATGCAGTTAAAATGTGAGGACTGGATTGCCTTTTTCACGACTCCGTTTGAACTGCATCAAAACATGCCGTGACAGAACTAGTCCACATTGCACTACTTCCAATTTATTTTGCTGGGAAGGAAAACCTTGATGGACACAGTTAACAATCCCAGCGAAAAGTTTGCCTCCAAAGAGGCAGTTAAATGATATGTACAAGTGATTTGGAAGTGCATCAAATTATGCATTTTCACTCATGATTTTTACAAGGGAGTGACCCCGGAAAGAGGCACTCCATTGCACCGCATTTTAACTGACCCTTTGGCATTGCATTTTAACTGAACCTTTGGCACTGCATTTTAACTGACCCTTTGGCATTGCATTTTAACTGACCCTTTGGGGTAGAATAGGAGGCAGTCCAGAGCACGTGTTTTGAATAACAAAATTGTTGTGTATTTACACAAGAGAAACTTCTCTGTTTCAAATCCAAATGCTTAATGTTCTTTATTTCAAATTAAACAACATAACAAAGCTTAGAACTAACAACCTGTATGTACGTTTATGTGTGTATGCATATACAAGCAACCATGTATCTTTGTCACTCAAAGATAAATACATGAGAGTGAGAGTAAATTACTTGTAACTGCATACAGTAACTAATATAACAAAACAAGAAGAAGATCACATACTGCACATTAGGATGGATCGTACTGAAATATGTATTAGGGTGGAACGTAATTACAAATACTCTATATGCTCCCCCTAAAGTTGGCAATTAATATAAAATTGAAAAATATGAATATTTATGTACAATATAAATTCTTTGAATGTAAATAATAAATGAATAACATTATTTTGAATTCATATTTAGTGGTTGAATTAACGATTGAATGAATTATAAATATATATAATGATAAAACAATTTAAGAAACAATCTTTTTTATACAAATTGTCTTTAAAAATGATGAGATCATATTAATATGATATTTCAAAGGAAAATTTACACATTTTTTTAAACAATTAACTGATATTTTTTTAATTTTTCTTTACAACTCTACCTCCTTCTCTTGGTCTGAGTTCTCTCCTAGGTTGTATAATCTCTTCTGGAGCATGATTTTCATTAAGAACAAGTGAAGAACTATCATTATTTACATGTGATTGTAAATCAGGCTCAATGACGTGTTGATTTTGTTGTCTACGTTGTCCTCGGATTTGGTCAAGATGTCGTTTTATGACATAATTGTTGTGATTTAAAATGCAGGAATAAGATTGAGGTCCTAGTTGATGTTTTATGGTTGCTTGAGTCCAACTAGGTTTGTTAGGGTTACGATAATCACGCACCATAACTTCCTGACCTTCGCAAAACTGGATGTCACGGTTACCTTTGTGGTTTGAAATGTTGTGTTGTTGTGAATTCATGATTCTTTCTTTTGTTTTAGGAGGTTTGAGAAGTGAAAAACGAGTTTTTAATGTCCTACCAAAGAAAATTTTCGCTGGAGACTCACCAGTACTACAATGTACCATGTTTCGGTAGTCCATTAGAAAACGACATAAAATTTGGTCTAAATTTGAATCCTTATTTTGGTCCAAATTGGCCAAAATAGACTTTTTGAAAGTTTTAACAAAATTTTCTGCCTGTCCATTCGTAGATGGATGTCCAGGAGCAGTCAATATATGTTTAATCCCATTAAGAGATAGAAATTTTTGAAATTCATGGGAAGTAAATTGTGAACCGTTGTCACTTACAAGTGTATCAACAAGTCCATAACGAGAAAACATCTCTCTCAGCTTGACAATAGTGAAATTTGTTGTCATATCCTTTGTCTTAAACACTTCAACAAATTTTGAAAACGAATCAATGATTATTAAAAAGTAAAAGTTTTTGATTGGGCCAGCAAAATCAATGTGAATTCTACTCCACACTGATTCACTAGGCATCCATGGAATCAAAGTACTCTTCTCAGGACTTGACTGAAGTTTTTGACAAGAAATACAATTTGAAATCAAATGTTCAATATCTTTGTCAAGACCAGGCCACCATACATAAGATCTGGCAAGTGCTTTGGTTTTGACTATACCCAAATGAGAACGATGAAGTTCTTCCAAAATTTTTGACCTTAGGGTTTTAGGAACTACTGTCCGATATCCCCACAAAATACATCCATACTCAACTGAAAGTTGAGTATACTTTTCACGAAAAGGTGAAAGATTGTCATCATGACAATTAACTAAAGTGCCTTCCAAAACAAAGTCGGCAACTTTTGATAAAATTGGGTCTCGTCGTGTCTCACGAGATATATCCTTGAAATTTAAGTTCAAGTTATTTTCTTGATTTTCAATAAAATTGATATAAGAATTTTCAATATTTTTAGATTCAAAATTTTTCTGAGGCATTCTTGAAATACAATCTGCTTCATTTTTAACACCTTTGACGTGTTCAATTGTGTAAACAAATCCTGAAAGGATTAATGCCCAGCGTTGCATTCGCGCTGAAGCCATAATAGGCAAACCTTTGTTGCTACCAAACAAACACAAAAGTGGACGATGATCCGTTCGTAAAACGAATGGATTTCCCAATAAATATTGGCGAAGTTTTGTAACACAAAACACAATCGATAAAGCCTCTTTCTCAAGAGTGCTATAATTCCGTTCACTTTTTGACAAAGCTCTTGAAACAAAAGCAATTGGTCTTAAACCGTCAGGAAATTTGTGAGATAAAATCCCAGCTACAGCATTATTTGATGCATCTGTAGTCAAAACAATTGGCAGATCAGCGTTAAAATGAACCAAAACTTGGTCTGAGGTTATAGCCTTCTTAATTTCATCATAAGACTTTTTGCATCTTTCTGACCAATCGAATTTCACATCTTTGCTTAACAAGTGATAAAAAGGCGACATAATTTGCGCAAAATTGTTAATAAATTTGGAATAATAATTTGCCATACCGACAAAAGCTCGCAACTCGGAAACATTTTTGGGAATAGGAGCAGAAATCACACTCGAAATTCTCTCATTATTCTTACGAAGACCATTTTTGTCAATATTAAATCCTAAATAGGATATTTCAGATTGTAAAAACAATGATTTGTTGACATTTAGTTTCAATCCAGATGATTGAAGCTTCTGGAGAACCAATCTTAAAGTTCTGATATGCTCTTGCATATTCCTACCAGTGACTGTAATGTCATCTTGGTAAACGACAACATATGGAATATCCCTTAAAAGGTTTTCCATAGTTTTTTGAAAAATAGCCGCAGCTGTTTTGACACCAAAAGGTAATCTTTTTACTTTTAAAGTACCAATATGTGTACTCCAAGCACATAATAATTGAGATTCTTCATCTAAAACAAGTTGATTATAAGCATTTGATAAATCAAGCTTCGTGAAAAGTTCACCTCCCTCCAACGATGCAAAGATCTCATCGATTCTGGGTAACGGATATTTAAAATCCAATAAACATTTGTTAAGGGTAACTTTATAGTCACCACAGATTCTCAAATCGCCGTTAGGCTTCAAAATTGGAACTAAAGGAGTTCCCCAATCAGAGTTATCAACTGGTTCTAGAACACCAGATTTAATTAAATCCTTCAATTTTGTCTCAACTTTGCTCTTCCAAGCCAAAGGTAAGGGTCTTGGTTTGCAAAAAATAGGAACTGCGTTTTCCTCAACTCTCAACGAAATCTTATTGACGTTGTATTCTCCCAACTTTTCTTCAAAAACACTCGAAAACTCGTTTTTAATTTGATTAATTATCATAGAATTTGAGTTTGAGCATTCAATTTTGTTGACTTGCAACAATTCAAAATTAAATGAACGTAAAAACGTACGACCTAACAAAGGAGGATTCGATGAATCTACAACAACAACAACTATCGATTTTGTTTTACCTTGAAAAGTAACCGAGGCATCATACTCACCAACTAGGTTCAATTTATCACCGCTATAATCTACATATGGTACAAGGCATGGACGAAGCATCTTCTTAATATTGTTCTTCTCCAGGAACGACTTAGGCAACAACGTACACGGAGCACCTGTATCACACACAGCTTTCAACTCAATACCATCAATAACAACCGGAAGAGAATATACTCCACTAGAATTGCACTCCGACACACTAAAAATTGAGTAATTAAAAACATCATCATCATCATAATTATTTTGATTATCAGAAACAAAATTAACACTTCTCTTTTTGTTGTAGCAAACTGAAGCAAGATGTCCAATTTTACCACACGAATGGCATTTACTGTCTTTGTATTTGCATGCTTGCGACTTATGATTGCGCCAACCACAATGAGAACACACAGGCTTTCTTTCACTTTCATTTCTGTTGTCTCTGCCACCGCCAAAATTTCCTCTGCCTCCATTGCCTCTGCCGCTGCCATTTGAACCGCCTCTGTTACCGCTGCTACCACTGCTTCTATTGCAACCATTTTGCATTTCCAAAATTTTTCTTCATAAACTTCTGTTTGTTTAAATAGTTCACTGAACTCTGCTCAGCCTCTGCTGCCCTTGACATACTTTTGGTCTCCATTATCATCGCTTTCCGTAGCGCCACTTGCATTGTTAAGCTTTCATCTTCTTCACATAGTCTTTCAAATATGAAATTTGGCAAGCCCATCACAAATTGGTTTAACACAAAGGCTTCCAAATGATCGCCAAATTTGCAATTAAGCGCCAACGACTTCACTCTGGCGTACCACTCTGCAACAGATTCACCATCATTTTTGGTCGCCACATGAAACTTCTTCCGCTCACTGAACACAATTGTCGGTGGAGTGTATTGTGTGTCCAAAATTTCACACAAATCTTCATACTTCTTCGACACCGGGCTCTCGGGACTACACAAACTGTGCAACACTTGGTATGCCACTGCACCAACCGCTTTCAACAAAATTGATTTTCGCACGTTATCATCTGTGCAATTTATTTCACAAAAGTGGATTTCCAAGCGTTCTTTCCACACGCTCCACGACTCTACACTCGGGTTAAACTCCGAAACATTTGCTGTTTGGAACACAGCAATCTGGCTGGCATTAAAACTGTGATTGCCTTCACCTTCCATCTTGTACGGCATCCACTTTCGTTTTTATTAATTTAGTTCGGCGTTTATTTTATTTTATTTAGTGGTGGCTTTTTATTTAATTTATTTTGCTTTTAATTTGTTTGGAAATTTATTCTCTACTTGATGTTTAATTATTTCCAATTATAAATTTGTTTGGTAACGTTTGTTACTTTCTTTTTAAATTGTTCTTTTAGTATTTTAGTTTAATTATATGTATGTACATATAACACTGTTCTTCTTTTTTTAGGTTATTTAACCACAAATTATGTCGTTGTTGTTTTAACTATTAATTTTCTCCTCGTCGCCAAATTGTAGTGTATTTACACAAGAGAAACTTCTCTGTTTCAAATCCAAATGCTTAATGTTCTTTATTTCAAATTAAACAACATAACAAAGCTTAGAACTAACAACCTGTATGTACGTTTATGTGTGTATGCATATACAAGCAACCATGTATCTTTGTCACTCAAAGATAAATACATGAGAGTGAGAGTAAATTACTTGTAACTGCATACAGTAACTAATATAACAAAACAAGAAGAAGATCACATACTGCACATTAGGATGGATCGTACTGAAATATGTATTAGGGTGGAACGTAAATACAAATACTCTATAAAAATCAATCAAATCAAAATCAAATCACGAGAAATATTATTTAGTTTGTATTAACAAATGTTTGGAAATGTTAACACGATTATCTCTTTTTGGAAATGTATTCCGCAGCCTGTAGAGATGTACAAACTGATTCCCATCAAATTTTTACCCAGCAAAATTAAATGGAAGTGATTCCATGTGAAATCATGATTTCACTGGTTCTTTTGCATGAGTGCGAAAGGAGTCGTGAAAGATCCCATCTTTTTCATCGAATTTTCATGAGTGCAATTGAAGTCGTGAAAGGTCCGATCTTTTTCATCGAATTTTCATGAGTGCAATCGAAGTCATGAAAGATCCGATCTTTTTCATCGAATTTTCATGAGTGCAATTGAAGTCGTGAAAGATCCGATCTTTGTCACAATATTATCATGAGTTCAAATAAATTGATAAGTAACCGCACAATAAATTATATACCCGAATAATTGTGTACTTGCAAAAGTAATTGTTAAAATGAAAATAAAAGTCAGATGAAAGTGGTCGAAAGTGGCAAAATTTATATATTTTAATTAAAAATACAATGTAAATTGATATACAACAAAAGAAAAATATATTTTGTGTTTGGAAACCTGTTTCGTTTTGTGGATATTAAAAAGAAGTATGAAAAAGACCCGGTCTATAAACCACGAGCTTCCCCAGCCGACCAACACCGATATAGTAAAACATATCGAGCTGCAATTATTGGGTTGGTTGGGCCATGTTAACAGGATGGATAAAGATGCCACCGGCATATGAATACGAGCCATTTGACGTTATGCGACCCGAGGGAACAAAACTCCAATGGAAAGATCACGATATCACAAGCATGGCATGCAAAGTGAGTGAAGCAAAGTAGGAGATCGGTAAAATAAGTATAAAAGAGACCATAACGTGGTAACTATTACAGGATAAGCTTTTTCTTTTGAAATAAAATAACAGAATTCAAATTTATACTAGATTTTCCAAACGATGAGCTTGGTTCAGAGATTGACACATAATTTATCGAATATTGGAAAAACGGAACCCCCAAGTTGAAAGAAGTATCTTGCAGCCATCGGAAGAGATAAATATGATATTGCAGATTAATATAATATATAATTTTGAAAATTACATACAAAATAAAGAAAAATAATATCTGGCGATACAAATCATCTGCGCATTGTATTCTTATTAATTCAACAAATTACATAATTGTATTGCGAATTTTATTTCTGATTGGCAAAAATCCGGATCCAAAGCATTGGTGCAAGAAGCCATGACAATGAACCGGTGCAAGATGCTATGACAATGAACTGGTGCAAAATGCCGTGACAATGAACTGGTGCAAAATGCCATGACAATGAACTGGTGCAAAATGTCATGACAATGAACTGGTGCAAAATGCCGTGACAATGAACTGGTGCAAAATGCCGTGACAATGAACTGGTGCAAAATGTCATGACAATGAACTGGTGCAAAATGCCATGACAATGAACAGGTGAAATCAGGTGTCACTCCCTTGTAAATTTCATCGGTGATTCACCTAAATTTGCACCTATGACAAGTCACTTGCACCTATGATTCAACTCATGATCTGTCATCGAACATTTTGCTGGGTATGGAAGTGGTTCCATGAGATGCCATGATTTCACTGGATCTTTTGCATTGGTTCAAATGAAGTCGTGAAAGATCCGATCTTTTCATCAGCATTTGAACCCATTCGAAGGAAGTCGTGAAAGATCCGATCGTTTCATCAGCAATTGAACCAATTCAAAGGAAGTCGTGATAGATCCGATCTTTTCCTTAGCATTTGAACCCATTCCATCGATCCAATAGAGATGAATTTTGTGTTTTTATTTTTACACATGTATATATTCTTTTATTTATCTAAATATGTACGTTTAAAGCAATGTAAGATTTATTATGCTAGGAAGTCCCAATCATTGAGCTAAAAGTAGAGTCGGACTGCACTCTTTGGTATTAGTCGTGTTCCTTTACGTGCCTGAGGTTACCAGTTTTTACCAGCAAAGTGTTTCCTAACTTTTAAAAGCATACACAGTTCACCACTTTTACCATTTTTGCAACAATTACCATTTTTAAAAGTAAAGGAACAGACCAATTATAAAAGTTTCCTTGCCTACTCTAGAGAACCCTGCTCAAAAAGTCGATTTGTAAATCCATACAAAACAACAAACATTTCCAAAACGTTGTAAAATAAAATTTACGAAATAGTAATCTGCAGTTGGAGTCAATGTCGAAATCTGCACTGCACTGATGGGAAGTAAAAACCTTTTGTAAGATGAATCAAAACCTGTTGCGGAGGAAGTAAACTCTGTTGCGTGCAGCGGCGGTGTTTAGACTGCAACAGTTGGGACGGCCGGAAGTCAAGTTTCTCACTTAAATTTACAACCTGTCGCTTGCCAAACACATCGTTCCCGAAGTTTGGAAATAGGCCAGCTACTGAAGCCCGAAAAGGATGCCAGCAAAGGTGAATCCTACAAACCGATTTCGCTTTTGTCGCCCGTAGCAAGGACCCTTTGTGGCTATAGTTCTTCCAGCATCAGAAATAACTTTCCAGTTGCCGATCAATAGCATAGGATCCGTAAGCAGCACAAAAACTGCGCTGAAGGCTCCATCTTAAACTGCATTTGGATGCAATCCAAAGAATCACATCCACTTGTCACATTTTAACAACATCCGGATGCAGTTCAGCGGAGTCGTGAAAAAGGCACTCCAATTCCTCACAATTTAACAGCATCCGGATGCAGTCCAAACGGAGTCGTGAAAAAGGCACTCCGTTCGCTACATATTATTAGCAGTTGTTAGAGATCCCTACATGTACATAAATCAGTTTGTACATCTCTACAGGCAGCGACATAAATTTTCCAATAAGAGATAAGCGTGTTAATATTTTCGAACATTTGTTAATACAAACTGAATAATATTTCATTTGTGAACATTTTTCCGGTAACTCAAGAGAAGAAAATTTCCGAATGGAGTGCTGTTGGAGTACATGTCGAAATCTTAACTGGTGATGGGAAGACAACCCATTTAGCAAATGAAACAAAAACTGTTCAGCTTGGAACAAATGGAGAGCGGAGGAAACACGCATGTTTGCGATTGAATTCAATGGAGAATTTTCATAATTTTTGTTAATGTAATAAAGTTCTTAATATTTTTGTTTTACACAAATAATGCATTTTATTTGTTCTGACATATTTTGTAATGGCTTGCACAATTTCCGCAGAATGCCTGTATCAAAACACGTGCTTTGGACTGCCTCCTATTCTACCCCAAAGGGTTAGTTAAAATGCAATGCCAAAGGGTCAGTTAAAATGCAGTGCCAGAGGGTCAGTTAAAATGCAGTGCCAAAGGGTCAGTTAAAATGCAGTGCAATGGAGTGCGTCTTTCCGTAGTCACGCTCTTGTAAAAATCATGAGCGAAAATGCATAATTTGATGCACTTCCAGATCACTTGTACATATCATTTAACTGCCTCTTTGGAGGCAAATTTTTTGCTGGGTATTTTTGAAGCATTCGCACGGTGGTCGAAAGCACTGATCTAGCGGCGCGAAACTAATAACTTGCAAACGAATTGAGATACGTCACTGAAATTTGGCACAAACTCAGCTTGTACCTGTGGGTAATAATGGGCCAGATATGAACAATATCGGCTGATGTTTTGGTATAGCCCCCATATAACGGTACCTTAAGATTTTCGGTATTTTGAGGATTTAAGCCACAATTTCGTAGCAAATTACCTGTAATTTGGTACTTAGGGTTCCTAGTGGCCACAAAATATGTTCACCAAAAATTAATGACATAGGTGCACGTTTTGATATAGCCCCCATGTAACCGTACCTCCCAATTTAAGGTATTTTGAATATCATTACCACATTTTTAAACCAACTTGGCTGTAATTTTGCATTCCGTGTTCTCACTGCGTATAAAATCTTCTTACAAAACATTTTCAACACGGATTTTTGTTTCGATGTAGCCCCTTTTATGGTACCCCCGATTCGTTGAATTTTTACTTGTTATCCCATATTTAATAACATATTTAGCTATAATATGGTATTATAGTGTCTCCGGGGGTAGAAATCCTCCTTGCAAACATTTCTCAAGATAGGTCCATATTTTGATTTAGCTCCCATACAAATGCACTGCTAAATATGTATGAATTTCATGCAAAATTCCTTATTTTAATAGTGCAGTCATCAAAAGATTTGCAAATATTTGCAGCCCTAATGTGGTTATTCCGTATCCAGAGAGTCCAATTTCATTCCCCAAAAAAAAATTGAACCTAAGTTCGGTCAAGTTTACAAGATGCACTCTATGGAACAAGCGCGTACAACAAAAAAAAACATAAAAAATTAAATTTGTTGAAAATTTATTGCTATATAACTAAGTACCTCCAGACCCCAAACTAATTTTTATAAATTAAATCTCACGACTGCTATTAATTGAATATAAATCTTGTCCAGTTTCATTACGAATGCATTTAACATTTAAACAAATATTAAGTCAATTTTTTTGCAACAATTTTTTAAAATCTGATGCAAACTTTCAAATTTCAATACTATCTATTGACAGAATTCTTGATTGCCATGTACATAATATTAGTAATGTTTGAATCAGAACTTATTATTCCTATAAATTGCACTTATAGATTCCTATCACAAATGTTGTCAAATATTTCAATTGGGGTATTAAAATTAATGCGTCCAAAAGTAAAGCAATTTGCTTACGTAACGCATCCGGCAAATGTAAACGATTTGTTGTGCCTCAAAGTACAGAATTGAAACTTTTTCTTGAGGGCAACGAAATTAAATTGGAAGATAGTATTAAATACCTTGGGGTTTTCTTCAACAAGCTACATACATTTAATAATCATGCTAGAAATACTATCAAAAAAGCTAACAATATGAACGGAGCTTTTGCAACTTTATTTAATAATAAACATTTTTTTTTTGCGTAGTGAAACTAAATTACTTTTGTATAAAGTCAGTATTAGGCCGATCCTTCTCCGGTTATAAGTATCTCCAAATATTCTCTCCAAATGGTACACAGATTTGTTCAGAATCTTCAAAATTTCGAAGGAAATATTATGCGTGATATTTTAAATTCAGAAGTGCCTTTTAGTTGTTCAAATACTAATTATTTATCCCCAATTGGAATTTTGAAGGAACAAACTGATTTTCCTGGTAGACATTTTTATTCTTCTCCAACTCCCGGCATACACAGGGGTTAGGATACCTTTTTATTTTAGTTTTTAAGTTAGTTTTTAAGTTCAAAATTATTTTTTAGGTTTAAGAACCTTTTGTTTGGCGATAGTTTGGCTGAAGGTCATTAAAAAGATTGTTGTTTTATTTTGTTTGATTACATTTTATTTCCAATATTTCAATTGTCTTCGACAATCATCCTCAGGGATCTATTATTAAAAACACAAGTTAATTATTACAAATTATAAAATACAAATGTAACACAAAATATTTTATTTACATTTATTTATGGAAGAAGAGCGACTGTTGTCTTTCTAATGTCAACATCAACTAAGCTTTCGTCGGTACTTATGAACTATGTTTCTATACATATGTGCACAGTGGTCTGTGTCAGTTTTATAATTAATTCTTTTGTCAGTGGGAATGTTAATAATATGAAGCATCTCTAGAGTATATCGTCTTTTGTAATTATTTTCATGTGCAAGAATGTCAACGTTTTTAAAATCTGGTTTGTGTCCCGTTTAAGAACCCTAATCGTAGACAAAGTTCTACTAGCCAATACATATGCCGGGAGCAAGCATATTAAAGCCTAATTATTGTCATCCGCAGAATATAATTACATCCTTGTTATTATGTCAGTTTGTTAACATACGCAATTTATTAAAATTAAAACACAGAAAGGATAATACTCCTCATGAAATCTATTTAACACATTTCAATGAGCTTATGTCGCAACATGGTGATTGGTATCAACTTTTTACAGATGCTTCTAAAAGTAATTCCGCTACAGCATATGCTGTAGTTGATTGCGATGGAAAGCTATTAGCATCTAAAGTTTTATCAAACTTTAGTTCAATCTTCACTGGTGAAGTTGCATGTATCTTAGAAGCCATCAATATTGCTTTGGAAACCAAAAAGAAAACACTGATTTTATCTGATAGTCTATCGGCAATAAGGAGCATTACTAATATATCCAACACTAAATGGTCGGGTATTAATAAAATAAGGGACCTACTCATATCTAATATGGGTAAGATAAAGCTAGCTTGGATTCCTGGTCACGTCGGAATACCAGGTAATGTTTTCGCTGACAATGCTGCAAAGAATGCCTGCATCGCACCACTTATCGAGGATATTATCATTGAAAGACTCGATCTAAAAGCACACATATCAGCAAACTTATTTAAGCTACACATAGTCAATATGGCTCAGTTCCAACATTATCACTACACAGATGTCAATCCACATAATCAAATTGCAATTTACCCCACAAATATTGATAAAAAGAAAATTAGAATTTTTTCTCGTTTACGGATGGGGCACACTGTTACAACTCATCAATATCTCATCAACAAAAACGCAGATAACAAATGTCCGAAGTGCGGTGATGTGGTTACCGTTAAACATATACTCCAAACATGCAGATTATTATCTCAACAACAACGACGCCTCTTACAAAACCAAGGATTCAATATGCTTCAAAACATAAACAACCTAAATATTGATAATATATTTCAGTACATAAAGCAGAATAACATAACTATTTAAAAAAATTGTTCAACTCTTTCGAATTTATATTGTATATATGTATATAGCTGATGGCCATAGTAGCTAATGCTTTTTACTGTATATAATACTCTTATATTTACTATAAGTTTATAATAATAATAAATAAATAAATAAATAAATAAAATTAAAACAATACTTTATAGTTTTAAGTTATGCTCTCGTTTGTTATTTTTTTTTATGTAAATTTTTGGCATTATATGTTGGCATTATAAGTCTCAATAAACTTGACCTTAACCTTATTTCATATTATGGCGGTTTTATTTTCGTTTTAAGGAAAAAATTATTATAAAAACGCTAATTATTTTACCGCGAGCAATTGCTACTAAAATGTTATCTGCAAGTGGCTTGAGTAAGTAGATTGGATAATATTTCTTAAATGTTACTCTGTACTCGCGACATTTATAATAAATTGATAAATTATTGAATATAAGTCAACTTTTTTTCAAAATAAAGGTCCATTTACCCGCTATAAAATTACGAAAAAAATTCGTATGGAAGCAAAACTTCACGGCGAATCATATGAGACTAAAATCATACAGATTGGTATTATAGTTTCGATGTCACAGCCAAAATAAACATATATTTTGATTAAAAAAATAATTTTTTGTTTGAAAACATATTTTTCCACATTCTCCACATTCATTATGTAGTATAAAATTTTGGAAAAATCTATAGGAATACTTCCTTCATTTTGCTTAAATCTCCCATTAAAATATACGGATTTTGCTTTATGGACATTCATATAAAAGCGTGCCTATTGAGGAAGATAATTGGGTTGCTGAGGATATATATCAAGGCTTCTGAAATGGAAATAGAGGTCACATAACCCATTTTAATTTATATGCATTTTAAAATACTTGTAAATCGCGTCATTATCAAAATCATTTTGTCCGCATGTGATTTTCATATTTTTTAAGTGGTATATATTTTTTGAAATTTAATTTGGAGGCTAAGATGTAGCATCGGCTGCATCTTACCACTAAAAACCCTATAAAATATCGCTAATTTGCGCAAAGTGAATACAGTTTTTGTCCGCATCCGATTTCAATGTCCACCATGAAAATCTACATCGTTTTAGCGGAAGCAGAGATTTGAAAACTTCAATGATAAGGGAGCTACATTCATATTATCCCAAAAAATAGTGTGGGATGCTACATCCACGGTTCTTGATTGATCGCCTTGCAATATATATATATATATATATATATATATATATACCCAGCAAAATGTTCGATGCCAAAGATGCTATTCAAGAATGGGTGCAAGTGAAATGGAATGTCATTTTTTCAGCATCTTCACTCATTCTTTTTACAAGAGCGTGACCCCCAAAAGATGCAATTCATTTTCAGATCCTAAGCATGTCATCTTTACTAACTCGATGGAATGGCATCTTCAACAATTCTTTGGCATGGCATCTATACCAATCCTTTGGCATGCCATCTTAACCAATTCCCAAGAATAGCACTTTCACTAATCTTTGGCATGTCATTTTCACCAACCCTTTGGCATGTAATTTTCACGTCTTGTTCGGAAAATGGAAAATGCTGTATTGAAAAATGATTTTCATTTTTTTATTTTATTAATTCAAAGGAATTAATGAAATAACTATAATTTATTAATCATCATAAAGTTTAAATCTATAATTGCAGTTTGTTCTCGTTGTTGTAACAGTAGTTAATATGTTTGTATTCTCATTTTTGTGCTTAATCTGACTTTGGGTCTATCAGTCGTAAGAATGCGGCTATTGCGCTATTTATATGGTTTGTAACCACAAAGCTGCAAACTTAAGTTTCTAACAGGATTGGTAGGGCAATTGAAAAGGAGCAGTGTGTCGTGGGGGCCTGTGCTGTATGCTGGGCAGATGTTTTCCACGGTGTCATCAGTACTTGCCCTATAGGAATTTTGACGGCTGCACCATCCCGAGCGTATTGACCCAAAACTACTCTGGTTTGTCCTGACAGCTGGCGCTTCTCAGCTGCGATAGATGGTGGATGTTCTCCAAGGACCGCATTCACACGATAACTGTTTACTGCATCTGCGACTGCATTCGTGCGAATGCTACTTAAACCTGGTTGAAAGGCTTGTTGATCTAGAGGTTCTCTCTTGTAACGTTAGACTTCTCTTTCTAGATTATGAGCACGGCTTGCTCTGAGTGAGTCCTCTGCTAATATGGAGATGGCCATCAGCGCAGTTGTTGTGCTGCATACGGATCCTATGCTATTGATCGGCAACTGGAAAGTTATTTCTGATGCTGGAAGAACTATAGCCACGAGGGTACTTGCTACGGGCGACAAAAGCGAAATCGGTTTGTAACATTCACCTTTGCTGGCATCCTTTTCGGGCTTCAGTAGCTGGCCTATTTTCCAGACTTCGGGAACGATGTGTTTGGCAAGCGACAGGTTGTAAATTTAAGTGAGAAACTAGACTTCCGGCCGTCCCAGCTGTTGCAGTCTAAACACCGCCGCTGCACGCAACAGATTTTACTTCCTCCGCAACAGGTTTTGATTCATCTTACAAAAGGATTTTACTACAACTGCAGATTACTATTTCGTGAATTTTATTTTACAACGTTTAGGGATCTACAAATCGACTTGTTGAGCAGGGTTCTCTAGAGCAGGCAAGGAATCTTTTGTAATTGGTCTGTTCCTTTACTTTTAAAAATGGTAATTGTTGCAAAAATGGTAAAAGTGGTGAACTGCTCTCATATAAATTGAATGCTTTTAAAAGTAAGGAAACACTTTGCGAGTAAAAACTGGTAACCTCAGGCACGTAAAAGAACACGACTAATACCAAAGAGTGCAGTCCGACTCTACTTTTAGCTCAATGATTGGGACTTCCTAGCATAATAAATCTTACATTGCTTTAAACGTACATATTTAGATAAATGTGTAAAAATAAAAACACAAAATTCATCTCTATTGGATCGATGGAATGGGTTCAAATGCTAAGGAAAAGATCGGATCTATCACGACTTCCTTTAAATTGGTTCAAATGCTGATGAAACGATCGGATCTTTCACGACTTCCTTCGAATGGGTTCAAATGCTGATGAAAAGATCGGATCTTTCACGACTTCATTTGAACCAATGCAAAAGATCCAGTGAAATCATGGCATCTCATGGAACCACTTCCATAAAATTTAGCTGGGTATATATATATATATATATATATATATATATATATATAAACAGAGATTTGAAAACTTCAATGATAAGGGAGCTACATTCATATTATCCCAAAAAATAGTGTGGGATGCTACATCCACGGTTCTTGATTGATCGCCTTGAAATATATATATATACCCAGCGAAAAGTTTGCCTCCAAAGAGGCAGTTAAATGATATGTACAAGTGATTTGGAAGTGCATCAAATTATGCATTTTCACTCATGATTTTTACAAGGGAGTGACCCCGGAAAGAGGCACTCCATTGCACCGCATTTTAACTGACCCTTTGGCATTGCATTTTAACTGAACCTTTGGCACTGCATTTTAACTGACCCTTTGGCATTGCATTTTAACTGACCCTTTGGGGTAGAATAGGAGGCAGTCTAGAGCACGTGTTTTGAATAACAAAATAAAATGCATTTATTATTTGTGTAAAACAAAAATAATAATACCTTTATTAGATTAACACAAATTCGCAAACATGTGTGTTTCCTCCGCTCTTCATTTAATCCAAGCTTAAGTGCTTTTGCTTCACCTGCTAAATGGGATTGATATTGTCTTCCAATCACCAGTTAATATTTCGACATGTACACCAACAGCACTCCATTGGGAAATTTTCTTCTCGTGAGTTACCGCATGGTATAAGTAAAGAGGTAGATTTAAATGAAAAAAATCTATAGAACCCTTGTTTTTCTTGAATTCTTAAAACTTCAAAATAAAAGCAACAAGTGGGTTTGTTTACAATGTATTTTTTGAGCATTTTATAAAAAACGCAAAAAATTAATGAAGAGTTAAGTTTTCTCCACATAATCGAGTTGTGAATATAATAAACTGATTGTTTCAATGCAAATCTTACCAATTTCTTCAATACAAATGGTCTAAAAACAATTTTAAAAATCATTGTATTCGATTGTTTTTAAAATTGTTTGGCATATTATTCAAACACCACACACACATACACAGTTTGTTTATATTGTTTTGAAGCTTTAGGCACCCAATAGAAAATAGAATCGTTGATGACATTTTCGTCGACGAATCATTGACGAAATATTATAAATTGTCATGCACGACAAGGTGCATGACCATGTCTTGCAATGTGTCGTGCCAACAAACCCAAAAAATTTCAAAAAAGCGTGCTATGAAATGATTGTTCACATATTGATTCGAATACAAAATTGTATTTTGTAATAAATGTAAGATAATAAAATCATCATATTCTGAAATCGCGTCAATGATTAAAGATTTTGCTTTTACCAAAGAACGGTAAGAAAAGTAAGGACAATTATATTAAGGAACTTTAAAAATAATTTAAGTTATTCTTTTAATACATATACATATGTAGGTTGATGTTATGGAGAATGCTGTAAATTCCGGCGGACAGATACGCCAGTGATATATGGTAAGATTATAGATTATATTAGTGGTTATTGTATTTATTCATAATGTTTTTTTTTACAGAATCCATAAATAAAGGAGGTCGCCCCCTCTATAGGTTGTGAGGAGAAAATGAGGCGCGGATAAGTTCAAAAAAGGTTGATCAGAGAATATTCAAGAACTAATTGTTAATGTAAGATAAAATTTGTAAAATTATGTATTTTTATAATGTAATAAAAATAAAATTTGACACACGACAACAAAACAAATTGTCTTCAGTAAGGTCGTCAATGACAAATAGCAAGACAGTGTTTTTTGTCTTCGAAGTCGTCGTCGACGACAGCTTCGCTTACCTTGTCGCCCATGTTGTCGTGCATGAATACTGGGACACTTGTGTGAAAAAGTCGTCAACGATCCCAAAGGGCTGTCTGCAAAGAGTCGTGAACGAATTAGAAATGTCGTGCACGATTCATCAATGTTGTCTTACAGACACTTTCTATTGGGCATACTCGAATGAATAAATTTAAATGGACATAAAGCTTTGGCTAACCTTTCTTATTAAACCATGAGTTACCGAAAAAATGTTCACAAATTAAATATTATTTAGTTTGTATTAACAAATTTTTGGAAATGTTAACACGATTATCTCTTTTTGGAAATGTATTCCGCTGCCTGTAGAGATGTACAAACTGATTTATGTACAGGTAGGGATCTCTAACAACTGCTAATAAAATGTAGTGAATGGAGTGCCTTTTTCACGACTCCGTTTGCACTGCATCCGGATGCTGTTAAATTGTGAGGAATTGGAGTGCCTTTTTCACGACTTCGTTGAACTGCCTCCGGATGTTGTTAAAATGTGACAAATGGATGTGATTCTTTGGATTGCATCCAAATGCGGTTAAAATGTAAGGAATGGAGTGCCTTTTTCACGACTCCGTTTGAACTGCATAAAAACATGCCGTGAAAGAACTAGTCTACATTGCACTACTTCCAATTTATTTTGCTGGGTATATATATATATATATATATATATATATATATATATATATATATATATATATATATATATATATGTATATATATATATATATGTTCATTGAAGTTTTCAAATCTCTGTTTCCGCTAAAACGAAACGAACCGCAGAAAACGCGATAAAAACATTTTTAGGTGATTTTTCTAATTTGGAATTTCTCGTAACTCGCGTTTTGTTAGATGGATTTTCACGGGGAATAATTTGTTGGATCCGGAACGTAAAAAACTAAAATGTACAATCAAGTACGAGGAAATCGAATGACAATTGTAAAAATTAGGCCCGAAAAATATGATTTTTAGAAAAATGTTCGCACAAAAATTCCGTATTTGGATGCAGATTTCTATGAAGCTGTGTAGACTACATTCACGACACATATAACAAATAACTCAGAATCGCGAATTCTACAATCCTATATACGATTTTTTGAAAAACCTGCTTGCGGAATGAAATTAGAAGAAAAATTCAAAAAACAGTGTAAATCTGGCTTCAAAATGCCAGCATCATTTAATGGTAGAAGCAGATCAAATTTTGAAAAGTAATACATTAGTGAGATTATCCTTATTTTGTTTGCTTCCACTTTTACTTTGACAGGAAAATCGGGAAAAGTTTGGTTTATTCACAAATCAAGAGAAAACAAAAAAAGACACGTTGGCTTCAACCCATTTTTACCTATTTTTTTTAAATAAATATAGCCACAGCTTCCACACAAATTAACTTTTGATGCCCATATTTTTTGCCACGTACAAAAACATTTCATTTTAGCCAAAAACATTTAATTTGTATAATATACAATCACATGTCGCGTGTTCTAAAAGGGTAAACCTTGGCTTCAACTATGTTAAATTTTCAAAAATATTGCTGATATGTATGTATATAAAATATATTTCCAATTATGCTGTATATATATTAAATTCAGTTTTTGTAAAATTCAGAATTAATTATATCGTGCGCATATGGTCTCTGTTACCCGGCGCCTGAAATCTATATTTTATAAATTAATTTGTAAAATATATTGTAAATAAATAAATAAAAATCTGGTGCAACAAAAACTCTTGTATTTGATAGTGAATAACTGAGTGAATATTTACAACAACAAAAATTAAAAATCAAAATCTTTGTCTGCAAAGTGTCTGTAATCGATACAATGGAAAATATTTCGCAATTTTATGTTTTTGTTGTAGCAGCATGAAATTTACGTAGGAGCATAGGTTTAATCCTGGGTTGGCAGCCGCTGGCCATGGCCCGCTGCCATGGAATCCGCAATTTTATAGTTCGATTTTTTTACTTTCGCGCCGCTAGAACAGTGGTTTCGACCAGTGTGCTTCGGCTGGATATATTGAGAATAGAAATAATTCTAGAAAGACAGGCACCCGGTTGAGCATTTAAAGAACAATGACCCATCCATCACAATGCACAAACTGTTAAGAGTTTGGATACTAGGGTAATCAAAAACAATTTTTTTGACAAAACGTGGTTCGGTTTCTGAAATATTCAATTTTGTCAAATACTGATTTTCGATCCAAGGTGGTATTTTCCACGTGGAATAAACAAATGTATGCAACAATTTTCTTAATATGTTTTGTTTTGGAACTAATAATAAACTTTTATGACATTTTTTAGATGACATCATCGGTCCGAATTAAATTACATGTTACTATCATATAAAGACTTAAGAAAATTATGAAACTTAACAAAAAATTAAACAATTTCTTTATATTATGCCAATCTTGGTATCGTTATATGTCATTGAGTACATACTCGTAAAATTGTAGGTTGTTGGATAATTTAGCTTTAACAATAAAATATGGTTTCAAGTTTTACAGGTATAATAGTAAAATTTTGTGACGAACAATTTTGGGCCATGACGCGGCACTGCTGCGTAAGATCCAGAACTTTTCGGTGGAATAGTAGTGTCGATTAATCAACACTAGACACAGACACTTCGGCTACTATGAGTTCTCTTCTGTCTCAGACCTGTCTAGCATGGACCCATGTTTCAAGAGGGCTTAAATGGCTATGGGGAAGAAACTCCGAGCTTTTTTAGCTTAAACAATAAAACCATTTCCTTTTTCTACTTTTAACACACATTTCTTGTCTACTTACAGGATGAACACAATGGAACTTTGGCCTACGTGTGGAGCAACTGCATTAATTACAGTCGCGCGTCCTAAAACCTAAATCTAAACTATCTTAAAATATTCCTCGCATCGTTATTAGTAAAATAATATAAGACATTATTTTCCGAAGATCCGAAGATTTCCAGAAATGTTAAAATTGGATTACTTGTCCACTTTAGGTTACCTCACGTTTTATACTTTCAAAACGCCGATACACATGTCTTCTAATTTAGCTCTTCATTCATAATCCATCTTCCAATAATTTTGAAGTGGAATTTTTAAATGTAACAGTAGGTAAATGAGAAAACAAATTTAAATTACATTAAATTTTCTTTTTCCAGAAAAATTAAACGATTTAAAATTTTGTTCAAGTTAGTCTTTCTATATATTTTTACGATTTGCTTACGAAGTTGTTCAAAAAATTACCATAATATAAATAACAAACTATTTTATTTCGTAAATACAGAATTAAATGCAAACGCATTTATGGAAAATATTTTGTAAATGTATCTTACCCAGTATTTCGAACAAAGGTTGTTCTATCAAGGTGCATTGCTGCTTCCTTTAGTGTTTCTTCAAATATGTCTATATCGTGTAGGTTATTAAAATCCCTTCTTGTGTTGTTACGTGAAACCGATTCATCTCCTAACTTAGCCTTTGTTAGGAAGCTTGTGGTGTCTAGTATCCCATCATCGAGATATGAAAACCGACAATTGTTGCCGTTTCGTATTTTTGTTCTGGTAACGTTGAAGTCATAATAATTTTCTTTCTCCACACAACTTGAAAAATCAGCAATATTTTCTGGTACAATGTTATCATCAAAAAATAGTGTTTTCCTGTTTTTGCTGAACAAAGGTTTTTCAAAATTACTGTATTTCAGTTTTCTGTCAGTTGTTGGTGTTTTAGTAAACAATTGTATTTTCCCACCTTCAATCTCGTCATTCAGTTGCTTAAAATTGTATGCTCTATATTCTGACGGAATCAAGAGGGATGATGTTGACTCGGGGGACAGCGACATATTTTTAGCGTTGCTGATAGAAAAATTAAGTGAATTATCCAATACTTTCTCTTTTGAGGTTGCACTATTATTTGAAATTGAATCATGAGCCGGACACTGATTTGATGGGACAACTTTTTCTTGCTTACTTTGGTAACGTTCAAATAATCTGGTTTGAAAACCAATTCTATTTTTTGAATTACTCATAAGGGGCGTACATATTTTTTTTACAACTAATCTTGGGTGTACGTAATTGTCCCGTAATACAGTATTGCTACAGATATTCTTGTTATCAGGTGTTTTATTTGGAGACATTTCTTTATCAATATCAGTGCACTGTCTATCACCAATCAATGGCGAGGTTCTCGGCGAAATTTGAATTTCTTGATTGAAATTTATTGTATGATTACTATGGTCCTTCCCAACGGTATCCTTTTGGGAATCTTTAAAAACTTCATCAGAATCTTGTGAAAGGGACATACTATCTATCATTATACTGAATTGTTCTGCCGACTTTATTTGAGAATTGCCATAATAGATTGGGTTATTTTCAATGTTCATACAGGAGGTATCATCATCAACTGGTACTTTTGGATACATATTGTCTTTGTTAACATTGAAAATCTTGTTGGTTGTTATATCAGTTGGTTTCAACAGTTGGAGTTCATTTGGCCTTTCAATGGTAGGAACTGTGATATTTTCGTTTGAATAAACATCGATCGAAATCATCTCGCCATCTTTCATCAATTTTACCTGGAAATATGTACATATTACTAAGAATTGTTATTTACAATACATTACATTAATATTAAAATCGGTGCATTTTGCTTAACAGGATAATTACAGTTTAATATGCATAACAATGACTTATATATATATATATATATATATATATAATTGTTTCACAACATCCCATAGGGACAAGGGAGACTTCTCTCATATCAATGAGTGCACCCCGATTCATTTTAGCTCAATGATATGGGACCTACAGTTTATCGCCGAGTCCGAACGTCGTGTCTAAGACACCACTTTTGTAGAGAAGTTTTACATGACTGAAATACTCAGGAAATGTCGCCAACATTACTGAGGGGTATTTTGCCACCGTTGAAAAGTGTTTTCATGTTGCCTGGCCGGGGAATCGAACCCACGACCTTATGTGTGCAAGGCGGGTGTGCATACCATTGCACCACGGTGGCACCCAAATGGCTTAATTCTGTTAATTTGTGAAAGTTTTACAACCTGTTTATGTATGGTAGCAGAAAGATTTCTTTTATTTGTAACTAGCAAAGTACCCGCTACTTCGTATGCGAAAAGCATATACAAAACAAATAAAAATATATAATATAGAACGGTGAACATGGAAAAATTTTTTGTACTAATACCTATTTTAATTGACCTCTATCAACACCCAACAGTAGTCGTAATTCCTAATTTCAGGATTCCAAATGCATCCTATCACTGAAATCCAAATTGTACCAAATTAAGTACCATTTAGTACTTTTCCTACCCATAACTAAATTTGTCCAAAACTTTATCAATCCTGCACTTCTTATTCCAAATCTTTGGATTCCAGCTATATCCGTTCACCCAAATCCAAATTGTACCAAATTTGGTACCATTTAGTACTATTCGTACCCATGAGAACGAATTTCCACAACTACCTCAATCCTCAATCCAAAGTACGAATTTCCAAACCTACCTCTATCAACACTCCAACAGTAACCGTAATTCCGAATTTCAGGATTCCAAATTAAAATTGTACCAAATTTGGTACCATTTAGTACTTTTCGTACCCATAACTAAAAATTTCAAAAAATTCATCAATCCTATAGTCGTAATTCCTAATTTCAGGATTCCAAATGCATCCTATCACTGAAATCCAAATTGTACCAAATTTAGTACCATTTAGTACTTTTCCTACCCATAACTAAAATTTTCCAAAACTTTATCAATCCTGCACTCCAACAGTACTCCATATTCCAAATCTTTGGATTCCAGCTATATCCGTTCACCCAAATCCAAATTGTACCAAATTTGGTACCATTTAGTAATATTCGTACCCATGAGAACGAATTTCCACAACTACCACAATCCAAAGTCCAAAGTACGAATTTCCAAACCTACCTCTATCAACACTCCAACAGTAATCGTAATTCCGAATTTCAGGATTCCAAATGTATCTGATCACACAAATTAAAATTGTACCAAATTTGGTACCATTTAGTACTTTTCGTACCCATAACTAAAAATTTCAAAAACTTCATCAATCCTATACAACAAATTTTCAAAACTACCTATGTTCAAACAATAAGCTTAATTCCGAATTTAAGGATTCCAGATACATCCGATAACTCAAATCCGATATTGGTACCATTAAGTACTATTCGTATCCAAAGTACGAATTTCCAAACCTACCTCTATCAACACTCACGGTGCTCTTGAAACAATTTTAAATGGAAGGTGCTTACACCTTGGAAGTTCTTGCGGATTCTGAAACTACAATGTTCATAGATGAGAAAAATCCAAAAACAAAAAAAAATCGCCGGAGCGCTTTTTAAATAAATCGCGATTTAAGTTAACATTTTTAAGGGTTGTTTAGGTTTTCACGATTTTGTTTAGAAACCGCAAGTCCTATCAAAATGGGACTAAAGAAAATGTTGTAGCTATGAAAATTTTCTACAAGATCGACCTTTAAGGTATTTTCGTAGTTTTTTCCATTTTTGAGTTACAGAAGTTCAAATTGGGACAATGCACTAGCTGTATCGCCCCCCTTACAAAACAATGTCATGAAGGGTGCGCCTTAACTAACTTTTAATGAAAAACGCTTACACAGGGAAAGTTTTTGTGAATTCCAAAACAGCAGTGTTCATAGATGAGAAAAACCCAAAAACAAGAAAAAATCGCTGTAGGGATTTTTGAATAAATCGCGGTCAAAATTCACATTTTTAGGTGGTTTTTTGGTTTTCACGATTTTGCTTGGAAACCGCAAGTCCAATCGAAATGGAGCCAAAGAAAATGTTGTAGTTGTGAAAATTCTCTATAGGATTGACGTTTATCATTTGTTACCAGCCTGTACCATTTTTGAGATAATGAAGCTCAGTTTACATTTTTAGGTTTTTTTGTTAGGGTTTCGCGATTTTGCTTGAATACGGTAAGTCTTATCGATATAGGACCTGAGAAAATCTTAAAGCTGTGAAAATTCTCTACAAGACTGGCTTAAGTAACTTATCCTAAGTTGTAACATGTTTTTAGATATATAAGTGTAAGTTGGGAATTTGCAGTCATGACGTTGTTTTATAAGGGGACGATACAGAATTGAATTGAATTTGAATTGTCCCAATGTGAACTTCTATATCTCAAAAACGGTAAAACCGCCGAGAATACCATTAAGGTCAATCTTGTAGAGAATTTTCATAGCTACAGCATTTCCTTTAGTCCCTTTTGATAGATCTTGCGGTTTCTAAGCAAAATCGTGAAAACCTAAACAACCCCTAAAAATGTCAACTTAAATCGCGATTTATTTAAAAAGCGCTCCAGCGATTTTTTTTGTTTTTTGATTTTTCTCATCTATAAACATTGTAGTTTCAGAATCCGCAAAAACTTCCGAGGTGTAAGCACCTTCCATTTAAAATTGTTTCAAGAGCGCCGTGCACTCCAACAGCACTTTTAATTCCGAATTTCACGATTCCAAATGTATCCTATCACATCCCTTCTCCGTAAGATTAATGTCGTTCAAAGAGCGGCATCTCTCCTAATTACCGGTGCCATGAAAAGCACTCCACAGGCTGCTCTCAATGTATTACTGGATCTTCATCCGATGAATCTCGTGGTACAGGAGTTGGCAGCAAAGAGTGCTCTCCGACTCAAGGAGTTAAATTCATGGCGTAACTTCGACTACGGCCATGCTGCTATCTTACGACAATCTGGACTATCGGTGGGTTTGGAGGTAATCAGTGACTATATATCACCACAATTACACTTCGACGACATTGAAGTTCGGATACCTGACAGAGAAGCCTGGACCCACAACTCCCTACCTCTACCCGGTATAGAGATTTATACCGACGGATCCAAGATGGAAAAGGGAACAGGAGCGGGCGTCTACAGCGATACCCTCAACTTACGGATCTCGTACAAGCTAAGCGAAAATTTTAGCGTCTTCCAAGCCGAAATCTTTGCGGTCACGAAAGCAGCAGAATTGATTAAAAACATGGAAGGGGATATAGCCGGACCGGTGACTATCTATGTGGATAGCCAAGCGGCCCTAAAATCACTTAGATCCCATTCAATCAAATCTGCTGCGGTCTTGCACTGCAGGAAAGCTTTGGAGGCCCTACGCTCAATCGTTACCTTGTGCTGGGTCCCGGGGCATTGCGACATCGAGGGAAATGAAAAGGCGGATGAACTGGCACGTCGCGGATCTGAGTCAAACGACATCGAAATCGATAACTCAATCAGGCCACCCCTGTGTCACTTCATGCGGCTCCTAGAACAAACATACAGGGAGAAGGCTGGTCAGATCTGGAATAACGAACCTGGCTGCAAGGTATCAAAGGCAATCTGGCCCAACCTCTCCAAAAGACCACTTCCCTACTCTCTATGAGAAAACCCGATCTAAAACTAATGATTGGAGCTATCACGGGACACTGCAGGATAAGATCAATGACCTGCAAATGGGATAGAGATGACCCCACGGACAACTGCAGATTATGCGAAGACGAAGAAGAAACAGAGACGATTGAGCACTTATTATGCCGTTGTCCAATGCTCAGGACCAGGAGAATTCAAACAATGGGTGAACATACGTTATCATCTCTGACAACATTCTGCCAAGCCGAGCCGACAACACTGCTTCTTCTCGCCAAGGGTCTGAAGTGGCTTCAACACGAACAAACTACAGCATCTTAATACGGCTAACCTCCTTACTCGCTCTCTCTCTCCTTACAAATAATCTCTCAATCCGTAGCACTTACTTAATCATTCTCAACTATCCTCTAACTTACTTAACTATTCCTTTTTCCTACTTCTAAACTCGATATGCTATTATTTCTTTTCTTTTCTCCTACCCTTACTATAGGATGAACACAATGGACCATAAGGTCTCCGAGTGGAGTGGCTGTCTAACACGACAGCTGCGCGTCCTTTAACCTAACCTAACCTATCCTATCACTGAAATCCAAATTGTATTAAATTTAGTACCACTTAGTAGGGTCAACGCTCCTATTGTCGGTCGGTTCCAGTATTCGGCCACATTCGTATATAAACACGAATAAATAAGAATACCGTTATTTGTATAGTCAAATAAGATTACATTTACATAAAATATATTCCCTTCTCCCTCTACACAATTTTTCAAGGTCGTGGGAACGGTATTTCAGAATTTATAGTCGTTTCTATCAGTACTGATTTGTCAACACGTGTTAAAGCACATTTTTTAAGAAATTTGTTAGTTTATAAATAAATGTAAAATAAGCAAAAAATCGTATTAATTCATATTTTGTTTTGAAATGAGTGAATGCCATATTAGATATTACTAAAACTAATAAGGCGTAAGTGATAAATGTTTATAAAAAATGCAAATTCGTCGTATTTAAGGTATGCCGACAATAGGAACAAAAAAATCACTGTTGTTCCAATAGTCGGCATAGGTATCTCGACTATTAGAACATGCCAGTTTTTATATGGTTCCTAACGTCGGCCACCAATAAAAATTTAATTGATATGTATTTTTTGTCTCGTAGTTGTGCAATTGTGTACTTAGTACTTTTTTAAAAAATAAAACTATATTTTAGGTGTATAATTTAAAATATGGTTCCCAAAAGAAAACGTTTTTTTGGGCCTGGATGGCAACAATGGCCGTTAAACTTTTTGTATAACGGCACAGTAAATGGAATATTTCTATGTCAGCTTAAAGACATCATTTCACAATACATAATTGATTTTTGAATTATTAAAAAATTTCAACTCATTTCGAAGTTATCAATGTTTACATTTTTGTTAAGGGTGCATCATTTTCAGTGACACCCGCTGTATGTGGTTTTTGCAGACGAGATTTGGATATCGATGCCGAAGATGATACACTGAAGAATGTATGGTGTGACTCTTGTCCAAATCGGTTTCACCTTAAGTGTACCGAATTAAGAAACCTATCATTACTCAAAGACTGGCATAATTCAAAAAAACGTGTTTTCTGAGTTAGCAATTTCTATTTTTTCAACGACCTCTACTTTATATTGTGTCAAATTTTCAGGCTGATATCTGTAAAACTCAACAAGTTATAGCTCATTTGCTATGAGTATGGCATAAATCACCAAAAATGTTTTTTAAGTGTATGGAGCACTAAAATACTTCAAATCATGATTGACCTTGCACAGAAATTTAGCACTGCTATCTGGTTAGCTCTTTGCAAAATATGATCTAAGTAGTTATTTTACTGTTGTTGGCGTTTTTTATTGTTGGACTGCAGAATTTTACATCTTTGTGTTTATTTCAGCTTGAGTCCATATTTTGTTGTAATTCAATTGTTTGAATAACAAAATATTTTAAAGTGGATATGAAATTGATTAGTTGCGGGCGAAGGGTAGGGAATACTATAGTTTCAGTTGTCACCAAACAACTTCATCAGTTCCCTTTTTCGCTGACTCTGTATCGATAAACAGGTCAATAAAGCCATCTAGCAAATTAAATAAAATGAGAAATTTGCTTGGTGACAGCAGAAACTATAGTATTCCCTACCCTTCGCCCGCAACTAATCAATTTCATATCCACTTTAAAATATTTTGTTATTCAAACAATTGAATTACAACAAAATATGGACTCAAGCTGAAATAAACACAAAGATGTAAAATTCTGCAGTCCAACAATAAAAAACGCCAACAACAATAATAGGCATCAGCACGGCCTTGTTGACCAATGCGCAATGCAAAAACAACTTTCTTGTTGTTTTTACCCCCGCTTATTGAAGCAACATTCCTATGTTCGTATTCTTTGCGAAGCAAAGACGACATAAAAACAGTGGTGGATATGAAATTCTTTAGTTCGACTCAAATTGTAGGGTAAACAGCTTTAGGGCCATACAGCAAATTTCTCCTTACTTTTAAAAGCATACAATTTATATGAGAGCAGTTCACCACTTTTACCATTTTTGCAACAATTACCATTTTTAAAATAAAGGAACAGACCAGTTATAAAAGTTTCCTTGCCTCCTTTAAAGAACCCTGCTCAACAAGTCGATTTGTAGATCCCTACAAAACAACAAACATTTCCAAAACGTTGTAAAATAAAATTCACGAAATAGTAATCTGCAGTTGGAGTCAATGTCGAAATCTGCACTGATGGGAAGTAAAATCCTTTTGTAAGATGAATCAAAACCTGTTGCGGAGGAAGTAAACTCTGTTGCGTGCAGCGGCGGTGTTTAGACTGCAACAGCTGGGACGGCCGGAAGTCAAGTTTCTCACTTAAATTTACAACCTGTCGCTTGCCAAACACATTGTTTCCGAAGTCTGGAAAATAGGCCAGCTACTGAAGCCCGAAAAGGATGCCAGCAAAGGTGAATCTTACAAACCTATTTCGCTTTTGTCGCCCGTAGCAAGGACCCTTGTGGCTTTATTTCTTCCAGCATAAGAAATAACTTTCCAGTTGCCGATCAATAGCATAGGATCCGTAAGCAGCACAACAACTGCGCTGAAGACCATCTCCATCTCCATATTAGCCGAGGACTCACTCAGAGCAAGCCGTGCGATAGAACAGTGATAGTGACACTTGATTTAGCAAAGCCCTTTGATATTGTCAAGCACCCTCGTTGTTTGATGTCATCGAGCAGACTACGCACAAACACGGCGTTTTTCGAGAAGGCACGAACACGCACACTCACGCACGAAATTACAAAAAAGGAGAAATCGATATACACTCCACGTCAGTAGAATAGAACACCTAAATTTTTGTTAATGCTAGCTTATTTATCCCAAAACGAATGAATCTACGTTTTTAATCTTGTATATATTTAAAGTCTATGATGTTCCGTATCAAACACAGACAAAATTATGTTTTTAGCTCTTCGTGAAATGATTTTCTGATCCATTTTCCCATAGCACTATGAAAAATAGGAATTTATTTTTGGTCCAAAGAAACCCTATAAATAATTCCGCGAACACCGAAATAACAGCGTAAATAGGTTTCAAATGACAGATCATTTAAACATCTCGGAATATCAATAGGAGTCTCGCAGTAATGTCATATTTCTTCACAATAAGATAGAATATGACACAGACAACCTTGGCGGATACAATCAAGTGCTTCGGATGCTGATAACATGGAATATAATATATAATTGTTCCATAAACATCCCAGATGGGACAAGGGAGACTTCTCTCACATGGAATATTTTCAAAATAATTATGAAAAACTTCAAAATTTCTTATAAAAACCTAGATGTTTTGTTCAATAAAAGGTTTATAAGTATGCTCCACATTTAGAAGAAGATAATCTGATATGAGAACAACCGCTATTTTAATACACTGAGGGAAGATTAAAAACGTAGGTTCATTCCTTTTGGGATAAATAAGCTAATATTAACAAAATTTAGGTGTTCTAATCTACTGACGTCGGGTGTAGGTGTACATTTATTTGTTTTTAAAAAAATATTCATATGTACTTCTAATTTTCTCAAAAGTCTAGTACGTCTTTGGTTGAGAATATTTCCAGATGTGGAAAAAAATCTCTCGCTCGTTGCTGAGCTGACGGGTATAGCAAAACATTTCCTGGCTAACACTAAGTTTAATAATTGTTCCACAAACATCCCAGATGGGACAAGGGAGACTTCTCTCATATCAATGAGTGCATCCCGATTCATATTAGCTCAATGATATGGGACCTACTGTTTATCGCCGAGTCCGAACGGCGTGTCTTAAGACACCAATTGTAGAGAAGTTTTACATGGCTGAAATATTCAGGAAATGTCGTCAACATTACTGAGTTGTATTTTGCTACCGTTGAAAATTGCTTGATGTTGCTTGGCCGGGGAATCGAACCCACGAACTTCAGCGTGCAAGGCGGGTGCACCACAGTGGCACACTAAGTTTACATTTACGAAATCCAATCGATTTCAAGCAATTCCATTGCTCAAACGTCAAATGAAATTCAATCGATTTCAGATGAGTTTTCATTTGTCTTATACACAAAGAAATTGACAGTTGAAATCGAGTGGATTTCGTAAATGTAAATATAGTATAATTGTTTTAAATATTTTAGATTAGACTGTTTCCAAAAGTCTAAAACATCAGTCTGGCTAGATAATATGTATCAATTTCGATAATATGTATCAATTTCTGTAGCAATTGGAGACTTTTTATTTTTCGCCTTTTTGCCATTTTGATCCAAAAACTCTGAAAAAGTTTTTTAGACCAAAGGGCAAAAATGTGCATCGTGGGGTGCTTTTCCGAGTATAATGTTTCGGAACACTCTTTGAATATTTTATGAAAACCCAATAGAAGTTCTAGCAATGAAAGCTTTAAGTCAGATATACGATCCAGCTCATTCTAGCAAATGCTAGCAAAATACTCTTAATCTCATTCTGGACTTGGTATACGCTCTCATGCATAATATATGTTGAATTCCAACGTGTTCTTATATTTTGTTTTAACACTTTCGACAACTTGTTGTTTAGCTCCCTGTGCTTAAAATATCTTACAACCTTTTTTGGGCAGTCAATCAGTTTTCCCAATTTGGATCCACAACAGATAATACTGTCAGATAAACATCTGATTTGCATATAGAGTATATTGCGTTAACCCTCTGAGTAGTTTTTGTATTTGCTTCTCTCATGAACAAAACAATTGGCAAACAAACGTCACTCATACTCTGGTCTCTCCATAACAAAACGGCAATAAGTACCAGACTAAAAAAACGAAGCAAATACTTTTAGGAATATTTTGGTCGGTTTTATATTCTTGTTCGATTTTCGTGTTTAGTATGGTATTTTGCACGACTTCTAAAGGGAGACCAAAAATTTAGCACGATCGTGTCACATAGTGCAGATCGTGTTTAGTCGTGTCGTGCAAAACCGTGTCGAACAAAAAAACACGATCACGCACGGCCAAAAATGTATTCCGACACGACACGCATAAACACGGCGTTTTTCGAGAAGGCACGAACACGCACTACTCACGGCACGACACGCGCCCTCCTCTAGTATAGATGCCACGCCAAAGAATTGTTGAACCACATCAAACAGCTCATGTCCAAACGAGATTCAATAGTCTGGATGATCACAATGGACTTCAAGGTCTCCGAGTGGAGTGTCTGCCAGCACGGCAGCTACGCATCCTAAACCTAACCTAACCCGAATTGACTGTAATTTTGTATTTGGCGTTCCCAATGGTACAGCAACTTCCCCATCAAAAATTGTGGACATGGGTCCATGTTTTGGTAAAGCCCCTTGTAAAATTATTTGTACATGATTTAGTAATGGTTGTGCTGTTGGGGAACTTCGTGTAATATTGGAAAATATTTTAATCAGTCAGTTTTCCAGCAGTAACATTTTCTAGTAATATGTTCAATTATAAAATATTTAAGTACAATGGGCAATAAAAATCTATGTATTTTAGATAAGAAGAGCATAAGAGATATCAGTTTATGTGAACGGCTGGGGTGCATTGATAATAAAGGCATCGCCCAAGTGATAATGCACTCAGCAAGGGAAGAGGTTCTTGTAGTGATAAGAGCATAGAATAAGAGAAGATAGGCTAAGAATTATTTTGTAACTTAGTTCTTAAGATTCATTTTATCTTGAATAAAATTAGAATAGAATTTACAACCCAACGAGACGGTTGTAGTTTTATTACTCAAACATGGTCCTTCGAGCCGGATAAAAATAAAATATATACACATGGTCCTTCGAGAAAATTAGAATCAGTGGCCACAAAATAAAAAAGAATAAAATTTTGAAAGAATAAACACTTCAAATAAAAAGGAAAAACGAAGCGGTTCTTCTCTAAAAAGGAAGAGAAGAACTAAGAAAAAAAAAGAGCCACAGGGCATATAAATATAAAAATTTAAAAAAGAAAAAGAATACAAAGTGATAAATAAAGTGGATCCCATAAAACAAAAAAGAAATCATCTTTAAAAATATAGAAAAGAAGCCAAAGAAGGCTACATTAGAAATACATATAGAAAAATTCAAAAACGCCGAAGCAAAATAAAAATCTAACAAAAGCCGAAAAAGGCAACCACAAAAATACAAAAAAAAAAACAAAGAAAAAATAAATTAGAAATCTATATACATAAAAAGGCGCCAAACAATCAAAGACCCAAAGAGGCAAACAATTGAGAAAAGACCCAAGGAGGCAATTTTGAAAAAGACCCAAAGAGGCAAAAAGAAAAACCCCCAAAAAGGGCAAAACAATTTAAATTAAGAGAAAAGAGGACATCAAAAGTCCCATTTTAATAAATTTGAAAAGAGGACACATAACATACCAGTCCCAATAAAAAAAACAATCATGGAAGGAGATATGCTGAATAAACTAACGGATCGGAATAGAGAGCTAGAAGGCCGATTAAAGTTAGCCGAAGATGCGCAAATCCGCCTTAGAGAATTGGTGAAGGCTTTCCAGGCTTTATTCCAAGGAGAAATGGTCTGTCCCGGAGACAAAGGTAGACAGGATAAGATGTGGGAGGAGGATTCAATGGAGAGACTCTGGGTGGCTGAAAGATATTGGATCTTCTACCCCCACAACTGTGAATGTGACGGGTGCATTGCCGAGGCCAGCCGAAAATATCAAGAGCTGGAGAGTTGGCCGCCGGCAAGTCCTCATTTTGAGGAAAATTTTGAAGACCACGGTCAACCCGAAAATACCTCCCAGGTTGAGGAAACAAGAGCCATGGATGAAGAGAATAGTGTTTTGGAAAAATTGCGCACAGAGCTGAAAGAAACCAAATGTAATCTCGATGTTGTGCAAGAAGAAAATACACACCTCGTAAAGGAGGTGAGGATACTGAAATTGAATATAGCAGAAATGAAACAATCATACGAACAAATTGATTGTATTCAAAAGAAGACAACTCAACAGCTGGAAGCACAGCTCTATGAAGAATGCACCGACAAAAAAGCGTTATTGTGTGAGGTTAAGAGGCCTCCAGGAGGTGATAGCAGAATTTAAGAACGTTGTTGCGGATGTTCGTGTAAAGTTTAATTCATTGCAGTCTTCCAATGAAGAATTACAAAACCGTAATCAACAATTAGAAGAACAACTAGACGAAAATAAAAAAAAATACATAAAAATAATGATGTCTACAAAGCAAGTGAAAACAAATTACAACAATCTCTGCAGGAGTTTCGTGAGGAAATTAAAATGCTGTATGGGCAAAGGATGGAGAGTCTGCAAGCTGCAACCGAAAGTAACTCTAGTGCTATCGAAGAATTACTTGAGACTCGTACACGTGTTGATAGCTTGAATAGTCGAGTTAGTGAATTGGAATCGACAAAAGCTACATTGAATGCCCGCATACTTGATTTGGAGCAATTGCTAGAAAATGAGCGTACAAGTCATGTTTCGGATGTAGCCAATTTGGAAGCTGAATTGCAACGTTTACATAATGCGATGGTGCAAAAGATGCGAGATGACCAACTTCTAACGGACATGGAAAGTTCATTGGATCTAGAAAATGGTGCCTACAACAAACTATTGAGTGGCAAGGACTATTTTAGCAAATTGGAATATTTTGTAACCAGCAGTGAAAAGAGTGAGGTAGATGTCTGTGAAGATGATTTGAATGAGACGGCTGGAACAGACACGGGAAGCAGTGAATGGACACATCCCAATTATAGGTTCCCAGGATCAAGTGATGAATTAACGGAAGTCGGGCTGCATGACGGGAACGAAAAAATATTCGATACAACTGATAAAACTGATGACGGGAATGAAAACTATTTAAGAGATGGCGATAAAGAACCGATCAAACTCAAGCAACATAGGAGAGAGTCATTGCCGAAAGGAGGATACAACGTATTTCATCGTTGGAGAAGAGCTCTAAAAAAGAATGTCATTGGTGCAGTGACCTAGAATAATTATATTTAATTTTTTCTAATAATTGTATTTAGATTTTATTTTTATTTAAGTAATACTTTTTTCATTCTTCATTTTGTTATAATGTAACATAATGTTAGATAATCCACTGCTCCCACTTTAAGCCGCGGCGGAGAATGTACAAATTATTTGTACATGATTTAGTAATGGTTGTGCTGTTGGGGAACTTCGTGTAATATTGGAAAATATTTTAGTCAGTCAGTTTTCCAGCAGCAACATTTTCTATTAATATGTTCAATCATAAAATATTTAAGTACAATGGGCAATAAAAATCTATGTATTTTAGATAAGTAGAGCATAAGAGATATCAGTTTATGTGAACGGCTGGGGTGCATTGATAATAAAGGCATCGTCCAAGTGATAATGCACTCAGCAAGGGAAGATGTTCTTGTAGTGATAAGAGCATAGAATAAGAGAAGATAGGCTAAGAATTATTTTGTAACTTAGTTCTTAAGATTCATTTTATCTTGAATAAAATTAGAATAGAATTTACAACCCAACGAGACGGTTGTAGTTTTATTACTCAAACACCCCTATATAACGATACCACCCGATTCCAGACATTTTAAAGCTGTTATTTAAATTTGTAATGTCACCCTGTCTGGAGAACGGACAGTTTTACTAGGTGAACTTAGGTGAACCATGGACAACGCTTAAACATTTCCAATGATCATGAGGGAAATGATTTTTTTGTTCGAGAAGAGTCTTGAGTTGTCGGTAATCGGAGTATGCACGAAAAAGTATAAAATTTACGGTGGTGACAAAAATTAAATTCACCGGTTATTGACTAGAAGCCTGATGTGAAAGGTTTCTCGGACAGCGATATTTATTATTGGATAAATAAAAGTGATCGTACTGAAATTAAAGCTCAACAAATCATAGCCCGGAGAAGCCATAAGAAACTATGAGTACCTATTTTACACGATACTTCATCACAAGATAAGGATTACCTACAGATAAGTCCACATGTTTAATGTAACATAAAATATTTAAAAAATACCTTTTTATAACTAATATTATTTATATATCATTATAAGTAATTTCTTAGTTGTATTTCAGTTTTGCGCATATGTTCGTCCATAGTATTTTTTTATTTATAAGCATACTAGCCGACCCGTTCCGCGTTTCTGGCCCTTGAAACCGTTTTATTTTACCTTTTATTAAGTCATCAATTATATTTTTCTTGCATTGCTAATTTTTCGGGATCTGCAAGTGACTATAAATAAAAAATCTTTAGAAGTGTTGGTGTCGATATGCAACTGATGACTAAAGGCATGCATTTATTTCATCTGCTGGAAATTTTTGTCTGAAACTAAACGAAAATTGCTTCTTAAATCCTTCAAGTATCGACCTATAGCTTCTAGGGAATTTTTATGTGCCATCGTACATTCGTTCCAAATGATAACTTCTATTTGTATATCGTATATACCTGATGAAGCTATAGCTATCGATATGTTGCCTTCTAATCCAAACAATTACTTTCTAATAAGACTAATGTTTCATTATGTATAACATCTGGTATTTCCATTGATTTGTAACGTTCGTAAGTTTTGCATATATAGCGCATTTAAAAAATAGGACACAGGGGATAACCCTCTTCCCGAAATTCAACAAAATATATAGCCTATTTCCACCATTGGCCATCTCTGTACATCATCTGAAGCTGATATGGAAATCAGTTCAGAAATTTTGGAGATATAACATATTTACAATAGGCATGGTCGGGCCTTTAGGCCCCAAATAAGTACATACATAGGGTGGACGAAACAACCACCATTGCAAATTAATTTTCAAACCGATACGTTCGTAAGATTTGCAAAAATAGCATTTTTAAGAAATAAGGGCTTGTGGAGGTACCCCTCCGAAATACAACAATTTTACCTATTTTCACCACAGGCCATCCCTATGCATTCACTGAAATTTTCAAGAAAAGCGGCTCCAAATGAGTACCTAGGGTCGGAGACACAACCACCATTGTCTCGTAAATTAATTTTCTCACCAATAATTTCGTCAGTTTTGCTAAAATAGCGTTCTTAAAAAATAGGACGAACAAACACGTAATTTTAGTAGTACAAATCCAGGTGGTATTTTTATTGAAGGATTCCTAATTCGGATTTTGGTTTTATTATATTTTTTCTTTTTATTATACCTTTTCTTTTTGTGTTAAATGGATTTGAAAACCCAACATAAAACCATTTTGAGACATTATAAATATAAGTATTGTAGTGTGTCATCATGTTGTCGTTTGTTTTGATGTTTTCTTTGTTTGAAGTTGAGTTGGTCGGCAACATAGTGAGTTCATTGTATTCTTTGTATTAATGTTTCTTTTCTTTGTTTTGTTGCTCGCTCATATGTAGGGCAAAGATCTCGAGTTCTTATTAGAATTCGAAATCGTATTGCGATGAGTCAGAGTTCCGACCAATGGGAATGAAGAATATCCCAATAGTAAATTATTTGAGTGAATTGTAAAATGTTTGATTTGAATGAAAGACTCAACATATGTAAATGAATACAAACACATAAACACATGTACACCCATGTAAATGTAATTGCATTGAACTCTTTTCTGATTGGTTAAGGGTAGCTTGATATTGAGTAAGTTTTTAGAGTAAGAAACTCAATGTTAGATTTAAGATTCAATATAAAAACGGGAAGAAAAATAAAGAGGTCAGACTTATTCTGACGTTCTTGCTCTATAAGCAAGAGTAACCAAACTCAGTGTTTGTTTCTACATGGCGATCCTGCCAAATTAACTTGCTCTATAATCGGCAAGTATTCCTGCGTTCCATCCGCAGATGAAAATAGCTGATCCTGCGTCAAGCCGCAGAGAAGTTCCTTTGAAGACACTGCCATACTGTCCGGGCAGTCCGATCCAAGCCAGGATCGTGGATTAAAGAAGAAGGACCACCACCAACCAGATGTCAGGCCCTCAACCGATTACAATAGATGAATATAGGAGAAGGAGTCAACGGAGGTCTAGAGAGGAGGACCGGCTCACGGAGATTCCTTTGGTCGACACCCCTCGCCGTAGAGGAGGCTATACATGGAGGCTTAAGAAGGAGAAGGCCCTTCTTCTACGGGAAATTAATTCAGATCCACCACCTCCTTGGGACCGGGCGTCGTTACGCGTAGACGAGATTGAATTCCTCATAAGGAATTATCTCGAAAATAGGAAGTAAGAAAAAAATTTTAATTAATTAAACGCTGCATCAATCTGCAGACGTTAGGGCCAGTAAGCGCTAGCCGCTCGTGGTCAAAAATTAAAAAAAAAAGTGAGTGTGATTCTCATTCATATGAGAATACTAGACACTTAAAGAGTTCGGTTTTTCGCTAAAAAAGGCATCATTTCAATAACTGAGAAGCCAATTGATAATTCCCTTCGCCGGGATGAAATCATGATATTGGTAGCGATCAGTAAAATTTTGCAACACTGTCAGTTCGTTTTGAAAAACATTACTCTCTGTAATAGAGGGTAATAAATGAAGTTGAGCCAATGGGGGAATACTCCACTCAAACAATCGAAAATGAGATTGAACTTCAACAATAAACAAAACAAAAAAAAAAACATTAAAAAAAAATTAAATTAAACTACGGGAAGCACCCAAGCCGCTAAGAACAGGTAGCTGAACATCATTGTGTAACAACAAATAATTATAAATATATACTTGGTATCATATATGTATCATTGAAATATTATTGTACGATCACCAATATCCGAATAACGGATGAGTAAATAAAGAAGAAGAAGCACCCAGACAAAGATAAGCGAGGTGATTCAAGCAACTGCTAATGCTCCAACAGCAGTAAGTGTGAGCATAGAGGTATTAATATTGGTTTGTGTTATTATAACCATAGTAGCAATAATAAGATATTTAAGGAGATATGTAAAGAAACAAATTAGGAAGCAACAGGCCAGATTAAGTGCGCTACAATAAGTTCAAATTTTATTGATAAATGTTTTTCTTTAAGAGATTGTAATAGCTTTAAGTCCATAATAATGTGTGACCATGGATAAGCTTTTACAGTCTTTAGGTATATTAGTATCAAATGCGAAAAAGTCATTGAGCAAACCATAGACGAAGGAAACAATAGATAAGAAAAAAGCAGAGTTAGCGAATCTACAGACTGACTTTAATGAATTAGTAGAAAAAGAAAAATACGAAGATTCAGTTAAATATAGGACAAGATTTAGTGAGTTAAAATCGGAAGTTTTAAGTTTGTTGTTGGAACATTCGGAGTTAGCTCAGCAGGTTAGAGAAAAAGATACGGTAAAACGAGAAAACAAGATGGAGATCTGAAGACTATTGTTGCTTTAGTACCGGTTTTTACAGGTAAAAAAGAGGATTTGGAAAGTTTCACTGCTAATCTAAGGTTAGTATACGAAACAGTTCCTGAGGAAAAGAAAGAATTCTTCTTTAAGTATGTTTTTTGCTCAAGATTAGATAGTCGGGTCCAGAATAGGATTAAACAGAAAGGAATACCTAAGAATTTCACTGAGTTATTATCTGCCTTGAAGACGGCCTATAAGCCCGTAAAATCATCAAATACTGTTTTGAACGAGTTGACTAGTTTAACTCAAAGAAATAATAATTTACAAGGTTTCGCTAATAAAATAGAAAGTCTTGTTTCTGAGCTTAACGAGATTCAGATTTCTGATTTAGGTGAACAATGTACAGATGCAATAATCGCTACCAATAACCTGACAGCATTCAATACGTTCTTGAATGGGTTGCAGGATCAACAAATTGTTTCAACCATTGAAGCTAGTCGTGTATCGACATTTGCCGATGCGTTACAGATAGCAGAAAGATATGTATGTGTCTCGTACAAAGCAAAAGGACGTAATGTACCATAATGCACAAGCTGGTAAGGATAATAAGCGGAATAAGAAGAAACGTTACAATAATAAACGGTATAATAATGACAGTAACAGAGATGATAATAATGATTACGGCAGAAATAGGGACAACAGAAACAATCGAAATAATAGAAGTGGACATAATAGTGGTAACAGACGTAACAACAACAATAACAATAGCTATAACAGAAATAATGATAATGGAAATAGGAACAACAATAATAACAGGAACAGGAACAACAATAATAGAAGCAACAATAACTACAGCGATAGGGATTACAATATTAATCAAGTGCAAGATCAGGGAAACTTACAAGTTCCGGAGACCACAAGACCTTCGTCTTCGGAGAGCACACAGTAAAAGACAAAAATATTTACAGTATATCGTCTAACCTAAAGAATTATGTAAGGTTAAACGTAGTAGATGTAGACTATCCACTTACATTTTTGATTGATACTGGCGCCGATATTTCCTTGTGCAAGGAGAAATTTCTGCACCGTTATGAAGAAAATTCAGATGATTACTGCAATTTGACAGGCATTTCGAGGGAAATAATTAAATCTTTTGGGTCAACTAATATTAAGTTAGATATAAATGGTATGGTTATTGAGCATAGTGTTCAGATAGTATCAAATGATATTCCACTTGGCACAGATGGAATTTTAGGCAGAGATTTTTTATCGAGATATAAGTGTAATGTTGATTATGATAAGTATATCCTAATGCCAAGTTTACACTTGTGCTCCAAAATCAACTGGATTTTACGAAATCCTGAAATACACCCCGGTGTTTATACTTATTTTTTTGTTGATTTCAAACATATCACAATTATCAAGGTAGATGCATATGCGCAGATGATCGAACATGAATTTTCAAAACAAGTTGTTGTATATTTAATTAGTCATCAAAAATATACGACAATATAGAACTTTACAACTTTATTTCGAAAATTACCTTAAAATTACACTGTGCAGCAGCATTTTTGGGGGGTGGAAAATTTCTTTTGGAGATGAAAGCCCTTCATGGGTATACTAAGAACCCAAAAGGAAATTTTCGCCATGGGTCAAGTTTCTGAGATATCGCGCGATGAAGTTTTTGATTTTTTCCCTAAAATGCTTGGGAAAATAGCTCCATATATCTGTTTGGCGTTGTTGTAGCTTCATTTTGAGGTGACATGTCTTCAGTCAAATCGATTGGCGAATCTTTTTGTAGAACATTTCATTCTTCTAACTCAATGCCTTTCATGTCCTTTTCGTCCTTTATTTCTTGAACCGTAGTGAAGGTACCACAAGATAAGATTTTTCAGCATCCAAATATTCTACAAAAATTTTCTTGGAGGATAGATCCGGTTATCTCAATTTTTGATCCGGATATTCCGACATTAAAACGGATTTTTGAACCGGTTTTAAGTAACCGATTAAAATTATACAGTCAGGGACAAAAGTTTACATACACCCCATAAATCTCGGGTTTTAGGACAAGTAATGACTTTTACGAAATTCCAAGTATGCAGTTTTATTTCTTCTCACTAATAAACAATATTTGAAACAACAAAAGTATAATCCATAATACAAATAACGGTAAATTTTACAAAAACCAAAAAATGGTGAGGACAAAAGTTTACATACACCCCAAGGAAATTGTGTATTACTGTAGAATTTATGGAATTAGCGGCAAATTTTATACATTTTATTGTTTCAGGGAACGTCTCTGGGTGTTCAAGATATATTTTAGAGAAACAAAAATAATTTTTGGGGCTTAAATGCCGTTATTTAAGGTCAGAATTCTTGTATTCCTCATCAATGCTGACCCTTGCTTAATTCTTTGCGTTTTAAGGTATTGTACTTTATAAAAAGCATAAAATTAGTGTCAGATGGCAAATTTTGAGACTCTAGAAAGCTTTGAAGTTGTTCTTGCTCATAATATACCTTCCTGGTCGATAAGGCACGTTTTCCCTGAGATTTCGCTGGAAGTTAATAGATTCCGCCGAATTCTTTGCGCAAATCGCATACCGAAGGCCTTGAATTGCCTTGTAATATGGTCTGATACAATCCTTGGACATCAGTTGAACCAGAAATGTGAAATATTCTGTTACAAACCTGCTCCCAAAGCTTCCATAGCATCAAAATATAAACACTACCAAAAAAGCATGAAATTTGTAGCGTGAACAATGTCGTTTTTGTATTATGATAATTTCCGTCACTATAGGGGCGAAAAGTTTCGGATAATTGTACATTTCAGAGTCAATTGATGTCTAAGGATTGTATCAGACCATATTACAAGGCACTTCAAAGCCTTCTGGATGTAATTTGCGCAAAGAATTCTTCAGAATCTATTAACTTCAAGCTAAATCTGAGAAAAAACGTGCATTATCGACTTCCAGGAAGGTATATTATGAACAGGAACAACTTCAAAGCTTTCTAGGGTCTCAAGATTTGCCATCTGACACTAATTTTATACTTTTTATAAAGTACAATACCTTAAAACGTGTTTCATTCGTTGTGTGAAGACGTGTTTTGTGTTAGCTCCTATAAACGAGTCCTATTTGCCGTTGAAAAATTGTATAATTATAAAATAAAGTTCACAAAGCAATACATTAGATCACCCTGTTTCACATACAACTCTAAACAATTCCACAAAAAACAGTGTTTTTGTAATAAACAAATTTAATTTGTGCATTAAAAAGCTTTAAAGAATAAAAAAAGAAGCAAAAGTGATCAAAAACAACTTTTTGAGAGAAAAGCAAGTGAGAAAGAGAGTAGTGAGAACATTTGGCAATTGACAGTCATGTAAAGTGTCAAAGTTAAAAAAGCTTTTTGTTATTTACATTAAATCTAAATGCTCTCCTGACTTATAATCAACAACCTGTTACGTCTTATAAAAGCTTTCAAATCAATAACATTATTAAATAAACACATTACTGTTAACCAGTTAATTTTTGCCTAAAAGTTTGCTACAAAAACTGTTACAAATCTATAATAAGAATTAAAATTTTTTTTCGAGTTACCCTGTATTATTACTCACACAAACATATACAAAACTTTTCAAACATGAGTGAGCAACACGAAGGAGATGTTACACAAATTAATCTTTTTGCGGATAATGACAATGTCATACGTGCTTCCAGAGCTCCCAAACGTGTCAGGGAGAGTCTTGCAGTTCCTCTCGGAAATTTTTCAAAAACCCCGCGATCATCTGAATCACCTTTCCGTATGATGCAGATTCTGGACGACCGCATCACAAAACTAAGTGAGCGTCTCTTGGGTGAGTTCAAACTGATGTTGAAGGAGACTGAGAATAGAATCCTGAATGATTTGGACAGGAGGTTGTGCGAACTCCGTGTAGAACTCACTGATATTAACAATCGAGTACTTAATCTTGAAAAGGCGTCAGATGAAATAACAACTCTTAATGCCGATATTAAAGACCTCAGAATGCAACTGTTGAGGCAGGAAAACTCGCACGTTGCATCTGAAATTCGAGTAAATGGAATACCTTTCCAAAAAAACGAGGACTTGATAGAAGTATTTCAAAAAATATGTAGTTCCATGAATTTAACAATGCCTCGAGTTAAATCCATACACCGACTACAAAACAGAAACAATACTAAAAAACGCAATTCTCCGGATGGTGTAATTCTTGCTCAGTTTATGTCGCCATATGACAAGAATTTTTATCTAAAATCGGTATCTATATACAAAAAACAACATAATAATGTTCTTCTCCTAAATTCTATTGGGTTTGAATCCAACGCCCAATACTACATCAATGAAAACATCTCAAACACAAACTTTCAATACCTCCAGGATGCCATTCATCTAAAGAAAAAAGGCCACATAAAAGCTGCATATACATTTCGTGGTCTTGTTTTTATTAAGCGTCACGACTGCGATGAGCCGATATGCATATTTCATCATAAAATACTCGACGAATTTCGAAATCCTGGCGGCGTGTCCAGAGCAGATTTTCAGTCCTAGCTACATTGCTGATGTCTTGGTTCTGCGCAGTATCCATTACAATTATTCACATATTTTTATGCTTTCTATCAATTATTTTATTACCTTTTCTTTTTTTATTCCAATCATAAATATTTTTCTTGATAACTTTTATAAAATCTTTACTTTGGCACTTATCTTCAACTGTGTTGCTGATGACCTTTCGACTTTTTCCTATATTCCATTAAATGATTCGGATCGGTAATGATAACAGATATTCCAAAGACACTACAAAGACTCTAGTAAGAATACTTACAAAACAAAGAAATGGTATTAAGATTTGTCATATAAATTCTCAGAGTTTACTAAATAAACTGGACGAATTTCAATACATATTTGAAAATTCAGATATGGATGTAATCTGTATATCAGAAACTTGGCTGTATTCCTCAATTCCTAATGGTTTAGTGAATTTGAAAGGGTATAACCTGTTTAGGTCAGATAGGGAGAGCCGCGGAGGAGGCGTCGCAATATATACGAAAAATACAATCAAAGCTAAGTTTACACTAAAATCTAAAGTCGGTGACCGCATTGAATATGTATTCGTTGAACTTGGATTTAATTCTAAGAAAATGCTCATTGGTTGTGTTTATCGTCCGAATAATACTATCGATATGTTCCAGCTACATAATGTCCTTCAAAATGTTACTTTAGGTTTCAATGAGGTGATAATCACTGGAGATTTCAACTCCAATCTTTTAGTTGACTCCACATTAGCTAATAACATGTTAACACTGGGACTTTTCCCCGCTAATTGTACAAATCCAACACATTTTTCGATGACAACCAGTACACTTTTAGACCTGTTCTTCGTGAACAATCCTTCAAATATATTACTTTATGAACAGATATCTGCTCCAACTTTCTCAAGACACGATCTTATATATTTGGAATACAATTTAGATATAAAAAAAGAAGTCGAAACTATTTCATATCGAGACTACAAAAATCTAAATTACACAGAGCTTCAAGATAGGATCTGCCAAGTTAATTGGAATAATACACTCCACGTCAGTAGAATAGAACACCTACATTTTTGTTAATGTTAGCTTATTTATCCCAAAACGAATGAATCTGCGTTTTTAATCTTGTGGGGATTTAAAGTCTATGATGTTACGTATCAAACACAGAAAAAATTATGTTTCTAGCTCTTCGCGAAATGATTTTCTGATCAATTTTCGGATAGTACTATGAAAAATAGGCATTTATTTTTGGTCATCAGGATAGAACAGTCACTTTATTTTCTCGAATTTTTGAGATATTAACGCCGAATTTTCTTTCAGTCGATAAAGCAAGGCTTTCTAATAATTTTTCACCAAAGAAAACCTATAAATTATTCCGCGGACACCGAAATAACAGCGTTAAAGTGTTTAAATTGACAGATATTTGAAACATCTCGGAATATCAATAGGAGTCGCGCAGTTATGTCATATTTCTTCACAATAAGATAGAATATGACACAGACAACCTCGACGGATACAATCGAGTGCTTCGGATGCTGATAAGATGGAACATTTTCAAAATAATTATGAGAAACGTCGAAATTTCTTATAAAACCCTTGAAGTTTTGTTAAATAAAATGGTTTTTCCGCAAATAAGTCCGACGTTTAAAGGTTTGGAAATATGCTCCAGATTTGGAGGAAGATAATATGATACGAAAACAACCGTTATTGTAATGCACTGAGGGAAATTTTAGCACATTTTTTAAATTGAACACACCCTTTGGACTTTGAGTTTTATATGTGTTCTTTTTTCGGTGTCCGCGACTCTTCTCAACAGTGTTATGCTCCAATATAAATGGACCAGGTTATGCTCTCTATGCCGGATTTTACGAATTGGTAGTTTTTTTAACTGAGCTCGCAAATGTAAAAACCCCGTTTTCGCGGGAAAACACAGTCATGGAAATTGAGGTTTTAGGTTTCGTATGTTGTTTTACAAAGTACTAAAATTTCCCTCAGTGCATTAAAATAACGGTTGTTTTCGTATCAGATTATATTCCTCCAAATCTGGAGCATATTTCCAAACCTTTAAACGGCGGACTTGTTCGCGGAAAAACCATTTTATTGAACAAAACATCATGGTTTTTATAAGAAATTTTGACGTTTTTCATAATTATTTTCAAAATGTTCCATTTTATCAGCATCCGAAGCACTCGATTGTATCCGTCGAGGTTGTCAGTGTCATATTCTATCTTATTGTGAAGAAATATGACATAACTGCGCGACTCCTATTGATATTCCGAGATGTTTCAAATATCTGTCAATTTAAACCCTTTAACGCTGTTATTTCGGTGCCCGCGGAATAATTTATAGGTTTTCTTTGGTAAAAATGATTAGAAAGCCTTGCTTTATCGACTGAAAGAAAATTCGGCGTTAATATCTCAAAAATTCGCGAAAATATAGTGACTGTTCTATCCTGATGACCAAAAATAAATGCCTATTTTTCATAGTACTATCTGAAAATTGATCATAAAATCATTTCGCGAAGAGCTAGAAACATAATTTTTTCTGTGTTTGGTACGGAACATCATAGACATTAAATCCCCACAAGATTAAAAACGCAGATTCATTCGTTTTGGGATAAATAAGCTAACATTAACAAAAATTTAGGTGTTCTATTCTACTGACGTGGAGTGTATATACACATTTTCTTCTGTGGATCAGCAATTGTCGTTTCTTCAAAGTAACATCGCTCGAATTTATGATGAGACCCTTCCATTAAAAAATAAAAAAATCTCCTCAAACACTAAGCCATGGTTCAGCCCCATAATAAAGTCGTTTATAAGAGATAGGGATCTTGCATACTCTAGATGGAAGCACTTCAAAACTCCAGAGCTTCACGAAGAGTATCGGCTAGCAAGAAGAATTGCTAATAAACACATTGCCGCTGCAAAAACTCAATATTATTTTAACAAGTTTAATGTTGCCACAGACTCCAAAAAAAAATGGAAGATTTTACGAGACATAGGTTATGGAAAATCCAAGTCGTCTGACTCCTATATTGGGGACCTAGATGAGCTAAACAAAACCTTTGTCAACATACCTTCTACACAAACTGATCCCCTCTTTTACGCACCCAATACTGGGACTGCAGATAATGTGGAAAACGATGGATGCTTCGAGTTTAGATGTGTTACCCAGACGGAAGTATATAGCAGTTTTTCCCAAGTAAAATCGAACGCAATTGGTCTAGATGGTATTGATCCTAAATTCATAAGAATTCTTCTTCCTTACCTCTTACCATTTTTTACTCATCTTTTTAACACAATCTTGAGCTCAAGTGTATATCCGACCATATTGAAACACTCTAAAATAATTCCGATTCCCAAGTCTAGCAATGAGTACCGCCCAATATCAATTCTGTGTTACCTCTCCAAAGTGTTTGAGAAACTGTTACATATGCAAATGACTGAATATCTCTTTCGTGAGTCTCTTCTGTCTGACAGGCAATCTGGTTTTCGTGCAGGCCACAGTTGCATTACGGCACTAATCGAAGTATCAGAATCGATAAGAAGGGACATAGATGATAGCAAAGTCAGCTTCCTCATTTTATTGGATCACTCGAAAGCCTTTGACTCCGTGGATCATTCAAACCTCTGCATGAAATTGAGGCGTTTTTTTAACTTTTCGCACACAGCTACCAAATTAATTATGTCTTATCTTAGCAAAAGGCTTCAATCAGTATGCGTGGGAAACTCGAAATCGAATCCACTGTTAGTCTCGAAAGGAGTTCCACAAGGCTCAATTATTGGCCCGCTACTTTTCTCGCTCTATGCCAACGATCTCCCTAATCAATTGATACATAGCCAAGTTATGATGTATGCAGATGACGTACAGATCCTTTTAAGTGCACCAGTCAACAATATTTCCGAACACGTTGACAAACTCAATGGCGATCTTACACGTGTGTATAATTGGGCTACTGCAAATGGATTGTTACTTAACCCCGATAAATCTAAATGCTTAATTATACACAAAAACAGAAATTTTAAACTACAAAATGTCAGTATATATATTAATCATAAAACCATTGATATTGTCTCCTGTGTTAAGAACTTGGGTGTGGTTTTCAACAGTTCCCTGAGTTGGACAGATCACGTGAATGCTGCTGTGGGAAAAACGTATGCCAAGTTGCGTGCCCTTTGGATAACCCATTCATTTACCCCAAAAAGCATTCGAATTCTACTAGCAAAAACTGTACTAGTCCCTGGACTTATTTATGGGTGTGAGCTGTTCGCTAATTGTGATTCTGTGAGTCTGCGGAAACTTAATGTTGTTTTCAATAATATTGTGCGATATGTCTATGGCGTAAAAAGAACTCTGGGCATCTCACACCTTACTAACTCCCTATACGGAGTTAGTTTTAGCAGACTAATGAGTATAAGGTCCTTAATAATGTTACACAAAATTATAGTCAAACAAAACCCTAAATATCTTTTTGATAAACTTAAATTTGCACAGTCTGGTAGAGGTCGGAAGTTAACTCCCTTTAGGCGACGGTGCCTTGTTTCGGAACGACAATTCTATATTTCAACTCCTCGTCTTTGGAATACGTTACCAAATAAAACACAACTCATCAGCAACGATTCTATCTTCAAGAAAAGGCTGTTCAGTTTTTTCAATACAACTGAATAAAAAAAAGTAACGATTTTATCTTTTTTACATATATATATATATTTTTTTAAATTTATATCAATATCATTTAAACTTTTGTATTTTTTTAACAAGCGCAATTGTAATTATAACTTTACTTAAATTAAATTATAACTTTACAGAATTGGATATTGTTCTGTACCTACAAATCTGCACATTAAATATAAGATTTTAATCTTGTCGTGTAGATAAATAAATAAATAAATAAATAAATAAATAAAATAAAACGCAAGGAATTAAGCAAGGGTCAGCTTTGATGAGGAATACAAGAATTCTGACCTTAAATAACGACATTTAACCCCCAAAAATTATTTTTGTTTCTCTAAAATATATCTTGGACACCCAGAGTCGTTCGCTGAAACAATAAAATGTAGAAATTTTGCCGCTAATTCCATAAATTCTACGGCAATACACAATTTCCTTGGGGTGTATGTAAACTTTTGTCCCCACCATTTTTTGTTTTTTTTTGGTTTTGGCCGTTACTTGTATTATGGATTATACTTTTGTTGTTTCAAATATTGTTTATTAGTGAGAAGAAATAAAACTGCATACTTGGAATTTCGTAAAAATCATCACTTGTCCTAAAACCTGAGATTTATGGGGTGTATGTAAACTTTTGTCCCTGACTGTATGTATACTGTTAAAAAGCATATAGAGTTGCCAATTCTTCTTCTTTATTTGCCATTCCGTATTCGGGTTTTAGCGATCATACAATTACATAATGATAATTTGGTATATTTAACAAATCAGTTTATTAATTTATATATAAGTTTCTGTTTTTGGCGGCATTCAGAAGAGTTCTTTCATTATGGTGTCCAGTCCAGTCTTGAATGTTTTTGAGCCATGATGTTTCCCGTCGCCCTCTTGGTCTTCTCCCATCGATTTTTGTTTGGATAATTGTTTGCAGAAGCTTATATTTTTCATGCCTCATAACGTGACCAAGATATGCGATTTTTTGTGTTTTTATAATTTTTATTAATTGGCGTTCGACTTGCATGCGTTCTAACACTTGCCAATCAAATTATATTAATTCGCTTCTGAAAAATTTGTTAGTTGCAGTTCTAAAACAAAAAAACCGATTTCTTAAACCGTTTTTAAGGAAAAATATCAGTACGCGCAAATATGGAGATCAAAGGCTGGGGGGCGAAAAATTCTTTTTGGCGATGAAAGTGAATGAGGATAATATTACGAACCCGGAAGGACATTCATGCCGTAGGTCAAACTTCTGAGAGATGAAACAAAAGATAAATCATTTAGAGTCGACCGTTGCGTTTTTGAATAGCGATCGAGTTAAGAATGATTGTGTCATTAATGGTATTCAGACCAATGACAACTGCAAACCAATTGAAAAAGTTATTAGTGTGGCCAAATTGACTGGTACTGATTTAAGTGAGGCTGAAATAGACGAAGCCTACTATACTCGACGTGATGAACGAAAGAATAAAGGTTCCCTTGTTGTTAAATTTTCAAACCCAAAAACCAAGGCAGCGTTCATGAGTGGTAAAAGCAAATTAAAAGAAATTGATGGCATGAAAGACGTTTTTGTCAATGATTTTCTTACGAAGGAGAATTTAAACCTTCTAAGATATGCTAAATCCCTAAAAAATGTAGGGTTTAAATATGTCTATTCACAAAATGCAAGAATATTGGCTAAGAAACATGAAAAGGCGAAGGTAATTCGAATTAGGGATATGAGTCATGTTGATGATCTATTGTCAAAGTCTGTTATTGGAAGAAGAGGAAGAGCCGATGATGATGATGACGATGTTGATGATGTAGCCGACGATGATGATGATGATGACGGAGCGGGATTTTTGTCACCTAATTAAGATTAGCGAAATTAAATGTTTTATTTTGTTAAATCTTTATATCTTTTAAATGGATTCTTTATATTTCAAGAATGTTTTATCTTATAATAATTATTTAAAAAATAGTAATACTAATTATTTAAATATATTATCAATCAACATTAGAAGTGTTTCTTCATTAGCTAAATTCAATCGATTTAAAAATGAAATAAGTACTTTTGCAAAACTTCCTGACGTTATTGCGATACAGGAAACGTGGTTTTCTGGCCAAAACTTGCCCCTTTATTCTATTTTTGGATACAATGTTGTACACTGTGAAAGACATGATGGCTATGGAGGTACCTCACTATTTATAAAGTCATCTATTAAATACAAGACAGTATTGAAGGTAAGTGCCGGTAATATGGATGTACTTGCAGTCGAGTTATGTGACGTTGCTTGTGAAAGATCTAAAATGGTCGTTGTATCAGTGTATAGATCACCCCGTTGCAATCTGAGGTCGTTTATGGAATCAATGGAGAATATTCTTGAAGATATTGCATCGGGTCCGACATTGCTGGTAGGTGATGTTAATATTGATGCATTTGCTACCAACACCAATACTAGCATGCTCAGTTCGTTGCTTCATCAGTATAACATGCATTCTTGTCACAATGAGATAACCAGGCCGTGCAGTCAGTCTTCAATAGATTGGGTGTTTAGTAGTTTGCCCAACACAGTGGCTACATATAGCATTGAAAACAGATTATCTGACCACAATTGGCTGAGTTGCAATATTGATGTAAACACAAAATTTGATGATACTGTGAGCATAGGAAGAAGCCATATTGACTACCGCAAGTTGTCTACCTTGTTGCAGAATGAGCTTAGAGACGTGGAAAGTCTTAACAATGTTTCAGACAAATGTGAAACTTTTATGGATATTGTCTCTTCTGCGGTGATACGTAGCACGACTACACACAAAACCAGAGTTAAAATACAAGACAAATTAACTCCATGGACTAATGAAACCTTGTATGCTCTTATATGTTTTAAAAGGAATATTTTGAAGAAAAGAAGAAAATCATCAGATAAGAACAAATATCGTGAGATGTTAAAAAGGCTTAGTAAAGTAATAAAGAAATGCAATATTACTCTTATGAATAATTACTATATGGATAATATAAGATCGTGCCAAAACGATGTGAGAAAGACATGGTATTTTCTGAATAAACAGCTGGGACGTGTTTCTAAGCCTATAAATGAAGTTGTGACGGAAGCTGGTGAAACCGTTACATCTGCTGTGAGAATAGTGGAAGAATTAAGTCGATATTTTGTCGAATCAGTGCAAGAACTAAAAGACTGCATTGTTATGCGTAATGATGACAACATCAATGTATTTGGTACAATTCAACAGATACAAAATAATTTTTACTTATCTCCGATATCCCGGAGCTATGTGATGGACATTTTGAAGTCTCTTGATAAGAATAAAAGTGCTGGTTATGATAAAATTACCCCGAAGTCATTGCTTGTTGCGCAACCATTAGTTGCTGATGTGTTTGTAGAGATATACAACGAAATGATTGTAAGTGGTACTTATCCTAAGTGTCTTAAAGTCCATAAGATAGTCCCTATACCAAAAAAGCCTGGAGCACGATCATTAAGCGAATTTCGGCCAATATCTATTTTGTCAAGCATCGATAAAGTCATCGAAAAAATTATATTTCAGCAATTGTCTGAGTATATTTCTGATAATCAGATTTTATATGAATGCCAGTATGGATTCCAAAAAGGTATGGGTACTGAAGAAGCACTGGTAGATGTAATTGAAACAATATGCACTGGTTTGGATTCTGGTTCCAAAGGTGTAGCAGGAGTATTTTACGACTTCTCTAAAGCGTTTGACCTTGTACATCATGATATCCTGGTACATAAACTGAAAAGCATCGGTGTGTCTGGAAGTTCTCTGTGTGTGTTGGAAAACTATTTGGATGAAAGATTTCAATATGTTCAAGTTGGAGAGAAAAAAAGTAATCTGCGACGAATTATATATGGGGTACCACAGGGTAGTGTACTTGGGCCCCTTCTTTTCAAGATTTACATTAACGATATCAAGAATCTAAATTTCTACGGGAAGCTGTTTATGTTTGCTGATGACGTCTGTCTCTTGTATAAGTATAACCATGATGCTGTATTAAAAGCTCAAATTGAATATGATGCTTCATTACTTTCGGAGTTTGTTCGAGTTAACAAGTTAATCCTTAACTCTGCTAAAACAAAATTCATCAGATTCAAGCCTCATGCAAATTTTAATGGAGATATGGTGATATATGTAGATGGCTTGCCAATATTTGAGTCCCAGTATGTAAATTATCTGGGTGTAACGCTGAGTCATAATTTATCGTGGGATAACCATATTGAAAGCATTATATCGAAAATATCTTCTGGCACTGGTGTACTCTATAAATTTAAAAATAAACTGAATAGCAATACAAAGATGATGATTTACATGGCACTTATACACTCTCACCTCACGTATTTGCCTAATATATATGCATATAAGAGGACCAGAAGTATGAAAGCGCTACAATGTGCACAAAATAAAGCCTTAAAACTAGTTTTCAATCTTCCATTAAGATACCATACCGTTGACTTGTACAAAAACATTGCTAAATCAATTCTTCCGGTGTATGGTTTATACAAGCAACGAACTCTTATATATACATTTAAAGCCGTTAATAGCTCGAATAGAATGCTGTTTGAAACTAGCTATTCTCATAGTGGAATTCCAACAAGACATTCCAATAACCTCAGGATTGCATGGTGTCGTCTTGAAGTTACAAAGCAACGCATTGGTTATGCTGGGCCTAAACTGTTTAATGAACTTCCAGAGTATTTAAAGGATATATCGGTTTTGTCCACATTTAAATTGCATTTAAAAAATATTTAATGCTAAATGTTGAAGCACTTCTAAATTAATGTTATTTCGATTATGGGTTTTGATATATTACTGTAACAAATATATTGTTAACTAGTTGCCATTTTTTGCCTCTTTAATGCCTTTTTAAGGCGCAGGGGCTATTATTGTTAAACTTGGATAAGCATTTATGAATCGAAATAAATAAATAAAAAAAAAAAATTTGAACGATGAAAGCGTCACAATTCCTATACACGATAGTTCTCTCAGAATCAATCAGGTAGTTGTACCAAAGAGGAGTGAAATCATTTTACCTTTTACCATCAGTTTGATAGAAGATGCAGTAGTACTAAATCGGGAAATTACAAAAGGTGTGTTTTTGGCTAATTCTATAATTCCGAAAAATGGGAATAAACATGTTAAATTATTGAACGTCACAGACCAGGACATGACAATAGATCACATGAGATTAGAAACAGTTCCTTTAAGTAATTACGATGTTCTTACGGTTAACCATTTTTGTTCACACAATACGAATGAACGTTTTGAAAGGTTATTAAGCAAAATTAATTTAGATGACTTAAGTGAAACTCAGAGGAAAGAAATTGTAGCTATATTAAGGAAATATCAGTCGACATTCCATCTGGAAGATGAGGATTTAACGACAAACAATTTTATAAGCAGAAAATTAATCTTGAAGATAAAAATCCTGTTTATATAAAAAATTATAGATTACCACAGGCACATAAGGAGGAAATAAATGCTCAAGTACAAGACCTTTTAAGGAGTAAAGTGATCGAGCCATCAGTTAGTCCTTATAATGCACCATTGCTTTTGATTCCAAAGAAAGGACAGACAGATTTGAAGAAATGGAGATTAATTGTTGATTTTAGGAAACTAAACGATACGATTGTTAATGACAAGTTCCCATTAACACGTTTGGACGATATTTTGGATAGGTTAGGAAGAGCGAAATATTTTTCAACGTTAGATATGACTAGTTCTTTTCATCAGATTGAACTTGATCCTAAATCAAGACCTCTAACAGCATTTTCGACATCTAATGGTCATTATCAGTATACGAAATTACCTTTTGGTCTTAAGATATCATCTAATAGTTTTCAACGTATGTTGACAATAGCTTTATCTGGTTTGGAGTCTGAAGCATTTCTTTATGTGGATGACATAATAGTTTTTGGATGTAGTTTCAAACACCACAATGAGAATCTCATTAAGGTACTAGATAGACTGAATAGGTACAATTTGAAACTCAACCCTAATAAATGTTGTTTCGTGAAACCAGAGGTAGTTTATTTAGGTCATTTGATAACTCCTAATGGAATTAAACCAGATCCTTCAAAATACGATGCGATAACAAAATATCCAGTTCCAAAAAACGGAGATGATGTAAGAAGATTCGTAGCATTTTGTAATTACTATAGACGATTCATTAAAAATTTTGCTGAAATAACTACATGTTTAAACTCATTATCTAAGAAGAACACTAAATATGAATGGACGGAACAATGCCAAAAGTCATTTGAGACACTTAAAAATAAGTTGATAACACCACCAATTTTACAGTATCCAGATTTTGATAAACCTTTTATACTAACTACAGATGCTTCTGATTTTGCTCTAGGTGCAATACTGTCGCAAGGAGAGATAGGAAATGATAGACCAATATCTTATGCTAGCCGTTCTTTGAATAAACATGAGAAAAATAAGCCAGTCATTGAAAAGGAATTATTGGGTATACATTGGGGAATTCAGTTTTTCCATCCTTATCTTTATGGTAGGAAATTTATAGTGGTTACGGATCATCGTCCACTAGTCTCATTGTTTTCTCATAAGAATCCAAGTTCCAAATTGACAAGAATTAGATTAGAACTATCAGACTATGATTTTGAAATTGTGTATAAAAAAGGAATTAATAATACTAATGCTGATGCACTTTCACGTATAAAAATAGACTCCGATATATTAAAAACAATGTTACCTCAGAATATTGACGAAAAAGTTAAGAAATCGATGGTGATAACACGAGGAATGAAAAATAAGTTGCGCAATAATATGAATAAAGAAAATGAGATGACATATCCCGATGAGCCTGATCAACTCAAAGTAGTGGAATGTACATCCATTAAAGATATAAAGCTAGCTAAAAAATTAAAATTTATAATTGATGTGTCGACAAAAGAATTCACTTTTCTTAATAATCATTCTGTGAACGAATTGGCCATAAGATGTAGTGATAATCCTTATTATCTAGATAATATTTTGGCGAAGCTATCATCTGAGTTAAGCAGATTGAGTATTAAGAATATCGCACTTAGTAAAAGTGACGATATATTTGAACTAATAACCCATGGGAAATTTAAAGAAAAAATGAATAAATATTTGAAAAATAGTGACGTCAGAATTCTTTTATACGAAAATCCTCGACAAATATTTAATGAGAAAGAAAAATATGAATTGATAAAATTATATCATGATACACCATGCGGAGGTCATTTTGGAGTAAGAAAAAACATTATTAAAACTTAAACAAAAATACATATGGAAGAATATGTGCAAGATGGTAAAGAAATACGTATCTACATGTGATTTGTGCCAAAGAAATAAACAGATTAGACATACCAAAGAACCGTTAATGAAGACAGATACACCATTAAGTAGCTTTGATACAGTAGTAATTGATACTGTAGGACCCTTAAGACCCTCAGATAACTATAGATATATATTGACTATGCAATGCGAATCAACGAAATACATAATTGCAGTACCAATGGAAACAAAAGAAGCCAAATCAATAGCTAGAAATTTGAATGAACATTTAATATTGAAGTATGGAATATTCAAGACTCTAAAATCTGACAGAGGTACTGAATTTGTAAATGAACTGATGGATGAGATGTGTAAACTCTTAGATATAGAACAGAAGTTCTCTACACCTTACCATCATGAGACAGTAGGTTCAGTTGAAAGAAATCATAGAGTTCTAAACGAATATTTTCTTTCTTTTGTTAATAACGATAACTGGAAAGAATGGATACCGTATTATGCTTTTGCATACAACATCACACCACATGTTGACACAGGGTATTCACCATTCGAATTAATTTTTGAAAATTACCTACAATGCCAGGCGAAAATGTAATGAACAGTGAACAGGTATATGATACAGAGAATTATGCTAAAGAATTAAAACTTACGTTAAAAATTTCGCTAGAGAACGCTAGAAATATAATTGAACAAACTAAAATTAAGAGAAGTTTAAATTCATTAGATAATACGAATAGAATAGACATTAAAATAGGAGATTTAGTTTTAGTTAGAAAGGAAAATAGAAGAAAGTATGAATCACCTTATCATGGTCCATATGAAATAATCAATATTGAAAATTTAAATGTTACAATAAGAATTAATAGTAAAGAAAAAGTATTTCATAAGAATTTGTTAAAGAAATATCACAAGTAATCTTAAACCAAAAAAATTGTATTTTATTTTAAGACTCTTACTTTAAGTATGTATGTAAACAAAAAATTATTTTATTTCCGAATACAAAAAAAAATATACTTAGCCCACTTAAGATCATATGTCCAAAGAACAATTTTTGTAATTTTAAGTAATTCATAAAGAGACTACTTGACACCACCGAAAAGAGTTGTCATAAAATGAATACAATTTGTTTATGTACACAAAAAAAAATTGTATACATTTCTTTTAAGGGTGAGGGTGTAGTGTGTCATCATGTTGTCGTTTGTTTTGATGTTTTCTTTGTTTGAAGTTGAGTTGGTCGGCAACATAGTGAGATCATTGTATTCTTTGTATTCATGTTTCTTTTCTTTGTTTTGTTGCTCGCTCATATGTAGGGCAAAGATCTCGAGTTCTTATTAGAATTCGAAATCGTATTGCGATGAGTCAGAGTTCCGACCAATGGGAATGAAGAATATCCCAATAGTAAATTATTTGAGTGAATTGTAAAATGTTTGATTTGAATGAAAGACTCAACATATGTAAATGAATACAAACACATAAACACATGTACACCCATGTAAATGTAATTGCATTGAACTCTTTTCTGATTGGTTAAGGGTAGCTTGATATTGAGTAAGTTTTTAGAGTAAGAAACTCAATGTTAGATTTAAGATTCAATATAAAAACGGGAAGAAAAATAAAGAGGTCAGACTTATTCTGACGTTCTTGCTCTATAAGCAAGGGTAACCAAACTCAGTGTTTGTTTTTACAGTATCACATTAAAGGTTAATGGCAAGAAGGTCCTCCTTGAAATTAATGATCACTTTTAACTTTAAGTTAACCGTAAAGCCATAAATGTATTCGTAAAATAAAAGCTTTAACAATGGTAGACTTATAATAATGGTAGTAAATTTAATTTTATTTTTTAATGATTCAGTTTAAACTTCATTTAATATATAATTTATGTGTGTTTATTTCATCATTTACAGTACGTTTCCACCATTACAGAAATAATTTCATATCTTGTTTTTAGTAAAATTAAATATAACATTTTGAACAATCACTTATTCAGCACAAATTGGAATGAGATATATAAGATGACAAATGTAAATGACCCGAATTGACTGTAATTTTGTATTTGGCGTTCCCAATGGTTCAGCAATTTCCCCATCAAAAATTGTGGACATGGGTCCATGTTTTGGTAAAGCCCCCATATAACGATACCACCCGATTCCAGACATTTTAAAGCTGTTATTTAAATTGGTAATGTCACCCTGTCTGGAGAACGCACAGATTTACTAGGTGAACTTAAGTGAACCATGGACAACTCTTAAACATTTCCAATGATCATGAGGGAAATGATTTTTTTGTTCGAGAGGAGTCTTGAGTTGTCGGTAATCGGAGTAAGCACGAAAAAGTATAACATTTACGGTGGTGACAAAAATTAAATTCACCGGTTATTGACTAGAAGCCTGATGTGAAAGGTTTCTCGGACAGTGATATTTATTATTGGATAAATAAAAGTGATCGTACTGAAATTAAAGCTCAACAAATCATAGCCCGGAGAAGCCATAAGAAACTATGAGTACCTTTTTTACACGATACTTCATCACAAGATAAGGATTACCTACAGATAAGTACACATGTTTAATGTAACATAAAATATATAAAAAATACCTTTTTATAGCTAATATTATTTATATCTCATTATAAGTAATTTCTTAGTTGTATTTCAGTTTTGCGCATATGTTCGTCCATAGCATTTTTTTTATTTATAAGCATACTAGCCGACCCGCTCCGCGTTTCTGGCCCTTGAAACCGTTTTATTTTACCTTTTATTAAGTCATCAATTATATTTTTCTTGCATCGCTAATTTTTCGGGATCTGCAAGTGACTATAAATAAAAAATCCTTAAGTGTCTAGTATTCCCAAATGAATGAGAATCACACTCACTTTTCGGCTTTTCCAAAGAAACACCAAAATCAAAATATTCTGCAACATGTCAGCACGTATCAACTAAGAATTCGTCGAATTCTGTGAGTTGAAAATAACATCACCACAGTTGCCTGTGAAGTTGTTATTGGAATTTTGTTTTTAACAAAGCTCTATTCGCCCGTGCCTCGGCTGTTTTTTGTTTGTTTTGTTTATTGTTGAAGATTCAATCTCATTTTCGATTGCTTGAGTGGAATATTCCCCCATTGTCTCAACTTCATTTATTACCTTCTATTACAGAGAGTAATGTTTTTCAAAACGAACTGACAGTGTTGCAAAATTTTACTGATCGCTACCAATATCATGATTTCATCCCGGCGAAGGGAATTATCAATTGGCTTCTCAGTTTTTGAAATGATGCCTTTTTAGTGAAAAACCGAACTCTTTAAGTGTCTAGTATTCCCAAATGAATGAGAATCACACTCACTTTTCGGCTTTTCCAAAGAAACACTAAAATCAAAATATTCTGCAACATGTCAGCACGTATCAACTAAGACTGTGGTGATGATATAATAACGTTTTTAAAAATGGGCATAGGTGTGGTCCCCCGCCCCTTCGAAATTCAACAAATATATAGACTATTTTCACGAGGGTCCCTCCCTGTACACTCTCTGCAATTTTCACGAAAATCGGTTCAGTAGTTTTGGATAAATAACGTATTTAAACCTATAAAAACAAATCCAGCGACAGGGAGTGTGTGTTTACTGAGAGCAAGTGGGCATAAATTTCAATGCATTATTTACGCTCATTTGCTCACAGTAAGCGCACACTGCCGGTCGCTAGAGCAAATATTTGCCTAATGTGACCCTAGCTTAAAATTAAAATCAAGTTACATCGATTTGTAGGGTGGAAATTCGGAGGGGGAAGTGCGAAATGGGGTGGTTCGAAGGGTGGAAGTTCAGAACAGAGTAGTTCGGAAGGTGGAAGTTCGGAGCGGGGTGGTCGGAGGAAGTTTGGAGCGGGGTTGTTCGGAGGGCTGAACTTCGGGTGGTTCGGAGGGTGGAAGTTCGGAGCGGGGTGGTTTGGAGGGTGGAAGTTCGGAAGAATTAATTCAATCGTTCGTTTCAGTTTCGGATAGTCGGATAACATTCAGGGGTCGGAATGGGCAAAAATCTTATTTGGAGAAAAAGTCAACGTTTTATAAAAGCAAAACCTGCTAATGAAAGTAGAAAATATCACCTTTGCAACGATGTAAGGTTGTCGTAGGTGGTCAAACAACGAAGATATCGCTGTAGCCGCTAATATAACCCAACTTTTAATTTAAGCGATTTTAATAATAATGACGAATATCACAGCTTTGGTTTGGAACCATCCAAAAGCAAATTCTGACTATGAAAATAGAAAATCCCATCTTTACAATGATATAAAGCAGGTTTGCTTAGGTGGCCAAATAACTGAGATATTGCAATAGTCGGTAATACATCCCATTTTTTAATACTTTCGTAATCACGCAACACGTCGCAATTTTGATTGGATCGTCACGAAATTTTGGGTGTTAATGGGGTGATTTTGGTAATGGTCAGATATTATTCAGGGGTCGGAATGTGAAAAAATCTTATTTGGAGAAAAGGCCAACGTTTTATTTCAAAGCGATATCTCTCTCCTGTAAGAGGTATATCGAAAGCAAAACCTGCCAAGGAAAGTAGAAAATATCACCTTTACAACGATGTGAAGTAGGTTGTCATAGGTGGTCAAACAACAGAGATATTGCAATAGTCGGTAATGCATTCCTTTTTCCATTTTTTCTGCAATCACACTACAGGTCGGAATTTTGATCGGATCCTCACGAAATTTTGGGGGTTGATGGGGGTCTCACAGAGAAAGAAGCCTATTAATGGTTGGCGTACATCCCACCTTTCCATTTTCTTTTTATTTGAGTTGTACTGACGATGCACTTAAATGCGCTTCAACAAAATTGACCTGTATTAATGAAAACATTCAGAGAATCCCAATTTCAATATTTTGAGTATTACCAGTCAAAATCTTATGAACAGGGGTAGTGGTGTCATTTGTTTTTTTTTTTTTTTTTTTTTTTTGTTAATGTAAAGTAATTGTCTCAAAAGCGCAGGGCTACATTTTCATGAAGCGTACTACATAGTTAATGCGACAGAGACCAATATCGAGCTCGACGATAGGATATTTATTTGCAAGCCACTCTCGTTTAGGGACAAGAACTACTTGTCTCATACTAGTACTTGTGTTTCATTTCTTATGATATTGCTTTTTTATTTAATTTAATTTATTTCATAATTTGGTAACCAAGCCTTAAAGGCCGCCTATGTTACAGATAAAGCTTAACCTAACCCCGTTATTATAAGTCTTTGTTTAAGTTCGATACATTGGTTACGCCAATGTATACGTTCGATACATTGTTTTCCCCTTCCGCAGCATTACAATGAACCGCATTAATTGACCGCTCTTTCGAGCTCAATGGGGAAATCTTCTCTGCCTTTCTTTTAGGAGTCATATTCGCCTGGTTCGGATGCTGGGAGAGTATATTCATTCTTTCCCACACTCTCTCCTAAAAGTCACATTCGCTCAGTTCGGATGCAGAGGGGCGCTTTCCAATGCTGCGGTCGTCGTTGTTGATCACGACCTTGTTAGCGCTATTATGCTCACTGGCAACGACACTTGCTATTTAACTTTCGATGGAGTCACACTCCTATTGCTTTCGTTTCGTAGCTTCACATACCAAAGGTAACCGTTTCTTATTCTAAGAAACTCACTTTTACCACCAATAAACCGAAAATATATTTGAAACTGATACACTTGTTTGTTTTGTCTATTATTTCTTCACTTTTCCCTGAGCTATCGACGGTCAATGGTATCACGCCAACAGTCTTCTTTTGTTATAGTTTAGATTTTACGATCAGATTTATAGCGTTCCGGTTAACATAAAGTAAAAAGAGATAATTAAATTTCAAGGAGGACCTTCTTGGCATTAACATTCAATGTGAAAATTATATATTTAATGCCTCCAAATTGTTGTATTTTGCGATTTAAAATCCATCCAATAGTAAAAGTAGACATATAATAATGGCCCCTAGACTACTCCAGTTAGACTTCAAATCCCAATAATAGCACTTAAACTGCTCAGTACAATACAAATAAAATAAAACAAAGGAAATTTTTTAGTGATAAAAATATTATCTAGTTAGACTGAATTGTTAAAATTAAAATTTGAACAATAACAAAAAAATGTATATTATAATAAAAAATAATCACAAGTTTTCCAGAAAAAAAATTAGCACATAAACTACTCCGTTCAATACAGATAAAATAACACAAGGGAAATTTTTAGTGATAAAAACATTATCTTGATTTTAATAAAAAAATAAAGATGAAATGACACTCAAACCAGATGCACAAAACCCAACCACAGAAACTAATTCAAATATCATGAGATAAAGCATGCAAATAAATTTTGGTCTTAAAAGAGTGTAAAGAAGGGCTAAAGCTCTTAAGGGAAGGTGGCAAGCAATTAAAAGATCGTGCTATTCTAAAAAAAATTACCTTTCCAACACCGACGGCATCCTGGGCAAAACTGTTTTCACATTTTTCGTTGATCGACGACACTCAATGGAACTTGCAACTTATAAATCTTCTAGAAACATAAGAGACTCCTAATAGTACGTTTATATATGACCGGATTTAACAAACCCACTGGGTTCATTAAGAAGGTTAACCCTGCAAAAGACTATAATATCAACATGGCCTAACATTAACAAATGTACGAAAACTACAACACAGAAAATTAGCAACATATGAAGAAACATGTTGGCGCCAGCTCAAAGAATAAACGTACCGCATGACTCGATTGAACACTATACACAACTTACGCAAAACAAATCCACAACAACCACTAAACACTTCAAGGCCGTACAAAATTGGCATTACCATTGCATGTACCTCACGCGTTTTTATAACACGTGGGAGAACGATGTCCAATGTATATAATTTTCTAAGGCAAAAATTAACCTTGGACACAACAGAACTCACATGCGACACAAGACAAATTTTTATCAGTAACTATACCCAGACAATTCATTTTTCTTACAACATCTATTACATTATTATGCACGGAAATAATAATAGAATCGTCGGATATATTGCCAAAGAACATAGCCTTCGTTTTGCTCGTATGCACACTCAAACCATTAACGGACATCCAATCTACCAACACACTCAATCCTACGGCAGCGGGCATTACGTACCGGATTGACCCGAAACCATAGTGTTTCGGCCAGCGGCTGCCAACCCAGCATTAAACCTATGCTTCTACGTAGGTTTCAAGCTGCTACAACAACAACAACCAACACACTAACAGTGAAATTTTTGGAATTCTGCAGAACATCTAAAAACACAAAATCGCCCGTAAACAAAAGTTTAGCATCATCAGCAAACGACAGACAATTTCTACTGGCAATACAACTAAACAGGTCATTTATATACATAATGAATAACAAGGGACCCAGGGCCGAACCTTGAGGTACCCCAATACTCACAGGCAAAACACTGGACCTATAATTAGCACTACTAACATTTTGTTTCCTACAACTCATTAGTCTACATGCCGAAGAGGAAAACTTTAAATTTTGATACAGCTTCTCAATTAAGATAGCATGATTGATCCTGTCGAAGGCTTTTTCGAGATCAAGTGATAAGACAACACAAAAACCACCATTACTGACATTTTTCCTCATATTGTCTGTCAACCCAAAAAAACAAAGACGTCATACTCCGATTACAACGAAAGCCATACTGACTATCGTGTAAAAGAGATGCTAAATACAAGTATGAAACCATCTGATTCTTCATAATATATTCAACCATCTTGGGCAATATTGGCATAATTAATATCGGCCTTAAGTCACCAGAATCATTATTTTTTGGGATTGGTACGACCTTCGCTACTTTCCAATCCGCAGAAAAAACAGACGTAACAATGAACTACAAAAACACAAATATGGGGAAAGAGAAGTTTTAAAAATTTTACAAAACTTTTGTAGCAATAATTAAAGAGATTCGATGATATATTATATTTATACAAAGCAGGCAGAAGCGAAGGTAAGCCATGACATTTATGGGAGCCTTACCAAAATTAAACGGAGAAGGCTCATAGGGGATTGAAACCAAGGGTTTCTCTACCCTGGAAAATTCCTGTCAACAAAAGAGGATGTGAAAAGCTGTCAGAGTAATAAAAACCAACAATAAATCCCTGATAGTCGAAATATCGGAAAATAAATCAACATTAAAAAACAAACTTTGTCTGTTTTTTATTTTACTGACCTCAAGCCAAATTAACATAAGAAGAAAATTTAATAAAAAGTTAAAAATAAAACGTAATTAAAAAATAAGTGTTTTTTTTATAAATGCAATAAAATCTAGAAAACAATTCTTCTATCAAATAAAACGCTTGGATTTAAATTAAAAAAAAAAAATTTAAAAAAATTAAACGGCAAGTGTTTTATTTGAGAGAAAAATAGTTTTCTAGTTTTTGGTGCATTTGTAAATAAAACACTGTAACTTAATTTTTTTATTATGTTTTATTACTTTTATTTTAAAAATGTGTTTTGAAAATAGTCTACTCATGAAATTTAAAACTTCGAAATTTGATAACATAAACGTCCAAAACGTGCTATCAAAAGGAACTACGACAGTTCTAAATGCTTATGTTTACATTTTGAATCAATTGTTTTCTATTTTTTATTTATTTTTTTTTTCTACTTTAGAGGATTTTTCAAAATGTATTTCGTCTGCTCCGTCGGAAAAGGTCGTAAGTCCACTTTTTTTGGAAATCGCGTTTTTGTTACAGGATGATAGTACAAGTCAAAACACGTCGTATGATACAAAGAAAATGGTAGTATGTCGCGTTTTTCTATATGTTTTGCCCTTGTCGGAAAAGGTCGTAAGTCCACAAAACGTACAAATTTGAGTACGAAAAGGTCGTAAGTCCACAGGAAAATGTATACTTTAAAAGAATACTACAGCTAATGTAGTTCAGATATAATGTTTAACGTCATCCATGGTTGGGGTACAATGTAAAGAACTAGCCTACACCTTTGGATGATAATCGGATGATATTTGGCGGAGCCTGTGGACCAAACTCTTGAACAAAAATGTGATAATTTCTATATTGCAACGAAAATTTACATTTGAAATCTATGTTCCCCTATAAGCGAACTGATTATGAAAGATGGACTTCTGGCCTTTTCATTGATACAAATTGGGATGCTGTATATGTTCAAATACCTCATATATTGAAAAATTTGTAAAAAAAAATCAAAATGTTTACTGTTTTTACTGTCGTATATCTTACTTAACTTTATCAACTGGTGGTGTGGTTTCTCTAGGGACATTTATTCACATAACGAGATTAGTTTGTATTCTGAATTCAATAAAGTAATACCTTCTAACGGTCGGGTAAGTGCAATGTTTATATTATTAAATGATTCTAAAATAATAATTGATTGAAATGTTATTAAACTAAGAAGACATCATGGTTCTTGCTAACAAAGAGCAGTATGAATTTGGAATGGAATTAGACGATGGTGTCATGGGTCTAGTTCCCTATGGTTTTCACGGGGATTCTGAAAGCTCTGATGATAAACTTCCTAAACGCAGGAAGGCATTAGATGCTGAAGTGTTTTGCAGACAAAAACAAAATATGCAGTGAGTTGGGGCAGAAATACTTGGGAAGACAAAAAAGGACACTATTTGGGATTACAATGTAGCTAAGAAACCATGTACATTAACGGAATTAATCTTGAAATTTAATTGAAGGAAAAGGTGTAAGGCAAAAATACAAGGTCGTAGAGTACAACGTGTCATGTTTTTTATTAAATATTAGCCGAACCGGTCCACGTTGCTGGCCCTTGAAACAGTTTATGTTACCTTTTCTTATGTCAATTAATTTTTTTTGCATCGCAAATTAGTTGGGATATGCAAGTGAATATCAATAACAAGTAAGAACGTCGTTAAATTCGGCCAGGCCGATCTTGTTATACCCTCCACCATGAGTTGTATTGAATCGTACTTCAATTAGTTTTTTCAGCCATTTCGGAGGAATATTGAGGCCACACCTTCAAAATACCGGAAGTCGGGAGGTACCGTTCTAGGGGGGCTATATGAAGGCGTCAATACCAAACATCCTAGAAGTAATATGGTCGGAGATTCAACAACCGTTGCCTCGCAAATTAATTTTCTGACCGATACTTTCATAACTTTTGCAAAAAAGCGTTTTTTTTTAAAGTAGGGCCTGCCACAAAGTCGTGTAAAAATTGTGGGTTTGGTCCATTTCACACCTTTCTATCATAACTAACATCTAATGGGGTCACTTCTTGTCGGAACCCGACCTCTCCACAAAATTTCGTGATGATCGGTCCAAAATTGAGGCCTGGAGTTTTATTACAATTGTTAATGGATGGACGGACACACATAGCTAGATCGCTTTATCTCGTCAAGATATGAAAAAATGGCAAGGGGAGGGGGTCTACGACGAATACTTCGCGATGTTACACGAATATTGAACAAAACAAACTTATAATACCCTTTCCACATTGTTTTGTAAAGTATAAATATTTTATTTTAAAAACGTCCGTAAATTGTAGGAAAAGGTCGTAAGTCCCTACAAAAATACAAAACTGTACAAGGAAAAGGTCGTAAGTCCAAAGACATTCAATTATCTTCCAAACGCGAGGGAATTTTATCAAACAAAGTACAGGTATTGAAGCGGAATAAATAATTGAAAAATACTGCCTTTACCACCATAATAAAATCTTTAATACAGCCCAGCAAAATTTTATGGAAGTGGTTCCATGAGATGCCATGATTTCACTGGATCTTTTGCATTGGTTCAAATGAAGTCGTGAAAGATCCGATCTTTTCATCAGCATTTGAACCCATTCGAAGGAAGTCGTGAAAGATCCGATCGTTTCATCAGCATTTCAACCTATTCAAAGGAAGTCGTGATAGATCCGATCTTTTCCTTAGCATTTGAACCCATTCCATCGATCCAATAGAGATGAATTTTGTGTTTTTATTTTACACAAAAATTGTTGCAAATAGAAAAAAGAATATCCGTCGTAAACTCAATGTGGCAAAACTTGAAAATACCACCTTGAAAGCAAATCTTCGAGATAATATAAATCGAGAACTAAGAAATATAAATACTGAAAACATTGACGACTTGTGGAACGCACTAAGGACCACGCTCAAACCCCTAGCAGATAATACCCTCGGATACGGCAAAAAATCTACACAGAAGGAATGGATGACACAGGATATTCTCAACATGATGGAAGAGAGACGAAAACATAAAAACAAGAACTTTGAACTATATTGGGAACTTAACCGGGAAATCCAAGTCGCTATACGCATGGCAAAAAACAATCATATAAATAAGCAATGTCAGGAGATTGAACGATTGAAAAGCCTTCACGACGACTTTAATCTCCATAAAAAGTTAAAAGAAATGGCTGGTGTATACCGCAAAACTCATTCAAAAGTACTATATAATGATAATAATGATCCTGTGTTTGATACAGAAGAAAAGAAGATTATTTGGAGAAATTATATAAAACAAATTTTTACAGATGAAAATCGAACAACTCTTGAACAACGGACTCAACAATCTCTTACAGGAAATCCCATCAGTCGAAGAGAAGTTGAAACAGCAATAAATACTATGAGAGATAGGAAAGCTTGTGGCCCTGACGAGATTCCCTCGGAAATCCTTAAATTAATAGATGACGAAAACATCGCACTTTTAACAAAATTATTTAACCATGTATATGATACAGGTCGATACCCACAAGACTGGTTAAAATCTACATTTATTACCATTCCGAAAAAATGCAACGCAAAATATTGTAACGAACACAGACTTATAAGTCTCATGAGCCATGCCCTAAAAATTTTTCTACGGATAATTCACTCCAGAATATACTCAAAGTGCGAAAAAGCCATGGGAACATCTCAGTTTGGATTTAAGGAAGGTATGGGAACCCGAGAAGCACTTTTTTCTATACAAACATTGGTCCAGAAATGTAAAAACGCACAAAAAGACGTATTTCTATGCTTCATAGATTACGAAAAAGCTTTTGATACAGTGTTACACGATAAGTTGATTGACATCCTCATCTCCATTGGCCTAGACCAGAAAGATGTACATTGTATCAAAAGTCTATATTGGCATCAAAGTGCACAAATAGAAGTGGACGGGGAAATGACAGATAGAATTGACATATCTAAGGGAGTGAGACAAGGGTGCATATTGTCACCCTTGCTATTCAATATCTACTCAGAAAAAAATCTTTCATGAATCCATAAACAAAATCCCAATCGGCATTCATATAAACGGAACATTTCTGAACAACATAAGATATGCTGATGATACAACCTTACTGGCGCATAGCATATCTGGACTCCAGAACCTTGTGAATAAACTCGCAATACACAGCGAAAAATACGGTCTGAAAATTAACATCCGCAAAACCAAATTCATGGTTATAAGCAAGAAGAATGAACACAATAATACAACATTAAAAATTCACAATACCTATGTTGACAGAGTTAAAAGTTTCAAATACCTGGGAGTTACAATAACTGAACAGTGGCAGTCCTCGCAAGAAATAAGATGCAGAATTGAACAGGCCAGAGAAGCATTTTCAAAATATAAGAGAGTACTTACGAGTCATGACATTAATCTTGAAACAAAGATTCGTTTTATCAAAACATATGTCTGGTCAGTGTTATTATATGCAACGGAAGTATGGACAATTAAAAGTGCTGATATAAGAAGACTGGAAGCTTTTGAGATATGGATTTATAGGAGAGTACTCAAAATTCCTTGGACAGCCCATATGACAAATACCGATGTACTGAGAAGGATGCACTGCGAAAGAGAACTTATCTCAGTAATAAAAAGACGAAAGACTGCATACCTGGGGCATATAATGCGAAATCAAAAATATAAATTGCTACAAAATATAATCCACATAAAGATAGAAGGAAGACCTGTTAGAGGAAGAAAGGAGACAACATGGATGGATAATATTACAGAATGGACGGGCATCCGAGATACTACAACCCTATTATCAAAGGCTAGAGATAGAAATGCGTTTGCAGACATAATAAGCAATCTTTAAACAAATATTGTATATATACGTATTTATTAAAACAAATCTATTTATAATTGTATTGGTCGCTAACATTCGGAAAACGAATTGGCAAATAAAGAAGAAGATTTTTACACATGTATATGTATATTCTTTTATTTTTCTATATATATTTACGTTTAAAGCAATTTAAGATTTATTATGCTAGGAAGTCCCAATCATTGAGCTAAAAGTAGAGTCGGACTGCGCTCTTTGGTATTAGTTGTGTTCCTTTACGTGTCTGAGGTTACCAGTTTTTACCCGCAAAGTGTTCCTTACTTTTAAAAGCATACAATTTATATGAGAGCAGTTCTCCACTTTTACCATTTTTGCAACAATTGCCATTTTTAAAAGTAAAGGAACAGACCAGTTATAAAAGTTTCCTTGCCTGCACTAGAGAACCCCGCCCAACAAGTCGATTTGTAGATCCCTACAAAACAACAAACATTTCCAAAACATTGTATAATAAAATTCACGAAATAGTAATCTGCAGTTGGAGTCAATGTCGAAATCTGCACTGCACTGATGGGAAGTAAAATCCTTTTGTAAGATGAATCAAAACCTGTTGCGGAGGAAGTAAACTCTGTTGCGTGCAGCGGCGGTGTTTAGACTGCAACAGCTGGGACGGCCGGAAGTCAAGATTCTCACTTAAATTTACAACCTGCCGCTTGCCAAACACATCGTTCCCGAAGTCTGGAAAATAGGCCAGCTACTGAAGCCCGAAAAGGATGCCAGCAAAGGTGAATCTTACAAACCGATTTCGCTTTTGTCGCCCGTAGCAAGGACCCTTGTGGCTTTAGTTCTTCCAGCATCAGAAACAACTTTCCAGTTGCTGATCAATAGCATAGGATCCGTAAGCAGCACAACAACTGCGCTGAAGACCATCTCCATCTCCATATTAGCCGAGGACTCACTCAGAGCAAGCCGTGCGATAGAATAGTGATAGTGACACTTGATTTAGCAAAGCCCTTTGATATTGTCAAGCACCCTCGTTGTTTGATGTAATCGAGCAGACTACGCACCGTCCAAGTTTGAAACGATGGATAATAAAGTTTAAGTGTGGATGACAGTAGTACGTAGAATTTAGGATCAAGAAGTCCAAGACCCATAGAGTAAAGAAAACATCTTCTGAATTCCAAACGCTGCAGACGGCATTGAGATCGTAACGTATGCGAATGATTGTACTATCTTGGCGTCAGGTGCCTTCCCTGACGACATTTGTGAAAGACTGAACTCCTTCTTGTCTGATCTTACCATTTTTTCCACGCGAGGAATATGCAAATACCACCCAATAAATCTACGGCCACTCTGTTCAATACCTGGGCGGCAGAGTTGGGAACAATAGAGTTGAATGTCATGGTCGATGAAAGCAGAATTCAGACCACAGACCCAGGCAGCCAGGGGGTCTTCATAATCTAGAAAGAGAAGTCTAACGTTACAAGAGAGAACCTCTAGATCAACAAGCCTTTCAACCAGGTTTAAGTAGCATTCACACGAATGCAGTCGCAGATGCAGTAAACAGTTATCGTGTGAATGCGGTCCTTGGAGAACATCCACCGTCTATCGCAGCTGAGAAGCGCCAGCTGTCAGGACAAACCACAGTAGTTTTGGGTCAATATGCTCGGGATGGTGAAGCCGTCAAAATTCCTATAGGGCAAGTACTGATGACACCGTGGAAAACATCTGCCCAGCATACAGCACAGGCCCCCACGACACACTGCTCCTTTTCAATTGCCCTACCAATCCTGCTAAGAAACTTAAGTTTGCAGCTTTGTGGTTACAAACCATATAAATAGCGAAATAGCCACATTCTTACGACTGATAGACCCAGAGTCAGATTAAGCAGAAATATGAGAATACCAACATATTAACTACTGTTACAATAACGAGAACAAACTGCAATTATAGATGTAAACTTTATGATGATAAAAAAATTATACTTATTTCATTAATTCCTTTGAATTAATAAAATAAAAAAAAATGAAAATCATTTTTCGATACAGCATTTTCCATTTTCCGAACAAGACGCGAAAATTACATGCCAAAGGGATGGTGAAAATGACATGCCAAAGATGAGTGAAAATGCTATTCTTGGGAATTGGTTAGGTTAGGTTAGGTTAAAGGACGCGCAGCTGTCGTGTTGGACAGCCACTCCACTCGGAGACCTTATGGTCCATTGTGTTCATCCTATAGTAAGGGTAGGAGAAAAGAAAAGAAATAATAGCATATCGAGTTTAGAAATAGGAAAAAGGAATAATTAAGTAAGTTAGAGGATAGTTGAGAATGATTAAGTAAGTGCTATGGATTGAGAGATTATTTGTAAGGAGAGAGAGAGAGCGAGTAAGGAGGTTAGCCGTATTAAGATGCTGTAGTTTGTTCGTTTTGAAGCCAATTCAGACCCTTGGCGAGAAGAAGCAGTGTTGTCGGCTCGGCTTGGCAGAATGTTGTCAGAGATGATAATGTATGTTCACCCATTGTTTGAACTCTCCTGGTCCTGAGCATTGGACAACGGCATAATAAGTGCTCAATCGTCTCTGTTTCTTCTTCGTCTTCGCATAATCTGCAGTAGTCCGTGGGGTCATCTCTATCCCATTTGCAGGTCATTGATCTTATCCTGCAGTGTCCCGTGATAACTCCAATCATTAGTTTTAGATCGGGTTTTCTCATAGAGAGTAGGGAAGTGGTCTTCCTTTTGGAGAGGTTGGGCCAGATTGCCTTTGATACCTTGCAGCCAGGTTCGTTATTCCAGATCTGACCAGCCTTCTCCCTGTATGTTTGTTCTAGGAGCCGCATGAAGTGACACAGGGGTGGCCTGATTGAGTTATCGATTTCGATGTCGTTTGACTCAGATCCGCGACGTGCCAGTTCATCCGCCTTTTCATTTCCCTCGATGTCGCAATGCCCCGGGACCCAGCACAAGGTAACGATTGATCGTAGGGCCTCCAAAGCTTTCCTGCAGTGCAAGACCGCAGCAGATTTGATTGAATGGGATCTAAGTGATTTTAGGGCCGCTTGGCTATCCACATAGATAGTCACCGGTCCGGCTATATCCCCTTCCATGTTTTTAATCAATTCTGCTGCTTTCGTGACCGCGAAGATTTCGGCTTGGAAGACGCTACAATTTTCGCTTAGCTTGTACGAGATCCGTAAGTTGAGGGTATCGCTGTAGACGCCCGCTCCTGTTCCCTTTTCCATCTTGGATCCGTCGGTATAAATCTCTATACCGGGTAGAGGTAGGGAGTTGTGGGTCCAGGCTTCTCTGTCAGGTATCCGAACTTCAATGTCGTCGAAGTGTAATTGTGGTGATATATAGTCACTGATTACCTCCAAACCCACCGATAGTCCAGATTGTCGTAAGATAGCAGCATGGCCGTAGTCGAAGTTACGCCATGAATTTAACTCCTTGAGTCGGAGAGCACTCTTTGCTGCCAACTCCTGTACCACGAGATTCATCAGATGAAGATCCAGTAATACATTGAGAGCAGCCTGTGGAGTGCTTTTCATGGCACCGGTAATTAGAAGAGATGCCGCTCTTTGAACGACATTAATCTTACGGAGAAGGGATGTCTTACTCAAAGCATTCCACCATACCAATGAACCATAAGTTAGAATGGGGCGAACTATGGCCGTAAAAATCCAGTGTATGACCTGTGGTTTCAAACCCCAACTCTTACCAATAGAGTTCTTGCAAGAATAAAGGGCTATAAGTCCTCTCTTGGCACGTTCCTCGACATTCCTTTTCCACGTTAGTTGGTGGTCCAGGATAATGCCAAGGTACTTGGCCTCTAGGGAGAGCTTTAGGGCCACTCCATCCAGCGTTGGTAGGGTGAATGGTTTGACTTTTCTCTTGTTCGTAAATAGAACCAGCTCTGTCTTAGATGGGTTCACCCCAAGTCCATTGTTGTGTGCCCATCTTGATAATTTGTCCACAGCTCCTTGCATGAGTTCCGATAGCGTTTGTGGGAACTTCCCGGTGATCATTATGACCACGTCATCAGCATAAGCTACAGTCTTTATACGTAGTTGGTCAAATTCCTTAAGTATTTCGTTAATCACCAGGAGCCACAGCAGTGGTGATAATACACCTCCTTGTGGTGTGCCCCTGGTGACAGACTTCCGAATGGAGGTCTCACCGATATTTGAATTGATTATCCTGCCGCTAAGCATTCCATCGATCCAATTGATCAGTGTAGTGGAAACACCTAAGTTCAAGAGTGAATTGTGGATGGATTCGAGTTTGACGTTATTAAAGCGCCTTCTATATCTAGAAACGCTGCTAACGTATAGTTTGAGCCCATCATATTCCTCTCGATTAATTGGGAATTGGTTAAGATGGCATGACAAAGGTTTGGTATAGATGCCATGCCAAAGAATTGTTGAAGATGCCATTCCATCGAGTTAGTAAAGATGACATGCTTAGGATCTGAAAATGAATTGCATCTTTTGGGGGTCACGCTCTTGTAAAAAGAATGAGTGAAGATGCTGAAAAAATGACATTCCATTTCACTTGCACCCATTCTTGAATAGCATCTTTGGCATCGAACATTTTGCTGGGAGAAAGCGCTGGAATGTTGTTTCTTCCTCCTGAAAAATTTATTGAGAGGGACTTACGACATTTTCCGACGGAGCGGACGATTTACTTTTCCTTAGAAAATTTTAATTATGTATTTTCTCTGACATTTTATTTTCAACAACAACAATATTGTTTTTGTAAAGTTGTTAGTTGTTGTAATTCATGCAACTACCTCCCAGTAGAAAATCGACACTTCGATGACATTTTCGTTGACGAAATCTCCGATGTTGTCATGTACGACAAGTTGCATGACCATATCTTCCATTGAGTCTTGGCAATAATCCCAAAAAATGCCTAAAAAGCGAGCTATGAAATAACACTACGCAATACTGAAAATGCAACAACTTCTAATGGGCATTTTCTGAAAGTATATATTGAGACAACAAAAACCGTAGTTGGGATTCGTGCTGTTAGATCGTGGCTAAAACGACCCCTTTTTCCACTTTTTCCCTTTTATCTCAGCAACTAATAAGAATTTTAGTTTGCGATCTTAAGCAATATTGTAGCCCTAATCTAGAAGAACTTACGTGTCTAAAAGAAAAGAAAAGTAAAACTGCATCTAGCGCATCAAAATCGATAAAAAATATGAAAGTTTACGTAATTTCTGGAATTGTGGTCAGTAGCAGCTAAACTATTGGGAGTAGTACCAAGTTACCTTTCGCCAAAAATGTGCTCAGAACATTCTGAAACTCTAAAGTACTTACTTAACATGAAGTTAAGGCTGTATTTCAATCTTACTTTTTACAAAACTTATTTCAAACAATTTTAACAACAACTATTTATTTTCAAATTTGGTATTTCAATGCATTGTTCATATATTTATCAAATATTCTTTGAAAAATGTGCAAGAAACAACGTGATAGAGGTATATTACAAGAATAGTATGTATGTTCTGAAGAGTTGTGAATTACATTCCAGCATATATTTCTCACAAAGAAAAGTTAACGAAAAATGTAACAGGAGATATGGTGCGAAATACACGAAATAAAGGAATTTTTATTATACATTAACCCCCAGTTTTTGTAAAAAATTTTATTCTTCTCACACGAATTGTCAAATTTTGTAGATCGATTTACTCGTTTTAGCGCAAATGTAGAGCGCTGATTTTTAAATGAGGAATTCTTGACGATATATGGAACGGGTATACGAAAAATTAGATGTGTATGTCATCTGGGGGCTGAGCTATGAATGCCTAAATTATTACGAATATAGACGAACGAACAAAAATAAGTTACAAAAACTGGGGGTTAGAAGCAACAAATGCAGTTTTTCTAGGTGATCATTTCTCCAAATATTTTCAGCGGTTTAAACAAGATTCGAATTGGCTTCAGATTTCCTCTAAAAATTCAATATTTAGACATGTTTAGATGAGGCCATAAAATCTAATCCCAAACTAACTACACAGAACCCAAAAACTGCCGATTGGGTCCGTACTTTCATAAAATCCGCAGTAAGTGTAATTAAACACATACCTATTTATGCAAATATAAAATGTTCTATTTGTAATAAATGAAATTTTATAAAAATCGTAAACCGCATCATGATTTAAACATTTGTTGTTTATAAGATGTGAAATAACAAAAAAAGGTATGTTAAAATAAATTGATTAAATTGCATGAAAAATAATTGTAATTATTCTTTAAATTCGCGTATTTATGTTGAAGTCAATGCAGAAATTTAAAAATCCAAATATGCTCGGCGGTAAGATTTTAGAAAATATTAGTGGCTATCTACAACAATCATTGACATTATTTTCTTTTTGTATAATTCATAAATATAGGGAGTTTTTTTTTTTTTTTTGTTTATTTCACGTTTAGGCTATAAAACTAATTTTCTTACTTACCTCAGGATTGATCGTGGTTGTTGCAGAGTTTTCATCATTCGACATTAAAGTATTATTTCTGATACCGTCATTTCTTATGTCACTCATGAAGTCTACGGTTCGCTCTCCACAAACTTTATACCGTAAATATGGCAAATTAATTAACTCGTTTTCATCTAGTGAAAAGCTATTAATATTACTACGATTCGAATTTTGTGTAGAATTGTTTTTACACTGTTTTTCGTTTCCATATAATGTAATATCAACGCTATTTTCAATGCACAAAATATTATTAATAGACAACGATTTGTCAATTAGGTTCTTCAGTGTGTTGTCGTTTGCGTTTTGAAAAGTTTCGTCACAAGGATCAGGTGATTCCGTTTGTTCAGAATGTCCATGTCCGCACTGATGGGTATATTTTCGATTGGATTTTTCACCATTATTCGTTTCTATTTCCTCGGCATTCATATGATCGGATATTTCATAAGAGTTATCCCAGTTTTTAGGTACTTCTTCTACACGAAATTCTCTGAAAATTATGCTATCAGTAGTTTTTAATCAATATGATGTTTACAAATGCACTTTACCTCACCAAACGTTTTCCACTGAAGCTAATCCGCCTTTTTAGGCGCGGCGTAGTACTCGGGACTGTGTTTTCATCATCTTTCGAAGCATATTTACGAAGCTACCATACACAAATTTTATTAGCATTTCTTTATAAAATACAAATAATTTTAACTCACAGAACTACGTCGTTTCTTCAAATCCATTATCAATAATAAATATACTCCACCAAAGCAACCAAAACAAAATATCCCTCAAAAGCGTTTAAATTTTAAAATGTATTTCTTCAATTTGTTGGTAGCATTGAACATTTCGATTATCAAATTGTAATTATCGATAACAATACATTTTCTTCCAGTTGAAGCGATATGGAGACACACTAGCTCTGTTCCTTTACGTGCAGGAATCTTCAAGTTTTACCACTTTTTACTCGAAAAGCGTTCCTTTACTTCAGACACCATACAATTCATATGGGAGCAGTTTACAACTTTTGCTACTTTTGCCGGTTTTACCACTTTCAAAAGTAAAGGAACAGACCAACTGATGCTCTGTTCCAGAACCTGCAAGAAGCTACCTGCGTGAAGTTAGCAACGACAGTTAGCAACGATAACAAAAGTTATCGAAAAAATACAGGGCGACACAGAACGCCCAAAATTTGCATTTAATACGTTTTTTCCAACTGTGGGGACGAAAAATAGCTACGAATATAAAAATTTAATTTATTTATTAATTAAAAAATAAGCTCCAATGTATAAACGTACACAAGAAACTATACATAAAAGGAAAGAAGGAGTCTTCACGAGCATTTTGGCATACTCCATATGTTCCAGGTCAGTTTTTTGTGGAACAAAGTTTCCAATTTTCTGGTTTCCAACTGGTGGTCAGGACAGAAAATTGGCTCTGGAAGCCACAATATAAAAACGTACACAAAAGTCTCAACGGAATATGAAAGAGGGAGTCCTTATGAGCATTTTGGCATACTCCATATGTTCCAGGTGAGTTTTTTGTGGAACAAAGTTTCCAATTTTCTGGTTTCCAACTGGTGGTCAGGACAGAAAATTGGCTCTGGAAGCCTCAATATAAAAACGTACACAAAAGTCTCAACGGAATATGAAAGAGGGAGTCCTTATGAGCATTTTGGCGTACTCCATATGTTCCAGGTCAGTTTTTTGTGGAACAAAGTTTCCAATTTTCTGGTTTCCAACTGGTGGTCAACACAGAAAATTGGCTCTGGAAGCCACAATATAAAAACGTACACAAAAGTCTCAACGGAATATGAAAGAGGGAGACCTTAAGACCATTTTGGCATACTCCATATGTTCCAGGTCAGTTTTTTGTGGAACAAAGTTTCCAATTTTCTGGTTTCCAACTGGTGGTCAACACAGAAAATTGGCTCTGGAAGCCACAATATAAAAACGTACACAAAAGTCTCAACGGAATATGAAAGAGGGAGACCTTAAGACCATTTTGGCATACTCCATATGTTCCAGGTCAGTTTTTTGTGGAACAAAGTTTCCAATTTTCTGGTTTCCAACTGGTGGTCAAGACAGAAAATTGGCTCTGGAAGCCACAATATAAAAACGTACACAAAAGTCTCAACGGAATATGAAAGAGGGAGTCCTTATGAGCATTTTGGCGTACTCCATATGTTCCAGGTTAGTTTTTTGTGGAACAAAGTTTCCAATTTTCTGGTTTCCAACTGGTGGTCAGGACAGAAAATTGGCTCTGGAAGCCACAATATAAAAACGTACACAAAAGTCTCAACGGAGTATGAAAGAGGAAGACCTTAAGACCATTTTGGCATACTCCATATGTTCCAGGTCAGTTTTTTGTGGAACAAAGTTTCCAATTTTCTGGTTTCCAACTGGTGGTCAACACAGAAAATTGGCTCTGGAAGCCACAATATAAAAACGTACACAAAAGTCTCAACGGAATATGAAAGAGGGAGTCCTTATGAGCATTTTGGCATACTCCATATGTTCCAGGTCAGTTTTTTGTGGAACAAAGTTTCCGATTTTCTGGTTTCCAACTGGTGGTCAGGACAGAAAATTGGCTCTGGAAGCCACAATATAAAAACGTACACAAAAGTCTCAACGGAATATGAAAGAGGGAGACCTTAAGACCATTTTGGCATACTCCATATGTTCCAAGTCAGTTTTTTGTAGAACAAAGTTTCCAATTTTATGGTTTCCATGTGATGGTCAAAATTTGCGCCAAATTCTTCTTTTTCGCCATCCACTTTGTGCTGTTAACTTCTTCTTATTGATAATCTGTACATAGACAATTTGCGACAAAACAACGCATTTTCTTCTATTCTTGCATTCTACTCCCTCTTTTATAAAAATAATATACATATATTTTTAAAATGGAAATAAATTAGTGAACGTTTTAGCATGTGGCATAAGTCGTGTTTACATTAGAACTTTTGCAGGATTTACTAAATGCAGTGCAATGTAAAACCGAAAGCACAATAAACAAAAAAGTTTTGCGTCATTTAAGGCTTGTATTTTGGTGAAAAGATAAAAAGTTAATTCTTCACCTAAATACAAGGTCTATAGCAATAAAACGGAATTCGCATTCAAAATAGTTTATATTCTTCTAATAGTTTGTAATTAAATTATGAAAAATGTACAAAAATGCCTTTATAGCACGGTCACATTAGAGTTTTTTTTTGCCGGGTTAACCCACTTCATGAAGATTTATTTGACCTTTGCGCTATCGAGTTGTCATTTGAAACCCAGTGGGTTTATTAAATCCTGTTAAGTGTAACCGGGGTATTAGCTTGAACTGTAAAACGCGTTATACACTTTTAATGCAGGTGTTTTGGAAATTTAAACGCTTTTTACATTTAAGACGTTTTATAAAACATGCATCATTTAAGTTGTCAGTTCCATACAATAACTGTGAAATAAATGACGTAAACTCCCAAAACACCTGTTTTAAGTGCAAGTGTAAAAGGCGTTTTGCGTCATTTATTTGAAAGATATGCTTCTTATACTACGTTTACATTTACGAAATCCACTCGACTTCAACTGTCAATTACATTGCTCAAACGTCAGATGAGTTTCCATTTGATGTATACGTAAAGGAAATGACAGTTGAAATCGAGTGGATTGCGTAAATATAAATGTAGTTGTTGAAGCGAGTTCAACAATATCGTAAAGGCTACCTTCCCTTAATGCAATTTTATACGACTAAAAGAGACAAGAAGAGCGCCAATACGTTCCATCAGTTTTATTATACTTTAGTCATTGTATTCTTTTTACTTTTCTTCTCTCTTTTGTACACTTATGATTTTATTGTTGCATGGCTCAAGAAGAGCAAATTATATATTGTCATTTACTTGTTTTTATGTAAATATAAAATTAATTTACATGCATACCGTTCCTGAAACCAGATAAAGTAAAATACTTTACGCTGCTTAATTTCGGTGATCGGACGGGAACCGATGTACTCAGCGTGGTATGGTCGTTGGCTTTGCTAGCACTTGAAGCTTGTTTAGGAGAGGTATTTTGAAAATATGGATAACTTTGTTTTTCACAACATAATTGAACGTTAGCGTCCATTGTCTCAAACTTGTTTTCAATGCCATACATTTCTCCTTTTGCCCTAGCCCTATGTTGAACCCAGTTCAACATTTCCTACATGGGAACCTTCCCCAACATGATCAAGACCACTAAATGCGCACGAAGAGCGCCACTACTAATAACACACAACCTCTTTTTTTCTTTCTTATAACTTTCACTTATGTAGAGCTACCTGAATTCAAATCTTTTACATACTCTACTGTTTGACGCTGTATTCAATAAATATGACATATCTTTTTGTTAATTACATACTCTCTCATTCGAAACTGTATTCATTTAAAACTCATTATTGTCTTATGTCAATTACATATGTACAAATCTCATGTATTTTTAGTGTTAAGTATTCTTCAAAAAATCGAAGTTCAGTTAAGTTTGTAACGTTGAAGTATTTGGTCAAGGAGACCGTAAATCGAATAAACTTCTTAAATCTAAATAAGTCTTTTGGAGGGTTCCCTTTCCCGGGTTCAACTAAAACTCGCAAGGTCAGCTCATCGTATGGTCCTTTACGAGCCTCCTAGAATTTGCTAGGAGCAGGACTTCCAGTGCAAAATACAGTCCACAATACTCATCCTACTAGGCGCTAGGAGCGAGTCGGCAGAAACCTCTTGCAAAAGTTTCTCCACATTATACACGGCGGTTGGTTTCCTACGGACGAAAGGCAACAATTGTGTCCGTTGTCGGTCTCATAGGGAGACATAAATCTACAAGCAGCTAGAAGTGGTCATATCGCTAAACCATTAGCGAGAATCTCCACGAAACAAAATACAACATTGCTCATCAAAAAAAAAAGGTAACAGCAGATCAACAAAAGAGCGTACATAAGGAAGAATTTGGTAGGTACGAGTGCGTTATTGGGTATTTTGTTTCTTCTTAATAGCTAAGATCAAAAAGGGGTAGGTAAAAAAAAAAAAAAAAAAACGGCAAAAATCGCACTCTATGCTCACAAAACAAGAACAACATAAGCCCTTAAGTTTCTCGGAGCACAAAAAAAGTTTCTCAGAGCACAAAAAGAAATAAAAACTCCAGAGTCCCTAACGAAACGCAAAAAACGACGGCAGAAGTAGAGTATAACAAAAGAAAACGTTCATTCTTTACAAGAGAAATTAACGGTTGGGTGAAAACCTGGACATTGGATTGCGCTAAAAATAATAAGTCAATAAATTTAATACACTCCACAATCAAAAACACAGTAAAAGCCGTTTCCCCATAAATTTTCTTTAAAATTTTGCAAACTTTTTCTCGACAAAAGAACCAACTGTGGCAACTACGTACACGGCGATTCACAATCCCCAGCTTTCATATATGCAACATACCAGCAGATTGATGAACACCAACACATGGCACAATCATACAGGTATCCGCTTCAGATCAGCTGATGTACTGTGAAATGTCAAACACAGATTGTTGTCATTTAAATTCGCCGCACGTACACATAACGCAAAGTTGACTTCAAAAAGTAAACGGTTAACACAGTTAAATAGAAAAGACGCGTTTTGAAAAAAGAAAATAAAAATGAAAGTGTGCTATATTTGCAAAAAAAAATATGTTGTTGGAAAAGTTAACTTCTTTAGTGTCCCATCTGATGAAGGGAAAAGGTTGGAATGGGGTGCAAATTGCGGAATGCAATTTCCTCCCAGTGCAAAAATATGCTCCGAACACTTTAATCCCAAGCACTTGACAGGAAAGTGTACCAAACAAAGATTGCTCCCTTTGGCTATGCCAGAATTGCGACTCTATAAACCAGAAGGCACAGAAATTCCCCAGAATGAAGATACCGAGTTACATGAGGACATTTGGCAAGAAGAGTTTGAGGAGTTCCAAGCACCCCAGAGCACTGGCCCACAATATATACTGTTTAAACATGCTGGTACCCAGACTGAGTAAGTAGAATTAGAGCAACACTTCCTCATTTACATTAACATTTACTTTTTGTCTTTAGTCCTGTACTATTTGCTGATGAATTTGGAAAATTCGTAGAAAAATCAAGGGCATTGGAACAGGAAAATAAGATATTAAAGCGTGAACTGCTAGATGCAAATACTGCTGCAGGGAACTTAGGAAACATATTTAGTCCCGGACAGATCAAAAAGTTAAGAACGAGAAGCAGAGTTGAATGGAAATGGATTGACATTTCTAATGCCATATGCTTGCATGCCGCAGGCCCAAGGGCATATCGGCATATGTATAAAAAGGGATATCCCTTGCCACATGTCACTACTCTTCAACGTTGGTGCAACAAGGTAAACGTGGACGAAGGAGTGCTTTCAACGTCGATAGACTTCATGCGACAACTAAGTTATATGTCAAAAGAAGATAAGCTATGTATTCTTAGTTTTGACGAAATGAAAGTGACAGAAACCTTTGAGTACAACTTCCGCAAAGACATGGTACGGAAACCGGCAAAACATGTGCAAGTTGCAATGGCCAGAGGATTGATGAAATCATGGAAACAACCAGTCTTTTACAATTTCGACTGTAATATGACGAAAAATATTTTGTTCGGTATTATTGAATCCCTGAGCAATGCAGGTTTTACTGTGGTGGCAACAGTATGCGATATGGGATCGTCCAATCGTAAGTTGTTCAACGATTTGTTTGTGACACCTGGTAAGTATTATTCTTCTATAACTCCGTGCTGCACCCACAACAGTTACGACATTGAATCGGATAAAATGCGCAGAAGAATCTCTTAGAATTGTGTAAAGCCTGTACTACAACAAGGAATTGTATTAACTCAGAAGCACCATAAAGTAACTGGTAAAGTAGTCTAGTGTTTTTGTTAATATTTCATTTTTATTAAAGGCTTTGCTTTAACATTATGCTAATAAGTATCATACTTCGCATCATTCCTGACCGAGTTGCTTTTGCACGTGTCCGAATTCATCATTTCTCATTTAATCATACTTACTAAGCAGTTTACCACATTTGAATGTTAATAAATTATTTTAATTGCAATATACAGACAATCCATACTTTCAACATCCTGTAAATCCGGACGATAAAGTATTCGCGTTTTTCGATGTCCCGCATCTTCTGAAATTAATAAGGAATCATTTCCTAGATACAGGATTGATTATTAACAACGAATTGCTCACAACCAAAACCATAGCGGACGTTTTAAAACATACTAAGACGAGCGATGTATCCATTGTCCATAAATTAACGGACGAACATATTTCCACTAAATTCGCAGGTATGTGAAGCAAATTCATAAATATTATATTTGAATATTTACACAATTAATTACAGCCAAACAGAAAGTAAAACCGGCTGCTCAACTCTTCTCGAACACAACCGCAAATGCCATTAAACGGTGTCATATGCTCGGTATGGATGTTCATAAAGCTGTGGAAACGGCAGAATTTATTAAACTAGTTAATGACTGGTTTGATATTCACAATTCTTCCATTGGTACCTTCGCGCTACCGGGAAAGGTAAGATTCATATTTCTTGAGTAAAATACAAATTCACTTATATATTGAACTTTATTAGGAGCCATATGGACTAAAACTAAGAGAACAACAAAATGTTTTGTGGAAAATGGATGAAGTGATGTCTAAAAAAATCGTTCCAAAGAAAACGAGCTATGATTTTTTTAGGTGTGGTATATTACAATCAAATAGTGCTTTAGTGATGCTCTATCAATACGTGAAAAAATATGACTTCAAGTACATTGCTACCCGAAGACTAAATCAAGACATATTAGAGAATTTTTTTGGAGCAATGCGAAGTAAAGGTGGCCTGAATGACCATCCTTCACCTCAAGATTTCATCTATAGGCTCCGCAAATATATACTAGGTAGGTAATGCAAACATTGATTTACAAGAATTGTACTTACAAAAATTTTTGTTCTAGCTCGGAATACCGAAGCGTTATCAGGGAACGGAAATGTGGAAGATGATACAACGGATTGGCTGGAAGGTGATGTATCGTCTTTAAATATTCTCCAACACAGTTTGGATGGGCCAGTGGAGAGTACACAAGATGATGGCTATGAGGAACTACCATCGTCCTCGTCAACAGAAATGATAGATATTAGTGACTTGAACGATTCCAATTTAGTGGACATTGGTCATCTCCAAGAAGATGCCTTGGAATACGTTTCCGGTTACCTGATTCGAAAACTTAACTATCAAGATGTCGAACCGGATTCAAGTTCCTTCACCTGGGTCGATCAACTTTCAAAAGGCTCCTTAATAAAACCTAGTGCACAATTTCTAACTAAAATAAAACAGTTAGAATTGTACTTCAATAGGGTCAACGGCATGGAAATTTCCGACGTTCCCAAACTGCGGCAACTTCTAGTAAACAATACCCGACACGTCGAACTGCCTGAGAAAGTAAGGGAGTTGTTTTTTAGATGCCGTATTTTCTTCAGAATTAAAAATTTGAACAGACGCCTTAAAATCCAAAAGGCAAAGGAAAGAATTATGGGCAACAAGAAACTGATTAAAATAAAACTATAAATTTTTTCTAGGTAAAGTATGAAATTGTGGACAAATATAATATTCATGTTTTCTAAATGTTTTTTATTCTCTTCTAGATCTATTCAAAACAACAAATTTTGGATATCCACAAGAGTTGTGCAGCTATCACAACTTTGGAACTGTAAATCAAGAGGTTAGCTCTTCCTAAAATGTGATATGAATTCTAAGAAGTTTCAACCCATTATTATCATGTATCTCTTTATAATATATATATATATTTATAACAGAAAACTTTTGCACTGTAAAACTTGATCTCATAATGTATAGTCTAAAATCAATTTCATCAAATAAGTGCCATTATTTTATTCCATAAAATTAATCATTTTTTGTTTCATTAGTATTTTATTCAAAAATTACTCTTAATTAGTAAAATGTAAACGTGATGCCTACCACACATGTTTATACGACAAAGATAATAAATTAATTTTTTTTAATGTCTTCAATCTTAGTTCTGTTTTTGTTATATGTATATGAAGGTCATGGGGAATACATAAAGTGGGAAATGATATGAACAACAATATGGTAAACACAAAAGCACCAATTGAATAAAGACGTACAACGAATTTATGATGTTCTAATGGGTGTAATTGGCTCCTCTCCGTTCACAGCTTCTTAACTTTCAAAAATATTTCTGTTAAAATTTACATTTTTTAAAGGCCCCCACTCATTTATCAGTCTGTGCCGTCAGTCCGATGAACCCTTTCTGTATGTGTGACTGACAAATGTGTAGCACGAACCATCAGTCAAGTCTAAATATCTTGAATTTCTCCTCTAAAAATGAATGAATTCTACGTTTTTTGTGTTCCAACACCAACATTATTTTCTGTTTTTCAAAATTATTTATTGACAATTTGAAAATAAGCACAATTCACCCAGACTGATGGGGGTTCATTTTGAAATCAAAACTATTTTGATTTTCATCAGTCTTGGAAAACTCACACATACATTCTCAAAATTTCAGAAATTTACACATACTACCATAAATGCTGGCAGTCAGACTGACTAATGAGTGGAGGCCTTTAGGTTTGACAATCCTTCAAAATTATTTTTTTTTTTAAATCGTCGTTAAATGTTCTGTATATCCCTCAAAAGATATATCACAAATGAAAGGCAGCCACTCATTTCACAGACGGTTTGAAATAAATTGGTATAGCTCATGGCACAGTTGTTGCGCTGCTATAAACAATGACCATTTGGCTGGAAAAACTGGTGTTTACATTGTTGCCTCTGGACCTGGTGTTTGATTGTTATTGGTTACGCCACACGACTAGATCATTCAAAAATTATTCCAAGTTTCGGAGATTAACATTTGCAAACCTTCAGTCTACAATAAATAGTCGAACCAAGCATCATAGTTATGGGGATTTGAGGCCACCTTCTAAATGATATAAAGCGATTTGTAAATAACTCTAGCCCTTTCGTGCTCTTTTTGGCCCTGTTGACAAATTCTATTAATAACCACTTATCGATGTAATCATCACCAAAGAATTCCACAGACCGTTCGTATACACGTTCATGGAAAAACCCACGAGTCTCCCCAAAACGTGAAAATTTTATCCATATCGTAACGAAACTCTCTTAATTCGCCTTGTCCTTTATAAAGTTACTCAAAATTCACATATGTTTGCCATGTTTCTTATTGGAATTCTTCCCACTTGGAATATTTGACCCATTGACTACCAAGCATACCATTTTTACGCAAATAATCCTCGAAAACTACGTTTCCTCTGTTTGTAGTCGGTCGCTTCAGTTGGATTCGAAATTTTCTGTTTTGGCGGCGGTGGGAATATTTCCAAATCACGTTCTTTGGCTTCGCGGAGCAACGGCTCATCAATAGATTTCGATCTCGGCTGGTGCCTTGTTCTTCACCTGAAAAGTAAGTTGTGAATGGCTATTGTTGCACAAAATGTACCTTGGCCACTTTTGACATTTTCTTTTTGGTTGTTCCAAGGAAAGGGATTTTATGATTTATGTGATATTAGGCCTGTCCGATAACTTCCCAAGTAAAAAGTATTTGCAAGTACTTGCAACTACTACTCCTTTCTCTTTTACTATACAATTTTGTTATCGAACAGCATTTTGTAAAAGTTTGTACAAATTTGTACAAACTTTTGAGTTATCGAACAGACCTATTATTATATTTATAAAATTCCAATTGCGAACAAAAACAGCATGTCGTCACGACAAGGATTTAAAGTTCATATTTGCCTTGAAGAATTGAACAATTTCATACTGGTTCCGTTGTTATTTAATCGGATCTTAAACAATTTGCTCAGCAAATTTTTAAATGAATGCCATCAACCATCGTTACTCCAACGAAAAAGAATGGTGGAAAATGTCCTCCAACTAACGTCAAAATCACGAGACTGTCCGCCAAGTTAAATTACAATACGGTATTCCATCATACGTATGTATGCCTTGATTTTTGGCGAAGGCGGCAACACCATGTATATTGACATGCCATGTTGTTGAATACTTTGGTACATCATCATCTGGATGTCGGTCCTTTTGGTACTTCGGAAGTGTGTCCTGTATTTCCAATGGCTGCATTGTTGAAGGTGATAGTATCTATGGATTATCCGGCATGGAAATTTAAATGCTGGTTTCCATCAGAAAACATCCGTGCCATTGGGTATTCAAGATGGTTACGAAGATGTTACTCCATTATGGTAAAGGTAACCGCGATAATCAATTCCAAAGTAGACATAGACATAAGAGGGCTGTGATGGAACCTCCCTGAAAATTGTAAAGTTATTAGCAGCATACTTCCTTAATTATTACACCAAATCTTACCTTCTTCTTGTACTTCAGGAAACAGAACCGAATCTCATTCAATTTTTCGCCATAAATAACTTTCATCAGATGTTGTTTTATGATATACACGTCTTGTTCCACAATTTCCTTCATAGACGCTTTGGTCGTCTCTTGATTTTCCTTGAAAACCCAGCACGGAATTCGAAATGGAAGTCCCAAACAACTTGCAACATAATATGTTGCTTTTACATATACAGCACACGATGTTACTTGAAATTTAATGAATAAATTACACATGCACGATTTATTTATTCCTTTCCACCGTTTGTTTGGAAAATTAAAAAAGAAAAATATGTTTTCTTATTTTTTCTGATTGGTAATAAGAAATTTGCCGCATTTTTTAAGCGTCAAGGCGAATCAACAAACTAAATTCGCTTGTTTACAATTTTTGACATTTCACAGTACCCCAAAAAGTTGCTTTGTTGTAGCAATTCGCCTTAGCATCTACCTGGTGATTGTGCCATGCACCAACATAAACGTCAGTCGCGGAGGGTAAAGCAAACAGCGTGTAAGAAAAATAAACGTAGAAAAGATTATCAATTTGCAAAGCTTAAACGAAATAAGCAATCGGGAAAAATAGTAAAAAACAAAAAGATATGTCATATTTATTGAATACAGCGTCAAACAGTAGAGTATGTAAAAGATTTGAATTCAGGTAGCTCTACATGAGTGAAAGTTATAAGAAAGAAAAAAAGAGGTTGTGTGTTATTAGTAGTGGCGCTCTTCGTGCGCATTTAGTGGTCTTGATCATGTTGGGGAAGGTTCCCATGTAGGAAATGTTGAACTGGGTTCAACATAGGGCTAGGGCAAAAGGAGAAATGTATGGCATTGAAAACAAGTTTGAGACAATGGACGCTAACGTTCAATTATGTTGTGAAAAACAAAGTTATCCATATTTTCAAAATACCTCTCCTAAACAAGCTTCAAGTGCTAGCAAAGCCAACGACCATACCACGCTGAGTACATCGGTTCCCGTCCGATCACCGAAATTAAGCAGCGTAAAGTATTTTACTTTATCTGGTTTCAGGAACGGTATGCATGTAAATTAATTTTATATTTACATAAAAACAAGTAAATGACAATATATAATTTGCTCTTCTTGAGCCATGCAACAATAAAATCATAAGTGTACAAAAGAGAGAAGAAAAGTAAAAAGAATACAATGACTAAAGTATAATAAAACTGATGGAACGTATTGGCGCTCTTCTTGTCTCTTTTAGTCGTATAAAATTGCATTAAGGGAAGGTAGCCTTTACGATATTGTTGAACTCGCTTCAACAACTACATTTATATTTACGCAATCCACTCGATTTCAACTGTCATTTCCTTTACGTATACATCAAATGGAAACTCATCTGACGTTTGAGCAATGTAATTGACAGTTGAAGTCGAGTGGATTTCGTAAATGTAAACGTAGTATAAGAAGCATATCTTTCAAATAAATGACGCAAAACGCCTTTTACACTTGCACTTAAAACAGGTGTTTTGGGAGTTTACGTCATTTATTTCACAGTTATTGTATGGAACTGACAACTTAAGTGATGCATGTTTTATAAAACGTCTTAAATGTAAAAAGCGTTTAAATTTCCAAAACACCTGCATTAAAAGTGTATAACGCGTTTTACAGTTCAAGCTAATACCCCGGTTACACTTAACAGGATTTAATAAACCCACTGGGTTTCAAATGACAACTCGATAGCGCAAAGGTCAAATAAATCTTCATGAAGTGGGTTAACCCGGCAAAAAAAAAACTCTAATGTGACCGTGCTATAAAGGCATTTTTGTACATTTTTCATAATTTAATTACAAACTATTAGAAGAATATAAACTATTTTGAATGCGAATTCCGTTTTATTGCTATAGACCTTGTATTTAGGTGAAGAATTAACTTTTTATCTTTTCACCAAAATACAAGCCTTAAATGACGCAAAACTTTTTTGTTTATTGTGCTTTCGGTTTTACATTGCACTGCATTTAGTAAATCCTGCAAAAGTTCTAATGTAAACACGACTTATGCCACATGCTAAAACGTTCACTAATTTATTTCCATTTTAAAAATATATGTATATTATTTTTATAAAAGAGGGAGTAGAATGCAAGAATAGAAGAAAATGCGTTGTTTTGTCGCAAATTGTCTATGTACAGATTATCAATAAGAAGAAGTTAACAGCACAAAGTGGATGGCGAAAAAGAAGAATTTGGCGCAAATTTTGACCATCACATGGAAACCATAAAATTGGAAACTTTGTTCTACAAAAAACTGACTTGGAACATATGGAGTATGCCAAAATGGTCTTAAGGTCTCCCTCTTTCATATTCCGTTGAGACTTTTGTGTACGTTTTTATATTGTGGCTTCCAGAGCCAATTTTCTGTCCTGACCACCAGTTGGAAACCAGAAAATTGGAAACTTTGTTCCACAAAAAACTCACCTGGAACATATGGAGTATGCCAAAATGCTCATAAGGACTCCCTCTTTCATATTCCGTTGAGACTTTTGTGTACGTTTTTATATTGTGGCTTCCAGAGCCAATTTTCTGTCCTGACCACCAGTTGGAAACCAGAAAATTGGAAACTTTGTTCCACAAAAAACTGACCTGGAACATATGGAGTACGCCAAAATGCTCATAAGGACTCCCTCTTTCATATTCCGTTGAGACTTTTGTGTACGTTTTTATATTGTGGCTTCCAGAGCCAATTTTCTGTCCTGACCACCAGTTGGAAACCAGAAAATTGGAAACTTTGTTCCACAAAAAACTGACCTGGAACATATGGAGTATGCCAAAATGGTCTTAAGGTCTCCCTCTTTCATATTCCGTTGAGACTTTTGTGTACGTTTTTATATTGTGGCTTCCAGAGCCAATTTTCTGTGTTGACCACCAGTTGGAAACCAGAAAATTGGAAACTTTGTTCCACAAAAAACTGACCTGGAACATATGGAGTACGCCAAAATGCTCATAAGGACTCCCTCTTTCATATTCCGTTGAGACTTTTGTGTACGTTTTTATATTGTGGCTTCCAGAACCAATTTTCTGTCCTGACCACCAGTTGGAAACCAGAAAATTGGAAACTTTGTTCCACAAAAAACTGACCTGGAACATATGGAGTATGCCAAAATGCTCATAAGGACTCCCTCTTTCATATTCCGTTGAGACTTTTGTGTACGTTTTTATATTGTGGCTTCCAGAGCCAATTTTCTGTCCTGACCACCAGTTGGAAACCAGAAAATTGGAAACTTTGTTCCACAAAAAACTGACCTGGAACATATGGAGTACGCCAAAATGCTCATAAGGACTCCCTCTTTCATATTCCGTTGAGACTTTTGTGTACGTTTTTATATTGTGGCTTCCAGAGCCAATTTTCTGTCCTGACCACCAGTTGGAAACCAGAAAATTGGAAACTTTGTTCCACAAAAAACTGACCTGGAACATATGGAGTATGCCAAAATGGTCTTAAGGTCTCCCTCTTTCATATTCCGTTGAGACTTTTGTGTACGTTTTTATATTGTGGCTTCCAGAGCCAATTTCCTGTGTTGACCACCAGTTGGAAACCAGAAAATTGGAAACTTTGTTCCACAAAAAACTGACCTGGAATATATGGAGTACGCCAAAATGCTCATAAGGACTCCCTCTTTCATATTCCGTTGAGACTTTTGTGTACGTTTTTATATTGTGGCTTCCAGAGCCAATTTTCTGTCCTGACCACCAGTTGGAAACCAGAAAATTGGAAACTTTGTTCCACAAAAAACTGACCTGGAACATATGGAGTATGCCAAAATGGTCTTAAGGTCTCCCTCTTTCATATTCCGTTGAGACTTTTGTGTACGTTTTTATATTGTGGCTTCCAGAGCCAATTTTCTGTCCTGACCACCAGTTGGAAACCAGAAAATTGGAAACTTTGTTCCACAAAAAACTGACCTGGAACATATGGAGTATGCCAAAATGCTCATAAGGACTCCCTCTTTCATATTCCGTTGAGACTTTTGTGTACGTTTTTATATTGTGGCTTCCAGAGCCAATTTTCTGTGTTGACCACCAGTTGGAAACCAGAAAATTGGAAACTTTGTTCTACAAAAAACTGACCTGGAACATATGGAGTATGCCAAAATGCTCATAAGGACTCCCTCTTTCATATTCCGTTGAGACTTTTGTGTACGTTTTTATATTGTGGCTTCCAGAGCCAATTTTCTGTCCTGACCACCAGTTGGAAACCAGAAAATTGGAAACTTTGTTCTACAAAAAACTGTCTTGGAACATATGGAGTATGCCAAAATGCTCGTGAAGACTCCTTCTTTCCTTTTATGTATAGTTTCTTGTGTACGTTTATACATTGGAGCTAATTTTTAATTAATAAATAAATTAAATTTTTATATTCGTAGCTATTTTTCGTCCCCACAGTTGGAAAAAACGTATGAAATGCAAATTTTTGGCGTTCTGTGTCACCCTGTATATTTCGATAACTTTTGTTATCGTTGCTAACTTTCGTTGCTAACTTCACGCAGGTAGCTTCTTGCAGGTTCTGGAACAGAGCAATAGCTATGTTCCTTTACTTACCTGAGGTTACCATTTGTTACCATTTTTAACCTGCAAAGCGTTCCTTAGCCCCGAAAAGTGGCAAAACTGGAAGCAATTTTTAAGCGAGTGAGAGTGGAGAGAGTGCGAAAATGGCTTTCTCTTCTTCCACAGGCTACCAGCAAAATTTCTGCAGGTAAAAAATGGCAGAACTGATTTTTCGACTTTTGTTTGACGATTATTTCACAATAAAAAAATGGACGAAAAACAGAAGAAAAAGTCGAACGCTGACGAAACTAAATTAAAAAACTGTGAAATAAAAGACGAAAATTGATTTTTTTATGTTTCTTTTTGACATTGCTGCCAGATCTAAACATTTTTCGTTCCTTTACTTTTCTGGTAAAAATGTTCATGAGAGAGCAATTTTGGCACTTTTCTCTTTTACCACCCTTACCATTAAAAAAGTAAAGGAACAAAGCTTATATGTATTCTTTTACTATCTGAAGGATTTGAAAACGCAAAATAAACCAATTTGGAGGCATTAAAAATTTAATTTTTACATTGAAAGTTAATGCCATGAAGCTCCTCCTTGAAATTCAATCATCATTTTTATCTTTAAGTTAAGCGGAACGCTCTAAATCTGTTCGGTAAATCCAAAATATGACAAAAGAAGACTTGTAATAATGGGGGTATATCGAAAATGTCGGCAATATCAATGGTTTGCCACCTCTAGTGTATATACGGTCCGTTGAGCGTTGCGTTAAAACAACCACATGAAAACTACAAGAACAAACTTGGCATCACTTACACATTATTTCATGTGGTTGTTTTCAACGCGCAACGCGTCACTCAACTGACTGTATGAATTTGGCCCATTTGAGTAAATTAGCGATATGTATGTTGCACCTCTTGTCTTTGAAAATTATTTTAAGCGGGGTACACACGATCAGTTTTGACTGTCGATTTTTCGGAAATAACGATAAATGTCAAACTTACCATCAACCATATATTTTGTGGTTGCCTGATGACTGACAAAAGTGAACGGCCACACCGGCAGGCAACCGATTATTTGAGCAAATGTGACAGTCAAAACTGATCGTGTGTACCCCACTTTGTCGTAAATTCGCAAATTGTTGATTTGCATTTACTATTTTTCCTCAAGCATTGTTTTTTTTTTTTTTTGTTAAGTACAGTAAACATTGTCAGTTTTGAATGACGATTTTTTGCAATTATCGATAACTGTCCAACCGTCCAGCAACCACAAAATATTTTGTGGTTGCATGATGAATGACAAAAATGAACGGCCACAATAGCAAGCAACAACAAAGCTGCCAATGTGTACCCAGCATTATACAAAAAAAATAATATGAGAAATTTAATTTAAATCAGTTCAGTTCTGACTGACAGCTTTGTTCAAATAATCGGTTGCTTGATAGTGTGGCCGCACATGTTTGCCAGTCATCATGCAACCACAAAAGCTTTGTTCCTTTACTTTTTAATGGTAAAAGTGGCAAATGAGAAAACTGTCAAAATTGCTCTCTCATGAACATTTTTACCAGAAAAGTAAAGGAACAGAAAAATTGTAGATCTGGTGGCAATGTCAAAAAGAAACAAAATCAATATTCGTCTTTTATTTCACAGTTTTTAATTTAGTTTTGTCAGCGTTCGACTTTTTCTTCTGTTTTTCGTCCAATTTTTTCTTCATTGTGAAATAATCGTTAAACAAAAGTCGAAATATCAGTTCTTCTTTTTTTCCTGCAGAGATTTGTCCGGTAGCCTGTGGCAGAAGAGAAAGGCTTAAAAACTGCTGCCAGTTTTACCACTTTTTGGGGTTAAGGAACGCTTTGCAGGTTAAAAATGGTAACAAATGATAAAAATGGTAACCTCAGGTAAGTAAAGGAACACAGCTAAAATGTTTTGTGGTTGCTAGCCAGTTTGACAGTTATCGATACTTTCGAATCGATTTGCAATGAAAACGATTTGCCCAAAACGAGTGAATTGTTTTTAGATGTGATGGGATCCGCATCGAATTTCAATTCCACGTTGTTTCAATTTCATTAAATTCCCACGAACAAAAAACGGACTTGTGATCCCTAATCTGCAGTTGAAAGAAGAAAAATAGAAAGAAAAAAAAAAAAACACTTTTTTAGTCTTGGCGATGGCAAAAGACAAAAAAGTGTAATAACAAATAAAATAAATTTGTGTTCATGTTTAAATTGGCCTATATAGAAGTTTTGTGTGGAAATTCTTGTCCAATTACATGAGGAGAACTTTACAAACAGTGCAAACAACATATTAAGCGGATGTCTTCACTAATCTAGAGGAAAGAAACATGTTCAAAGTAGATTTTTTGATCCGTGTTTTTTTTTTATAAAAATATCAAATATTTTCCTTACAAAATATACTGAATATAAGGCAAATAAATGTAAATTTATCTATTCTATATCCGTGTTTAAGTTTCAAGCTTTTTTCCTAAAATATATCAAAATTCATTACATCGTTTATAAATCGACCACAAAAATATGACCGTTTTCAAAACGAGAAAAATAAACGATTATCGAATTGCACCACATGTCTTTCTGATCAATTTTTCCATAGAACAAAATGGAATATGAAACCAATATCGAAAATAATTCGATGTCGGAAAATGTACATGCATCACACCTACACATGATACAATAAGAAGGTAGCATTATCAGCCCAGCTGATGGTAACATAATGTGTCAATTGCATTGAATTTATGCCAAATTTTGACATCTTATTTTACAAAAAACCGCAGTTTCTGCTACCCAGCAAAAAAGTTTGGAAGTAGTGCAATGCAGAGTTGTGATTTCAATGCATCTTTCGATGCAGTCCACACGGAGTTATGAAAAATGCACTCCGCTCGATACATTTTAGAAGCACTCGCTTATAGATCCCTAGCCAAGCAAGCCAATTTTTTGATCCCTACAGTCGCAGTCTTTTTTTCTGAACACAAGAAAGAGTGTCAACTATAAGAATTTGTTAAAAAAAAATAAAGATATACAAACTAAAGATACGAGCATTGCTGTAATTCACGAGACGCAAATTATTTTTGAAGTGGAGTTATGGGGTTTCTACACGGTATGTTTTTTACATATGTGTTCATGCATAGCAACTGTCACTATTTTTCGCCTATATGTAATTCCTTCTGCACGGCAAAATTTTATTTTTCATTCGTTTTCTGCTGTTTTCTTTATTTATATCGCGTACAAACAAAACAGCTGTTTACCTTTGGTTGTACAGACGAGAATAGAGCGCGTTCTATTCGAAAAATATACATATGTATGCACATAACACTTTGATGCATTGAAATTTCTGTATGGTTCACACCATGTGTACAAAATTCGGATTTGTAAAAAGTGACATTTGGTATGCACAAATATGTAAAAAACATACCGTGTAGAACACCCTTTAGAGTTTTTTTGGAAATCTGAACTGGAATTGGAGGAAAAATGAAAAACCATTTGGATGATGAAGCAATATCAATTTCGATGTCATAAAAAGCAGAGTAGAGGAATTAAACTTAGTTACGATCAAATTGAATGTAGAGTTTTTATAAATTGTGTTAATGTAATAAAGTTAATATTCTTGTTTTACACGAATAAGCAATGTATTTTATTTATTTTGGGATATTTGCAGTGGCTTGCATTTTATAACATCTTTAGACTGCATTTAAATTCAATTCAAAACACTACATCAAAAGCTGTGATTTGGATCGAAAATGGAGTGCATCCTAGCTGTGTGCTGTCGAAGCAAAATGGAGTGCATCCTAGCTGCGCGCTCTCTTGTAAAATTCATTGGAAAAGATGTACTCCAGCGGCAATTGTTCTAGTGATTTAACTGCATCCGCGGATGCAAACTATTTGCTGGGTACCTTCTTATTGTATCATGCACCTACAGTCGTTTTTGACTCATTTTGAGCTTGAAATCGATTTGCATCACATACCTGTATGTCTAGGTCCACACTAGAGTAAATTTCATTAAAAAGTTTCATTAAATTAGGCGTCCTTAGGTCGAATTCCCCACTACAACAATTTTATGATTTAGCTCTACAATGGAACTCGATCTAGAAACGCATAATTTCATGATGTTTTTTCAATGAAATTACTTTAGTGTGGACCGGGACTATGTTTACAATTTCTAGATGAGGGCGATAAAGAAGGAAGACGATCTGCACAATTGCGCACATTGGCTACAATATGCTGTGTTTCAAACTCTGGAGAAGCCGACGAAGAAGATGCACATGTGGACGTTGAGAAGTTTGCTGAAAATTGTTTTGTTAATCAAACTTGAGACAAATCAACTTTAACAATGTTCTTAAAAATACTGCACCAGAAGCTGACATAACCTATTGTTTTTTTTTTCATCTGCCATTACTAATAGCCCGTTTAGACTATACCCTTATACGATGATTAAGGGCATTATCTCGATTTAAGTGCTTAATCCAGCCAAATCCACCCTGATTTACCATACAAATTTAAATCAACTCAAAACTTGGATTTGTTTTAAATCATATGTTAAATCGAAATATTTTGGTATACAACACTTCTTTTTGCTCCTAAAAATGCAACTATTGCAGTATGTACCAATATTTGCAACTATGTTCATTTGTCGTTTATTTACTAGGGTTATGACTTTTTGACCCTTTTTTCTCAAAAATTTTTTCCTGTAGCGAGAGTGAATGACCTTTTGCCTAATAAAAATTTGCTCCAACATTTTTTTCCTGTTGCACGAATAAGTGACATTTTGCATATTAATGACTAAAATAATTTGTATTCCATTTAAATATTGAAAAAGGTCCCGCACAAAGCACTTTCAATTTATGTGATACATGGAATAAAGCTATATATGATATAAAATGATATACATATATGTAATAATATGACGATAAAATTGGTGAGAAATAAAAGCTGATGTCATTCTGGATATGTCGTGTGGCTTTAACGATTGTTTTGAGTTATTTATGTGCTTAAAGTGACTCCAAAATTTTTCTCCAAAAAGCTCATCTGTAAAAACTTTAAAAGCTTTTTGTGCGTGAGCTTTTTTCTATCGAATCACCTTGTAATTAAGATTTTATCGAATCTTATGCAAAAGCTCATTAAATTATGACACAGGGATGTGAGGTAGTAAAAAAGTAATAACCCTATTATTTACATTTTTCAAATAACTGTAAACACAAACACACAAAAACAAACAGAAGCGGAAAAATAGAAAAAATATTAAATAAAAATAAAATGGATGTAGCTTTAATTTAATTTAAATTGTAAACAACATATTTAATAGCAATTGGTCAGATTATTTTTTGCGGTATTCCATTCCATTTTTAATTTTGAAGCAATTCTTTTTGCAAATTCGCGTATGTATACGTAAACAAAGATCAGCTGACTGGCATCTTATTTCATTTTAGACTAGTCTAAACAACTAGGATTTGAAAGTTGGATTTAGAAATCGAGTCGATTTAAAATGACTAGTCTAAACGGGCTATAAGGGGGATATCGTGAACGGCAATTCCCCGTGATTTTTTTTCACTTTCTCCCTTAAGTTGCAACGGCAGAAAAACAAAACTCACGAGGAAATTTCATTCATGATAACCCCCTAAATTTTGCACCGGTGCAAGGGGTCCGGCATGTCGGAGTTTGGAGCCTATGTGACATTACTTCCGATGACTGTCAAAAACCTCGACAACTTGTATTTATTGGCGCCATATAAAATGTCATCAACGTCAAATCAATGAGATCAATCAATCTGTAATACTTGAAGCAGAAGCAGCATCTTTGCCGCAGAATAATAAAACTATAAATAAAACGTAAGTTTCAGACGGCCTGCGTCTATAAATTAACCTAATGTTTTATTTAAACCAACCTACACCACCAGTTTCCCAATAGCAACACGTAAGTATCGCCTGAATACTTGTGGTGTTGTCTATATTCATTAAATTGTTGTTGTTGTTCGTCTTTGGACAACAATTAATTTAGGTTCTAAAGCTACTCTGTAGATCAAGTCCATACGCCTGTATCGGAACTTGTACAGATAGCATTTTTCTTTAGCGCTAAATTTTAATAATTTGCTATAAAATATAATTATTTTAGACACAGGAACAAAGATTTTGCTCGCAATTATTAAAATGCCACCGTGGTACAATGGTATGCACACCCGCCTTGCACGCGGAAGGTCGTGGGTTCGATTCCCGGGCCAGGCAACATCAAATTTTCAACGGTGGCAAAATACACCTCAGTAATGTTGGCGACATTTCCTGACTATTTCAGCCATGTAAAACTTCTCTACAAGTGGTGTCTTAGTGACTCAGCGATAAACTGTAGGTCCCATATCTTTGAGCTAATATTAATCGGGGCGCACCCATTGATATGAGAGAAGTCTCCCTTGTCCCGCCTGGGATGTTTGTGGAACAATTATTATTACTATACCTTAATTGCGGAAAAAGTTCGATAACGACCCCAATTCTTGTTCTATGAAAATTTGAAATGAAAAATTTTATAAAGGAAATACATGTCAAATGAATTTTTTTTAAGAAAATATTTTTCATTTCAAATTTTCATAGAACAAGAATCCAGCAGCACTTGTTTTGGCAAAATATTTAAAAAAAAGTTACATGGTCAGTTGCTTTACTTCTGAAAATGGTAAAACCGGCAAAGGTAGTAAAAATTGTCTCATATGAATTGTATGGGGTCTGAAGTAAAGGAACGCTTTTCGAGTAAAAAGTAGGAAAACTAGAAGATTCTTGAACGTAAAGGAACAGAATCACAAAAATCGAATATTTTTGACACATAGAAAACAGGGTTAACAAACTTCTCATTGTTATTCTCGCTTGTTTTTATACACTCATGATAGTGGTAGTTCCATAGCACAATACACCGTTTTCTTGGAATTTTCCAATCTTTTTTGATGATTTATTTTGTCTAAAAACACAAACATTTAACATTTTCTCTTTGTTTTCACAACAATTAGGGCACACAAGGTATGTTTAAATTATGTTTAACTTTAATGCGTCAGCCATGTTGTTGTTTTTCAAAAAACTTGGCATCACTTACACATTTTTCATGTGGTTGTTGTAGCGCGACGCTCAACGCACCGTATGTGCCGAGCGCTTTACAACAACCACATGAAAAATTCAAGAACAAACTTGGCATCACTTGCACATTTTCCATGTGGTTGTTGTTTTCAACGAGCAACGCTTCGCACAACGGACCGTATGTATTTGGCCCTTAACTCATTTTTTGAGTTACCGACAAAAATCGGTAAAATTAAAACGCAAAATTATGAATGAAAAGTTCAAATAAAAGTTGACAACACTGTTGCTAACGGTAGAACGTGCGACCACTTTTTAATGATCGCTAACTTACCGAATAATATCGTTAATTATCGAAATTAAAGGCATTTTAATTTTACCGATTTTTTATTATTATTATTAAACGTCAATAGAAAGGAAGCCTATTATACATATACTAGCAAGTGCCCGCTACTTCGTTAGCGGAGAATTCACACGAATATAAAGGAGGATAATGAATAAAGAAATTAAAATGCAGAGTATAGTTTCACCCGTTCCTATTTACAAATTCTTTAACCAGTAAAGTACGACAGTTTAAGGTATTAACACATATTCTTTCTAAAAATCATACCTGTGGTTTTCAAATAGAACTACATAAATCGATTAATCGATTTGTGTTCATTTTGCTTTATTGATGTAGCTAGAAGCTATCAACGGCAAAAATCTGTTTTCAAAAAATGTGGGCCGTAGTATTTTTAAAACTATATTCTCAACAACTATTGTTAAAACATTTGGTACCCTACGCTACATCGAATATGGCATAACTAAATCCCTTTAGTAATGAAAGTACTTAGCTCAACCGTCACTTCAATGTTCCTCGGAGGGGCAAAACAGTTGAATTGTACTACACTAAGCAGTATTTCATTAAAAACGGTTCGATTATCTGCTTGCTTACTGTATTATTGGCATTAAAAATAAGTGCAAACAATGACTATGTCTTAAACATATCATCATTGGGCATTAATTACAGCATGTAAACTCCTGGGATTTAAAAAATACAATTCGAAATGTCATATTTTATGGGTATTTGTGCCATTGATCTTTATTAAGTCTCTCATATTAGTGGGCTGTCTTATTCCCGACTTCTGTCTTCAAATGAACCCATACATTTTCAATGGGGTTAATATTTGGACTTTAGTGTCGATGTCTTCGTTGTAGTTGTATAACAACCAAGTCCTACGTAAATAAGATTTACGTCTGTCTAGACTGTCTTGTATTGGTAGAGTTTATATTATAATTTATAATTTTCAGTGTCCAAAAACCCAATTTTGACATTGTCGATTAAATAATTTTTCAATGTTTCCGTATTTTACCAAAGCCCTTGCTTAATATACAATCCCATGGATTGTATAGACAAAGGACTGCTCTCACCAATTTTATTAACATTGAGTTTGTTGACAGAACAACTGAATTAAAAATACAATTGTAATCAGATTTTGTTCAAACAAAAACTGTATGTGGTTAGTTTTTGACGAAATCTACATCCTCAGATAAATGTATAAATGAAAATATTGCATTTTTTTTAAATCGCCTTCGAAAAACTTTGAGTATTTTTGTTTGGGTCGGTTAACAGCATATAATATGATGCGGTGCTCTTGAACCTACATTAAACGAAAGGAGCTTACACCTGGGAATAAAAAATCGCCTGAGCGCTTTTTAAATAAATCACGGTCAAAGTTCACATTTTTTGGGGTTTTTTAGGTTTTCACGCCCTATCAAAATGGAATAAAGAAATTGTTGTAGCATCGAAAATTCTCTACAAAATTGTCCTTTATGATATTTTTGTAGGTTTTACCATTTTTAACATATAGATGTTCAGATTAGGACAATTCACTGACTGTATCGTCTCCATATGAAACAATGTCATGACTGCAATTTCCCTACTTTAACTTATATATCGCAAAAATGGTACAACCTAGGAAAAAATTACGAAATTTTCACAGCTATAAGATTTTTTTAGTCCCATTTTGACAATACATGCCGTTTTCAAGCAAACTCGCGAAAACCTAACAAAAAACCTAAAACTGTGACCTGAACTTTTCTCAAAAATGGTAAAAACTAGGAACAAATCGTATGAGTTGTTACGTATCCCTGTGAGGCGGCGCTAGAGGGGACCTTCGGCTAGCTTCGCGGTCTCGGGTCTACGGTCCTCAACCCGTCCTCTTCTCTAGCCCATCAGGGCGAACACGAAAAATTGAACTCTACACATCACAAACACTACATTGAAACACAAACAAATCTTGCTTTGACAAGGGAGCATTGATCTTCTACTCCCACATGTAGCCCACCCAACCATGGTTTCCAAAATCCACATTTTTAACTTTTATTGGAAACCCCACAAACCACACACACTCACCTCTTCACCTTTACGGTTTCACCCTATTAGGAAAGACACAATCAAAACATATTATTTACGATTATAAAACATTCAATACATTATAAAGTTTATTAAAAAATAAATATCTCTTAAGTTTATATTTTTTATGGTCTGATTGTATAAAAAAAAAACAAGGAAAATCTAACACCAGTACGACCAACAATATTAATTTTTTAAAGACACCTCAAGTATAGGAACACCAGAAACTATAGTCTGCACTTGCCAGACAAAATAGCCTAGAATTTGATTACCTGTCCTAAGGGAGCTCTCTTACGATGGTATAATATGGCACTTCAGCCAAGTTCTACGAAATCAAATAGTTTCCTGTTATCCCTAGCACCTGGATTAATAATTCAATTAAAATATTCTGGCGGTAGAAATTCTTACAAAATCATATGAACATAAAGGACAATCACAACTTATACTAAGACATAATAGATCTGATTAATAAATATAAGATATTTTTTTATATTTAAGTGTAAAAATTGTTTCCAAAAAAATTTAGTCTCGATTTAAAACATTTTATGCCCTCAGCTTTGGCAAATGTAACTTATAAATCTTTTGCTTTTAGTTAGTTTGATAATTGGCTATTTAGAATTAAAAATATTTCTCTTTGCTTTTCTCGTTTCAGGTTAAAACCCCGCTGCTGTCACATTCAAATCATACACATACAGGTTACCTGTTCGTTGGCTCGGACTTTAATCAAATGGGCGCTGCCTCTACTTGAATCGAATATCTGGTCACCAAATTTAGATCCTTGGAAACATAAGCTTCACCCAGCAATTACCCACTGATTGAGCAAACCACAAACAATTCGCTGTTGCACCCAAAAATAAAACACTTTAGGCTTGTGCAAAGGTCTCCACACAACGATGGAAAAATGCTTCGAAAATGATTTGGAGTTGCTACCAAATAGACAAACTAGCCCCTATATGCAACACCGGAGGCCAGAAGATCGTAACTTTCCTTGGAAAACCTATCACACAACGTTAAAATTGTTGTTAATCATTTGTTTTAAATTTGCACCATCCAAACACTCACTTTTGTTGGTTGTTTCCATAAACACATATAATAAAGAGAACGTTACAAATCACTGTTTTGTATGCAATTTAATTGTTTTATTTAAAAGCGTTTAGCCACTGGTCAGCAACTTGACATGACAGCACGGGAATTTGAAACAACTAACCTCTTTATTTCGGCGCAATTTGTCTTTTATAGCCCAGCCATTTTCCACCATTTTCCTAAATTTTCCAATCAAAATAAAAATCACTCAATCATTAACATAACACCACCAAATGGCTGCCTTTTCACAGCTGATCGTTTTGGGAGTATTGCTTACTGAACATGACCTCAACCTTTTTCACTGAACACACCCTACGTTCAATGAAACTGGCAACACCGCCCATTTCCTTTTTCCATTGTCTTTTAATAATTGCCTGACGCGCGAACGCCTCGATTAATTTTTTCCAAAAAAATTAAAATAGAAGGTGTCTGGTTTATTACCCGATGCAGCTCTACGAACATCATATTCCTGCAAGTGTTTATCTCTACGTCCAACATAAAAAAAAACTTAATGACACCCCCATTACGCATTGACGTCGCCTCACAATTTTCATCTCCAGTCAACTGTACAGCTCATATCCACGCAACAAAACTTCGAACATGGATGCGTTCTTTTTTCCATGGCCGATGTGCGTGGTTATCATTTGCTCCACGTGGGGAACTCCCACACCCTGGAGTCTCTTAGCCGGGCAAACTTTCGTTAACCATCTGGGTAAGTATTCCATTTGCACCAATCGTGCGGATTCTGGAATAAGCGGTACTTTTGCAGGTGTCTGCTGATTTGTGGTAGTAGCATCACCCTCACATATACAAAGTCGGCGACGTCGCAGATCTGCTGACGACGCTGGCATCCACAACGGCACAACTCATTCAACATGTGACTTCGTAACCCATCAAATGTACATCCCAGCTCATTCATCGAAACATCCGCGACGAGAAGAAAAATGGTCGACGGCCGGCATCTACGCTGACATCGGCGTCACGCACTCATTCAACGTTTACTACGTTATCACTGACATGTGGATACCAGCTCATTCATTACCGCCACATACAAAAGAAGAAGAATGTTTTGATTTCCATTATTTTTCTCATCTTCGCTTGCCGTCCGTCGGTGTCGATATAAATTCAATTCCCCCAATGTTCTTTAAATGCAGAATTTGTTTGAGCAATGTACATTTATACTAAGCTACGAGAATGTGAGTAATCATGGTATTAATTACATTAGCTCTGTTCCAGAACTAAAAAGTTTTTACAATTTTTACCACTTTTACACATTTTGCGTTCCCGTACACAAAATTTATATGAAAATCGTTTACGACTTTTACAACTTTTACGACTTTTACCACTTTATAAAGTACGGGAACAGGCCAATTATTTATTTTAATAAATCTTTTGTCATTGCAGGTTATTTGGGAACGGTTTTGTTGGAATGGCTCATCCATGCAAAACATAATTGGTAGTGTGCTCGGGGGAAGAGTCAAGAGTTTTCCGCGAGTAAACTTTCTTGCCTATTGCAAGTTGAATGGCGCAAGAAGTCATTTATAAATTTGCTGTTCGTCCGTTTGCATTTTAAGGCAATCATAATAGGAAAACCTTATAAGCTACAAAAATAAGGGTACGCCGATCTTTGATGTTGGACTCACTCGTGGAGTGGTGTTTTCTCGAAAGGCCTAAAGTGTAAACCTACATGATGTTAAAATTTTCATGTATTTTCGTGAGTATAGACAATATCTCATTTACCCAGTTAGGATTTTTGGTAATTCTTATTTTATTGTGTTTGTCTAGTGCCATTGGGCAATTGAATGGATGATTGGCTACCCCGGCTTCTAGTGGACAATTCAATAACATCTTTAGATGCCACATCTGTGATTCCATGCAATCTGTAGTGGAGCCTTGAAGGGTAAGTTTTTGGAAATCTATTTTATGCCTTTTCGGTAAGTTTTTTTTTTTTTGACCTGTTTGACGGTGGTCATTTCTGCACGGACGTTTGCAGGAATTGTTTGCATTCCATACTGACTTAATCAAGTTTTATTTATGTAGTGTATGTGGTAATAGTCGGACCTGGTTCTGGTGTCAATTTGAGTGAATTAGTGCAGTGTGGGTGTAAATTAAATTTATAAATTACACACGTTCATAACAATTTGCATAGTATCTTTTAACTCAGAATATGCCACACTTTATGCATTTCTTGTCTATATACTACTCAATTATTTGCAGTTATATTGGTTTTTAGGGAAACGGTGACAATCTCGGTTTAGCTGTGGGGGGCTAAGGACCAACAAATTTTTTCCAACAATGAATACAGCACTTAAACTGTTTTCAGTATCAATAACATTTCATATAATACATTTCCGGTGGATCCGCTTTAAATTGACATAGAGGCTCAAAGCTAGGATAAGTTTCGTGTATGTTTCACTCATTCTACACCCCCTTACAGTGGACGAACATAGTAACCTGCTGATTCCAGGCCCCTTACCATTTAAATCAGACCACCAAGAAGGTATTCCTTCCACGCAAAACTGATGTCAAAAATTATGTTCTGTATTGTTTGTCCTCCTTTTGTTTAACACAATTTGCCTGTGGTGAAGGCCTCCACTCACTGCCAATCACAACTCACATCATTTATGATAGTTTTCAAGTGTGAGAATACATGTGTGAGTTTTCAAGACTGATAAACAAGATAATTTTGAATTTCAAATGAAAACCCTTCTGTCGGATAAATAGCAACAAGGCATACTTATATAAATTAGTTACATGCATTATAACACATTGTGGATATTGCAACTAAATTGTCGAAGAAACATATCGAATCATGGGGTAGTCCAAACATATTATTTGGACAACGTAGACCTAATTGGCAACCCCTCTAAAATGAGCCATGTTAGCACAAAAATATAATCATAAAGCTTTTAGAACTGTCTTAGGGCCTTTTTATGACCCGTTTACGTTGAAATGAAGGATTTTCTTGAAGAAAAATTAACTTTCTAAATGTGATGAGTATAATACTGAATATAATAAATTCTGAAATCTTTATTTTTCAAAAAAGTTAAAGAGGCAGTTGATTGTCACTTCTACCTTCTTTAATTGCCAATAACCATTTTCAAAAACAAAAGCAAAAAAAAAAAAAAAAATAAAATTCATTCGCTTTTGAATGAAAATTTCAAGATTTTGAGTATTAACTTATATTTTAGCTACACATAAGTACGTAGGGGTTCATCGGACCGCAGGCACGGATTGACTACTGATTAATATATAAAAACATTTTGAAATCCACCAATATGGACAGATTTTAATGAAGAATTATTATATAGTATTTATGTAGGCCATACACTATGGGCATGCAGGACGGCATTTGTAATAGTATTAGTAAATTTTGAAGTATTTGTGAATGTATGTATGTGTGAATATTTTATGCAGGATAGAAATCAAAACAATTTTAAATTTGAAAATGAACCCCACTCAATCCAATGAATTTTGTTTGCTCACCAAGCAATCAACATACAATTTTGAATACCGCAACTATTACTTGTGAGCCAATTAAAAGAATTGAAAAACTTCAAATCAAAATCGTACTTTTGGACGCAAATTTATCTTTTCTGAAAGATGGATTGAAGGGATGCCACACTCTATTCAATCGCACACTTACACAAGGGTTCATCGGCAGCAGAGTGTATTGCCTGCATTAGATTTGTGCTAGACTTTTTTCACATTAGAGTGAAACGTAGAAATATTTGAGTTGAGTAATTATTTCGTACACAAAAGTAAATCAAACAGCTGATTGTCAATTCCACCTTCGTTATTATACCCCCAATATAAAAAATGGTGGTGTCAGACAACGCATTAAAATTTTTATATTGAAACTTTAGTCGCAATAATTTGAAAAACAGACGGAGTTATCCACCATTTGATACCTGGATTTTCTGAAGGCCACCATCATCTTTACCGAACCAATGTGTTATTTGGGACAGAGATAACTTTTTAGAACATCGTTTAAACGTGAAGCTGCCCGTACGTACCGGGTTGGGATTTCTTAATTCTTTCCAAATATATTTGGGTCGAAAATGTAATAGTATAAATGAAAGAAAATGTACAAAATCCTTCTATGGGACAAAACGTTATATCATTTGCAATTTATACCCAAAACTTTATCAAATTTAGTGCAATAAGTAGCACTCATATTCTTATCAGAATTCGGATTATGTTTTATTTTACTCATGCTTAGTAGGTTCGGGTATACTTTTAGTGACCATCTGTCAGTATTACCGGCATTAGTTGAAAACATTACGTGGTTTGAAGTTAACTGGCATCTACCTCAATAGTCTAACCTGCCCTAGGTCTGCGATGGCACCGGTTCCCCAGCAACCTTTCACGGGCGGCTATGTATGGGGACCAGATCCAGATTACACGACTTTTAGTCGTAATCAAGTTAGCCACTCACAATCACGTATTTGTTGAAAACTTTGCCGTAATACGATGCATTTGTCACTACATCTTCAAATCCTTCACGTGACATGTTCCCTGTGGTTTCCCTTGTAGGTCTTCAATTTCGTACATGTTATTGCCCACCGGTTTGACAATTCGGCATTTTATATACTTACGACAAAATTTTGCATTGATATTTCTTCCAAAGTCGCTTAGTACGTGGTTTCTACGATATGCTTCTTGGCCCGGGGTAAACTTCACTACTCGTGCACGTTCATTGTATCGTTTGGCACTTTTTTCATAAGCCTCATGTAAATTTTTGGGTATCTTTTGTCTGATCAGTTCTAATCTTTCTTTTCTATCTAGCTCAGCTATTTTGTGATCGCACATAGATTTAAATTGTCTTGCTAATTTGTAATCGTTCCCATTGGTGTACATTTCGTACCCAAATAATGCAAAAAAGGGGGTGACTCCCGTGGCTGAGTGCACGGACGACCTTAATGCACATTCGATTTCTGATAGGTAGGCATCCCACTCCCTATGGTCTTCTTCCAAATAAGCTCGAATCGCAGCCAAAACCGATTGATTAACCCTTTCGGATGCGTTTGACTGCGGCGAGTACGGAGCTGTTTGTATATGGTTTATTTTGTACATTTCCAACATGTCTTTGAAACATTTCGCCGTAAATTGTGCCCCATTATCGGTGTGTATTGCTTCGGGAACACCAAATTTTCTAAAAATTTCCTGAACAAGAAAGACTATTACATTATTTGTGGTGGCTTCCCTCATGGCTTTAAGGAAAACAAACTTTGAAAAGTGATCGACTACGATAAAGATATGGGTGTTTCCGCTCTTTGACCTTGGATATTTCCCTAAAAAATCCATATATAATTTTTGGAAAGGTCGTTCCGTCACTACTTCGTTCCCTATCGTTGGTTGCATGTTTTGGTTTATTGGCTTGGTTTCTTTACATGTTTTGCAGTTATTCACAAATTGTTTGACTTGTGGTGCCATTTTTGGCCAATAATAAAATCTTTTAAGACGGTGTAGCGTTTTTGCTATGCCCCCATGCGCGCACGTTACCTCATTATGGGCTTTTTCTATAAGAAGATAGGTTAACGATGTAGGAATCCATAGCTTCCGTGGCATTTCTTCTTCTAGCTCAGAGTCAATGTCTGTTTTCGTTCGCTTGAATATTAAACCATTTTCAATCTTTATGTCGGGCAATTTTGTTTTATTGTCTTGTACATGTTTTATGAGCTCTTTATACTCTGTACTTTCAAACTCTGTGGTTTCAAAGTCGAAGAGATCATCCACTACTTCAATCTCTTCCACCACTTCTAGACGAGATAACATGTCTGCCACGACATTTTCTTTGCCCTTACGGTGTTCTATTTCAAAATCATAGCCTTGGAGCATTAGTGACCACCGTGCTAGTCTCCCACTAAGGTCTTTTACTCCCATTAGCCATTTTAAGCTGGCATGGTCCGTTATGACTGTAAACTTCATTAACTCTACATAGGGTCTAAATCGTTTTACAGCCATAACGGCCGCCAAGCATTCCTTCTCTGTAACGCTGTAGTTGCGTTGACAACTATTGAGCTTCTGGGAGTAAAAGGCGATGGGGTTTTCTTCCTCCTTTTCTCCCTTCTGAAATAGCACAGCACCTATACCATATTCAGAAGCATCACATTGAATGAAAAAGGGTTTTCGGAAATCAGGATGCTTCAAAACTGGAGCTGTCGTCAAAGCAACTTTCAATTCTTCGAAAGCTTCTTTGGCCTTTTCGGTCATTATAAATTTGGGTCCTTTCTTCAATGTGTCCGTGAGAGGTGCCGAGATAGTTGCGAAATTCTTAATGAACCGACGGTACCAGCCCGCGGTTCCTAAGAAACTTCGAACATCCCTGGGGCTTTTTGGTGTTTTTAAATTTTTTATTGCCAGAACCTTTTCTGGATCTGTTTTTAAAACGCCCCCACCTATTATAAACCCTAAATATTTAAGTTCTTTGAAGCAGAACATACTCTTCTTCAGACCAATTGTAAGATTAGCTCGTCTTAAAGATTCCGCTACCTCGGCTAAGAGTTTGACATGAGTTTCAAAGTCTTCAGATATTACTAATAAATCATCCAAATATATGAACACGTTGGACTTTAGGCGTGAGGGTATAACTTTGTCCATGAGGCGACAAAGACGTTGGGCGGCGTTGCATAGCCCAAATGGCATCATTCTGAACTGATAGAGTGGACGACCGGGTATTGTAAAAGCCGTATAGGGCCTCGACTCTTCGTCCAACTCTATCTGCCAGAATGCATGCTTCAAGTCAACGCTACTTATATACACGGTTTGATCGATTCTGCTTAGGATCCCGTCAATATTTTGCAACGGATATGCATCTTTAATCGTCACAGCATTTAGCTTCCGTGCATCTAAGCAGAATCGATTTTTCCCTGGCTTTCTGACAATGGTAGTTTTGTTATTCCAATGGCTTTCGCTCTCCTCGATGACTTTTAGCTCCAACATCTTGTCGATTTCCTCGTAGACTATTTGTTGCACGGCAGGCGATATAGGATAATGTTTATCCTTTATCGGATTTGTGCCCTCTACCAGTTTTATTGTATGCTTTTCCAACGTAGTATGTCCAAGGCCTAATTTCTCAAACGATGGAAATGAATCAACTACCTTCTTTAATTTTTCTTTCTGTTCTTCTGTCAATATGTGCATTTCCTTCTCATATTCAACGTCTTCAGCAAATTTAGCATGAATCTTCTCGATGTCGATCTCATTAACCTTGACTACCTCTGGTGCTAAGTTAAAAGCCTTCTAAAAATCTATACCTAAATACAGGCTTTGCTCCAAGTCGGGGCATAGATAAAAACATATTTCTTTTTCGGTTTCTTTGTATGCCACTTTCAGTCTCACCTTACCCAAGATACGGTGTAACTGTCCAGAAGCTGTCCTTACATTCGTGTTATATGATTCGGGGCCAATTTCTAACACGTCTAAAAGTTCTCTACATCCTTTACCTAAAACGGAAACGGTAGCTCCTGAATCCAATAATCCTTTCACTTCTTTTCCTTTTATAGTGATCGTCGCATAAGGTCTAGGATCCGACGTTTCGTTATATCTTCTAACCGAATCCACTAACATTTTTTTCATCCTCTTGTTCTGTTTTCTTCTTTCTCTTAATTTTGATATTCGGGCATATTGTTTAGCATTTCGGCTGGGTTTTGGGGTTTGATTGTCTTTAGTTATGTTGATCTTCGCCATTCGGGTTTGACTGAATCTCCTCCAATTCAAATATCCTCTTCTTCACTATTTCATAATTCGCCTTTCTGATCTCCAATGGAAGATAATGACGTACTGAAGGGTAATCAGGAATATTCATTGTTGTTGTTGTTAAGTGTTCGTTACGGGTTGGTTTACCGAACATGACTTTCCCGCCGACATCATGTTCTTCCTCGAGTTTTCCTGAAGGCATTTAGGGCACTTGGGTGCTACTGTGTTGGGCTGGCCACATCGGTAACAAAACAAGGTTCTCTGCGACGACAGACAATCCATAAACCGATGTCCAGGTTTGCGGCAGTTCCAACAAACTTGGCCAGTTGTCACCTCTGAGACTGTTGGAGTCGGCTCTGGGTCAAAATAATTGTCTTGGTACGCTTCAGTATTTATTTCATTTACCCTGACGTTTCTATTTTGAATTGTAGCGATTGGCCTGGTCTCTCTTTTCAAACATATCTTTTCAGCCCGTATACATTCCATGCGTAAGTGCTCCATGGAATGTATATTCATGGGATAGACCATCCTAAACATCTCACCCTTTAAATTTCTCTTCACAATCTGAACTAATTCGCCCTCGGATATTGGTTGAACTAGTCTCGACCTTAGCATATTGATGGCTTGGAAAAAGCTGTCTACGTCTTCCCCAGGTTTGAGTTTCCTCTCAACAATTTCACTCATTACCTCGTAATGTGATATGGTTGTGCTGTACCTTGTAAATAGGGCATCTTTTAATGTAGGCCAGTCTTTCACCACGCCAGTTTTTATTTGCAACCAGTACCATTCGTATGCTCCCCCATTTAAAAGTGATTGAAATTCGGCAAAAATCTCTTCCCAAGTTATATTATATTGTTTCTTTAAATACTCCAACCTAAAGACAAAATCTTCCACTGTCATACCACCTGGCTTACCATCAAATTTCAGTTTGAACCTCTCCACTTTGCTACCTCTATCAAAGTTGGTGGCGGGAGCGGAAACATTGTTAGATGATGGTATCACCGGCGGCCTACCTGTTTCAATTGTCGGTGGTGGAGTATTGAAATTGAAAGGTATTTGATTTGGTGGAGTCGGATTTGAATTATTTATGATTGTTAAGTTTTTAACTAAATCTCCTAGTTTGCCTATCGCTTCGTAAACATTCTTCATTTCCCCCGCTATGCATTCTTGGACCAAGGGTCGGAAATCGATTTGGGCATTAGGGATATTTTCACCTCCTGACACTCTCACCGTATTTTTCATTTCCGGATTTATTGGGACATGATTAGGGATGCTACTCCTATTATTAGCTGAGTGATTCATATTTATGGCGTTGGAAGTTGAAGGTTGATTGCCATTTATTGTTAGTGACATGTCAATGATAGCTGGATCTCCCCCAGTGGCTTGATTCATTTTCTTGCCCTTCTTACTTCTCGGTTTGTACTTTTTTGGTATGTTTTGAAAAGATAGCCTGCTAACATCAAAAGAAGCTGTGCGGTTTCTTTTGCTTCGTCTATATTCGAAAGGTTTCTCTTCCGTCATTCGCGATCAAAACTATCAGAACCTAACACGCCTATAATTTCTCAGTTTAAGAATAAAATTATATAAAAAGGAAAAATCAACAAAATAAAATACGTATGTAGATAAAAAAATATAAAAAATAGAATAAATGTAAAAAAATAATAAAAATCAAAAATAAATAAAGAAAATACAGAACAAGTATAAAACTTCACAAACAAACAAGATAGGGTTCTTCCGAAAGATGGGTTTTTGAGGTGTGTGTTTCTTTTTTTTTTTTGTTTTTTGTAATGTCCTTACGGTTGTCAAAGCAGGTTTATACAGGACGAACGACAAACAAAAATGTAATTTTCCCTGATCTTCGAGTTGGTCTCTGCGGCTAATTTTCTGTTAGTTTACCCAACCTGAAAACGGTCTCGCAAATAGGTGTTGCAACTAATATCTGATCATCTTGATCCAGATCAATATTGCACTACCCTTTACTCGAAAACTATTTCTTTTACGTTACTTTTTACACAAAACACAAAAAAAACTGGTCATTCACAATACATACATTGTTACACACTAGACGAACAAGTTATTGCACTGACAAGTTATTGCATGTAAATGGAAGTGAGTATACTAAATATCCTATCCTATCCTAAGCCTAATATTGCACTTACTCATGTTTTCAATGGAAAACATGGATCAATACCAGCCAGGCTGATGGATATCGCTATATCACTTACTGCTATTATTCCCTATTTTCTATTATATTGCGCTTAGATGTTATTGCACTTTTACTGGGTTTTAGTTCTTATAGAACTTTCTTTTTTTAGTTTGGGCGCCATCTGTTACGTATCCCTGTGAGGCGGCGCTAGAGGGGACCTTCGGCTAGCTTCGCGGTCTCGGGTCTACGGTCCTCAACCCGTCCTCTTCTCTAGCCCATCAGGGCGAACACGAAAAATTGAACTCTACACATCACAAACACTACATTGAAACACAAACAAATCTTGCTTTGACAAGGGAGCATTGATCTTCTACTCCCACATGTAGCCCACCCAACCATGGTTTCCAAAATCCACATTTTTAACTTTTATTGGAAACCCCACAAACCACACACACTCACCTCTTCACCTTTACGGTTTCACCCTATTAGGAAAGACACAATCAAAACATATTATTTACGATTATAAAACATTCAATACATTATAAAGTTTATTAAAAAATAAATATCTCTTAAGTTTATATTTTTTATGGTCTGATTGTATAAAAAAAAACAAGGAAAATCTAACACCAGTACGACCAACAATATTAATTTTTTAAAGACACCTCAAGTATAGGAACACCAGAAACTATAGTCTGCACTTGCCAGACAAAATAGCCTAGAATTTGATTACCTGTCCTAAGGGAGCTCTCTTACGATGGTATAATATGGCACTTCAGCCAAGTTCTACGAAATCAAATAGTTTCCTGTTATCCCTAGCACCTGGATTAATAATTCAATTAAAATATTCTGGCGGTAGAAATTCTTACAAAATCATATGAACATAAAGGACAATCACAACTTATACTAAGACATAATAGATCTGATTAATAAATATAAGATATTTTTTTATATTTAAGTGTAAAAATTGTTTCCAAAAAAATTTAGTCTCGATTTAAAACATTTTATGCCCTCAGCTTTGGCAAATGTAACTTATAAATCTTTTGCTTTTAGTTAGTTTGATAATTGGCTATTTAGAATTAAAAATATTTCTCTTTGCTTTTCTCGTTTCAGGTTAAAACCCCGCTGCTGTCACATTCAAATCATACACATACAGGTTACCTGTTCGTTGGCTCGGACTTTAATCAAATGGGCGCTGCCTCTACTTGAATCGAATATCTGGTCACCAAATTTAGATCCTTGGAAACATAAGCTTCACCCAGCAATTACCCACTGATTGAGCAAACCACAAACAATTCGCTGTTGCACCCAAAAATAAAACACTTTAGGCTTGTGCAAAGGTCTCCACACAACGATGGAAAAATGCTTCGAAAATGATTTGGAGTTGCTACCAAATAGACAAACTAGCCCCTATATGCAACACCGGAGGCCAGAAGATCGTAACTTTCCTTGGAAAACCTATCACACAACGTTAAAATTGTTGTTAATCATTTGTTTTAAATTTGCACCATCCAAACACTCACTTTTGTTGGTTGTTTCCATAAACACATATAATAAAGAGAACGTTACAAATCACTGTTTTGTATGCAATTTAATTGTTTTATTTAAAAGCGTTTAGCCACTGGTCAGCAACTTGACATGACAGCACGGGAATTTGAAACAACTAACCTCTTTATTTCGGCGCAATTTGTCTTTTATAGCCCAGCCATTTTCCACCATTTTCCTAAATTTTCCAATCAAAATAAAAATCACTCAATCATTAACATAACACCACCAAATGGCTGCCTTTTCACAGCTGATCGTTTTGGGAGTATTGCTTACTGAACATGACCTCAACCTTTTTCACTGAACACACCCTACGTTCAATGAAACTGGCAACACCGCCCATTTCCTTTTTCCATTGTCTTTTAATAATTGCCTGACGCGCGAACGCCTCGATTAATTTTTTCCAAAAAAATTAAAATAGAAGGTGTCTGGTTTATTACCCGATGCAGCTCTACGAACATCATATTCCTGCAAGTGTTTATCTCTACGTCCAACATAAAAAAAACTTAATGACACCCCCATTACGCATTGACGTCGCCTCACAATTTTCATCTCCAGTCAACTGTACAGCTCATATCCACGCAACAGAGTAATACTTTGTCTATACGATTCATTTTTTAACATCGAGTTCGTTTACAGAACAACTCAATTAAAAACACAATTTTAAAAACATCTTGTTCTAACAAAAACTGTATGGTGTTAGTTTTTACGGAATCGACATCCTCACATGTAAAAGAAAATCTTGCAATTTTTCTCAAAAATCGACTTCGAAAATGTTGAGTATTTTGGTTTGAGTCTGTTGACAGCACTCAACATGAGTAATCCTTTGTCTATACACTTCATTTGTCTATGCCCTTAACATAACTTACAGTTCTCAGAACTTTACAGTATGTATTGCATTTTTATTTTCCAGGACTGTGAGAGGGTTGCGCCATTTTTTTTTTTGGGTTACGTCGTAATAGTGCAACATAATTTTCATCTCATCAGAAAATATAACGTCATCAAAGTACTTTAACGGGCTTGAAATCTTCTCTTCAAATCTGATTCGTTGCTTTATATTTTGCGGGGAGAGAACTTTTTTCCTAACCCTTCGTGATGAATACTTGTTATGTAATACTTTTCTGCCTTTTTCATGTAACTAACATACTCCAAAATCGTTTACAATTACAGAATTAATCTTTTGTCTCTGTTTTGGGACCTATTATTGATTTCATTAATTATTTAGCCATTTCTTCAAATTACAGATTTTGAAAATTGAATAGTTATGACTGTACATCTCCATATACGATAAAATTCTTAATTGCAAATAAATCGTGGTAATATGCACCATTTTATTGCACTTCCGTTGATTTGCAAACATTTAGTTATTACCAAAAAGTCAAGTCCATACAGTTTTTAGCTGTTGTTATTTCTGGCCGATTTCTGAATTTATTCCCCTAATGTTGTCTTCAACAGCAACTCATTTGTTCAACAAACCAAACCCAACATTATTTATTGAAAGAATTTTTGTTTTAATTTTAAATTTAAAATCAAAATTTTTACAATTGCATCGTTTGTAATCATTTTTTCTAACTGGACTTTAACGAAAATCTTTTGTGCGACACCTGTTATGTGAAAACAAAATCGGTTTGTCTTTGTCTTTCTATTATTTAGAGGTTTACGATAAAATAAGTGCGCCTAGAAGTAAACTACAAAATTTGAAATTATGTGTGATTTTTTACGGCATCAAGAAGTTATAAAAAAGCTATTATCTGCAACTTTTGTGTACCTATGTGTTTGTGTGTGTTCGATGAATTTTGAAAATGTAATTGGAAATGAAAAGGAGGTGAAGAGGTGATGAGGAGTGAGTGAGAAGAGAGTTTGGAAAATGCACTTTTTAAAGTTTTGTTTAGTTGAAGACGAAGAAGTGGAAGAAGTAAACGTGAAGTGTATTTTGTGTTTTTCCCACCAAAACCAATCTAAAGTGAAGTGTATTTTGCAAAAAATCATAAAAATCCTCTTTATTGAATATTCGTTTATATGACATATACTACATATACTCATATACTATGAAATGTATTTTTATATAGTTTTAAATTTACTACTTCGTATGCAAGGAATAAAAAACAAATAAAAAAGTCAGCTTTGCCGTCAGAGTCAGTCAGATAGCGCTGGTGGTCTGACACAATACATAAACGCCATCTATGCTTGAATATTAAAATTATTATTAAAATATGGTATTTGGGTAATTGAGTGAACACAAATTCATGAACCCCCTAATCAACAATCAAAAGTGAATTCACGAACCCTGCTTTCCCCCTTATTACAACCAGTTTTCCCCCCTATTTTTAATCTCTGTTCAAATAAACTCCTGTTTTTTGTTTTTTTTTTTTTGTTCGTTTTGTTATCAAATTTGCAAATTTGTTATTTCCTTCCGCATACAGTATATAAATAATGTTTATAATGTTTATATATTTTTATATATTTTCAGATGACATCAAGAAAGAAATGCTGCATTCTAGCATGTAACAGCAAGGAGAGCTGTTGGCCAACCGGCGATGATAATGGCCTAAGATTTCACTCTGTCAGGCCTGGATGTATTGCGATATTACAACAATATGGGCAGCAATATAACAGCAATTCAAATTTGAGAAAAATTTATATATGCTCTCTGCATTTCCACCCAAATGCAATATCAAGGAAAAAATATTTATATCGATGGGCTACGCCGACTATATTACCTGCGCCATCTGCAGCCAGTGCCGATGGCCACAATAGTGAAGTCGAAATAAACTGCAGCCTTCCAGCCGAAATGACCTCTTCAGCTGCATCTACAGCTGCAGTTGAATCTGTCGTCGTCCACAACAATGATAGCGATAGCGATGATGTTATGGAAATTGATCTAAATGAATCATACTATCATCGCGATGATGATGATGACATCGACGACCGGTCACATACTGAAATGAGGATTGATATTCTTACGGGCAAATCAACTTACCCTTTTTCCCACAGAGAAATAAAATTTTTAATGACCAAACTGCTAGTTTCGAACAAAAGCTATAAAATGGAGGAAAAATTATTTCGGTACCCACCCATAGACTATATCGAACTATATCTACCGGACAGTCCAATGGGCTTTGAAGAAAACACAAAATCCATTATTCGTCAATATTTCGATAGCAAACCACCAGCGGAAAAGCAATGCATTCTTTCCTTCGACGGACTGAAGGTAAGCGATGACGGATACAGATATGTATATGCTTTTCTGTTGAGTGGTTTGCTTTCGGATTGGCATATTTTGGTAGGGGTGGCAGCAGAACCAAAATATACCGATGAGAATATTAGGTGCATGCTCCATCAAATTTTTGCAGCTGTGGCAAGCATTCATGCCACAATAGTTCTGGTTACTTGCGACGCGGACTCAATCCATATGCCACTATTGTACCCATTAAGGGTAAAACGCATAATGTTCGAAGCTGTTCCGGGATATAACTTAATGTGGGCTATTGATGTTATGCATTTGTTGTGCAATTTTACACATGCATTTTATAAAAAAAAAAACATTTTATTTCATGAAACAAAGCCCAACTATACCTACATTGAGACAAAATATAAAATGCAGGCATCATACACATACGAGAATTTCAAATTAGAAAACCTACATTTAAGTATTTATAACAATAACACTGTAGAAAATCTTGCGGCCAAAAGACCAACAGATGATCTACAGTGCACAATTGATTTAGTATCCGGCATGATTCCACTTATGCGATTAATGCAGCATGAGGGGAACATGTCCTTATATGAAAAAATTTCTATAATAGATACTTTTTGCAATTTTCTTGAAGAATTACAATATAATCAAAAAATTTATTTATTTCAACCATGAAAGCATGGAAAGTGCTATTGCAGCAATATGGAAATATTTCTTTACTAAAATGCAATACGCATAATACCATTGAAAGATTTTTTGGAGAAATAAGAAAACGCTACATTAACACACCGACTTTAAACAACATGATTTATGTAAAATCGCGTTCTGATGCATCCATACAATGCAGTGGTGACATAGATAATGACTTATTTTGGAGGGATGAAAAATGTCCACATTAATTTATAATTTAAGTTAGTAATATAATTTTATTTATAAATTTAATAATAATAAATATTAATGCTAATGTTTTAATTAATGTTTGACGCATTTCTATTGCCCGCATATCATTGCGTACTGGTCGGCGTTCAGTGATCATTTCCATTTCTGCCAGTTCGGCAGCATCATCGATGGTCATACTTAGGCGATCATCGAGAATGGAAGAGTTTATGGGACCCTCAGGATTGGATGGCTCAGGTATTGAGCGGGCCTGCATGTGTTGCAGACGCATAATACTGGTCCGGCAAATGCGTGATAATCGCTAATGCCCAAAGGCAAATAGTAGGCAAATAGTTTTATATCTGTATTGCCATAAGCCACAGATTCTTCAGTAGGTCACCACGGAAGGCATGAGTTCATTTTCGTATTCTGAATAAAATTTTGTGTGAGTTTTTTCCCATTTCCCATCTCCCCTCATTCTGAATGAAGTTCGAATTGGGAATTTGTTCCCATGGGAAAAAAGTATACATTCTCTATCTTGAATTGTGGGAGAATTTTGTGGGAAAAATCTCCCTAGCAAACAGTGTGGGAGTTTGAAAAAAAAATTTCAAGAAATTTTATATTTTTATGCAATTTCATATTTTAAGACATCTACGCGACAAAATTATTGCAAATATTTATAATCGACATGTGTTTGCTTAATAAAAGCATACAAAATGTACTGTAAAATATATCATTAGTAGACTTCGGATTTTGCATATTCTTATATGATACAAAAACCTGCAAGAATCTAACATGTTTTACACCGATAAAAAATTTTCCTTTATGTTATCGAACAAAACAAAAAAAGTATGTAGTAAAAATTAGTAGATTTTTGCATTTCTGGAACAGACCATATGTATTGAAATACGAGAAAAGTACCTTGGTTGGTTCTATTAACGCAGCACAGCAAGTAAAAACAAATCAGTTTCAAAAGAATTTTTGGCAATAATTATTAAAATATATTGGAAAATAACCATAATATATAAAGGGTGTTTTTTAAGCTAGATAGAACTTTAAATTGTAAAAAGTAAAACAAAAAATTAAATTTTGATGAAACTTTTTTTTATTTGTTTCAGTATACTCTGACAAATCATCATGAATATACTCACGAGACCATTATATGCGTCGTTCTTTCGCCGATTGGCTCTAGAGCAGTTGGCAAAGGACCCGTTGTTTTATCGCAAAATTGTGTCCAGCGATGAGGCACATTTTTGGCTTAACGGGTTTGTTAATAAGCAAAATTGCCGCATATGGGGTGAGACCAATCCACAAGAGACCCTACAGACTCCATTACATCCAGAAAAATGCACCGTATGGTGCGGTTTTCACGCTGGTGGCATCATCGGACCTTATTTCTTCAAAAATGAGGCCGGAGCTCGCGTTACGGTCAATCGAGATCGTTACCGCACCATGATCAATGATTTTTTGTTTGAAAATATGGATGACATTGATCCGGAGAGATGTGGTTTCAACAGGATGGCGCTACGTGCCATACGGCGAACGCAACCATCGACTTATTGAAATCAAAATTTGGCGATAAGTTGATTTCGAGAAGTGGACCTGTCAATTGGCCTCCAAGGTCGTGCGATTTGACACCTCTCGATTATTTCCTGTGGGGCTACGTGAAGTCACTGGTTTATGCTGATAAACCAGCAACAATTGATGCATTGGAGGCCAGCATTGTTCGTGTTATTCGTGACATACGGCCAGCAGTGCTCGAAAAAGTGGCCAAAAATTGGACGACCAGAATGCACTTCGTCAAGAACAGCCGCGGTGCCCATATGCCCGAAATCATTTTCAAATGTTAATGTCACGTATTGATCTTTCGAATAAAAAAAAATTTTGATTACAATTTAATTTTTTGTGTTATTTTTTACAATTTCAAGTTCTATCGGGCTTAAAAAACACCCTATACAATCTTTACAACTTTTATTCATTTTCGTAATATAACCTTCGGGTTTTTTAAACCAGACGACTAACGTTCTATTGAAAACGTGTTAGTCTCCTCAACGACACGACAAGGATAACCCTGCGTTTACAAATGACAGGACAGTTGACTTCATGTATTGGTTGTCAAAATCCCAAAACTTGCCTTTATGACGTAGGCGTCCAGACAACTGCAAAAACAGTTGTAAAATTATGAATGAAAATCATCGAATTCCTTTTGTTTTCCGTTCACAAATTTTGTTTTTGTTCATGTTCTTTTGTTTTCAACACATTTCAATTATTATCTCACACATTTTTACAAAAAATGTCAAAATTTTGTTAACCCGGCTGTCTGTGAAAGAATGATGGACAGCTGGGAGACAAACGACAAATGTATGTATGTGTTAGTAAATCAGAGTTGTATTTGAAGACAAACTGTCTAGTGTAAACGCCTAGTAACCCAATGATTACACATGCAAGTAACTTACAGACAGTTGTGTATACATATTATAGTCGAAACTTCAATTTTTTCGAACTGACACTTGCATGTGTAGACGTTCGGAAAAAAATTGAAGTTACTTTCAAAGCACTTACATTGATTACTGACAAGAAAATTTTGTCGGCAGTGAGGTTGTTAGTTGGTGTGGCAATGAATATGTGTGAGTGTATTTGTGTTTTTCGAACTGCCACTTGCATGTGTAAACGGGGGGTAACACAGACGTACATACATATACAGTTAGTCAACTTAATTATTGCAAAACCAAATTTTTTACAAAATTTAAAATAAAACCTCATTTTATTGGTATAAATATATATAATTTTTAATATTTTTGTTAACAGTATAATTCTTACAGATGTTTATTAATATAAAAAAATAAAAAGTAGCTAAATTTCACTAAACATTTTCTTAAAATTAACAAAAATGAGAACAACTCATTATTTGCACTGTCAACTAAAGAATTGCAAAACGCACAACTTTTCAGTCTTTCACGGTATTTTTCAAAAAGTTGGTTCTAATATTTCGAATGCCCAACTTTGACATCAAAAACAGCTTGTTAACGTATCTGAATTTCATTAATTAGTTTCGGAATGTCATATTCCAATGGTTTTTTGCAATTCTTCTTTATTGCATTTTATTTATTCCCCCCAGGTTAGTGGGCGGCCTATTCTCAACTTGTTCCTTCTGGTCTACCCAAGATTTGTCGATGGGGTTAATATCTAGACATTGTAACGGGATGTAAATGGCTTTGGTACAGTTGTATAACAACCGAGTCTTACATAAATTAGATTTATGCGGAGGGGCGTTGTCTTGGTAGTACTTATATTGCAATTTGTTTGAATTTTCAGGTCCAACAGGCCAAAATTTCTTGACGCTTTTGGTTAAATCATGTTTTGAAACATCTATATAAACTTCCTCTGTCATTATTTCCTCCAAAATTTGGATGTTACCAACGTCACTGCTTGGTATACAACCCACACCATAAATGACAGTTTTCCGAAATTTACGGTGTGTATTAAATTCTGGTTTTCCATGGATGTAAGGGGGTTTCGCAACACTTTTTGAGACCCATAATGATAGTACAGCATAATTTTAGTCTCATCAGAAAATATATCGTCATGCCGATACTAAAGATGGCGTGAAAAGTTGTCTGTAACAAGTCTGAATAGTTTCTATATATTGTGCTGTGGGAGGGTAATGGTTTTTACCTAGCCATTCGAGATGAGTGCTTGTTATTATGTAGCACTTTTCTGACTCTTCCATGTGATACACTTACTCCAAAATCATTTTTAATTAAAAAATGCAATTTTCTGGTGCTGCTTTGGGCTCTTTCGTCAATTTTTTTAATCATTATCCTTTCAATTCGTGTGGTTACTATTTTGGGCCAGCCATGTAACGCCTTCAGTTTGAGCCTTCTTTTTCGGGGCGGTATATTATGTTGTATACACTTCTCAGCTTACGAGAGGTGACTTTAAGGATTTCTCTTTTGGATTTACCATTATTACAATTTGAATAGAACAAATGTAGCACATTTTCCGAAACCGTTTACCCGACTTTCTCTTTTTCGGATTATACTGTCTATGTTACACACACAAAAATTAATTTATGATCAAAAATTATGGATTTACATGTCCACATACCATAAAAATCATAAATATGCTTAACTGGAAAAAAATCGAGGGAAAAATCCCACGATTTATTGCAAATTCATTCATTTTGCAATTATTTAGTTGACACCGCAAAAACCAGGTACCTATCCTTTTTGCCAGTAGTTTTGTTATTTCCGACCGATTTCTGAATTTGTTGGCTTGATGTTGTCATTAACAAGTAAATAAACAGATATTAACAAAAAGCCCAACATAACTGAAAGAATTTCTTATAGTAATTCCTAATTAAACATCTAAATTTGTAAAAATTGATCGTTTGCAATAATATAGTTGACTAACTGTATACCAAATTATTGCAATGCTATTCCATTTTCCGAAATGCCTTTTCTTGAATAGGATCATTATTTTTTAATGTAGAAGCTTGAAATTTGGCAAGGGCATGTGTTTTAGTTTTACACACTGTTTTTGTAAAAAATTTTATGGTTCTCACACGAATTGTCAAATTTTGTAGATCGATTTACTCGCCTTAGCGCAAATGTGGAACGCTGATTTTTGAATGAGCAATTCTTAACTATATATAGAACGTGCATACGAAGAATTAGGTCTGTATGTCATCTAGGGGCTGAGCTATGGATGCCCAAATTATTACGAATATAGACGAACGAACAAAAAATAGTTACAAAAACAGGGAGTTAGATTCCATAAAAAACGTATTTTTTTTTTTTTTTTTTTTTTTTTGTAGATACGTCTTCGGAAATTTATGGTGACGATATGTAATAATACGCAAAAATATGTAATAATCGAGAGGAATATCCGAATTTATTTTTTTGAATTTTTTAAAAATATGCAAAATACGAGTTTTAGCGATCATTAGGAATAAGTAAAACTAGCGATATACTCGTTAAACCCCTAACTAAAATTACTCCGTATCAACATACAATTTTTAAATTCGTTACAAACATCTTTGTGTTTATTTCAGCTTTAGTCCATATTTTGTTGTAATTCAATTGTTTGAATAACAACAAAATATTTTAAAGTGGATATGAAATTGATTAGTTGCGGGCGAAGGGTAGGGAATACTATAGTTTCAGTTGTCACCAAACAACTTCCTCAGTTCCCTTTTTCGCCGACTCTGTATCGATAAACAGGTCAATAAAGCCATCTAGCAAATTAATTCGTTACAAACTTTAAAAGTTCCTATTACTTTATACACTAAAATTATGTTTGCCTACTAATTAAAAAATGCTTACACCACTTCGCACATTCTGAAGAAAATGTGCTTATTAGAACAACACCACACATCGTTGACTCCATTCACTTAAAAAATCCATAAATCAATGCACGGTTGTTGAATTAAGTGAGTTGTGCTTTTGCTAATCTAATTCAAAAACCGCGAATTCAATGCAAATAGACATTTTGTATTACAAAACAAAATTACCAGCTCCGAAAAGTATGCTATAATAATTTGGTGTAACCAATTTCGAATTTCGAAATTTCAGCTCCCACGTTTTGCTGTTCCCACGTCGTTGAGAATATGGAAAACGTGGGAAACAGTTCCCATGGGAATGTTCAGAATAGGGCTGAATATAATTCTGCACTATAATTATAAGATATAAGATTGCAGAAAGGGGTTGCTCCTGATTGGGTCCTCTTCCATTCCTGTTGTCATCACATGATTCTGAACCGCTTCCCATATCTGAAAAATGTTGGCCAACTTCAACGCCAAACTCGATTCAGGTTCATTGCTTCATTGATACACGGGATGAACATGTATAGTTGCCAAAAGAATTTCTAATTGTTTTTTTTTTATTTGCTACTTTCCACGTAAAACATAAAAAAAATACAATTGATTTTCATTGCAAATGCAAAATATTCGTTTCTTTGTCGATTTTTTTCTATAAAAAATGTCCATAAGTAAATTTTTTTGTTCAACTCACCTTGATTTCTGTGGTGAGAGAAAATTGCCTCACATTCTCACTTTTTTGACATTTATGATAGCTACTTTTCTCACGAACGTGAGTTTTGTTCTCCCTTATGATATTTATAATAAGGGAGGAGGCGAGAGTGAGAAAACTCACGGTGAGATGATGTTCATGATTGGGCTGGTTATATCCCCTAATTATTATACCAAAGTGACTTCAGTAGAAAATCGCTGTTATGTTTATTAATAAGATAATACACACATTACAAAGATATCTATTAAAACAAACTTATTATCTATAGTTTAGTCTTCCACTTTATTACGAACTCAGGACTTCATCAACGCATTCTGTATGTGTTATTTTCATTTATTTCAGAATGCTCTCCATTAAAATGTACCTCAATGTTAAAATCAAGATCACGATTATTTCTTTCGTTAGGCTTCATTTTGAAAGTACCTTTTATTTCCTCTCCCTTCTTAACAGTTAAGTAATCGTCTAGGTAAAATACTGTCTGCTTCCAATGGGTGTATGTGGCTTCGGGTGATGTGCTAAAGCCCAGCCTTTTATGACATTTAGTAAATTCAATATTGAAATAAGTTACCAAAGCTTGTACGAAATCATTTCTTTTTATAACTAAATTGAATGACGAAGAGAATTCCAAATCTGACTTTTGGACTGTGTACAAATCAACTTCTTTTATAAGACAGGAAGTTGATACGACTTGTTTAGGGTCAACAACGTCCACTAAAGGCTCGGTTATGGCAACTTTGCGAATGCAGCTCATATCGAAGCCATACACATCATCCCACCAATTAATTTTTTCATCCTTGTATTGTCGATCCTCAATGGCTGTAATGTACAAGGTACCTCGATCAGGAAACATCATTCCATCGGGTTTTAACCATTTATCTCTGGCAAATAATACTGTGTCCAACATGGATTCATAGAACAGACAGTACCTGCAAAGAAAAAATTCTTATAATTACAGATAGTTCCCATATATGTATGCAAGTACCTACCCCATCCATTCGGAAATAATAATGTCTACTTTTTCGATCCCATTTGGCAGCTCAATATCTTCTATTTTGCCTTTAACCACTTTTACAACATCATTTAGGTTGTTATCTATTACAACCTGACGGGCATATTCCACAATGTTAGAGCAATCAACAGCGATTACAGTGGAGGCGCCTGCTTTGGCGGCAAACATTGACAGAATACCTGTTCCGCACCCAACATCCAAGACAACCTGAATAGTCATATTGTAGAAATTTTTAGGAAGAAAAATAAGTTTCTCCTAGCAGTCGAAAAAATCTAAATGTGTTAGCGTATGCATAAACAAATAAAATAAATAAATACCCATAGCTATTATTCTAAATCTTAGGATAAACTATTCCATATTCACAACAATCTCAAAAAATAATAACATTAACTAATATACTATTAGCAAACAAAAAACGGGAAGAATTCTAGTAAAAACTCTTCGATTTTTTCCAGAGTGAGATATTTTTGTGCTATTCTCGGGAATGAATCAACTATCTTGGGGGACGGACCCGGTTATTTGAGCCGAAAGTCCATGTACAAACCCCGGGTTGTAGACCTGGTTCTACTGAACCGATTACAAAAGGGATATCATCGGAAAGCTTATGGAAGTACCTACAAACAAATCTATTACAAGCAGATCCCACTAAAACTCAAATGTACAATGGATAACCGATCTATTTACTAGAAAAGTACTAGTAAGATGAGCTGATGCGCTAAGCTCGGATGAGGATGAAATTTGTTTCACAGTTAGGTTCAGCTACCCTGATCACAAATATATAGGGCAAGTGCACTAATAGTCGGCACTTTAAGGATTTGCCTAACTTTAATCCTTCGCCATTCTGAGAAAAATTTTTCAATTGCGATGAAATAAAGCTTATTTGCTTCGATATTTTGTTTAATTTTCGATGAAATAAAATAGCGTTTTTGTGCTAGTAGTCGGCACCATTTTACATTGCATTTTAGTAAAGAAATGTTATACGAATGTTCGTTTTTATTATTTTAAATAACAAAAACACACTTTTACACAAATATTTTATATTTTACGATATTGCTTTGAAAACTAACAAAAAGTTAAATTCTGTTATAATAAATGATTTTAGCTCAATTTAATTTTACACAAAGTTAGTTGAGAGTATTGCTGAAGCTTTTGTAATATTATTTTAATATTTTTTGAGTTACTTGAGTTCAAATACGAAAGATGCCACTACTGGTACATGCCAAACTTAGGAGCACTTACTCTATAACATGTGTTGCCGAAGTCTATACTTCCCGAGATATGGGCCTCTGAAGTTGCGAAAAAAATAGAGAAAAAATTACAATTTAAAAGATCTTTTGTTTCCCGTGCCCTAAATGGGAAACTCCTAAATCCCAGCTATTTAAACAAAAAAACGACATTTTTAATGAAAATGTTCGCGTAGTGTTTCAGCTCATCTTGTTCCAGGATTTCTCCTAGGATAGGTGCCAAATTAGGCTACATATACAAAAAATCTCTTTAACAGCGTAGTACCATAAAACTCAAATGTGCATTTAATAACCGGCCTTAGGTCGCGATTTAAGAATGAACAAGTAATTTAAAGGAAGACTTTTAATTCAAATCTGATCTGTGTATAAATTTCAAATTTTTTCGATAGCTGGGAGAAAATACAATTTATGCCAGTCTATGAGGCTATTTCATCTTACCTTTCCCCGGAATAAATGTTTGTTGTGGTACATGGCGTTTCGATATGTGATTGTTCTGACTTCATCTTTCAGCATCTCTTCATGTATTCCAAAATGGGCATATGAATCGAAATAGTAGTCGCGAGATGTCATTTCTTCAGCAGACGTTGCCGGTATATCATTTTTAGATGGAGCTTTTTTTGTCACGTTATTTGTTACATTGTTGCATGATGGGCTCATAATAATATCCTCCGACTGTAAAAAGAATTTTCGAAAGATAAACAAATGAATTACAAATTATCTATATAACAAATTTACCATTTTCAACGTTGTCGTAATAAGAATTCTACGTGGATTTAGAATAAAATTATCTTAATAATCGCAAATGTACTCTTAACGAGGAAACAAAACGAACAAGAGTTGCCAAGACTATGCAATTAAAAGCATGTTTGATTACAAGAACGCGCGTATGGCCACCGTCATAACTTTGGTCATAGAATGTCACCCTGTAACTTACTTATGTCATGTTCACACGAGCGTTTGGAGTACGTTGTTCGCCTCTCGAAATACGTACACGAATTAACCCGTTTCCACGACACCATTCGTAACTAAGAGAAACATAATTTATTTTTCCTTATGCTTGGTTTACATTTACGAATTCCACTCGATTTCAACTGTCAAATCCAAAGGTTAAACGTCAAATTAAATCCAGATGAGATTTCATTTTACGTTTGAGCTATGGAATTGACAGTTGAAATCGAGTGGATTTCGTAAATGTAAACTTATCATTACTTTTTGTTTCCTCGTTTTCATGAGAATATGAACACATAACACGTGTAAATGAGCAGGAAAAACACTAACCTTTCCTGCGAATGTATATTTTATATTTAATTGCACACTTTTCATCCATATTTTCCATTAATTATGAAAATTTTGGTATTTTCTGTGCATTTTTCAATTTTCAAAATTAATATTTGTGAATACAGTCTTTCAGGCAAGTATTTGACTTTTGTTTCTAGATTTGTACGCGAATTTGAAACAATGGGCAAAAATGTAACTGAAATGAAAGAGAATAGAAAATTTGCTATGCTTTAAATGTATATTAATCGCTGAGCCGTTTACTTTTCATTCATGTTTTGCAGTTTTTCTAAATAATAATAGTAATAATAATAATTAATTTATTTCGATAAATGCTCTCATTTGTTAGAGATGGGACCTATTTTATCGTTGTTTGGAGAGAATTTCTACTTGAACAACACAGAAAAATCGTCGTTCGTTCTCAGAATTTTGTATGGGGAATCAAGTAATTTATTCGTATTTGATGGTCGAACAACGAATAGAGAACGAACGACGTATTGTGGAAACGGGCTATTAAAAATATGAACATAAATAACCATGAGTTTACAAATGGTCTGTTCCTTTACTTTAAAAAAGTGGTAAAAACTGTTAACATCAGGCACGTAAAGGAATACTATTGGGTACTTTACACGATATGTATTTTACATATGGGTTGTCACTTTTTATATACAAAATGTATACGCAAAGTGACAACCCATATGTAAAATACATATCGTGTAAAGTACCCATATGTTTACATTAACGAAATCCACTCGATTTCAACTGTCAATTCCTTTACGTATACGCCAAATGAAAACTCATCTGAAATTGATTGGATTTCATTTGACGTTTGAGCAATGGAATTGACAGTTGAAATCGAGTGGATTTCGTAAATGTAAACATAGTAGAACACGACTATTAAGTAAGTCAGCCGAGTTATGCCATGTTCATACCATCATTTGAATCACGTCGTTCGTTCTCATATGGCCTGTTCCCGTACTTTATAAAGTGGTAAATGTCGTAAAAGTTGTAAAAGTCGTAAACGATTTTCATATAAATTTTGTGTACGGGAACGCAAAATGTGTAAAAGTGGTAAAAATTGTAAAAACTTTTTAGTTCTGGAACAGGGCTATAATTATGTACACGAATTAACCCGTTCATACGACATGGTACACAATTCATAGCAACATGTGGTCTGTTCCTTTACTTTTAAATATGGTAACAGTGGCAGAAAATGATAAAAGTGGCAAACTGCTATCATATAAATTGTATGCTATTAAAAGGGAACACTTTACAGGTTAAAAATGGTAACCTCAGGTACGTAAAGGAACAGAGCAATGATTCATATTTTCATAGTTTCTGTTTACTGATTTTAAAGAAAGTTTCAGCAAAAGTAATTGATATGAACTGATACAGATATCTATACAATATTAAATTATATTATTATCATTCATGTTTTCTTATTTTTCTCAAAATTTTGGCGTTTTCAGTATATTTTTTTTCTATTTTAAAAGAGAGACACCTGCCAAACTAACCTTTTGGTATACAGCCTTTCCGGCAGGCATTTGATTTTTGTTTCTAAATTTGTGGGCAAATTTGAAACGGTGGACAAGAAATGTAACTGCAAAGGAAGAAAAGACAAAATTTGCTATGATTTGAATGTATACTAGTCGTTAAACCGTTTACTTTTCATTCATATTTTGCAGTTTATCTAAATATGTTTGAATTTTTAATACATTTTTAATTTTTTATTTTTCCTGTCATAATTAATTTATTTCGATAATTTTTTCGTCGTTTTGAGAGTAATATAAATTGAACAATGTTGTTTGTTCTCAAAATTTTGTATGGGAAATGAAGTAATTATATCGTGATTTGGGTTCAAACAACGAATATAGAGCGAATTAGCCTTATGTTTGGTTTACATTCGGCGTCTTTTCGTGATTTCGAAGGCGTTTCGTGATTTCGCGCGGAATCATGCAAAATTTATCATGATTTCGCATACAAAAATGAAATCATCTCATTTCGTGATTTCAGCGAAATCAACATCGAAATCACAATACACATGATATACAACCCTGTTTTTGCCTAAAAAAGTACCAAAAGTTGCAACACTTTTCATGTATCACAATAAACAAGGTAGATGGTCAATTGCTGCAACAAAAAAATTTAGTATCAAAATTTGTAAACAATGTGAAAAAAATTTTAAATTACTTTGTTACAATGCTATTTTTCATTGTGTTCTCGTACTTTTTTAATGGTAATGTTAGAAAAAATAGCGAATTGTCAAGAATAGCTTCCCCATACAAATTTCTTAAAAAATACGGGAACAAAAAAAGTGACGGAACTTGCAAAAACTGCAGCAGAAATGTCAAAATCAACGTATCAACTGTCGTATTTAGATGATAATGAACATGTTGCTAGTGTCTACTATGCCAAAAGTGTATGGCAGAAAACAGAAGAATAGGGTGTTATTCGGCGCTATTTTTGTTTAAAGAGAAGTACAAATCTTGCTATATTTCGGAGTAGGGGAACACATTTTTAGCACTAAACGGGAAAACTGCTGCAGGTATTAATATTTTCCAAGTTCTGAACACAAATTTTATCTATCAAAATTTTTTATTATGATGTCTGATAAAATCATTTTGTATTTTTTATTTGTTAGTACTATACACAATTTATACGATATATAGATAATTTTACGATAATTTTCGAAATAAAGTTGTAAAGTCGTATTGTCGTATATTTTTGATGACTAATTCAATTTACAAAAACTTGTTTTGAAAATTCATGTTCGATCAGCTGCGCATATGCATCTACCTTGATTATTGTGATATGTTCGAAATCAACAAAACAATAAGTGTAAACACCGGGGTGTATTTCAGGATTTCGTGAAATCCAGCGGATTTTAGAGCTCAAGTATAAACATGGCATTATGCTATGTTTACATTTACGAAATCCACTCGATTTCATCTGTCAAATCCATAGGTTAAACGTCAAATGAAATCCAATGGTCAGATTTGACCAGAATAAGCAATAAATCCTCATGAAGTGGGTTAACCCCTCAAAAAGCTGTAGTGTAACCGTGCTATAAAAACAACAACCACATTGCTATGTTTTTTAGGAGGTTGGCATCGCTATTGATGTATTTTTGGTAATGCTGAGTTTACATTCGGCATCGATTCGTGATTTCGTAGGCGTTTTGTGATTTCGCGGGAAATTTACCATGATTTCGCAACAAAAATGAATTCAACTCATTTCGTGATTTAGCGAAATCAACATCGAAATCACAATACTCATCATATACAACCCTGTTTTTTGCCTCAAAAAGTACCCAGCAAAAAATTGGAAGTTGTGCAATTGGAGTTATGATATCACAACATCTTTTGATATAGTCCAACAGACTTATGAAAAATGCACTCCGTTCGATACATTTTATAAGCAGTTGGTTTAGAGATCCCTACAAAACAAAAACAGTTGGTTGATCCCTACCCGTCGCTGCCGACATATGCTCTGTTCCTTTACGTGCCTGAGGTTACCATTTCTTACCATTTTTAACCTGTAAAGTGTTCCCTTACTTTTAATAGCATACAATTTTGGTCTGTTCCCATGGTAGAACTAATATAAGGTAAAGTAAATACTACAACAAATACAACTCAACAACAACCACATTGAAATTAGTTTTTGTTTGTAAACCTAAGTGTCAACGTACATGTAAACAAAACAAGGAAATGTCTATAAATTATTGGAATTTAAAAACTAACAATTTTTCACTTTTGATTGAATATTTTGAAAAACATGAATGAAAATTCGTTACATTTTTAATCTGAATGTTTCCACATCATTCCACTAAATGCATAATTTCTCATAGAAAGTAGAATTCTTGCAAAAATGTTTGGGTCGGTGGAAATTCATTGAAAAAGGAGAAGCTGTTTCAATCGTTTGATTTTGAAAACAAAAAATCACATGTGTATTAGGGCTTTATTCTATTCAAGTTAAAAAAAAAAAAATACCACACATATTAACAAATATTGTACCGCCTCTATAAGCGGTGTTTAGTGTGCGGCATGTCGTTCGGACCTGGAGGAGGTTACATGTCAATTATATGAAGCCGTCTTTAAGGGAAATAGTTTTTTTTCTGATGAATAAATTTGTTCTTCAAAAAATATATATCCCTAATATACACCAAACATAGAAATGAATACTAAAGAAGAACAAAACAACAAAATTAATTTAAGATGATACTTGACTCTCCATTTAGCTATTATTTCCAGCAAAACATCTAGGTCCATCAACTTGGGCAAGCGTGGTATTGATGTTAAGCCTTCAAATCTAGCTACAGAATGAGAGCGATTTTATTGAAATTTTGACTTAAGTACTTAGGATGAGACGCGAATAGTATTAGTTGTACAAAATGGTATTAATATCAAAGATGTAATTAATTGTACTATTTACAAAATATGTACATGGTTGCATTTTTAGCTGTTAAATTCAAATATTTAAGCATATGTTTCGTAATATTCATTGAATTAGTGAAAACGTATACGTAAAGTGTTAAAATAAAATATATACATAAGGGAAATTATAATAATAAAAGTTGATCCGCTTCAGTCTCCCCCTTCTGATGCTCCAATCGTCCCGATTAAGCATCAGAAACAATGAGTTGTTGAATCTGCTGCGGTAAACTGCATTATTAGTATGGGTTGTTGAATCGGGTATGCCCTCAATAACACTGCAATAATGGTGTGTAGAGGAAGTTTTTGTTGCATTTCCAAACTATGTAACGGAAATCATCGAAATCTCCCCCTGGAGTAAAGCTGTGCAAGTCTTGTTGGTTCTCCAAACAAGCTGGTAAACTCCTCATAATCTCCTTCTAGAGTTATTTTGCTCCACGAATTATTGGTTCTCCAAACAACCTGGTAAAACTCGTCGGAAAAAGCTATGATATGTTAAGGTCATCGGTTGGCATTCAACAGAATCTTGAATAACAACTGCGAATCTTCTGGCTGCTAAGGTTGTCCAAATACAGCGATAATCTCTTCAACAGTAAGTACACAGTTACAATTGTCACAAATTGCCTGGATAAACATCTTTCTGCTGGGATCTTCTAATATTCGCGTTATTGATGTTCTGCTTGTAAACACAATATGCACGACAAACACAGCAAGCGTTGATTTTCTCGGCTGAACGTTACGCACATTTTGAGCTGATGTGTGCGGACGTTGTTGTTCTTGCCTGATGTGCGTCGGTTCACCATTGTGCGTTTTCTTCTTGATGTTTTGTGTGTGGTTGTTGTAGTACATCATCACAATGTTGTTTTTCAACCCACATTTTCATACAGATGAATGTGCCTGTGACGTCTTGGCTGCTTGCATTCATACTTGTACGTAAATGTGTGTTTTGATCAATACCTTTGCTTGATCGAAGGAGTTGACGTTCTTGTTTACGCCAATCCACAAATTTGCTTGCGTAATCCGGATAATTGTCGATGGATGTTGTTCAAAACTGATACACAACAGAGACATCTCTATGTTTCTGCGATCGCCTAGTACAAAACGCATGGGATTACCATCATAACGCTTGTCTAGATAAGTTTTGTAAACTGTGCCAACTGATCTTCACCAGATACGTACGCTTCGCATTCAATGTTGTTGTTGTCCTCGGCTGTTTACGATAGAGTGGTCGTGTTACATGGCCACGAGTTGGGCGTCAATAAAGAAGAACAAAACAACGAAATTAATTTAAAATGGTACTTGACTCTCTATTTAGCTATTATTTCCAGCAAAACATCTAGGTCCATCAACTTGGGCAAGCGTGGTATTGATGTTAAGCCTTCAACTCTAGCTAAAGAATGAGAGCGATTTTATTGAAATTTTGACTAAGTACTTAGGATGAGACGCGAATAGTATTAGTTGTGCAAAATGGTATTAATATCAAAGATGTAATTAATTGTACTATTTACAAAATATGTACATGGTTGCATTTTTAGCTGTTAAATTCAAATATTTAAGCATATGTTTCGTAATATTCATTGAATTAGTGAAAACGTATACGTAAAGTATTAAAATAAAATATATACATAAGGGAAATTATAATAATAAAAGTTGATCCGCTTCAATACATAAAATGTCGTATGGAATTTGGCAATAATGCTTGGTTTACATTTACGAAATCCACTCGATTTCAACTGTCAATTCCTTTGCGTATACGTCAAATGAAAACTCATCTGAAATCCATTCGATTTCATTTGACGTATACGCAAAGGAATTGACAGTTGAAATCGAGTGGATTTCGTAAATGTAAACCAAGCATAACACTACAACCCAGTTCAGTCAGCTGGGTAGTGCTGCTACCTTTTCTTGTTCTACCATGGCCTGTTCCCGTACTTTATAAAAAGGTAAAAGATGTAATCGATTTTCATATAAATTTTGTGTACGGGAACGCAAAATGTGTAAAAGTGGTAAAAATTTAAAAAACTTTTAGTTCTGGAACAGAGCTTTTATATGATAGCACCCAACAAAAAGTTTGCATCCGTGGATGCGGTTTAATCAGTACAAGGGTACAGTGCATTTGCCGTTGGAGTACATCTTTTCCTATGAATTCACTTATGAATTTTACAAGGGAGCGCGCAGTTAGGATGCACTCCATTTTGCTTCCACAGCACACAGCTAGGATGCACTCCATTTTCGATCCAAATCACAGCTTTCGATGTAGTGTTTTGGATTGAATTTAAAGGCACTCTTCGGATTGCATTTTTAATCAGTCCAAAGATGCAATTAAAATGCAAGCCATTGCAAAATATTACAGAATAAATAAAATGCATTTATTATTTGTGTAAAACAATAATACAAAGAACTTTATTATATAAACAAAAATTAAAAAAGTTTCCATTAAATTCAATCACATTCGAGTTTACTTCCTCCGTTCCCCATTTAATCCAAGCACATCTGATTTTGCTTCATCATCCTAAAGTTTTTTTACGTTGCCTTCCCATCACTAGTTCAGCTTTAGACATGCACTCCAACTGGACTCCACTCCATTAAAAATTTCCGCCTCGTGAATTACAGCAAAAATGTTCGCAATTTAAGTTTTTTATTTCTTTATTTTATAACAAATTCTTAGAAATGGTTACACTCTCTCTTTTTTTTAGAATAAATGATTTCGCCAGCGGCGTATAGGGACCAACCAACTGTCTTTGTTTTTTTTTTTTTTTTTTTTTTTGTAGGGATCTCTAGGGCAACTGCTTATACATGTTATCCAACGGAGTGCATTTTTCATAACTCCGTGTGGACTGCATCGAAGGATGTTGTGAAATCATAACTCCACATACACAACTTCCAAAATTTTTTGCTGGGCAGTTTACCACTTTTACCATTTTCTGCCACTGTTACCATTTTTAAAAGTAAAGGAACAGACCAATAATATCTTCAAAAGAGAAACGAAGAATTTGTTATAAAATGAAAAAATACAAACTAAAGTTGCGAACATTTTTGTGGTAATTTGCGAGACGGAAATTTTTTAATGGAGTGGAGTTGGAGTCCATGTCGAAAGCTGAACTAGCGATGGGAAGGCAACATAAAAAACTCTTAAGGATGACGAAGCAAATCATTTGCGCTTGGATTAAATCATGGTGGAATAATAAGGTGTAGCGCCAAAAACAGCAGATCTTCATACCAGTTGTCAAAATGCGTTATTGTGAATAAATCACATACAAAATGTAAACACGCAATTCACAGTAATGCATTATTGTGAGCAAATTTGACGTTTGACATGATTTGATGTAACACCTTCTTATTCCACCATGGATTAATTGGAGAACGGAGGAAGTACACTCAATTGTGATTGAATTTAATGAAAACTTTTTTAATTTATGTTTATATAATAAAGTTCTTTGAGTTCTTGTTTTTCACAAATAATAAAAGCATTTTATTTATTCTGGGATATTTCGCAATAGCTTGCATTTTTTACTGGATCTTTGGATTGATTAAAAATACATTCCGAAGAGTGCCTTTAAAATTCAATCCAATGCTAAGTTTACATTTTCGAAATCCACTCAATTTCAACTGTCAATCCCATAGCTCAAACGTCAAATGAAATCTCATCTGGATTTCATTTGACGTTTAACCTATGCATTTGACAGTTGAAATCGAGTGGATTTCGTAAATGGATTTGGATCGAAAACGGAGTGCATCCTAGCTGTGTGCTGTGGAAGCAAAATGGTGTGCATCCTAACTGCTCGTTCTCTTGTAAAATTCATAAGTGAATTCATACCCAGCAAATTTCGGAAGTTGTGCAATTGGAGTCATGATGTTGTGAAACATCTTCAACAGAGTTATGAAAAATGCACTCCGTTCGATACATTTTATAAGCAGTTGCTGTAGAGATCCCTACAGAAAAAACAGTTGGTTGATCCCTACACATTTCTTCAAAATATAAACGAGAGTGTATACATTTCGAAGAATTTGTTATAAAATAAGGAAATAACAACTTAAGTTGCGAACATTTTTTCGGTAATTCACGAGACGGAAATTTTTAATGGAGTGGAGTTGGAGTCCATGTCGAAATTTGAACTAGTAATGGGAAGGCAACATAAAAAACTTTAGGATGATGAAAGAAAATCAGATGCGCTTGGATTAAATCGAGAACGGAGGAAGTAAGCTCAAATGAGATTGAATTTAATGGAAACTTTTTTTAATTTGTGTATATACAATAAAGTTCTTTGTGTTCTTGTTTTACGCAAATAATAAATACATTTTATTTATTTTGGGATATTTCGCAATGGCTTGTATTTTAATTCCATCTTTAGACTGATTAAAAATGCAATCCGAAGAACGCATATAAATTCAATCCAAAACACTACATCAGTAGTTGTGATTTGGAACGAAAATGGAGTGCATCCTAGCTGTGTGCTGTAGAAGTAAAAAAGGAATGCATCCTAGCTGCGCGCTCTCTTGTAAAATTCATAGGAAAAGATGTACTCCAACGGCAAATGTACTGTACACTTATAGTGATTCAAATGCATCCGCGGATGCAAACTTTTTGCTGGGAAATATAATAAAGTTCTTGTTTTACACAAATAATTAATGCATTTTATTTATTTTGGGATATTTCGCAATGGCTTGCATTTTTATTGCATCTTTAGAGTGATTAAAAATGCAATCCGAAGAATGAATATAAATTCAATCCAAAGCACTGCATCTTAAGCCGTGATTTGGATTGAAAATGGAGTACATCCTAGCTGTGTGCTGTGAAAGCAAAATGGAGTACATCCTAGCTGAGTGCTCTCTTGTAAAATTCATAAGTGAATTCATACCCAGCAAACATTTTTGGAAGTTGTGCAATTGGAGTTATGATTTCACAACATCCTTCGATGTAGTCCAACAGAGTTATGAAAAATGCACTCCGTTCGATACATTTCATAAACAGTTGCTGTAGAGATCCCTAGAGAAAAAACCAGTTGGTTGATCCCTACACATTTCTTCAAAAGACAAACAAGAGTGTATACATTTCGGAGCATTTGTTATAAAATAAAGAAATAAAAACTTAAGTTGCGAACATTTTTGCGGTAATTCACGAGACGGAAATTTTTTTTTGGATGATGAAGCAAAATCAGATGCGCTTGGATTAAATTGAGAACGGAGGAAGTAAGCTCAAATGTGATTGAATTTAATGGAAACTTTTTTAAATTTGTGTTTATATAATAAAGTTCTTTGAGTTCTTGTTTTACACAAATAATAAATGCATTTTATTTTGTTGGGATATTTCGCAATGGCTTGCATTTTTATTGCATCTTTAGACTGATTAAAAATGCAATCCGAAGAATGAATATAAATTCAATCCAAAGCACTGCATCTTAAGCTGTGATTTGGATCGAAAATGGAGTGCATCCTAGCTGTGTGCTGTGGAAGCAAAATGGAGTGCATCCTAGCTGCGCGCTCTCTTGTAAAATTCATAAGTAAATTCATAGGAAAAGATGTACTCCAACGGTGATTGTACTGTACACTTGTACTGATTCAACTGCAGCCGCGGATGTAAACTTTTTGCTGGCCCAGAAAAAATGTTGGAAGTTGTGCATGTGGAGTTATGATTCCACAACATCCTTCGATGCAGTCAACACGGAGTTATGAAAAATGCAATCCGTTGGATACAATTTATAAGCAGTTGCTTTAGAGATCCCTACAAAAAAAAAAAAAAAACAAAAACATTTGGTTGATCCTTACCCATTGCTGACGAAATCATTTATTCTAAAAATAACCCTGTAGGAAGTGTGGGGTCATGTGTTGACATGTCGCCACTTTGTCTACTAATATGGTGACAAAGTCAACACTTTGTCACCAGGTTGTCAACTATTGATACCTTTACCTTAAAAAGAAGAAGCATTGTGTATATTGACAAATGATAGCCCAACGAAGCGTCTTTTTTTTAATTTTCTTAATTGTTTGGCGTAAAATGATTTTTGCGGTTGGTGAAAAAAGTGTTTTTGTAAAAATCAATAAAATATCGTGAAAACTTAAAGCATATAATTTAAATACAGTTGAACCTCGATTATCCGTGAATCGATTATCCGGAAACCTCATTATCCGGGATAGAAAAAAAATGTTGGTATTTTTTCCATTTCCTATATTTTTCGTTATAAACTTTATTATCCGGGAGTAAAAGCACACTTTCCAATTATTTTGATTAAGCAAACAAAAGGTAAACAAAAGAAAGCTGGAAATTCTCGCATATTACACAATTTGTATATTAATGGTATCACAAAAACCATAGGACAAAGTCAATTCAGATGAATCTGATGACAATATTTGTATCCTTCTAAAATTGTGTAGATTACCTTTAGAAATATAACCAAAATTTCTGAATCTATTATTATTATTGTACAATACTATGTCATTTTTACTTAAAAATATGTTCAAAAACTGCATAAAAAACATTGCCTCCATTATCCGTGAAAATCGATTATCCGTAATGCCTCCGGTCCCGACCATCACGGATAATCGAGGTCCGACTGTAACAAGTATGAGCAAAAGAAAATATAAAAGACATGTGAAAAATAAACAATTCTATAGCAAAGTACGAATTCTGAGGCGACTAACAACATTTGTGGTGAAATTTCGACAATTAGACATTATGTGGAACCTTTAGAGAAGATTGTGGAGCCTGATGTATATATTGTCCCGTCTCGCTGGAAATGCTGAATGCAACTAAACATAAAAATGAATTACAATGCTGAAGAATTATTTGGCAAAAATCGATTGTGAGATTTTTCCAATGTTATACAGCTGTAATAGGCAAGAAAATTTAAGGACATATTTTTTATTTAAGTTTATACATGTTTATTCTTTTCAATTCCTAGATGTTATATCAACATTCAGCGAATCGCCTGATAAAACGTTAAGTGCAACAGAAGAAGAACTATTTTAAGCAGACAAGTCATTGGTGCGACTTGGCCAAGAAAATAAAACGAGAACGTTTTTTTATTATTTATAAGTTAAAATATTTAAGCAGCCTTGAAAACATTGTCTTTATTTACTAACAGCCGACATACAGAAACAGGCTGTAATTTTTACTTATGTGGAATCTTTGGCTTAGCCATTTAAAAAGATAAAAATACTGTAATACGCAATTTGTACATTTTTAGCATTTTCAATATTATTTGTTTTATTCTTTAATGAAATATAGTATTTAAACAAATGTGTAGCTTCATCTTCTTATTAAATGTACTATATAGCTGTTTTATCTATGAAAAGTTCCAAATAAGCTAAAAAATTTAGTATTGAAAATCTGGTACTATTGACTCACTACCTCCAATGTCTATACTGACTCACTACCTCCAATGTCAACACATGGTTCCTCAGGAACTACTGACTTACTATTGACATACTAGTTCCATTGTCAGTACTGACTTTCGAATGACACGTTCATACAAAATGTCTATAGGAAATTACATTAGTTGTCTACAGTTTGTCAGTAGTACTGTAGACAATGTCAGTAGTAAGTCAGTATAGATTCACTATTGACATTTCCTACAGGGAAGAGAGAGTGTATACATTTCTAAGAATTTGTTATAAAATAAAGAAATAAGGGAACTCCTTTCCTTTAGAGGCACCTGGCGGAAAAATCGGCATTTTAACCTTAGGTAGTCCTTCCGATCCTGATTCTAACATTTATCCAGGAAGTGTATACTTCCCGAGATATAGGCCTCGAAAGTTCCGGAAAATCCATAAAATAGACTTAAGTTAAATATGTTTAATAAACTCGAATTGTATGGAAATTTGGTTATTACAGGTATGTAACGTTCTCCTAAATGCACTAGTGTAGGGAAAGTCCACACTTCTCGAGAAATAAGCGACTAAAGTTCCGGGACAATTTTTCGGGAATGGGAACAGAATTTCTGTTACATAGCATTTTTTTAGATAGCCGGCCTTCGGACGGGGTTTAGGACTTTCTCCTATGGACAGGTGCAAATCTCGGGAATGGGAACAGAATTCTTTTTAAATTGAATTTTTTCTAAGTAGCCGGCCTTCGGCCGGGGATTTAAGACTTTCTCCTATGGACAGATGCAAATCTCGGGAATGGGAACAGAATTTCTTTTAAATAGCATTTTTTCTAGGTTGCCGGCCTTCGGCCCGGGATTTAAGACTTTCTCCTATGGACAAGTGGAAATCTCGGGAATGGGAACAGAATTTCTTTGAAACTATAATTTTTTTCTAAGTGGCCGGCCTTCGTCCGGGGATTTAAGACTTTCTCCTCGACCAATGCAAATGTCACGTACAAAAACATAATACCTTTTAAATGGTAAATTAATATATAAGACTGAATAAAAAATATACACTATTGTACAAATTTCAATCAATATTATTTATTATGTGCTAATAAGGTTCATAAGCCTGACTATGACACCCATATCTTAATTTCATAAATGGATATAACCTTAAAAATATCAGACCTTCGGATAAGTATTTCTCGAGGACTGTGGACCTTCCCTATACATATTGTACACTAGTGCATTTAGGAGGACGTTACATACCTATAATAACCAAATTTCCATACAATTCGAGTTTATTAAATATATTTAACACGTTGGACTTAGTGGAAATGTATATGCCGATTCGGCCGCTAAATATGCCTGCTCGGCGCCTCTTCTGACCGATGCACTAATTGAAAAAATTGACTTAAAAAAACAAATTAAATCTGAAATTCGTCAACTTTTCTCAACGAAATATAAAAACTATCAACACCATCACTATAATATCATAAACCCTGACAACATAGTTCCTATTTTTCCCTGCAATCTTGGAAAAAAACTAATCCGCATATTCTCTCGCCTGCGCATGGGACATACACTTTCTACACACCTGCATCTAATTGATAAAAACACTGACAACAAATGCCAAAAATGTAATAACACTTGTACGGTCGAACACATTCTAAGACAATGCAGATTTCTAAATCAACAGCATATCAACATACTACATGGCAAAGGACTGGATATTTTAAAAACACCTACCACGGAAAATGTCGAAGCAGTATACAAATTCATATCTTATTACAAATTAGCTATTTAATACCCACCTATTATAAAGAAACATGTAACTTAGTTAAAGTATTATAGCTGATGGCCTTAGCTGCTAATGCTATAATTGTTTTCCATATTTATTATATATTCAATATATGATAAATTCAATAAATAAATAAATAAATATATTTAACTTAAGTCCATTTTATGTATTTTCCGGAACTTTCGAGGCCTATATCTCGGGAAGTATACATTTCCTGGATAAGTGTTATACACCGTTGGAATCAGGATCGGAAGGACTACCTGTGGTGATGCCGAACTTTTCCGCCAGGTGTCTCTAAAGGAAAGATGAGCCGAAAAAAGAACTTAAATTGTGAACTTTTTTGCGGTAATTTACGAGACGGAAATTTCTAATGGAGTGGAGTCCTGTTGGAGTCCATGTCGAAAGCTGAACTAGTGATGGGAAGGCAACATAAAACCTTTAGGATAATGAAGCAAAGTCAGATGGGCTTATGGGTACTTTACACGATATGTATTTTACATATGGGTTGTCACTTTTTATATACAAAATGTATACGCAAAGTGACAACCCATATGTAAAATACATATCGTGTAAAGTACCCAATAGTCCCAATTTACATTAGGCGAGTTTACTTGCGGCAATTGTCAGTTTGTTGGTGAGAGAGGGTGCTGAGAGGCAAAGGGTTACCATATGCCTCACCTCTCTCTCCTACAAAATGACAATTGCCGCAAGTAAACTCGCCCAATGTAAATTGGGACTTATTAGATTAATTGGAGAACGGAGAAAGTAAACTAAAGGGATGTTTACACTATCTATCAATGTCATATGAGCTGTCACTTCTTTTATCCATTCGACATCCTTTATGTTTGTCAAAGTCCATACCACTTTTAGTTTTTGCATTCACACCAGCATAAAATTTTATATGACCACAAAATATAAATCACGCAAATAACACAATTTATATTGTTAAAAACTTTAGTCACACTCACATTTTCGTTTTCTTTACCTATTTCCTTCATTTTTTGGTAAAATTGTTTTCTTCTAACATTTAATTTCTGAAGTGCATACGAAAATACATGGCCGAATAGAGCGCCCCCTAAATGAAAAATGTACATATGAGTTGCCACATCATTTTGATAGATGAAAATTTTCATAGTGGTCACACTATAGCTCTGTTCCTTTACGCTCAAGAATCTTAAGCTGAAAACAGATACAACGTTTGATTAAAGTTTTGCGTTGGGCGTCGAGAAAAAAACAACAACAACAGGGCGACGACGATACCAAAGTCCAGCGTTTATCTGTTTGTCGGCATATATTTCAAATGAATTTGAATTTTTCGGCATCATGCCCAACAGTGTAAAAACGGCCAAAACGACACAAAACTTTAATCAAACGTTGTATCTGTTTTCAGCTTTAAAGTTTTACAACTTTTTACTCGAAAAGCTTTCCTTTACTTCAGATACCATACAATTCATATGGTAGCTGTTTACAACTTTTACTACTTTTGCCGGTTTTACCATTTTCAAAAGTAAAGAAACAGACTATATGTGTACAACATTCACAGGTAGCAAATTTGACATCTCATATGACATTCATAGATAGTGTAAACAACCCTTAAAATGTGATTGAATTTAATGGAAACTTTTTTAATTTGTGTTTATATAATAAAGTTCTTTGTATTATTGTTTTACACAAATAATAAATGAATTTTATTTATTGTGGGATATTTCGCAATGGCTTGCATTTGTATTTAATCTTTAGACTGACTAAAAATGCAATCCGAAGAGTGCCTTTAAATTCAATACAAAACACTACATCAAAAGCTGTGATTTGGATCGAAATTGGAGAACAAGAATCCAGCCCAAGAATTGAGCCCCTGCAGTGTTTCTTGTCGGGTTATAGTACGTTTACATACTACTATAAATGTGACGGTGTAAATGAAGTTTTTTTTTGCAAAATTTTGTTTTGCGTTTCTGATAGAGTTGTTAAAATCTAGTTCGTTTGAACGACCTAGTTCAAAATATAGTTCAGTGGACACCGGTTGTTTTCATGAACGAACTGCGAATGAGTTATATTATCTCTTTGTTTTAATAAAATAAATCATACGCAAACGAACTATGGTACTGAACTAGTTCACTAGATTTAACAACTCTAGTTTCTGAGTTATTTGTAAACGGTTGGCAACATCCGTATTTGATGCTTACTTAAATCGGATTTAGGCGGGAATATTTGCAGAAATTGCAGTGCGCTCACTGAAAGCAGATTAGTTAGTTTCGAAGTAACGACGAATCAAGTAAATCAAAACACTAATAAAATTGATATAATTTCTGTTTCCCCTGTAAAAGAATGGAAGGTTTTGATGAAGCTGGAGTATTTTTCTCCGATAATTTACTCGGAGAAGGACACCAAGATGGAAATCAGATAAATATGCAGGCCGTAAAGAAAAAATATAAGGAATTCATACGCACATTTAACGAAGACAATTTTTTTTACAAATACCGGTAAGGAATCTATCAAATTATTATGAGGATTTTAACAAAAAATTTTGTTTTCAGCGATACTTTAAAGAGAAACTATCTTAATGGACGTTATTTTTTGGAGGTGGAAATGGAGGATCTTGCAGGCTATGACGAATCGTTAGCTGATAAACTAACAAAGCAACCCACGGAACATTTGCAAATTTTTGAGGAAGCTGCTCGTGAAGTTGCTGATGAAATAACAGCTCCTCGCCCAGAGCAAGAAGAAACGATGCACGATATTCAAGTTTTGGTAATGTCTAATGCGAATCCGACAAATATACGAGATATCAAGTCCGACAGCGTCTCCAAGTTAGTAAAAATTGCCGGTATTATTGTGGCGGCTTCTGGCATCAAAGCAAAGGCAACACGAATGTCTATAATGTGCCGTTCTTGTCATACTGTAATTCCTAATTTGAAAGTCAATCCGGGATTGGAAGATTACGCTCTTCCTCGCAAATGCAATACTGATCAAGCGGGCAGACCAAAGTGTCCTCTGGATCCTTTTTTTGTCATGCCCGACAAATGCAAATGTGTTGATTTTCAAATTTTAAAATTACAAGAATTACCAGATTTTGTTCCACAGGGTGAAATCCCTAGACATTTGCAGTTATTTTGTGAAAGGTCATTATGTGAACGTGTTGTGCCTGGCAACCGTGTATTAATACAAGGCATATATTCCATAAGAAAAGTCGGTAAACCTTCCCGTCAAGATGGGCGAGAGAAAGCTGTTGTTGGTGTAAGAGCTCCTTATATGCGAGTGGTTGGTATAACAGTAGATACTGAAGGTTCGGGTGCAATTTCAAGGTATAGCAATATAACTAGTGACGAGGAGGAGACTTTTCGTCGCATGGCCTCCTCTTCAGATATATACGAACGTTTGTCAAAGTCGTTGGCTCCTAGTATTTTTGGCTCCGATGACATAAAAAAGGCGATTACATGCTTACTGTTTGGAGGTTCTCGTAAACGATTGCCTGATGGCTTATGTAGACGTGGCGATATCAATGTACTTTTACTTGGAGATCCTGGAACTGCAAAGTCTCAACTGTTAAAGTTCGTCGAAAAAGTGGCACCTATCGGAGTCTATACTTCGGGAAAAGGTTCAAGCGCAGCAGGTTTAACTGCATCTGTGATGAAAGACCCAGCTACAGTAAGTCATATTTTTATTTTAATAATTACATTATACATAGCTGCTTACTAACCGAAAAATACCACGCCAGAGTTTCACTATTAGATATGTTGGTCTGTTTGAAACTTTTTGGTGGATTTAAAGCTGGATGCATAATGATACATTTAGAAATTCAGTGGATTTCATTAATCCAAACGTTCTACCTATATATAATATAATGAATTTAGTTTAAACACTACACTTTTGTTTAAATTGTAAATTTTATTAATGAAAGTAAAAACAGTGTTCGAAAATAAACACTATGGTATCGTACCGTACCGTTCTGTACCGTACCAAGGTGGATAGGTACACTATGATAGTGTACCGCTCCGGAACACAAACACTAAAAAATATTTTAGTGATACTGTACCGGAACACAACGATAATCGTAGTGTACCGCATGCCGGAGCACTAAAAATCGTAGTGCTCCGACTGCGGAGCACTAAAAACCGTAGTGTTCCGACTGCGGAGCACTAAAAATTTTAGTGTTCCGACTGCCGGAGCACTAAAAATCGTAGTGCTCCGACTGCGGAGGACTAAAACTCGTAGTGTTCCGACTGCGAAGGACTAAAAATTTTAGTGTTCCGACTGCCGGATCACTAAAAATAGTAGTGCACCACGTGTTGGAACACTAAAAAATAACAAAGGAATTATGTTTTCTTAGGAAAATGAAATATTTGGTTAAATTTGATTAATACAAATTAAGATAAACTGTTACATCCATGTATGTTTAAATTAGTTAAACACATTGCGAAATATGGTCAAAATTATGAAAAAAAAATATTTAGTTTTTGTGGAATGAAGCAGAAAGATCATCGCGCCGGAGCACTAAAAATCGTTTAATTAAATTAATTAAATATTATATATATTTTTTAATAAATAAAAATTAAAAGAAAATGTGAAAAACATCTGATTTGGTTTTTGGACAATGGAGCACTAAAAATCGTAGTGTTCCGACTGCCGGATCACTAAAAATAGTAGTGTGCCGACTGCCGGATAACTAAAAATCGTAGTGTACCACGTGCAATACGAGGGCGGTTCGGAAAATTCTTAGCCTATCAATGAAAGAGAATAGTTAGTTTTTCAAAAATATTTTTAGTTTTCAATATAATCTCCTGAAACTTCAATACACTTAGTCCAACGCTTTTCTAGCAATTCTATCCCTTGATTAAAATAGTTTTCCTCAAGGTCTTCAAAATAGTGGTTTACAACTGTAATTGCATCTTCATTTGAGATAAAACGCTTGCCAGCAAGGAATTTTTTTAGATTTGGGAACAAGTAAACGTCACTTGGAGCTAAATCAGGAGAATAATGTGGGTGGTCAAGCAACTCGTACTTTAATTCGTTGACTTTAGCCATTGTAAAAACACTCTTGTGCGCTGGTGTGTTGTCTTGATGAAAAATATTTTTTTTTTGTTGTAAGCCAGGACGTTTTTCTCGAATTTGTACATTTTATTGATCCAAAAGGTTGCAATAGTACTCTGAATTTATTGTTTTACCCTTTTGCAGATAGTCAATCAATAAAATACCTTTGAAGTCCCAAAAACCGTTGCCATGACCTTATCAGCCGATTGAATTGTTTTTGCCTCCTTTGGGGCACTTCCTCCAGCTTCATTCCATTGTTTCGATTTTTAGAGATCCGGCAGTTGGAACACTACGATTTTTAGTGCTCCGCAGTAGAACACTACGATTTTTGTTGTTCCATTGTTTCGATTTTTAGAGATCCGGCAGTCGGAACACTAAAAATTTTAGTGATCCGGCAGTCGGAACACTACGATTTTTAGTTATCCGGCAGTCGGAACACTACGATTTTTAGTACTCCGCAGCCGAACACTACGTATTATTGTTCCATTGTTTCGATTTTTAGAGATCCGGCAGTCGGAACACTAAAATTTTTAGTGATCCGACAGTCGGAACACTAAAAATTTTAGTAATCCGGCAGTCGGAACACTACGATTTTTAGTGATCCGGTTGCTCCGCAACCGAACACTACGATTTTTGTTGATCCATTGTCCAAAAATCAAATCAGGCGTTATTCACGTGTTCTATTAAATTTTATTTTTTAATTTGTATTTATTAAAAAAAATTATAAAATATTTAATTTTCCTCACAAATCATAATAAACTCATGTATCCACAGTCAGAACACTACAATTTGTAGTGCGCCATTGTACAACAACCGAATCAATGTTTTTCATATTTTCTACTTAAGTTCCCAACGTAATTAATTAATATGTATACATACGTGGATTTAAGAAGTGTATCTGAGTTTTTATGTCTTAATTTGTACTTATCTCAAAAATTATAAATATTTAATTTTTCTCGCAAATCATAATAAACTCGTGTGTGGTACATTATCATTACGTTATTTTTTAGTTTCCGACATGTGGTACACAACGATTTTTTAGTGCTCCGACTGCGGAACACTACGGTTTTTAGTGTTCCGACTGCGGAGCACTACGATTTTTAGTGTTCCGACTGCGGTACCCAACGTTTTTAGTGTACCAAAATGTGGAACACTACGTTTATCGTTGTGCTCCGGATCAGTATCACTAAAATATTTTTTAGTGTTTGTGTTCCGGAACACTAACGCTAAAAATATTTTAGTGATACTGTTCTCGGAGCGGTACACTATGTTAGTGTACGTATTATTTTCGAACTCTGAGTAAAAATAAAGATTGTTGACAAAGTCACCATAATAGTAGACAAAGTGGTGACATGTCTACACTTGACCCTAGGCTTCCTCTAAGGTAATTTGTGGTGCAATTTTTTGCAAACAATAGAATTGCAATTTCACTTTTGCGTGAATGTTCAAGCTAAATCTATTTCTGAATGAGGAGAGTGTAACTCTGCAAATTCATTCATGTAACACTGCGAAATATTCGCGCTAAAAGGGCGGTCTTTTGGTATACCAATCTTCATATATATATATATATATATATATATATATATATATATATATATATATATCCATCTGTTGATATTAAGATACAGCTTGCAACATTTAGGACAAAGCTCCAGACTTAAGCTTTATAATTTGTTACAGAAGTTTCTACTACTCCTAGGATGTTTGGTATTAAAAATGGGCTATATCCGTCCATGTTTTGATATAGCCCCCACAGAACTATATCGCCCGATTTTCGTCGTTTTAAAGTGTTTAGCTTAAATTTTATTTTGGGGAAAAATATACTGACTTCTAAAATGCAACATGATTCGTCTCATGACATCGTCTTAACTTCATAAGCAGTAAGTATGTCTTTTTATAGACATTGTCGCGACTTCATAAATGCAACAAGACGCGCCACGTTGCACATTAATTGCCAAATTTGTGCAGTGAGACCACTTGTACCAATTGACCAATTGACATTTCTTTAGTACTGTCACGTTTTAGTACTGTGACGTTTGAGAAGAAAACAAGAAAAATACATAGAAACAAACAATTAGAAATGAGGGATTTGTGGTATGTATTTAATATAATAAATCTATTTGCAATAAAAATCGAATTTTACAAAAAGTAAACAAAGTAAAGCAATGTGTGCGTTCATAAATGCAGTAAAATGACATGTCTCTTTTTTGACATTGTCAGTGTTGCCACACATGTTGACTTTGTCTTCACATTAGATTGTCATCACTTGCAATGAAAATTTTCATTTATGATGTCAGCCGTAATTATACTGTTTAGCATCTTCTAAGCAGCCAGAGCACGGGGAAAAAGCTTCCGGTGTTTTATGCGTTTTTGCACATTTAAAAGAATATAACGCAGCCATTTGATAACTGATTTTATGAAATTATAGCTTGTTTGAAAGATATTTTCACCCCTTTTAAAGAAGGAAAAAGAAATGAAATCCAGGGGCTGCGTTCTTGTTCTATGAAAATTTGAAACGAAAAGTTATAGGTTGTGCCCTTATAATTTTTTTCATTTGGCAGGTTTTTCCTTTATAAAAGTTTTCATTTCACACTTTCATAGAAACAGAATTGAGTTCCAGGAAAACAAAAATGATTACAGTGATGCATACTTTTAAAATATACCATTTTTTGTACAGCAACAAATTTTTGAGTATTAGAGGGCCAAGCCTATAGCTCGGCGTGTTGCATGTGCGTTCAAAAATACAAAAACAAAATACATGTATTTCAAATTGAAATACCTGTATTTTGTTTTTGTATTTTTGAACGCACACGCAATACGCAGAGCAATAGGTTTGGCCCATAGGACAAATATGACAGTATTACATGAATGAATGAATTTTTACTTTGTTTTATTTTCCTTAATATAAAAATTATTAAACTTTCATTGGGAAAGTAGTTTCAATGTGTTCCGTATAATAAAGATGTTTAACAACTCATAACCTTTGGCATTGCGAGTCAAAGCGTCTTAATTAACCCATTTCGACCCGAAATCAATTTTTTATTTTTGTTCAAACAAAATATACCTTTTTAGGGTAATTAGGACCCACTGATGTCAAATATTTATGTATATAATATATATAATTGTTCCACAAACATCCCAGACGGGACAGGGGAGTCTTCTCTCATATCAGTGAGTGCACCCCGATACATATTAGCTCAATGATATGGGACCTACTGTTTATCGCCGAGTCCGAACGGCGTGTCTTACGACACCACTTTATGAAGAAGTTTTACAAGGCTAAAATACTCAGGAAATGTCGCCAACATTACTGAGGGGTATTTTGCCACCGTTGAAAAGTTTGATGTTGCCTGGCCGGGGAATCGAACCACGACCTTCTGCGTGCAAGGCGGGTGTGCATACCATTACACCACGGTGGTACCCAAATATTTACTCAAAATGACAAATATTTACTCAAAACATTCTTTCCGATTTTTTGTTTTTCCGGAAAACGGCGGTGTTCGATGTATTGTGTAATATAGTAAATAGTAACAATAAAATTCTTGATTTACCTTTTGTAAATTTTGCAAAATATTCTCAAATAATAATATGTAATTCTATTGCAAGAAAACTGTCTAAATGAAATAAGACTGTTCTTAGTTAAAACAAACCAAATTTTCGAAAGCTTAACTGCCTTATACCGCTAATTAATTTCCAATAGATAATAATTTAAAAATACAATTTTAAATGTAAAGTTAAAGTGGCATCACTACATTCGTCACCTATGGTAATTGTTGATTGAATAACAAAAAGAAAAAAAACGTACGTATGTTTTTTATTTATGTATATGCTTTGTGTATTTCAGCGTAATTTTGTTATGGAAGGTGGAGCAATGGTCTTAGCTGATGGAGGTGTTGTATGTATAGACGAATTCGATAAAATGAGAGAAGACGATCGTGTCGCTATTCACGAGGCAATGGAACAACAAACTATATCTATAGCCAAAGCTGGAATCACTACCACATTGAACTCTCGTTGTTCTGTATTAGCGGCTGCTAATTCTATATTTGGTCGCTGGGACGACACAAAAGGAGAGGAAAATATCGATTTTATGCCAACTATCTTATCTCGTTTTGATATGATTTTTATAGTGAAAGATGTTCATGATGAATCACGGGATATTACTTTAGCAAAGCATATAATAAATGTTCACCTTTCGTCAAACAAGGCGGGTAAAACAGAGCAAGCTGAGGGAGAAATACCATTGTCCCTTTTCAAAAAATATATACACTACTGCCGAACACATTGTGGCCCTCGCTTAAGTGAGGAAGCTGGAGAAAAATTGAAAAGTCGTTATGTTCTTATGCGTAGTGGAGCAAATCAGCAGGAGAAATCGGCTGATAAACGATTGAGTATTCCAATTACAGTGCGTCAATTGGAAGCAATAATCCGTATATCTGAATCTTTAGCGAAAATGCGCTTATTACCTTTTGTAACAGATGAGCATGTAAATGAGTCTTTGCGATTGTTCCAGGTATCTACTTTGGATGCCGCAATGACAGGTAGTTTAGCAGGAGCAGAGGGTTTCACAACTGAAGAGGATCAGGAAATATTAAATAGAATCGAGAAGCAATTAAAGCGACGATTTGCTATTGGATCACAAGTTTCGGAACAAAATGTCGTTCAGGTACATAAAAAATGTTTATATTTTATTATTTTATTTAATAGTTCTTAATATTTATTTACAGGATTTCTTGCGGCAGAAATACGAAGAACGTAGTATTCTAAAAGTGATTCACACTATGATACGTCGGGGAGAACTTCAACACCGTATGCAAAGAAAAATGCTGTATCGTTTATGCTAACTTTAATACACACTGTTTTACAGACAGTATCTTCAAGGAAATGAAAAAAATATATGTATATGATTTTTCTTAATATCCTCGTTTTGGTAAAAAATGGAGAAACGCAAATAATTCTTGCAGTTTTTCTTTCGTTTTTATTTTCTTGATATTTTGTTAATAAAATGCCAGATAAAAATATAAAAAATGGAAGTATTATTGTGATACAAATACTTGAATTTCATTACATATAAGAGTTTCTCCTGGGAGCGATAGCGAATTTAACCACTGGCAACAAACCCAAAAGACCAAAGAGAAAAACACCAAGGTTTTCTTTAATATGGATTCATTGCTTAAAGCCAAGGCAAGGCCAAGGTAGATGCATGAATTACAACAACTAACAAATTTACAAAAATAACGTTGTTATTGAAAATTTATGGATGGATTCCGTATTGCGACGCACAGTGTCACGACCGTGGCCAAAAATGGTCAAAATTAAGTACTTCGGAATATAAATTTATTAATGAGAATATAAAGTAAACATTCCAATTTGAAGAAATTTTAGTTATTGATTTGTCAAGTAATTTTGTCCATGTGAAGGTTCAAATCCAATAATTGTTGGAAATGTGTATTTCTGTCCTTATTTTACTTAAATTAATAACTTGTACATATTATGCTCCAAAAATTTAGCATTTAAAGTAATTTTTCGTTCTAAAATAAATTTTTAATATTGCTTTGGATGTAATAAACATAGATTTAATTTTCTTTGGGATTTTGTGAACCAACTTTTTAACAAAGCGTTTTGCGGTGTTGGCTATAGCGCGAAAACGAATGAACCGATCATCATATACAGGTATGTGATGGAAAACGATTCGACTCGTTTTACCATAAATCGAAATCGTATATCTCCAATTTTGGTGAATATTTTCATGAAATTGAAAATGGATTTTAAAAATATTATTCAAATAAGCCTCGTTTGCAAAGCAAAACTATATATATCAACGGCACTCCTATTATATACGATTTTGATTCTGCAAATCGAGTCGATTCAGTTTTCATCACATACCCGATATTTTTGTGGGCTTATTAAGTAACTAATAATCTTGCTTTCAAACGAGAGACTTTTAAAAAAATAAATTAAAAAAAAATGGTGAACAGCGATAGTCAAAATTCGACTTTTTACAAAAAAAAAAAAAAAAAAAAAAAAAAAAAAAAAAAATGGGCCGTTTTTGACCATTAATCGGTCAAAAATGTTTTTAAAGGAAATTTCTCATATATAAAGACAAAAGTTTGATGTATTCAGTAAGCTCACAAAAAATATGAAGACTAAACACCAAATTTCAGTAATTTCGGGTGGATATTGAGGCCACAACATTCAAAATACCGAAAATGAGGAGGCACGGTTCTATGGGGGCTATAGGAAGACGAGGACCTATACCGACAGATTTCTAATGGAAATAAACCCTCAACGAAGTCTTAATACCAATTTTCAGACATTTCGGTGTGATAATCAGGCTAAAGCCTCCAAAATACCGAAAATCGGGAGGTACCGTCCTGTGGGGGCTATATGAAGGCGTGGACCTATGCAGACATATTTCAAGGTGAAAGTATTATACCCCCAACGAAGACTAAATACCAAATTTCAGCAATTTCGGTGTAATAATGAGGATAAATTCCTCAAAATACCGATAATCGGGTACCGTTCTATGGAGGCTATCAGGGTTATCATGAATATTTCCCTCGGAATTTTCCGAACGGAAAATAATTTTAAAAGGTTAAATTATTTTAAAATCAATATTTTAAAAAGTTGAAAACTACTAGAATCTCTTCCCTTTTTGGACATAAATATGGAAATAAAAAATTATGAAATTGGGGAAAGGGAAAAATTCCGCACGGAATTTTTATTCATGATAACCCTGTATATCAAAATGTGGACCCACACCCACAATTCTCTATTGGAATGTTTTATACCTCTGCCGAAGATTAACCACCAAATTTGAGTATTTTCGGTTGATCATTGTACCTAAAACTTGCAAAATACCGAACATCGGGAGGTACGGTTCTGTGGGGGCTATATCAAAACGTGGACCGACCATCCCATTTTTTGTCCTGTAGATTGTATTGGGTGCCACCGTGGTGCAATGGTATGCACACCCGCCTTCCACGCTGAAGGTCGTGGGTTCGATTCCTCGGCCAGGCAACATCAAATTTTCAACGGTGCACAGTGGTTCCGCCCGTGGACAAAAATCGAAAAATTGATGGCGACAAATTTCATTGCGATTGAAATAAATATTCTCTAAACATATCAAATTTTTAACATCCAGCCTTATTTTTGTAAATTTACAGCGGTTATGCGCCAAGTTAAGTCGAAGAAGTTGTGATTTGTATCTGATGCCTTAAAAATGAAAAATACATACGCAAAGCATTCGTAAGTTATGTGTAAAATTATAAAAAATTGGGGAGGTAAATGTGCAATTTTCAAAATGAAACTTATAGGTGATGGCTTTGGCAATGTTTTTACGAAAAAACAAATTCATAATTCGTTTTCTAACTTCATAAAAAATAAATTCTTAATAAATGACTTTTTCTGCTATTTTTAATATAATTACTATTAATTTATGTTGAGTATTACTGATGTTGTGAGCATTTGTGAGTCTCAAAAATTGTTTTAGAATGCAGGGAAAGGTCTCTATTTTACGATTAAAAAAAGTCCAGATGCCCCCATCTGCCACCCGCAAAGTTATTCCTCTTACACCACGCTCTTAAAATCGTCAAAATTCGGAAAATCGGGAGGTACGTTTATATGGGGGCTACACCTAAACGTAGACCGACATTGACCATTTTTTGCGTGGGGGTATTTGGTTCACTCAGAACTCAAAATGCCAAATTACAGCCAAATTAGTTGGAAAATTTCGCTAAAATTGTCAAAATACCGAAAATCTAAGGGTAAATTTATATGGCGGCTATACCTAAACGTGGACCTATATTGAATATTTTTTGCAAGGAGGTTGTTTATTCACTCTGAATTAAAAATGCAAAATAACATCCAAATCGGGGTTAATGTGGCCAAAATCGTAAAAATACCAGAAATCGGGCGGTACCTTTCTATGGGAGCTATACCCAAATATGGACCTACATCCTCTAAAAATGATTTTCTATCTTTCTGGCTTGCTATAAACCTACGTTTAAAATTTGGAGGCGGTAGCTCTATTAGAACTATTTTTGGCACTCTTTTCCATACAAGTGGGACCACTGTGCATTTTTTCTATTTGTTTTGCCATAATCATTCAATTACTTGTATAATAGTCCATGACGTCATGTCTGTCTTCTGTGTTTGTATCCCGTATATGTGTGTTCCCAGCAAACCAAATGTCGGATGTCCGACATATCGAAACAATTTCGGAAGCAAAATCGTTCAGATTTCGTATCGATTTCTATACGATTTTTCGTAGGGGAATTTGTTCAGATTTCGTTACGATTTCGGAAAAAATGTCGGAATAAATTTCCCTTCGAATTTGCTAATGTTTTTCTTCCGATTTCGTTACGAATTCGGATCGATATGTCGGAAAAAAATTTCCCTTCGCACAACAACCACCTTTTGTATATATCTAACAAGCAACATTTTGGTTTGTTGTCGAAAAACAAAATGGTTTGTTATAAAATTCGCATATACATTTTTTAAATATTTTAAATATAACATATAATAATTGAAACTAGTGCTGATAGACTCAACATATTCGTACACAAAGTTTACATTGTTCTACTATAACTACAAAATGATAACAACAGTGAAAATCATTAGATATCTTTGAAATTATAATCTTCCAATAAAAAACATAACAAAGAAAATTTATCAATAAAAAAGAGGCATCAGAGAAAAATTTTTTCCTTCGATAATCATACGAAATTATTCCCAAAGTGTTCAGAAATCTTTACGAAAGTTCGGAAGGTACCTCCGATTTTCATACGACATTATTCCGAAATCGTTCAGAAATCTGTACGAAAATTCGGAGGAAGAAATTCGAATTCCGAATTTCCCAAGGATTTTCTTCCGATTTCGTTGCGAATTCTGACCGAAATCGATCCGATTTCGCTCCGACATTTCGTTCCGAAATTATGTCAACCACTTCATACAACTTTCGTTAAGATATCGTTACGATTTCGGATCAGATATCGGACGTAACGTCCGAAATTTGTTCCGATTTCGTTACGATATCGGTACGATTGGTTTGCTGGGTTGTTTTTGTTCGCTTGGTGCGAGTGTGCGTCTGTGTGTTTGTTGTTAGTTGGCTTCTCGAGGTTGCCAGATGCATGCTCTAGATACTTCCAAACGATAAATGTGGGCATATAAATATGAGATGCCGGGCAAACAGTGAGCAGTTGTGAATTTTATACCGAAGTGTAAACATCGACTAGTAAAGAAGTAAAGTAAAGCTGTGTACTTAGCTATAACAGTCAGCTCCGAATAAGTGTGATAAATTAAATAAAGCATTGTAGAAACGTAATCTAAAACGAACCCTGTTTTATTTGGTGCAAATCGTATCGGGGAATAAAACAACGTCTACACGGAGATTAGTTAAACCTAATTCCGTAACAATATTTTTCGAAATATAAATAAGATGTAGCATAGGCGGCATCTTAGCATTAACAAACCTATAAAATATCGCTAATTTGCGCAAAGTGCGTACAATTTTTGTCCGCATCCGATTTCAGTGTTCACCATGAAAATCTACATCGATATACAGTATTTTTTGCTTACCTGCACAATCAAAAATTGCACGACTTCTTGTGCAGCAATCCCCAAAATGCAGGAAGCTTAAATTCGCTTACCCGCCCAACAAGGCCGATATCTTCAATATTACTAACGTGCATATGATGTGCAGCTATAAGCAATGTTGAAATAATAAAGCGGGAGAGAAAACGTTACAAATTTTTACAATTCATTACCTTTTCTTGTGTTGTGTTTGTTTTGCACACTTCTTATCAGTACAAAATCAAAGCGGTTAAATTTTATACTTGTTTTGAGTTCGCAAAAAAAATTTAAAAATTTTTTCTTATGCAGATATATATAAATTTTACGACCAAATTGAAGTAAAATCACCAAAATTTTGATGCAGCTATGCAGAAAATGCAGCTATTGAATGTGCACTAAAACATAATATCTTGAACGGAATCTAGAGAATAGTTGCCTATAAACAGATTTTTTGTCAGATAACACCAAAATGCAGCTATGAATAATGCACGTAACCAGAAATAACTGTATATCTATTTGAAGGCGATCAATCAAGAACCGTGGATGTAGCATCACACACTATTTTTGGTATAAAATTAATGTACCTTCCTTATCAGTGAAGTTTTCAAATCTCTGTTTCCGCTAAAACAAAGATGCTGCACTAGTTTTTTCATTGCAGTGGAAACGATCCGCAGAAAACGCGATAAAATGCGCGATATTTTCAAAAACAATTTTAAGTGATTTTTCTACTTTGGAATTTCTCGTAATTCGCGTTTTTGTAGATGGATTTTCACGAGGAATGATTTATTGGATCTGGAACGTAAAAAACTAAAATGTACAATGAAATACGAGGTATTCTAGAGACAATTGCAAATATTAGACCCGAAAAATATGATTATTAGAAAAATGTTCGCACACCTAAACGTAGACCGACATTGACCATTTTTTGCGTGGGGGTATTTGGTTCACTCAGAACTCAAAATGCCAAATTACAGCCAAATTAGTTGGAAAATTTCGCTAAAATTGTCAAAATACCGAAAATCTAAGGGTAAATTTATATGGCGGCTATACCTAAACGTGGACCTATATTGAATATTTTTTGCAAGGAGGTTGTTTATTCACTCTGAATTAAAAATGCAAAATAACATCCAAATCGGGGTTAATGTGGCCAAAATCGTAAAAATACCAGAAATCGGGCGGTACCTTTCTATGGGAGCTATACCCAAATATGGACCTACATCCTCTAAAAATGATTTTCTATCTTTCTGGCTTGCTATAAACCTACGTTTAAAATTTGGAGGCGGTAGCTCTATTAGAACTATTTTTGGCACTCTTTTCCATACAAGTGGGACCACTGTGCATTTTTTCTATTTGTTTTGCCATAATCATTCAATTACTTGTATAATAGTCCATGACGTCATGTCTGTCTTCTGTGTTTGTATCCCGTATATGTGTGTTCCCAGCAAACCAAATGTCGGATGTCCGACATATCGAAACAATTTCGGAAGCAAAATCGTTCAGATTTCGTATCGATTTCTATACGATTTTTCGTAGGGGAATTTGTTCAGATTTCGTTACGATTTCGGAAAAAATGTCGGAATAAATTTCCCTTCGAATTTGCTAATGTTTTTCTTCCGATTTCGTTACGAATTCGGATCGATATGTCGGAAAAAAATTTCCCTTCGCACAACAACCACCTTTTGTATATATCTAACAAGCAACATTTTGGTTTGTTGTCGAAAAACAAAATGGTTTGTTATAAAATTCGCATATACATTTTTTAAATATTTTAAATATAACATATAATAATTGAAACTAGTGCTGATAGACTCAACATATTCGTACACAAAGTTTACATTGTTCTACTATAACTACAAAATGATAACAACAGTGAAAATCATTAGATATCTTTGAAATTATAATCTTCCAATAAAAAACATAACAAAGAAAATTTATCAATAAAAAAGAGGCATCAGAGAAAAATTTTTTCCTTCGATAATCATACGAAATTATTCCCAAAGTGTTCAGAAATCTTTACGAAAGTTCGGAAGGTACCTCCGATTTTCATACGACATTATTCCGAAATCGTTCAGAAATCTGTACGAAAATTCGGAGGAAGAAATTCGAATTCCGAATTTCCCAAGGATTTTCTTCCGATTTCGTTGCGAATTCTGACCGAAATCGATCCGATTTCGCTCCGACATTTCGTTCCGAAATTATGTCAACCACTTCATACAACTTTCGTTAAGATATCGTTACGATTTCGGATCAGATATCGGACGTAACGTCCGAAATTTGTTCCGATTTCGTTACGATATCGGTACGATTGGTTTGCTGGGTTGTTTTTGTTCGCTTGGTGCGAGTGTGCGTCTGTGTGTTTGTTGTTAGTTGGCTTCTCGAGGTTGCCAGATGCATGCTCTAGATACTTCCAAACGATAAATGTGGGCATATAAATATGAGATGCCGGGCAAACAGTGAGCAGTTGTGAATTTTATACCGAAGTGTAAACATCGACTAGTAAAGAAGTAAAGTAAAGCTGTGTACTTAGCTATAACAGTCAGCTCCGAATAAGTGTGATAAATTAAATAAAGCATTGTAGAAACGTAATCTAAAACGAACCCTGTTTTATTTGGTGCAAATCGTATCGGGGAATAAAACAACGTCTACACGGAGATTAGTTAAACCTAATTCCGTAACAATATTTTTCGAAATATAAATAAGATGTAGCATAGGCGGCATCTTAGCATTAACAAACCTATAAAATATCGCTAATTTGCGCAAAGTGCGTACAATTTTTGTCCGCATCCGATTTCAGTGTTCACCATGAAAATCTACATCGATATACAGTATTTTTTGCTTACCTGCACAATCAAAAATTGCACGACTTCTTGTGCAGCAATCCCCAAAATGCAGGAAGCTTAAATTCGCTTACCCGCCCAACAAGGCCGATATCTTCAATATTACTAACGTGCATATGATGTGCAGCTATAAGCAATGTTGAAATAATAAAGCGGGAGAGAAAACGTTACAAATTTTTACAATTCATTACCTTTTCTTGTGTTGTGTTTGTTTTGCACACTTCTTATCAGTACAAAATCAAAGCGGTTAAATTTTATACTTGTTTTGAGTTCGCAAAAAAAATTTAAAAATTTTTTCTTATGCAGATATATATAAATTTTACGACCAAATTGAAGTAAAATCACCAAAATTTTGATGCAGCTATGCAGAAAATGCAGCTATTGAATGTGCACTAAAACATAATATCTTGAACGGAATCTAGAGAATAGTTGCCTATAAACAGATTTTTTGTCAGATAACACCAAAATGCAGCTATGAATAATGCACGTAACCAGAAATAACTGTATATCTATTTGAAGGCGATCAATCAAGAACCGTGGATGTAGCATCACACACTATTTTTGGTATAAAATTAATGTACCTTCCTTATCAGTGAAGTTTTCAAATCTCTGTTTCCGCTAAAACAAAGATGCTGCACTAGTTTTTTCATTGCAGTGGAAACGATCCGCAGAAAACGCGATAAAATGCGCGATATTTTCAAAAACAATTTTAAGTGATTTTTCTACTTTGGAATTTCTCGTAATTCGCGTTTTTGTAGATGGATTTTCACGAGGAATGATTTATTGGATCTGGAACGTAAAAAACTAAAATGTACAATGAAATACGAGGTATTCTAGAGACAATTGCAAATATTAGACCCGAAAAATATGATTATTAGAAAAATGTTCGCACAGAATTTCCGCATTTGGATGTAGTTTTGTATGAAGCTGTGCAGACTACATTCACAATATAAGGATCAAATAACTCAGAATCGCAAGTACTACAATCCTATATATGATTTTTTGAAAAACCTGTTTGCGGCATGAAATTAGAAGAAAATTTCAAAAAACACTGTAAATCTGGCTTCAAAATGTCAGCATCATTTAATGGTAGAAGCAGATCAAATTTTGAAAAGTAATACATTAGTGAGATGATCCTTATTTAGTTTGCTTCTACTTTTACTTTGACAGGAAAATCGAGAGACGTGTGGTTTACTCACAAATCAAGAGAAAACAAAAAAAGACATGTTGACTTCAACCCATTTTTATACCCTACACCACTATGTGGGAAGGGTATTATAAGTTAGTTTTGGCCAAAAAGTTTGAAACGCATCGAAATAATGGTCGTAGACCCATACTTATATATACCAAAATTAATGTCTCGACGAGCTGAGTCGATCTGGCTATGTGTGTCCGTCAGTCCGTCCGTCCGTCCGTCTGTCCATCTAAACCTTGTAATCACGCTACAGGTCGCAATTTTGATCGGATCGTCACGAAATTTTGGATGTTGATTGGGGGTCCCGGAGGGGAAGAAGCCTATTGATTTTGGTGATGGTCGGATAATATTTAGGGGTCGGAATGGGCAAAAAACATATGTGGATAAAATGACAACGTTTTTTTCCAAAGCGAATATCTCAGCTTCTATACGGGGTATACCAAAAGCAAAACTTGACAATAAAAGTAGAAAATATCACCTTTTTAATGATGTAAAGTACGTTCTCGTAGGTGATCAAACAACGAAGATATCACAATAGTCGCAAATAAAACCCAAATTATCATTTTTGCAATTTTTATTATAATGACGAAAATCACAGCATTGGTTGGGGACTTTCCAAAAGCAAAGCCTGGCTATGAAATTAGAAGATCTCATCTTTACAATGATGTAAACTATGTCGGCGTAGGTGACCAAATAACGGAGATATCGCAATAGTCGGTAATACATCCCATTTTTCCACTTTCTTGGAAATCACGCTACAGGTCTTAATTTTGATCGGATCGGCACGAAATTTTGAGGGTTAATGGGGGTCACACAGATGAAGAAGCCTATTGATTTTGGTGATGGTCGGATAATATTTAATGTCGTAATGGGCAAAAAACTAATTTGGAGAAAAAGACAACGTTTTTTTCCTAAGCGAATGTCTCAGCTTCAATATGGGGTATACCAAAAGCAGAACCTGGCCATGAAATTAGAAAATATCGCCTTTCTAATGATGTGAAGTAGGTTCTCGTAGGTGATCAAACAACGAATATATCGCAATAGCCGCTAATAGAACCCAACTTAATTGGATCGTCACGAAATTTTGAGCGTTTTTGGGGGTCCCACAGAAGATAATGGTCGGATATTATTCAGGGGTCGGAATGTGACAAAAAAAAAATATTTGGAAAAAAGACCAACGTTTTATTTCAAAGTTAATATCTCCCTTCTGTAGGAGGTATATCAAAGCAAAACCTGGCAAGGAAAGTAGAAAATATCACCTTTACAACGATGTGAAGTAGGTTGTCATAGCTGGTCAAACAACAGAGATATCGCAATAGTCGGTAATGCATCCCTTTTTCCATTTGTGTGCAATCACACTACGAAATTTTGATCGGATCCTCACGAAATGTTGGGGGTTGATGGGTTGGCATACATCCCACTTTTCCATTTTTATTTGGGTTGTACTGTCGATGCACTTAAATGCGTTTCAAAAAAAATTGACCTGTGTTAATGAAGACATTCAGAGCAGAGGCGCTTAGCTATCCCAATTTTAATATTTTGAATTTTATTAGTCAAAAGCTTATGAACGGTGGTAGTGGTGTAGGGTATCACATAGTCGGCCCCGACCCGACTATAGCCTTGGCTCACTTGTTTAACATAAATATCGCCACATCCTCCACGAAAATTATCTTTTAAGGCCAATATGTTTTGCCACGTCCAAAAACATTTCAAAAAACGATGTTAAATTTTCAAAATATTGGTGATATGTACATTTTATCTTTTATTTTAAATATTGTTTTTTTTTTTTAAGCAAAATATTTTCCAATGCATAAACTTCTGTTATTTTTATTATTCAGCCCAATCATGAACATCATCTCACCGTGAGTTTTCTCATACTCGCCTCCTCCCTTATTGCATATAAACATTATATCCCCGTGAGCGCTCTAATGTCCTCACTTTTCCCTTACCATAAATAACAAAAGGGTGGGTAAAACTCACATTCGTGAGAAAAGTAGCTATCATCAGGGACGTACGCAGGGGGGGGGGGGGCCCTGAGGGCCCGGGCCCCCACCCCTCGAAATGCTTTGGTCGACTACAAATTTTTGATCTACTTTAACTATTATTACGTTTTTTTTTTTTCTAAAATAATTTTTATTTTTGGAATTTTCAAATGAAAACATAGATTGTTCTGAAGGTTATGTACTAAAAATGTACTTTATGAACATGTTGTATAAGAAATATTTAAAATGTTTTTGTTTGAATACTCTTTTTGAGAAAAACTTCCAGTGAAATCTGAATTACTTCTTCATCTCATGTAATCTCATTATCAAATAATAAAGGGTCGAGGAATTCTGTAACAAATATAAATGTATTGAGCCTTTAAACTCATTTTGTGTTCAAAAAATTATGAGTTTAGTATTGTGAGGATTGGAAGTGCATGAAATGACAGGTTTACTGGACAAAATGTACGATGAAATGAAATGAATTTAATGCATTGGTTAAATGGTATTAAAATCTGTTGTAATTTCAGCCTTTAGGCTAACGATAAAAATGTACATCATCGAGATAATGGCCTTTGACTTTCAAACAGATAAATTTCGAACAGATCAACCGAACTTTAGGTCATATCGGTTCACTCCTTTTTTCCCCACAAGACTACAAAATGTTTCGCTAAAATGGTGCGCACCATAGACAAATAAAAGAATAGACAAAGAAATCCTTTCAGTCAGTTTTTTAAATGGCAAGAACTCTACATTTTTAAACTATTTTTGACGGTAAAAGACAATATGTGGGTAGTATTTGCCCGGATCTACACCCTTATATAAAAAAATCTTGCAATTTACACAAAAACAAAATGCAATTGAGTGAACACACAGCATATTGGTTGTAAGAGCGACCCCTACAAAAAACAAGCACACTACAATTTCTCTGTCTATTCTTTTATTTGTCTATGGTGCGCACAATAACTCTCGAATGTCCAAATCGATATCTTCGAGGCATAGACTAGGTTCGAAGTTAAATTATATCGGTTCACTCGTACGGGTACCTTCCCTACAAAATTTCAATATCCGATTTAACCTAAACTTTGAACATCCTAAAATTACTTTCGGACGTACATATGGTATATCAAGTACCAACCATCAAGTATGGGACAACCTCTTCGGATACCTCCCTCACAAAATTCCAACATAGGACCAAACGATGTTCGAGAATCCATTGGACATTTTGACCAATGCTACTCCTTGCGGTCTTGTTTACAGCGATATTCTATTTTTCTTGGGTAAGTCCATGCTTCCTGACATAACGGTCAAAAGCTCTAAATCTTGCCACGACTAACTAAAATTACGGCTTGACACCATAACTATCAAAAGGAATGACTTCCAAAATTAGGTCCACTTCCAAAATGGATATTCTTTCAGGTATCTTCTCCACAAAAGCACAACAAAAGCATTTACTCGCAACGCCCATAATCGTTAAGTTTTATACTCAAATGTTTCGATATTTTTGTCGGCAAGTTTATACGTCCAAAAAAGGCCACGAAATTCTGAAACTCCCTTACTACACAATTTTTAGGACAACGTTATGAAGCCCGTATTTGATATGTCTATAGATAAAAGTCTCAACTCACACAGGCTGAGGATATGTCTATGTCGGCAAACCCGACTGATACTTTAGGGAAAACAAATTTATGAATTTTCATACGTTTGCCTCCGCTGTGCGGACAGAAGTGCTTAATCTTTGGACAGTTTTAAATGTCATCGAGTTCAATTAAGATAGAAATAAGGCGGAATAACAACCATTGGGATATCCGAGAACAGCCCATAAATGTTATTTTCTGAATTTTTTAGTTGGCTTCAATGGACTCTATCAAAATAGTAAAGTTTTGGTGTTTTTATGACATAAAAGAATATTATTTTCTTACAATAGGTGGCAATGTTTGATTGAAAATGTCCGGTACAAGTCTAATCTGCATTTATTCTTTTTTTGGAGTTATTTATTTCAATTTATTAAGGGTATACAAATAACATTGGGTGCCACCGTGGTGCAATGGTATGCACACCCGCCTTCCACGCTTAAGGTCGTGGGTTCGATTCCTCGGTCAAGCAATATCAAACACTTTTCAACGGTGGCAAAATGCCCCTCAGTAATGTTGGCGACATTTCCTGAGTATTTCAGCCATGTAATACTTCTCTACAAGTGGTGTCTTTAGACACGCCGTTTGGACTCGGCGATAAACAGTAGGTCCCATATCATTGAGCTAATATGAATCGGGATGCACTCATTGATATGAGAGAAGTCTCCCTTGTCCATTCTGGGATGTTTGTAGAACAATTATATATTACAGTATAGTCTCGATAATCCGGACACCACATGTTTCGGCCATGTCCGGATTATCGAATTGTCCGGTTTACCGAGTAGTCACAAAAACACATAATTTTGTAAGTTCAAATCATTAATTTCGAACGTTTACCAGATAATAACCTGACATCTAAGGTAAACGAATTCATATTAAGCAAATATCACCGGTTGCGACCATTTTAAGCAGCTTTCCTGGCTACCGGCCAGGCAACATCAAAACATTTTTCAACGGTGACAAAATACCCCTCAGTAATGTTGGCGACATTTCCTGAGTATTTCAGCCTTGAAAAACTTCTCCAAAAGAGGTGTCTTAAGACACGCCGTTCGGACTCGGCGATAAACAGTAGGTCCCATATCATTGAGCAAAATATGAATCGGGGTGCACTCATTGATATGAGAGAAGTCTCCCTTGTCCCGTATGGGATGTTGTGAAACAATGTTTATGTTCCTGGCTACCAAATTTACTCCTTATTTTTACTCTCCATCGTAATTTAGGTGACGTTGTATTTTTATAGGCTAATCTACTCCTACTGGTATATTTATTAATATTTTATTCAAGGATGTAAACATTGTTGCCCATGTACACATATTCATTTTCAGAGTCCATGGGACCTGACCCTCTTACGACTTGAGATATAACTTCAGAATAAAAATGCACTCATCTCATTATGGTGAATATATTTTAGCCATTTTGTATGAACATCAGCAACTGACTTTACCGTCTAGTAGAAACCAAAAAAAAAAGGTTTTATATAAATGTTATAGTCTTGGAATAAGACAATGAAATGTAGATCTATTGGTTGTATAACACTGTGTGCAATTTTTTGAGTCATGTTTTATTCACCATATTCTGACTCCACAGTGTGATAAAATACCAAAAAAGAGAAGACACGTGTCTAGCCGTGTTTCCCTATCTCATCAACTTTCGCGTCCAGAACCAGAGAAAACAGGATTCAAATCACATTTGCTTTGCTATTTTGACCTTTAAGAACCGTCTATGCAGATTTCGTATATTCAAGAAAGCTGTTTATTGAGATCTGAGGTACATTTTTTTTTATCGGTTTGGTAGCTGTAGACCAAAACCGGAGAAAAAATTTTAAAAGAAATTTGAACTTGGCGATTTTGACCTTGATGATGAAGTTTGATGGATTATATGTGTTCACAATTTTTGTTCTATAAGACAAGAGCTACAACTTTGCCTCTGAGATAAATTCAAATTTCCTAACTGTTTGTAAGATATAGTCCTGACTAAATGGCCCTTTTTACATCAAATCCTAAAACCTTTGGAGGCCTATAACCGCGAAAGTTGATGAGATAAGAAAAAAAAAACGGCGAGACACGTGTCCTCTCTTTTTTAGTTTTCACGCTGCGGTGTCAGAATATAGTTAATAATTAGTAATTTTCTCCAAATCACTTTTTTGCGTTGCCGAAAAATCGATAAACTTAAATTGCTTATAATTTCGGTAATTAACGATATTTTTCAGTGATCCAAACGCTTTAAATGTTTTAAAAGTTTCTAGGTACAGTTCCAAGGGACTTTCTCACTAATCGGAGCCTAACGAACTAATTACTCTAGAGGAAAGGAACACCCAACCTCGATTTGGCTACCCGACACTGGGTTTAAAATACTGTTTTTTATCATAGTCAGCTGTCGATGGTTGAAGGGTAGAAACATCATTCGACAGATTCAAACAGTTAATTCCATATTGACTGTATAACTGAGTCAACAGTGGCTACCCAGAAAGGCGATATGTGGACCGAAAACTTCGAAAAACTTAATTTTTTCATATTTATACACCAGTTGTAATTGCTAAGAACGAAAACGTCAATGAAATAAATAAGAATCTAATGCTCAAGATAGGAGGAAAAATATTGATGTCCGGATTATCGAGGTACGAAATATGTGAGATGTCAGGATTACCGAGTCTACAATGTAAAAAATTCTAGAGTCCGGATTACCGCGTTGTCCGGATTAACGAGTGTCCGGATTATCGAGACTATACTGTCTATACAAATAAAATTAAAAGGCTGTTTAGATAGATTTTCTAATCAGAATCAGTCCTCGCGGTAAAAATGTGTTCAATTGATAACTTAATAAGGCAAAAATAACACAAAACATTTTTAATGAGACAGAAGTTAATGTGTGATATATGAAAATCTTACTGAAAATCCATGGTAGAATAAGAAAAGGTAGCAGCAATACACAGCTGACTGAACTGGGTTGTAACGTTAGTGTCAAATTTCATATGACATTTTATACATTTATTTCTATTTCGATGTACATTAGGGACAAATATTTTTTGAGAAAAAATATATCATTCGGAAAAAAACATTTCCCAGAAAGACTTCTTCATATCAATGATATGTAACCTCCTCCAAGTTCGAACGATAAGCCGCGCAGTGAATCCCCGCTTGTAGAGGCGATACAACGTTTGTTAATATGTGAGGTATTTTGTTAAAATTTAAAAAAATAAAGCCCTAATAAACATGTGCTTCTTTGATTTCTAAAACAAAACATTGAAACAGCTTTTCCTTTTTCTATGAATTTCCAGCGACCCCAAACTTTTCTGCAAGAATTCTACTTTCTGTGAGAATTTATGCATTTAGTGGAATGATGTGGAAACATAAAAATTGAAAATGTAACGCATTTTCATTCATGTTTTCCAAAATATTGAACCAAATGTGAAAAATTATTAGTTTTTTAAATTCCAATAATTTATAGACATTTCCTTGTTTTGTTTACAAATACAACTGGCAGTAACGTTACAAACAAAAACAAATTCCTTTGTGGTTGTTGTTCGAGTTGTATTTGTTGTAGTATTAACTTTACCTTATATTTGTTCTACCATGCTGAAAATCTTCGAAATATAATCGAAAATGCCAAATAAGAGCTATTGTGGTTAAAAATTCTGGGATACACTAAAACGTAAACTTACATGGGTATTATTCATTTGAAAGTTTTTTTTTTAGTTATTGCGTCAATTCTATGAAATTTTGGTAAAAAACTTCAAAATACCAGGGGTTCATTTTCAATTCTAAACATCCAAAGACTACTTTATTATACTCTGTTCCAAATTTCAAACTTACATATATCTAAAATATTGTAAACTCTCTCTATTGAAATTATATATTTTGTGTCAATATTTCATATAAAATTAACTAAAAACCCTTTAAAATAGCTTTATGTAACGCTACACAATTTTTTTTTAATTTCATTATTTTTGGTCAAGTGGCCCCCCCGAAATGAAATCCTGCGTACGTCCCTGGCTATCATAAATGTCAAAAATGGAAAGAAATCAAAGTGAGTAGAACAAAAAATGTATGTATGTGCATTTTTTACGAAATAAGGAAAAATTGATAATTTGTAATGATAACACTGGTTAACACGACTTTTGTTTCAACCGAAGTTTTTGTTGTTTCTAAATAAATTCGGCGAGTTATTTTCAAATCCGTTCGCGATTTTTTTCCTTCAGCTCTTGTTATATGTAGTTCAAAATCGGTTTTTACGAGTTTTACCCAAAATTTCGTTATTTCCGGATACAAACAAATATTTTTTTGTGTGTGTTTTCGACACTAGTATATTAAGGAGATGTTGTACGCTCGACACAAAAAGTTTTTAAAATAATTATGGTGTATTTTATCAAAAAATATAGAAAACATACGACGGACCTTGTAAAAATTACATATTTTGAGTACTTTAAGCTGTGATTACGTCATCGGGGGAAGTCATAGGATCTTCATATGGCATACTGGATATGCTTAGTGTGTCTAATACACACATAAAAAATGGCCTCTCTAACATATGCCCCAAACTTATTTTGCAGCAAACATATATTTGTTTGCAAGCAGTCCCAAACATAACATATGTTTCTGCTCGCGAGCCAATTTTTGGTTGTTGCGGACAAAAGTTACGGCGGTTATATTTCGTCTTTTAAGAAAAAATATTATAAAAACGCTAATTATTTTAATGAGCACAATTGTTACTTAAAAGTTCTCTCCAAGTGACTTCAGCGAGTAGATTGCATAATACATGTAATATGTTAGTCAGAATTCGCGGAATGTACATAAAATTGATAAATTATCGAATAAGAGTCAAATTTTTTCAAAATAAAGGCCCATTAAGCGGTCATAAAATTACATAAAAATTTGTTGTGGATCAAAACTTCACGGCGAATCAAATGAAAACGAAAAACGAAATGAAATGTCCGGATTATCGAGACTATACTGTCTATACAAATAAAATTAAAAGGCTGTTTAGATAGATTTTCTAATCAGAATCAGTCCTCGCGGTAAAAATGTGTTCAATTGATAACTTAATAAGGCAAAAATAACACAAAACATTTTTAATGAGACAGAAGTTAATGTGTGATATATGAAAATCTTACTGAAAATCCATGGTAGAATAAGAAAAGGTAGCAGCAATACACAGCTGACTGAACTGGGTTGTAACGTTAGTGTCAAATTTCATATGACATTTTATACATTTATTTCTATTTCGATGTACATTAGGGACAAATATTTTTTGAGAAAAAATATATCATTCGGAAAAAAACATTTCCCAGAAAGACTTCTTCATATCAATGATATGTAACCTCCTCCAAGTTCGAACGATAAGCCGCGCAGTGCATCCCCGCTTGTAGAGGCGATACAACGTTTGTTAATATGTGAGGTATTTTGTTAAAATTTAAAAAAATAAAGCCCTAATAAACATGTGCTTCTTTGATTTCTAAAACAAAACATTGAAACAGCTTTTCCTTTTTCTATGAATTTCCAGCGACCCCAAACTTTTCTGCAAGAATTCTACTTTCTGTGAGAATATATGCATTTAGTGGAATGATGTGGAAACATAAAAATTGAAAATGTAACGAATTTTCATTCATGTTTTCCAAAATATTGAACCAAATGTGAAAAATTATTAGTTTTTTAAATTCCAATAATTTATAGACATTTCCTTGTTTTGTTTACAAATACAACTGGCAGTAACGTTACAAACAAAAACAAATTCCTTTGTGGTTGTTGTTCGAGTTGTATTTGTTGTAGTATTAACTTTACCTTATATTTGTTCTACCATGCTGAAAATCTTCGAAATATAATCGAAAATGCCAAATAAGAGCTATTGTGGTTAAAAATTCTGGGATACACTAAAACGTAAACTTACATGGGTATTATTCATTTGAAAGTTTTTTTTAGTTATTGCGTCAATTCTATGAAATTTTGGTAAAAAACTTCAAAATACCAGGGGTTCATTTTCAATTCTAAACATCCAAAGACTACTTTATTATACTCTGTTCCAAATTTCAAACTTACATATATCTAAAATATTGTAAACTCTCTCTATTGAAATTATATATTTTGTGTCAATATTTCATATAAAATTAACTAAAAACCCTTTAAAATAGCTTTATGTAACGCTACACAATTTTTTTTTAATTTCATTATTTTTGGTCAAGTGGCCCCCCCGAAATGAAATCCTGCGTACGTCCCTGGCTATCATAAATGTCAAAAATGGAAAGAAATCAAAGTGAGTAGAACAAAAAATGTATGTATGTGCATTTTTTACGAAATAAGGAAAAATTGATAATTTGTAATGATAACACTGGTTAACACGACTTTTGTTTCAACCGAAGTTTTTGTTGTTTCTAAATAAATTCGGCGAGTTATTTTCAAATCCGTTCGCGATTTTTTTCCATCAGCTCTTGTTATATGTAGTTCAAAATCGGTTTTTACGAGTTTTACCCAAAATTTCGTTATTTCCGGATACAAACAAATATTTTTTTGTGTGTGTTTTCGACACTAGTATATTAAGGAGATGTTGTACGCTCGACTCAAAAAGTTTTTAAAATAATTATGGTGTATATTTATCAAAAAATATAGAAAACATACGACGGACCTTGTAAAAATTACATATTTTGAGTACTTTAAGCTGTGATTACGTCATCGGGGGAAGTCATAGGATCTTCATATGGCAAGGATATGCTTAGTGTGTCTAATACACACATAAAAAATGGCCTCTCTAACATATGCCCCAAACTTATTTTGCAGCAAACATATATTTGTTTGCAAGCAGTCCCAAACATAACATATGTTTGGGTCCTGCAAACAAATATATGTTTAGGTGCGCTTTCTGAGAGCAAGAGAGCGTAAATGTCAATGTGAAACACATTGAAATGTGTGCTCACTTGCTCTCAGCAAGCGCTCACTGGCTATTTGTAACATATATCACGAATATTGTCAATTATTTCATACTCCATTTCAGAAAAAGCATAAATTTTTTTCGCGCAACATCAAAGATTTTTGGTACATAGGTGAAGAAAAAATTCCTTAGTACGAATCTGCTCGCGAGCCAATTTTTGGTTGTTGCGGACAAAAGTTACGGCGGTTATATTTCGTCTTTTAAGAAAAAATATTATAAAAACGCTAATTATTTTAATGAGCACAATTGTTACTTAAAAGTTCTCTCCAAGTGACTTCAGCGAGTAGATTGCATAATACATGTAATATGTTAGTCAGAATTCGCGGAATGTACATAAAATTGATAAATTATCGAATAAGAGTCAAATTTTTTCAAAATAAAGGCCCATTAAGCGGTCATAAAATTACATAAAAATTTGTTGTGGATCAAAACTTCACGGCGAATCAAATGAGACTAAAATCATACAGATTGGTATTATAGTTTCGATGTTACAGCCAAAATAAGCACATATTTTGGTAAAAAAAAATAATTTTTCGTTTGAAAAAATATTTTTTTGTAGTAGAAAATATTGGAAATATCTATAGGAATACTTCCTTCATTTTGCTTAAATCACCCAATAAAATAGACGGATTTTGCTTTTGTTTGTTATTTGTTTGTATCCGGAAATAACGAAATTTTGGGTAAAACTCGTAAAAACCGATTTTGAGCTACATATGTATAACAAGAACTGATGGAGAAAAATCGCGAACGGATTTGAAAATAACTCGCCGAATTTTTTAGAAACAACAAAAACTTCGGTTGAAACAAAAGTCCTGTTGACCCGTTATCATTACAAATTATCAATTTTTCCTTATTTCGTAAAAAATGCAAATACTTACATTTTTTTTTGTTCAACTCACTTTGATTTCTTTAGTGAGACATCCCAAAATTACCTCACTTTCTCCCATTTTTGACATTTATGATAGCTACTTTTCTCACGAACGTGAGCTTTGCCCACCCTTCTGTTGTTTATGGTAAGGGAAAAGTGAGGACATTAGAGCGCTCACGGGGATATAATGTATGTAATTAGGGAGGAGGCGAGTATGAGAAAACTCACGGTGAGATGATGTTCATGATTGGGTTGAATAATAAAAATAACAGAAGTTTATGCATTGGAAAATATTTTGCTTAAAAAAAAACAATATTTAAAATCAAAGATAAAATGTACATATCACCAATATTTTGAAAATTTAACATATATATATATATAAATATAGAAAACATACGACGGAAATTGTAAAAATTGCATATTTTGAGTACTATAAGCTTTAAGCGATTTTGAGGTTATGGCCGAATCATGGGCGCTATGAAGTTTATATTACATATTTGAATACTGGACTATATACACGCAGAAAAATATATGTTAGAAATATGTTTGGATCCAAACAAATATTTGTTTGGGACTGATTGCAAACAAATATATGTTTGCAATATTATGTAACATATCTCTATTTTATATGTTTGGGCACCAACATATTTTTTATTTTAGAAAATATTTTTATGGGTGGAGTTGATTTTTGTCAAAGAGAGTAACAACAGGGCTCTCCCAGCTGCAGAATGCTGGTTTATAATAAAGAGCTGTGTGCATGGTGTAATTGGAGACGCAGACGTGTGTTTCATGCTTTGTTGTTGTTAACCAACGTAGCAAGCGAAGAGGAAAGAAAACATGTTATTAATTATGTTGGTCTTTTTTCATCAGTGTTCTAGAGAACATCGTTGAGTAAAGACGGTAAAGTGAGTGAATAAATCAGTGTTTTGTCTTTTCTTAAATAAATCGTACATTTTATAATTGATTCAAAAAGGTGAATGGAAATATTTTATTGGACAAGGAAGAAATCGCATTTAATATTGGTAATAACATCAATACATTTTTCATATACATACATACATTCATATGTATATTTGAAATATGGATGTACCTATTTATTACATTATATAGTCATTTGATTCCAGATGCCGATTTCCCGCTGATGATTTCAACTTTATTTCACAACTAAGGAGAAGCGTTCAACGATGTATCTATATATTTTTTTCTTTTTAAAAGTGCGACTTTTTATAAATTATTTCATTCAGTTTTTCTTTTATTAAAGTGTGTTATGTATTTCTTTGGAATTTTGTATGTACCTATGTGTCTTTGTTGTTTTGCCTTTTTGCTATGCCCTTCAATAAAAAACACCACCATTTCTAAATATTTTTGAAAATTTAACATAGCTGAAGCCAAGGTTTACCCTTTTAAAGACACGCGACTTGTGATTATATATTATACAAAAATTAAATTTTTGTGGATAAAATGAAATGTTTTTGGACGTTTTTGAATGTTTTTGCGTGGAAGCTGTGGCTGTGTTTTTGTTGAAAAATGGGTTGAAGCCGACCTGTCTTTTTTTTCTCTCGAGTTGTGAGTAAACCACACTTTCCACGAGTTTCCTGTCAAATTAAAAGTAGAAGCAAACTAAATTACTTTTCAAAATTTGATCTGCTTCTACCATTAAATGATGCTGACATTTTGATGCCAGATTTTAAGCGTTTTTTGAAATTTTGTTCTAATTTCGTTCCGCAAATAGGTTTTTCAAAAAATCATATATAGGATTGTAGAACTCGCGATTCTAAGTTATTTGATATATGTGTCGTGAATGTAGCCTATACAGCGTCACAGAAATCTGTATCCAAATACGAAAATGTTGTGCGAACAATTTTCTAAAAATCATATTTTTCGGGCCTATTTTTTACAATTGTCACTCGATTTACTCGTACTTGATTGCACATTTTAGTTTTTCACGTTCCGTGCCTATAAATCATTCCCCGTAAAAATCCATCTATTAAAACGCGAGTTACGAGAAATTCCAAAGTAGGAAAATCACCTAAAATTGTTTTTGAAAATATCGCGTATTTTATCGCGTTTTCTGTGGGTCGTTTCCACTGCAATGAAAAAACTAGTGCAGCATCTTCATTTTTGCGAAAACAGAGCTTTAAAAACTTCGCTGGTGAGGGAGCTACATTTATTTTATCCCGAAAAATAGTCTGTGATGTTACATCCACGGTTCTTGATTGATGGCCTTAAAATAGATATATGTATATCGGTAAAAATTTTCATGGTGAACACTGAAATCGGATGCGGACAAAAATTGTATGAACCCTGAGCAAACTAGCGATGTTTTATAGCTTTTTGAACACTAAGATGCAGCCGATGCTACATCTTAGCCTCCAAATTAAATTTCGAAAAATCTATACAACTTAAAAGACATGGTCTTGCTGTACATGAAAATCACATGCGGACAAAATGATTTTGATAATTACGCGATTTACACGTATTTTAAAATACATATAAATTAAAATGGGTTATTTGACCTCTATTTCCATTTCAGAAGCTTTGAGGTATATACTAATCAATCCAATTATCTTCCCCAATGGGAAAGATTTAATATGAATGTCTGAAAAGCAAAATCCGTCTATTTTATTGGGAGATTTAAGCAAAATGAAGGAAGTATTCCTATAGAAATTTCCAATATTTTCTACTACAAAAAAATAATTTTTCAAACGAAAAATTATTTTTTTTTTAACCAAAGTATGTGCTTATTTTGGCTGTAACATCGAAACTATAATACCAATCTGTATGATTTTAGTCTCATTTGATTCGCCGTGAAGTTTTGATCCACAACAAATTTTTATGTAATTTTATGAACGCTAAATGGGCCTCTATTTTGAAAAAATTTGACTTATATTCGATAATTTATCAATTTTATGTACATTCCGAGAATTCTGACTAACATATTACATGTATTATGCAATCTACTCGCTGAAGTCACTTCGAGAGAACTTTTTAGTAACAATTGTGCTCATTAAAATAATTAGCGTTTTTATAATATTTTTATCGTAAAAGACGAAATAAAACCGCCGTAACTTTTGTCCGCAACAACCAAAAATTGGCTCGCGAGCAGATTCGTACTAGGGAATTTTTTCTTCACCTATGTACCAAAAATCTTTGATGTTGCGCGAAAAAAATTATGCTTTTTTTCTGAAATGGAGTATGAAATAATTGACAATATTCGTGATATATGTTACAAATAGCCAGTAAGCGCCCCCTTATAAAACAATGTCATGAAGAGCCTTAACTAACTTTTAATGAAAACCGCTTACACACGGGAAGTTTTTGTGAATTCTGAAACAGCAATGTTCATAGATGAGAAAAATCCAAAAACAAGAAAAAATCGCTGTAGGGATTTTTAAATAAATCGCGGTCAAAATTCACATTTTTAGGTGTTTTCTAGGATTTCACGATATTGCTTGAAAACCGCAAGTCCAATCGAAATGGAGCTAAAGAAAATGTTGTAGCTGTGAAAATTCTCTACAGGATTAACGTTTATGATTTGTTCTCAGAATGTACCATTTTTGAGATAAAGAAGATAAAGTATGGGCCCATACTTATATATACCAAAATGAATGTCTCGACGAGCTGAGTCGATCTGGCTATGTGTGTCCGTCCGTCTGTCCATCTAAACCTTGTAATCACGCTACAGGTCGCAATTTTGATCGGATCGTCACGAAATTTTGGATGTTGATGGGGGTCCCGGAGGTGAAGAAGCCTATTGATTTTGGTGATGGTCGGATAATATTTAGGGGTCGGAATGGGCAAAAAACTTATGTGGATAAGAAGACAACGTTTTTTTCCAAAGCGAATATCTCAGCTTCTATACTGGGTATACCAAAAGCAAAACCTGACAATACAAGTATAAAATATCGCCTTTCTAATGATGTAAAGTAGGTTCTCGTAGGTGATCAAACAACGAAGATATCATAATAGTCGCAAATAAAACCCAAATTTTCATTTTTGCAATTTTAATTATAATGACGAATATCACAGCTTTGGTTGGGGACTTTCTAAAAGCAAAGCCTGGCTGTGAAAGTAGAAGATACCATCTTTACAATGATGTAAACTAGGTCGGCGTAGGTGACCAAATAACGAAGATATCGCAATAGTAGGTAATACATCCCATTTTTCCACTTTTTTGGAAATCACGCTACAGGTCTCAATATTTATTTATTTATTTATTTATTTCAGTCTTTAGAACAATCTTTCAAAAAAAATATGTTTATATAAATTTTACAATTTGGTAGTGAAATACAATTTAAACTCATCTCTTGATGAAGTTTGTTGCTGATGGTATTTATAAAAGAAAATGCTCTCGCCAATGGACTATCCAAAGCATAATTCACACGATGTAGAGGAACATTGAACACATCAATGTACCTCATTTGCCTAGGAGGTACATACAGTGGTATAGTGGATAAAAGTTCAGGCGCATCAATTTCATTATTTATTAAATAATAAATGATTAGAGCGGATTGAATTTTTTTCTTTGCTCAAGCGTTTGCAGGCCCAGAAGTAGGCTATTAGAAGTATAAGTACCATTGCCTATATTGGGGAATTTCTTAAAAGCATACTTTATAAACACACGCTGCACTCTTTCAACACGAGATATTTGATTTTTGCAGTAAGGATCCCAAATTATTGGTGCATATTCAACTTTAGACCTTACAAAGGATGTAAAAATGGACTTCAAATGCTTTAGCAAAATCAGTATATATTGCCTCAACTTGGTTACCTTGCTCTAGCGATCTTATACAGAATTCACTAAACGACGTTAGGTTGGTAATTGATTTTGGTGATGGTCTGATAATATTTAGGGGTCGTAATGGGCAAAAAACTTATTTGGAGAAAAAGACAACGTTTTTTTCCAAAGCGAATATCTCAGCTTCAATATGGGGTATACCAAAATCATGAAAGTAGAAAATATCGCCTTTCTAATGATGTAAAGTAGGTTCTCGTAGGTGATCAAACAACGAATATATCGCAATAGCCGCTAATAGAACTCAACTTTTTATTTTTGCGATTTTAAATATAATGACGATTATCACAGCTTTGGTTGGGGACTTTCCAAAAGCAAAGCCTGGCTATGAAAGTAGAAGATCCCATCTTTACAACGATGTAAACTAGGTCGGCGTAGGTGGCCACATAACGGAGATATCACAATAGTCGGCAATACATCCCATTTTTTCATTTTTTGTAATCACGCTACAGGTCGCAATTTTAATCGGATCGTCACGAAATTGTGGGGGCTAATGGGGATCCTACAGAGAAAGAAGCCTATTGATTTTGGTGATGGTCGGATAATATTCAGAGGTCGGAATGGGCAAAAAACTTATTTGGAGAAAAAGTCAACGTTTTATTTCAAAGCGAATATCTCTGCTTCTAAAAGGGGTATATCAAAAGCAAAACCTGCTAATGAAAGTAGAAAATATCACCTTTGCAACGATGTTACGTAGGTTGTCGAAGGTGGTCAAACAACGAAGATATCGCAAAAGCCGCTAATAGAACACAACTTTTCATTTTTGCGATTTTAATAATAACTAGCAGACCCCGGTCCGCGTTGCTGGCCCGTCGTAATGAGTTTTAATTCAAAAGTAGGTATTTTCTACCTCACTTCTTCGGTCCATTGTCAAACCGAGAAGGATTTTAACTTTATCAACAGATTTTGTCTGTAACCTTTCTTTTCTCTTACGGACTTTGTCAGATTTTTCGCCAATTTTTGTCTTTTAGGATTTATTATCGTCCATGTCACTGTCTTTATCCTATAGCGATCTAATAATAAAAGTTAAAAAATGATATACCTATATGTTTTAGCTTTTCATGGCTGATGGACCGTTGAACCTCACCATTTAAGTACATTTGTAAATATATAGTTTTTCTTGATCGGGGGACAACCACCGTTGTCTCGAAAACTAATTTGCAACCTGATGCACTCATATGTTTAACAAATACACCGATTATAAAATAATAGGCCCGAAATTCGTCTACAAATATATAGCATTTCGGACCACGGGACATTCCTAAATATTTTCTGAAACTTAGGTTCAGTAGTTTTGGAAAGATAATGTTTTGAAAAGAGTGGGCGTGGTCATCAGTTTTCAAGATATAACATATTAAAAAAAGTGGGCCTGGTCCGGTCCTAGGGTGCACACAACTTCATTGCCTACCAAAATGTATGCTGAAACCGATATAATCATAAGTTTATACATATAGCGTTAACAGAAAGGCATGGGGAAGGTACCCCACATAACAACGGCAAGCATTGAGCATTTTATGGAAATCCCTTCAGTAGTATTGGAGTTATGACATACTAAAAAAAACAGGCTTGGTCGGGCCTTTAGGCCCCAAAGAAGTACCTAGATTTTAGATTAATCCGTAAATTTTTATTCCGATACGTACATAATTTTTTTTTTTAATATCGCATAGGGGGCGGGGTACCCCTCTGGAATTCAATAAAATATTTAACCTGTTTTCGGGGGCGTGGTAAACTTTTCTTTCTAAAAAACCTAAGTTGGGTTATTTTCTTTGCATAAAAACCCAGGTCGAAAATCGGTCCAGCCGTTCTCAACTGATGCCATTACCAACGATATTTGATTTTTATTTATAAAGATTTAAAAGTTTAGAAAAATCTCGATTTTCTTGAAAATCCCCTATAGATATAACCTAATTAGAAAGTGAGCGTGGTCGGATCTTAAGTCAAAAAATAAGTACGTAAGGTTGACTCGCAAATAAATTCCCAAACCGATACATTCGTATTTGTTGCAAATATTACATTTTTACAAAAATAAAGCATAGGGGAGGTACCCGCCCGATCCGAAAGTCAAAAAATATGTAGCCTACTTTTATCGGGGACCAACCCTGTACATTCGCTGAAAGTTTCAGGAAAATCGATTTAGTAGTTTCGTAGATATAACATATTTAAAAAAGTGGGCGTTGTCCATTCTTAATGCCCCAAATAAGCACGTAAGGTCGGAGACACAATCGCCATTGACTCGAAAATTCATTTTCAAGGCGGTACATTTGTAATTGTTGCAAATATTGCATTTTTCCAAAAATAGGGCATAGGGGAAGTTCCCCGCCCGATCCGAAATTCAACCAAATATTTAGCTTATTTCAACCGGGGGCCATCACTTTACGTTCCCTGCAAATTTCAGTAAAATCTATTGAGTAGTTCCGTAGATATAACATATTTATAAAAGTGGGCGGAAAAGTGGGCGTGGCCAATTTTTCTTTGCATAAAAACCTAAACTGGACTATGACTAACATTTCCACAAAAAATTATCCAAATCGCTCTAGCCGTTTTCAACTGATTCAATTACCAACAAACGACAATTGAGTTTTATATATAAAGATGACGAATATCACAGCTTTGGTTCCAGACCTTCCAAAAGCAAAGTCTGACAATGAAAGTAAAAAATCCCATCATTACAATGATGTAAAGCAGGTTGGCGTAGGTATCCAAATAACGGAGATATCGCAATAGTCGGTAATACATCCCATTTTTCCACTTTTTTGGAAATCGCGCTACAGGTCGCAATTTTAATTGGATCGTCACGAAATTTTGGGTGTTATTGGAAAAAACCTTTTGATTTTTGATGGTCGGATATTATTCAGGGGTCGGAATGTGACAAAAAAAAATATTTGGAAAAAGGCCAACGTTTTATTTCAAAGTTAATATCTCCCTTCTGTAGGAGGTATATCGAAAGCAAAACCTGGCAAGGAAAGTAGAAAATATCACCTTTACAACGATGTGAAGTAGGTTGTCATAGGTGGTCAAACAACAGAGATATCGCAATAGTCGGTAATGCATCCCTTTTTCCATTTTTGTGCAATCACACTACGAAATTTTGATCGGATCCTCACGAAATGTTGGAGGTTGATGGGGGTCTAACACAGAAAGAAGCCTATTGATGGTTGGCATACATCCCACTTTTCCATTTTTTATTTGGGTTGTAATGTCGATGCACTTAAATGCGTTTCAAAAAAATTTACCTGTGTTAATGAAGACATTCAGAGCAAAGGCGTTAAGCTATCCCAATTTTAACATTTTGAATTTTATTAGTCACATAGTCGGCCCCGACCCGACTATAGCCTTGGCTCACTTGTTTTAGATATATAAGTTTAAGTTGGGAAATTGCAGTCATGACATTGTTTTTTAAGGAGACGATACAGATTTGAATTGAATTTGAATTGTCCCAATTTCAACTTCTATATCTCAAAAGTTGTAAGAAAATATCATTAAGGTCAATCTTGTAGAAATTTTTGATAGCTACAACATTTTCTTTATTCCCATTTTGATAGGACTTGCGGTTTCCAAGCAAAATCGCAAAAACCTAAACAACCCCTAAAAATGTCAACTTGAATCGCGATTTATTTAAAAAGCGGTCCGGCGATTTTTTTTTTGTTTTTTGATTTTTCTCATCTATTATCAATGTAGCTTCAGAATCCGCAAAAACTTCCCAGGTGTAAGCACCTTCCATTTAAATTTGATTCAAGAGCACCGTGCACCATAATTATTTCTCCTTAATATATTAGTGTCGAAAACACACACAAAAAATATTTGTTTGTATCCGGAAATAAAGAAATTTTGGGTAAAACTCGTAAAAACCGATTTTGAGCTACATATAACAAGAGCTGATGGAGAAAAATCGCGAACGGATTTGAAAATAACTCGAATTTATTTAGAAACAACAAAAACTTCGGTTGAAACAAAACCAAAAATATTTTGAAGGGTTTTTAGTTAATTTTATATGAAATATTGACACAAAACATATAATTTCAATAGAGAGAGTTTACAATATTTTAGATATAAGAGTATAATAAAGTAGTCTTTGGATGTTTAGAATTGAAAATGAACCATATCAGAACACGTTTAGTATAGTCCCCATACAAAAGTTCCCCTGGTATTTTGAAGTTTTTAACCAAATTTTCCAACAGAATTGACCCATGTAGGTTTACGTTTTGGTGTATCCCAGAATTTTTAACCACAATAGCTCTTATTTGGCATTTTCGATTCTATTTCAAAGATTTTCAATAAGATTTTCTATATCACACATTAACTTCAGTCCCATTAAAAAAGTTTTGTGTTATTTTTGCCTTATTAAGTTATCAATTGAACACATTTTTACCGCGAGGACTGATTCTGATTAGAAAATCTATCTAAACAGCCTTTTAATGTTATTTGTATATAATATATAATTGTTCTACAAACATCACAGAATGGACAAGGGAGACTTCTCTCATATCAATGAGTGCCTACTGTTTATCGCCGAGTCCAAACGGCATGTCTAAAGCAGGGACGGGCTTCTTTGCAATTAAGTATAGTGAGGGCGCCCACTGAGTTGTTTTTGCATTTGCTTCTCTCTCTCACACTTACAGTGTGCGTGAATAAAAACATCATAGCTTTGTTCCTTTACTTTTTTAATGGTAAGAGTGGTAAAAGAGAAAAGAGTCAAAATTGCTCTCTCATGAACATTTTTACCAGAAAAGTAAAGGAACGGAAAAATGGTAGATCTGGCAGCAATGTCAAAAAGAAACATAATAAAATCAATTTTCGTCTTTTATTTCACAGTTTCTAATTAAGTTTTGTCAGCGTTCGACTTTTTCTTCTGTTTTTCGTCCATTTTCTTCTTCATTGTGAAATAATCGTCAAACAAAAGTCGAAAAATCAGTTCTGCCATTTTTTACCTGTAGAAATTTTTATGGTAGCCTGTGGTAGAAGAGAAAGCCATTTTCGCTCTCTCTCACCCTCTTAAAAATTGCTTCCAGTTTTGCCACTTTTCGGGGTTAAGGAACGCTTTGCAGGTTAAAAATGGTAACAAATGGTAAAAATGGTAACCTCAGGTAAGTAAAGGAACACAGCTCATGTGGTTGTTGGTAGTTTTCACCCATACATACATATATTAAAACATTTATGGGAAATCTTGGGCGACACTGGTCTAAAGCAGCGTCAGGCTAGAGAGCGCCTACGGGCGCTCATTGAACGTTGCTCTCTCCACACAAACAATTCAACCAATTGAAAAAGCATGCACTCACACAATGACACCCCGTAAAGTATGCAATAGAAAAGTATATTGCCTGACCCTGGTCTAAAGACACCACTTGTAGAGAAGTATTACATGGCTCAGGAAATGTCGCCAACATTACTGAGGGGTATTTTGCCACCGTTGAAAAGTGTTTGATATTGCCTGGCCGAGGAATCGAACCCACGACCTTAAGCGTGCAAGGCGGTTGTGCATACCATTGCAACACGGTGGCACCCAATGTTATTTGTATACCCTTAATAAATAGAAATAAATAACTCCAAAAAAAGAAAAACTCGAATCCGCGAGTGCAGATTAGACTTGTACCGAACATTTTCAATCAAACATTGCCAGCTATTGTAAGAAAATAATATTCTTTTATGTCATAAAAACACCAAAACTTTACTATTTTGATAGAGTCCATTGAAGCCAACTAAAAAATTCAGAAAATAACATTTATGGTCTGTCCTCGGACATCCCAATTGTTGTTATTCCGCCTTATTTCTATCTTAATTGAACTCGATGACATTTAAAACTATCCAAAGATTAAGCACCGGCACAGCGGAGGCAAACGTATGAAAATTCATAAATTTGTTTTCTCGAAAGTATCAGTCGGGTTTGCCGACATAGACATATCCTCAGCCTGTGTGAGTTGAGACTTTTATCTATAGACATATCAAATACGGGCTTCATAACGTTGTCCTAAAAATTGTGTAGTCAGGGAGTTTCAGAATTTCGTGGCCTTTTTTGGACGTATAAACTTGCCGACAAAAATATCGAAACATTTGAGTATAAAACTTAACGATTATGGGCGTTGCGAGTAAATGCTTTTGTTGTGCTTTTGTGGAGAAGATACCTGAAAGAATATCCATTTTGGAAGTGGACCTAATTTTGGAAGTCATTCCTTTTGATAGTTATCGTGTCAAGCCGTAATTTGAGTTAGTCATGGCAAGATTTAGAGCTTTTGACCGTTATGTCAGGAAGCATGGACTTACCCAAGAAAAATAGAATATCGCTGTAAACAAGACCGCAAGGAGTAGCATTGGTCAAAATGTCCAATGGATTCTCGAACATCCTTTATATTGGTCCTATGTTGGAATTTTGTGAGGGAGGTATCCGAAGAGGTTGTCCCATAAAGACCCTATTGGTACTTTATATACCATATGTACGTCCGAAAGTAATTTTAGGATGTTCAAAGTTTAGGTTAAATCGGATATTGGAATTTTGTAGGGAAGGTACCTGTACGAGTGAACCGATATAATTTAACTTCGAACCTAGTCTATGTCTCGAAGAAATCGGTTTGGACATTCGAGAGTTATTGTGCGCACCATTTTAGCGAAACATTTTGTAGCCTTGTGGAGAAAAAAGGAGTGAACCGATATGACCTAAAGTTCGGTTGATCTGTTCGAGAGTTATCATGCGCTCGTGCCAAACAGACGAACGAACTGGGCTAAATCGACGCCAAATTATTTGAAGCGGATTTCGTCGAAACATATGAGAAGTCAAAGGCCATTATCTCGATGATGTACATTTTTATCTTTAGCGTAAAGGCTGAAATTACAACAGATTTTAATACCATTTAACCAATGTTTGAGCATTAAATTCATTTCATTTCATCGTATATTTTGTCCAGTAAACCTGTCATTTCATGCACTTCCAATCCTTACAATACTAAACTCATAATTTTTTGAACACAAAATGAGTTCAAAGGCACAATTTTTATATTTGTTACAGAATTCCTCGACCCTTTATTATTTGATAATGAGATTACATGAGATGAAGAAGTAATTCAGATTTCACTGGAAGTTTTTCTCAAAAAGAGTATTCAAACAAAAACATTTTAAATATTTCTTAGACAACATGTTCATAAAGTACATTTTTAGTACATAACCTTCAGAACAATCTATGTTTTCATTTGAAAATTCCAAAAATAAAAATTATTTTAGAAAAAAAACGTAATAGTTAGTTAAAGTAGTTCCGGGTTTACCCTTTCACAACACGCGACTTGTGATTGTATATTATATAAATTAAAGATATTTGGATAAAATAAAATGTTTTTTTTTTTTTTGATTTTACCTGTTAATGTTTTTGGACGTGGCAAAAAGTATTGGCCTTAAAACATAACTTGCGTGGAGGCTGTGGCTATATTTATGTTAAAAAATGGCTAAAAATGGGTTGAAGCCAACATGTATTTTTTTGTTTTCTCTCGATTATATATATATATATATATATATGTATATATATATATATATATATATATATATATATATATATATATATATATATATATATATATATATTGTTACTGAATTATATGTAACTAATCTCCGTATAGACGTTGTTCTATTCCCCGATACGATTTTTAGCAAATAAAACAGGGTTCGTTTTAGATTACATTTACACAATGCTTTATATAATTTATTACACTTATTCGGAACTGACTGTTATAGCTAAGTACATAGCTTTACTTTACTTCTTTACTAGTCGATGTTTACACTTCGCGATAAAATTCATAACTGACTCGCCGTTGCTGTTTCCACCTGTATTTATCCCAAAATATCCCTGTTGGGAATTTTCCAGAACGTCTGGTAACACCTCGAATATGTGCAACGAACACACAGACAAACATTCGCACTAAGCGAAGAACCATACTTACATACATGGGCGAAGATCAATACAAGTGGAAAAGCACACTAATGACGTAATTACAACAACAAACAAATACAAGAAGTAGCAAACTAAACGATAATTGCATGATTATGGCAAAACAAAAGCACATTAATGAAAGGTAAAGTAAGAACGAGAATGATGAAGAGAATTCTACTTGGTAGTTGTTGTTGGTTAAATAAAGTAACTGCGTAACTAAATTTTACGTTACAATTCAAATTTTTTTAATTAACGGAACAACACAACACTGCCAGCTATCACAACATTGCCTCCCGCTTAAGCCTGTTCGTCCCGAATAGGCACAGTTCCCTCTCTGTGGTATGTGCATTGGTAACACTGCCTCCCGCTTAAGCCTGTTCCTCCTGACTTGGCACAGCCTTCGTTCCGTAGCGGGCCAACCGTTCTAGATGTACCACCTTCATCTTCGATATAGGGCTGTCGCTCTTCTGTATGCGATACATGACGTCATTTATTTTCGTGACTACCTTGTAGGGGCCTTCCCAGTGCGTTTGGAGTTTGGGGCATAGTCCTTGTTTTCGTTGTGGGTTGAACTATAGTACCAGTTGCCCTTCTTGGAACCCATCCGTATTTGCCGCTCGATCGTACCTCGCCTTCATGCGGTTGCTGATAATTTTTATCCGATGGCGTACTGCTTCGTGGACTTCACTAAAAAGGGTTTGACTGTTTTCATCGTTATCAGTTTCGGGGTTTGGTTTGGCACCGAATATCAAGTCACCAGGTAGCTTCAATTCATTTCCGAACAGAACTTTTGCTGGGGTCCGAGATGTAATGAATGACCGACCTATAGGCCAGTAGGAATTTTGGAATATGTTCATCCCAGTCTCTTTGGCCGCTATATACAACCTTTCGTAGATGCTCTTCCAGGGTGCGACTAAATCTTTGCACCATGCCATCTGATTGTGAATGCAGGGGCGTTGTCCTCGTTTTCTTGATTCCGTAGGTGTCACACATTTCTTTGAAGATCGCTGACTCAAAATTTCTTCCTTAATCAGAATGAACCTCGGATGGGACACCATAGCGACAAATCCAATTCTTGCTGAACACATGCACTATTTTCTTGGCTTCCTGGTTGGGAATGGCATAAACCTCGGGCCATTTGCTGAAGTAGTCCATGACCACCAAGACATACCGGTTCCCAGAGTCGCTTATTGGGAACGGTCCGACCACATCCATTGCGATTCTCTCAAATGGAGCTCCTGAATAATACTGTTGCATGTAGCCTCGACTTTTCCAGGTTGGACCTTTAGCTCTTATACACCTCTCACAATTGGCAATGGATTTCTGACAGCCGACCCAGTAGAACCTCTGCTTTATCTTTTCAGCAGTCTTTGTTACACCAAGATGTCCTCCACTTGGTCCATCGTGAAACTCTGACAGGACATCTTTTATTTTGGAGTCTGGTACGACAATCAAGTTACGGTGAGTTTTCCCATCGTCGCTCTCCCACGTACGATGTAGGCACCCATGTATTAGAAGTAGACTGTTTCACTGGGCCCAATAAGATTTCAAAAGGGGGCTTTCGGGCGCTATTTCTTTGCGACTAGGGCGTTTGCCCATTTCAATAGCAGAAATTATTTTGCCTAGGGTGCGATCTTTTCTTTGTTCCGCCGATCAATCCTCGCCAGACTCAACCTGCAGCAGCCGGACATCGACGATACTTGCTTTGCCTTCAGCCTTCGAGCAATGTCTGCATTCAATTTTGCATGGCCGACGAGACAGGGCATCAGCATTACCACCTTTTCTGTGTTCGATGCTTAGGTCATAACTCTGAAGCCTTTCGATCCAACGGGCCAATTGACCTTCCGGGTTCTTAAACTGAAGCAGCCATCGGAGAGCTGAATGATCGGTCCTTAACAGGAAATGCTGTCCATACAGATATTTGTGATAGTGTTTGACGCTCTCCACAAATGCCAGCAGCTCTCTCCTCGTCACACAGTAATTTCTCTCAGGCTTCGACAATGTTCGGCTGTAGTACCCGATGACTTTTTCATGGTCGTTTATTTCCTGGGAAAGGGCACCACCGACGTCACTGGCGTCAGTGTCCAACACAAACTTACCGCCAGGTACAGGTTACGCCAAAAGAAAAAAGAAAAAAACGTAATAGTTAGTTAATGTAGTTCCGGGTTTACCCTTTCACAACACGCGACTTGTGATTGTATATTATATAAATTAAATATATTTGGATAAATAAAATGTTTTTTTTTGAGTTTACCTGTTAATGTTTTTGGACGTGGCAAAAAGTATTGGCCTTAAAACATAACTTGCGTGGAGGCTGTGGCTATATTTATGTTAAAAAATGGCTAAAAATGGGTTGAAGCCAACATGTATTTTTTTGTTTTCTCTTGATTATATATACATATATATATATTTATATTGTTACTGAATTATATTTTTACCAAATAGATTACATTTATACAATGGTTTATTTAATTTATTACACTTATTCGGAACTGACTTATTCGGGCTGTGCAGAGCATGTCTTTGGGTTTTTGGAATGCCTCTTCCTGGTCGTTGCTCCATAGAAATTTCTGCCCTTTTTGAGTCAGTCGGTGTAAGCTTGCGGCAATGCTGGCAAAATTGGGGACAAACCGACGGTAATAGGTGCAGAGACCAAGAAAACTTCGCAGCTCATGGAGGTTTCGAGGCTGCGGCCAGTCTCTGACTGCTCTAATCTTCTCGATATCCGTCGATATGCCCTCCGTCGTTACATGGTGCCCCAGGAACTTCACCTCTCGCTGGAAGAGGCTACACTTCTTCGGGTTAAGTTTTAGACCCGAAGACGATAGCTGCTGGAGTACATTCCTTAAATTCGTGAGGTGTTCGTCGAATGTCTGTCCCATGGCTATGATGTCATCCAAGTATATAAGGCACGACTTCCACTGCAACCCTTTCAGCACCCGCTCCATCAGCCTTTCAAAGGTGGCCGGGGCGTTGCAGAGCCCGAATGGCATGACATTAAATTGCCTGAGACCGCCGTTAACGCCAAACGCAGTCTTCTCCTTATCTTTTCTGGCTATCTCTACCTGCCAGTAACCACTATGCAGATCGAGGGTAGAGAACCATGACGTCCCGGCTAAGGTGTCTAGTGTGTCTTGGTGACATCATTTAGTTTTCTGTAATCCACACAAAATCTGGTACTTCCATCTTTCTTCTGGACCAGAACTACTGGGCAACACCAGGGACTCGACGACGGTTCGACCACACCTCTCTCTGCCATTTCGCTTATCAACTTCTGGACTTCGTCCCTTTTTGCCAGTGGAACGCTTCTTGGGGCCCGTTTTATTGGTCTTGCGTCTGCCGTGTTTATTTCATGTTTCACCACCGATGGTCTTCCTTGATGCCCTTTTGTAGACGCAAAGGTAGATGCATGTTTCCATAATAACTGCTTGGTCTTGTTCTTCTCGGAAGGTGATAAGTTGTGTGTCCACTCTTTGATGTAACAATCGAGGCGCTTCTTTTCAATGGCTGCTGATTTTTCGGTGTTATTTTCCAAATTGATTACAGCTTCGGCTGGTGTACATTGTCCAACGTCGGAAAATAGGCAAATTTGCTCTTGCTTGTCTGACAGGTTCAAAACTCTAACTGAAATCAATCCATCGTCGTTGCTTTTCAACAGGGCATTCGCTATTAAGATGTTACTATTTTTGTTTTCTGCTGGTTCCACCACCCACAATTTCCCGACTCCACAATCTCCATCCATTGGTACCCATATCAATGTTTTGGCACAAGGCGGTATAATCTCTGGATGTTCCATAGTCAGACGTCTAATAGGTGTGTTTTCATCGTAACCCATATTTAATGGAATTTCCACATTGGGCCATGACATCACACGTTCTTTCATATCCAGATTAAGACCAAAGGCAATCATAAAATCTGCGCCTATTAAAACTTCGTCTACGATATCAGCCACTATAAACTCGTAATCGACCGATTTATTGACAATAGTTAGCCTCGCGGTTATCTTCCCATGTACTGCCGCAGGCTCCCCTGGTGCTGTGCGCAGTCTGACTCCATTTAGTGGCGTTATCTTTCCCTTCGCCAGATCTGATCTGATGATGGACCTCGATGCGCCTGTATCCAAGGTCAGAATTCGCTTGTCGCCATTGATGTAACCAGCTGTTGTAAGGTTGTGGTTTTTCTGTTGTACTATCGCTATGGAGATTGTGGGGCCGTCGTCGATGGGAGCCAGTTCATGCCCCGATGGACTGGCTCGATTTAGTTTAACGGTGACTCACTTGCAGAACGTTGAGCCACTCTTTTACTTTCTTTTGACGGGGGTGGTGACGATGACCTCGATCGTTTGCGCTTCGCTCTACATTCACGTGCAAATTGACCCACTTTGTCGCAAATGTGACACTTACCCCTGGCCTTAGTTGGTGCTGCCGTATATCTTCCTTTTAATGCCCGCTTCACTGCTGCCTCGATCTCGTTAATAAGAGATTTGGGTTCATCGAACTCGGTATCCAGTTTGCGGAGCTTGTCGGTCTGAGGATTGGTGATTATTCTTGCCGTCTCTTGTGCAAGGGCGTACGGCACGGTTTCAGCAAATGACGATTTTGGTGACGCATGCGTTGCACGTTTGATCTCGGGGTCACGTATACCATTCACAAATGTTTCGATTTTCATACGGTCCAACAATGAATGGTTTTCTCCTAGATACGTCATTAGCACCAAACGTTCTACCTCCGTTGCGAAGTCCTGTAAGGTCTCATTTGGCTTCTGTACTCTTCCCCTTAATTCCATTAAGTAGATGTTTTGCTTATGTGCGCCACCGTACTTACGTTCGAGAGCAGCCATTATATCTCCATAACTGTTTCTAGAAGCGGCAGGAATAGTCTGTATTACCTCAGCAGGACCGCCCTGCAATGCCACAAGTAGTGATACAGAATTGTCGTTCTCGTTCCAAGAATCTCTAGCAGCCACTGTCTCGAACTGTAATTTAAACACATTGAAAGAGGTTGAGCCGTCGAACACAGGAGGCTTGATTTCTAACGTGTTATGAATAGCTCTCACTGGGCCACCTTTGATTTCCAATTCCGACATTTTCTTCTCAAGGTTCACAATTTTTTTTTTTCATGGGCCAGAAATTTCTCGTCAACAGACAAAATCTTTTTATCCAACTCTTTAATTTGCACCTCCACGTTGTCTACTCTCTTTTGAATCACCATCGTGATGTTCTCGAGTTTCTCGTAAGTTTTTCTAGAATTCTCTTCCAATTTTCTCTCTAATTTCCTGGAATTTTCTTCACTTTTCTGGACATCTCTTCCAACATTTTACTGGAATTTTCTTCAACCATTCTACAATTTTCTGCCTTCATTTCCATCATAAGTCTAGAAGTTTCTTCATTCTTTCTAGACATCTCTTCCAACATTTTACTGGAATTTTCTTCAACCATTCTACAATATTCTGCCTTCATTTCCATCATAAGTCTAGAAATTTGTTCATTCTTTCTAGACATCTCTTCTAACATCTTACAGTTGTCAGATTTCAGTTCCTACATAAGTCTTCTTGAATTTTCTTCATTTTTCTTATTCATTTCCAGCATCATCATAGTAGAACACAACACAACTCCACCTTACATAGCTCCTTCTTCAAGTCTTCCACTCGTAGATCCTTAAGCTTCATTGTAGGATGATCGTAATCCCACTTCTGACACCAACTGTTACGGCATTAGATTTAACCAATCTCCGTGTAGACGTGGTTTTATTCCCCGATACGATTTTTGCCAAATAAAACAGGGTTCGTTTTAGATTACATTTATACAATGCTTTATTTAATTTATTACACTTATTCGGAACTGACTGTTATAGCTAAATACATAGCTTTACTTTACTTCTTTACTAGTCGATGTTTACACTTCGCGATAAAATTCATAACTGACACGCCGTTGCTGTTTCCACCTGTATTTATCCCGAAATCTCCCTGTTGGGGAATTTTCCAGAACGTCTGGTAACACCTCGAATCTGTGCAACGAACACACAGACGCACATTCGCACTAAGCGAACTACCATACTTCAAGGGGAAAAGCACACTAATGACGTAACTAAACGATAATTGCATGATTGGCATGGCAAAACAAAAGCACATTAATGAAAGGTAAAGTAAGAACTGGAATGATGAAGAGAATTCTACATGGTAGTTGTAGTTGCTTAAATAAAGTAACTGCGTAATAAAACTTTACGTTACAATTAAAATTAGGAAATGTCAATAGTGAATCTATACTGACTTACTACTGACATTGTCAACAGTACTACTGACAAACTGTAGACAACTAATGTAATTTCCTATAGACATTTTGTATGAACGTGTCATTCGAAAGTCAGTATTGACATTGGAACTAGTATGTCAGTAGTAAGTCAGTAGTTCCTGAGGAACCATGTGTTGACATTGGAGGTAGTGAGTCAGTATAGACATTGGAGGTAGTGAGTCAGTAGAGACATTGGAGGTAGTGAGTCAGTAGAAAAATTGGAGATATTGAGTCAATAATTCATAAAGGTTCATATGGAGACATTGGTACCAGACTTTCCTTACTAAGTTTTTTGGCTTATATGAACTTTTTATAGATTAAAAAGATATCTGGTACGTTTAATAAGACGATGATCTTACACCTTTGTTTAAATAGTATAACACTGTGAACCGAAATTTTGGGGGGTGGAAAATTCCTATTGGAGATGAAAGCCCTTGGTGAGTATATACAGAACCCCGAAGGACAGATTTGCCGTGAGTCGAACTTTCGCGATATGGCGTGATGAATATTTTGCTGGAGACCCTCAAGGCCATCTGGAATTAGCCTCATATCTTTGTTCGCTGTTGTTTAATCTTATATGACATGTCTTCAGTAAAATCAAATGAGGATTTTTTTCGTAGAACATTTCGACCTTCTAACTCGCTTCCTTCAATGTCCTTTTCGTCCTTTATTTCAGGAACCGCAATGAAAGTGGCACAAGATGACATTTTTCAGCTTCGGAATATTCTACAAAAATGTCGCTCGGAAGATTTTAGGTACGGTTCCCAAAGACATAAAATCGATAAAATCTCGTTTAAGCGGTCGTTTTTCACTTTTACCCAAATCTTGCTCTGACATCCCTATATCTATTTATTTGAATATATTATTGTTGACCTATTGATGACCTAGAATTCTAGGAATCGTTAAAATAGTTGTATCTTGTTGTGCTAAGCACGTTAATTTCATTATTTTTTGGAATAAAGATCCGGATATCCGAATTATGGAACCGGTTATTCTGATATTAAACCCGAATTTTTATCCGGTTTTTGTAAACCGGTTAACCGTATATGTATATCATTATAAAGCTATTAAAATTGTCAATCAGATATGACTAATATGCATTAGACGTTTTGAGCGGTTATGGTGCTGGAACAAAAAACCGTATTTTTGAACCGTTTCTTAACGTTTGCGAGGATACATTTGTGTGTGTGAAAAAAAAATATGATCATGACCTGGGGGGTGGAAAATTCTTTTTGTAGGTGAAAACCCTTGGTGTGGACATACAAAACCCTGAAGGGCAGATCCGCCGTGAGTCGAACCTTTGTGTTATGGCGGGTTGGATTCTGGGGTGGTGACCCATTATTGCAAGCGTAAAAGTTCTCCAGCAAAATATTCATCACGCCATATCGCGAAAGTTCGACTCACGGCAAATCTGTCCTTCGGGGTTCTGTATATACTCACCAAGGGCTTTCATCTCCAATAGGAATTTTCCACCCCCAGACTTTGAGCTCCATTTTGTTGCACAGTGTAATTTATTAAAGAAAAATACATATTATTAAAATGCTAAAAAAGTAAAAATTGCGTATAACGGGTTCTGAATAAGGGCTAAGTTCAAGATTCCGCATAAGTTCAAAATAAAGCCAATGTTTTCGAGGCTGGCTAAACATTTGAATATTTAAATAATAACAAAGTCGTTTTCATTGTCAGAAATATCATCGCCTTTTATTTTCTTGGCCACAAGACTTGGTGCGACTTGTCTGCTTAAAATATTTCTTCTTCTGCTGCACTTAACCTTTTATCATGCGATTCGCTAAATGTTGATATAACATCTAGGAATTGAAAAGAATAAACATGTATAAAAAACAAAATGTCCTTAAATTTGCTTACCTGTCACAGCTGTATAAATAGTGGACATTATAACTCATTATTATGTCGTGTTCAAATATGTATATTGGGTTCAGCATTTCCAGCAAGACGGGACGGGACATTATATTCTCTAAAGATTCCACAAATGTCAATTTTTTCACTTGTCTTTTATAATTTCTTTTGGTCATACTTGTTATGACGAGAGGTGCTATGCAGTGATCGATACCAGTAGAGGGTCCGGCAGATTACCTAAAGAACACCAGCAGGCCATCGAAAATATGGTCAGCGATAAAATACTGGAACACATTCTAAAGAGTGGGCCAATAAAAATAGTCAGCAGCGAGCTCAAAGGGGACCTCTTAGTATACCACTTGGGACCGCACGCGAACCCGGCCGCTCTCGAGGAAGTCATCAACAGTGTGACAACTCCTTGGGAAGGCGGAAAATTGAAGCTGGTGAGGAAGGACGAGATACCTCATCTGACTAAAGCGACGGTTTACGTCAAAGGGTATGGCTGCAAGTTCGAGACAGAACGCATGCTCGAGGTCTTTGGTAAGCAAAATGAGACCTTGGAAGTGAAGAGGTGGGAAGTCTTCCACAGGGAGGAGAAAGAGGATGGCACTCTCCTTGTGGTTGGAATTGACGACCTCTCACTATCCAGTCTTACAAAGACAAAGGGTAAGGCGTACTACATCTGTAATGCAGTCACCTTTAAAGTTGGAAGGGCACGAGTCGGGGAAGAAGAAGAGGATGCCCACCAAACCAGCAAGGAGGACAAACCACCGAGCAATTCCGAAGAGGGGGTCGAAGCCATCAGCGACTCCCAAGAAGCACGCTTACTGGATGACTCATGATTGAGGTCATCCAGATAAACCTCCATCGGAGCGAAACGGCAACTCAAGCCCTGATGGATAAAATAAACAAAGGTAAAATACACATCGGTTTAATCCAGGAACCTTGGACCGTAAAGAACAAGGTTTCCGGACTAAACCACATTAATTACCAACTTTTTTACGCTAATACAGGAAACCGACCGAGGACCTGTATTATATGCCATAAAAACTTATGCTTTCTTTTCTCCCCAGAGTTGTCAACCTCGGACGCCACAGTGTTGAAGCAAGGGAATGGTAATATATACCTCGCATCAATCTACCTGCCGTTCGACTCGCCGACATTACCACCTTCGTCGGAGCTACAGCAACTGGTGAGGAAAATCAAGCAAACAGGTAACGAAGTACTAGTAGGTAGCGATGCTAACTCTCACCACATTTCGTGGGGTAGTACTAATACTAACAAGAGGGGTCAAGCCCTTCTAGAATTTTTGAATACTAACGACCTGATAACCCTTAACATAGGAAATACACCAACCTTTGTTAACAGAGTTAGGGAGGAAGTATTAGATGTAACAATATGTTCAGAAAATCTAATAAACGAGGTACATGAGTGGAGAGTTTCAAAGGAACACTCCTTCTCTGACCATAGGTATATTAGGTTTAAAATATCAAGGCCACCGCCGAATCCGATAACTTTCCGAAATAAATCCAAAACTAATTGGGCTAAATTCGGAAAACAAGTTAAAGATAGACTAGGGCAAGAAGTTGAGGTTTGCCTAAGCAAAGAAGATATTGATAGGAATGTCAATAAACTAACAGAGGCTCTAGTAAGGTCTTTCGAAGAAAGTTGTCCACTTCGAGAGAGGAAATCTGCCTACGAAAAACCCTGGATGACAGGGGAAATTCGTAACAAAGGCAAAGAGGTCCGAAGACTTTACAATAGGGCAAAACGTAAAAAAGCAGCTGTATTCTGGGACAACTACCAAACAAAACTAAAAGAATACAACAAAATGACAAGAAACGCCAAACGGAACTCCTGGAAGCTTTTTTGTGAACAGGTAGATAGCGTGAATGACGTCTCTAAAATTAAAAAGTTTCTATCTAAAACTCACTCACAACCCGAGCTTCTGGTTGATGAGACGGGTAAAAAGATGGAAACAGCCGAGGAAACTCTAAGCCTTCTGATGAGAACGCACTTCCCGTCGAGTACTACGGCACATACAGTGTCACCGATGGAGATAGCTTATGCATCAGAAGAAGCACCAAAAATCAACAACTTGATGATTAAAGAAGCAATAATGAGCTTCTCACCATACAAAGCAGCGGGACCAGACCAGATTTTCCCAGCCTTACTTCAAAGGGAAGTGGACTATATTTCGTCCAATCTGGTCGAGTTTTTCAATGCTTGCTTAAACTTTGCGTATACTCCATTGGCCTGGCAAGAGGCAAGGGTAGTATTCATTCCCAAGCCCGGCAAGTCAAGTTATGCAATACCAAAATCTTATCGTCCGATAAGTTTAACTTCATTCTTACTCAAAACAATGGAACGGACGGTCGACACCATGATAAAGAGTAACATCCCTAACGATATGCTCAAGTACAAACAACATGCATACGTAAAAGGTAGATCAGTGGAAACCGCATTACATGAGGTAGTACACCACATAGAGAGAACCTTCGAGATGAAATTGTATACTCTCGCAGTTTGCATCGACATCGAAGGAGCGTTCAACAACGTCAGCACCGAAACGCTAATCCACTCCTTAGACGAGTTTCAGGTAAACCGGGCCTTGAGGCACTGGATAGACCACATGCTAAGGAATAGATGGATAAGCTGCGCGCTACAAGACGTAACAAAAAGAGACAAAGTTGGTCAGGGGACGCCACAGGGAGGAATACTATCACCTCTCCTATGGGTTACCACCATAAATAGTCTACTAAGGAACTTAACCGACGAAGGATTTGAACCCATCTGCTATGCAGACGACGTTATAATACTTCTTAGGGGAAAGAATCCAAATATACTCTGTAGAAGGGCCGAAACGGCTCTAAAAATAGCATACAACTGGGCTAGACCGAGAGGTCTAAATGTCAACCCGGAAAAAACAGAATTATGTCTATTCACTAGGAAAACGAAAATAGGAGCTTACGAAGAACCCGTTTTCCTAGATAAGATGATAAACATTTCTCCAACAATTAAGTACCTGGGAGTAATTCTAGACAGGAAACTTAAATGGAGAGACCATATTCAGGAAAGGGCTAATAAAGCCCACAGATGTTGGTCAACCTGCAGAAGAGCTATAGGCTCAAAATGGGGTTTCAATCCTAGGATGACACACTGGTTATACAGAAGCGTAATTAGACCGATTCTAACTTACGCTTCTGTGGTATGGTGGACAGCTACGGACAAGAAATGCAACGTAAAAGTACTGCAAAAAGTCCAAAGAACGTGCTGCTTAAGTATTAGCGGGGCAATGAGGACTACACCAACTAGGGCTTTAGAGACAATTTTATTTGTCCACCCAATAGAAATTCAGGTAAGGTATGAGGCAGCCATCGCAGCTATAAGACTTAAGTCGATGAGCGAGTGGATCGTAAGAGACCACCAAACATACCACCAAAACATATTACAGGTTACAACGGGTGAGTCAATAGATCATATTGTATCAGACCGTATACCTGAAACAATTGAATCCGCCTTGTGTGAAATTTTAATACCAGACAGGGACATGTGGATCGATGGAACCCTAGAACGGATGCCAACTGGAAGCTGTGGGTTCACAGACGGGGCCGTTCTAGGGGGGAGAACGGGTCTGGGTCTATATATCGAAGACCAGGAAACTAGAATCTCCCTTCGACTGCCGGATCATAATACGATCCTACAGGCCGAAATCCGAGCGATCACAGAGTGTCTGAACTGGTTTAAAGCTAACACAAGGCCAATCACTGTAAACATCCTAACGGACAGTAAAGCAGCAATTAAAGCAATAACAAGCAAGACGGTGAAATCAAAAACTGTCCTGCAGTGTAAAAAAATCAATCAACGACTACTCCCACCATGGTTCTGTTAACATTATATGGGTACCAGGACATAAAGGGATTAGGGGTAACGAGATAGCCAACTCCTTGGCAAGGCAAGCCAGAGAGCAAGCTACGATAAGCCTAGATAATGCTAAGCCTTTAAAAGCGGCGCGTCTAGAGTTAAAAGCATGGGCAGAAAACGCCCATACATCCCTCTGGAATACTGAAGAGAAAGGGAAAAATACAAAAATCCTCTGGGGAAACCCAGACCAGGATAAAACAAAGGAACTCCTTCAAATGAGTAAAAAAGACATTAGTAGACTGACAGGCATCTTTACAGGACACCTAGGGCTACAAGCACACCTGCACAAAATCGGTTGTGCAGAAAGCAGCGAATGCAGAGCATGCGGAGAGGACGACGAAACGTTGGAACACTATCTCTGTCATTGCCCAGCCTTCGCGACGCTAAGAAACCAATTTCTAGGAAATAACACTATACCAGAACTCCACCAAATTAGGGCAAGCGAGTTCAAAAACTTAAGAGATTATGTCAATGGCACAGAATTTCTTAACTGATAAATTTATTTTCTTTTCAATAAATTAAGCAATAAAAAATTTATTCCCCTTAGGCTTCCGAAATTAGAGCGCACAACAGGCCTATACTGGCTTAAGTGTATGCCCCATACGGGCATGTGGCGATTCTTATATTCGCCCCTCTTTTCAACCTAACCTAACCTAACCTGTTATTAAAAGCCGAATCACACCTTAAATTCACGATATTTTATTGATTTTTCACTTTTTTCGCGAAGCGACAAAATTATTTTACACCAAACAATCGTTGGTCTATCAGCTGTTAAAATAATCAATGCTTCTTCTTATTAAGATAAAAGTAATAATAGTTGACAACATGTTGACAAAGTGTTGACTTTGTCACCATAATAGTAGACAAAGTGTTGACATGTCGACACATGTCAATAATGGGTCACCATCCCAGAATTCAACCCGCCATAACACAAAAGTTCGACTCACGGCGGCTCTGCCCTTCAGGGTTTTGTATGTCCACACCAAGGGCTTTCACCTACAAAAAGAATTTTCCACCCCCCAGGTCATGATCATATTTTTTTTCACGCACACAAATGTATCCTCGCAAACGTTAAGAAACGGTTCAAAAATACGGTTTTTTGTTCCAGCACCATAACCGCTCAAAACGTCTAATGCATATTAGTCATATCTGATTGACAATTTTAATAGCTTTATAATGAAATACATGTACGGTTAACCGGTTTACAAAAACCGGATAAAAATTCGGGTTTAATATCAGAATAACCGGTTCCATAATTCGGATATCCGGATCTTTATTCCAAAAAATAATGAAATTAACGTGCTTAGCACAACAAGATACAACTATTTTAACGACTCCTAGAATTCTAGGTCATCAATAGGTCAACAATAATGTATATTGAAATAAATAGATATAGGGATGTCAGAGCAAGATTTGGGTAAAAGTGAAAAACGACCGCTTAAACAAGATTTTATCGATTTTATGTCTTTGGGAACCGTACCTAAAATCTTCCGAGCGACATTTTTGTAGAATATTCCGAAGCTGAAAAAATGTCATCTTGTGCCACTTTCATTGCGGTTCTTGAAATAAAGGACGAAAAGGACATTGAAGGAAGCGAGTTAGAAGGTCGAAATGTTCTACGAAAAAAATCCTCATTTGATTTTACTGAAGACATGTCATCTTAAATATAAGCTTAAACAACAGCGAACAAAGATATAAGGCTGATTCCAGATGGCCTTGAGGGTCTCCAGCAAAATATTCATCACGCCATATCGCGAAAGTTCGACTCACGGCAAATCTGTCCTTCGGGGTTCTGTATATACTCACCAAGGGCTTTCATCTCCAATAGGAATTTTCCACCCCCAGACTTTGAGCTCCATTTTGTTGCACAGTGTAATTTATTAAAGAAAAATACATATTATTAAAATGCTAAAAAAGTAAAAATTGCGTATAACGGGTTCTGAATAAGGGCTAAGTTCAAGATTCCGCATAAGTTCAAAATAAAGCCAATGTTTTCGAGGCTGGCTAAACATTTGAATATTTAAATAATAACAAAGTCGTTTTCATTGTCAGAAATATCATCGCCTTTTATTTTCTTGGCCACAAGACTTGGTGCGACTTGTCTGCTTAAAATATTTCTTCTTCTGCTGCACTTAACCTTTTATCATGCGATTCGCTAAATGTTGATATAACATCTAGGAATTGAAAAGAATAAACATGTATAAAAAACAAAATGTCCTTAAATTTGCTTACCTGTCACAGCTGTATAAATAGTGGACATTATAACTCATTATTATGTCGTGTTCAAATATGTATATTGGGTTCAGCATTTCCAGCAAGACGGGACGGGACATTATATTCTCTAAAGATTCCACAAATGTCAACTTTTTCACTTGTCTTTTATAATTTCTTTTGGTCATACTTGTTATTAAAAGCCGAATCACACCTTAAATTCACGATATTTTATTGATTTTTCACTTTTTTCGCGAAGCGACAAAATTATTTTACACCAAACAATCGTTGGTCTATCAGCTGTTAAAATAATCAATGCTTCTTCTTATTAAGATAAAAGTAATAATAGTTGACAACATGTTGACAAAGTGTTGACTTTGTCACCATAATAGTAGACAAAGTGTTGACATGTCGACACATGTCCCCATGCTTCCTACAGGGTATATATATATATATATATATATATATATATATATATATATATATGTATATATATATATTCACCATAATTATTTAAAAAACTGCTTGTATCGAACGTACAGCATCTTCTTAATATATTAGTGGCAAAACACCCACAAAAAATATTTGTTTGTATCCGGAAATAAGAAATTCTGGGTAAAACTCGTAAAAACCGATTTTGAGCTATACCTCAAGAACAGAGCTGATGGAGAAAAACCGCGACCGGAGTTGAAAATAATTCGCCGATTTCATTTAGAACGGCAGAGGTTAAATTTCATGGTCGATGGTAGCAGAAATCAGATCACCAGCTACCCCAAAAATTGACATTCGACAGCTATGTCTGCTATCGTAGCGGGTTGTTTCATACCGTATTGACCCGAAACCAAAGTATTTCGGCCAGCGGCTGACAACGCAGCATCAAACCGTAGGTTTCTATGCTGCTATAACAACAGCTATCTGCGTCAAGCTGAGATTTAGGAACAAGGTCGTCAAGTTCCTAGCCGGCAGCTCTTGGTTAGCGGATAAGGAAAACTTGTTGACCACATATAACGCGATAGGTCTGTCTGTGGTAAACTATGCGGCGCCAGTTTTGTCCGCGAACAACGCGATGGAAAAATATTGAAACTTGTCAGAGTGCCGCCCTCAGAACTGCAACAGGATGCTCATTTCCTTATGCTTATATAAAAATGTGTAGATTCTTGCAGTTCTGGAACAGACCAAAAGATTCTTTCAGTACATCAACACAATGACATGCTTTCGTTGCAGTACTTGATCGTGTGTTACCGTTAGAGCCATCCTAATCACCATATGGTGGATAGGTCTCCCACCCAGGCATTTTAGGAGGATCTTCAGAAAGATATCTGCAAAGTTTCAAGAGAACCTCTAGATCAACAAGCCTGTCAAGCAGTTTTAGATAGCATTCACATGGATGCACACGCAGATGCATAAACAACTATCATTTGAATGCGGTCCTCAGAGAACATCCGGCATCTATTGCAGCAAAGCAGAGTAGTTTTCGCTCAACTACGTTCGGAATCGTGCAGCCGTCTTAATTCTTAAAGGACAAGTATTGATGACATCGTGTAAAACATCTGTCCAGCAAGGGGCACAGACCTGCACAATACACTTCACCTTTTCAACTGCCCTGCCAAACCTACTCAATTTACGACAGTAGATCTGAAGTTACATCCCATCGAAACAGGCACATACCTAGAAATGGAGACACACCAAGAGCCAGATTGAGCAGAAAAACGAACATACAACCATATAAAATACTGTTACAACAACAAAAACTGCAATTTTGGATGTAAACTTTTGATGATAATTAAATTATTGTTATTTCATGAATTAATAAAGTTTTGTTTGTCATGAAAATTATATGTATGTTTTTCAATACACCATTTTCCAAGCAAGACGTGAAAATATGCCACAGGATTCGTGAAAATGACATGCTAGAGGGTTCATTAAGATGGCATGCCATAGGTTTGGTAAAAATTACATGCCAAAGGGTTCGTGAAAATGCTATTCTAGGGAATTGGTTAAGATACCATGCCAAAGGGTTGGTGCAGATGCCATTTTACCGGATTAGTGAAGATGACATGCTCAGGATCTGAAAATGGATTGCATCTTTAGGGGGTCACACTCTTGTAAAAACAATGAGTGAAGATGCTAAAAAAATGACATTCCATTTCACTTGTTCCCATGCTTGAATAGCATATTTGGCATCGAACATTTTGCTGGGTTGGTTTTCATACAGGTATGTGATGGAAAACAATTCCACTCGTATTCCCATAAATCGAAATCGTAGATTTCGAATTTTATTGAATATTTTATTGAATCTGAAAATGGATTTTAAATATATTATTCAAATAAGGGGTGTTGCTAACTTCCTGCACCTGTAGTGGGATACTCTTAAGCTTTTTTTGTGTACCAACAAAAATCGTTAAATTTAAAACGCAGAATTATGAATGAAAAGTACTAAAAAAAGTTGACAACACGTTTGCTATCGGTAGAATTTAGCTACAACTTTATTTTGGTAGCTAACTACCGACAAATTTCGTTAAATGCCGAAACTAAAAGCAAATTAAATTTACCGACTTTTGTCGGTAACCAAAAAAATGCGTTAGAGAATCCCACTACCTTTTATCGCGTATGCCGAATCTTCAGAGTGACTTCCAAAGCGATTGTTTACATTTATTTAATAATACAACACATTGAACTAATATGGGACATTTTTCTATCTGATGATTATATGACACGGTGGTGCAGTGGTAAGCATACTCGCTTTGCATTCTGAAGGTCAGGGTTCGCTTCCCAGGTGAGACAACAAAACAACATGGCATTTTTAAAATGGAAAAAATTAGTGTAGGCGGAAATTCCTAATTATACATACTCCAAAAGCGTACTTTGCAAAAAGAAATAAAATAAAAATATTTATTTTTAATTCCAAAAACTATCCCGGAAATGATCTCCAAGAAGTGTCGCTGGAGTGACTTCCAAGACGACACGCGGCCGTGTTTCATTTCTTCACAAAGGAGGTCACTTCAGGGTGACTTCAGCGACTATCGCCGCGACTGTGTTCATCGCCTTTGGCGGCACGCCTAAATCACTTCCGCGATTGTTTTTGCTTGCAGGGAATAACTATGATATTCATACTAACAGCACACATCATTCATCCATTCACAACAGCATCGCTAACATCATACATACACAAACCATCATATCCCCCATCCCTTCCAAAAACACCATAAACTATCCACACACACACATCATCAAACACATCCCATCCCTGCCCTGCAAACATTTGGAAGATTGTTGGACGATTTTTTTATCAGATTATTCTTCTGCGTTTCTTTCCGGCGATCTTTTAGCTAATTTTTATATAAAATTCACCCACGCGAGTAATTTGCCATTCGTAGACGATTCTCTACAATTATTGTTTATTATCAATCGAACCCCGATTTTTACTAAAAAATTTTATTTGGTTCCATATAATTCTCATATACATATTCTACATAACTTTGATACAAACGCCACGTTTAATATTATGAATAATTTTCTTTTAATTTTTTCTTTATATTTTCTTCTTCTTAAGATCTTCCATATGATTTTCTCATATAATCATATAATCATCAGATAGAAAAATGTTCCATATTTGTTCAGATGTGTTGAATTATTAAATAAATGTAAACAATCGCCTTGGAAGTCATTCAGAAGTCACTCCGAAATGTCGACATAAGCGATAAAAGGTAATCATAATAACGCTATAGAAATTGTTTGTGTAATTCACCAACGATCTTCCTTGGCGTGTCTCCGGAGTTACGTCTTAGGCGAGGGAGTGAGAAACTCACTTCCAAATGCTGGTTGAGAATGTGTGGGGCTTCGGTGGATTCCTAATTTTTCAATGTACCTCTTAGGTCATAACAGCTCAACTCGAAAGAGAATAAATTCAAATATCACTCTAAAAATGACCTTCGCCTTAGTAAGACAAACACAAAAAATGTTTGGTCTGTTCCAGAACTGCAAGAATCTTCTAATTTTTACTATTTTTTCCGATAACATAAAGGAAAAAATGTTATTGCAGTAAAAAATAGTAGCTTCTTGCAGATTCTGGAACAGAGCAGTTTTTAGCATGAGCCAGGCTGGGATTCGAACCTGGGACTCCGACAACCAAGTGACACGGTTGCCGGCGTCATAGCGTTCTAAGCCACCATCATCTTGTCAAAGATTCCGATGATAAATATTGATGATCAAAAATCTTCTGATACAGAAGGACAAATATAAGTAAAGGTAGAAAAAAGCTGTCTTATGCTCTGTTCCAGAACCTGCAAGAAGCTACTATTTTTTACTACGATAATATTTTTTCCCTTTATGTTATCGGAAAAAATAGTAAAAATTAGTAGATTCTTGCAGTTCTGGAACAGACCATTAGTGAGGGCCATACCTATTGCTCTGCGTGTGCGTCCAAAAACAAAATACATGTATTTCAATTTGGACGCACACGCAACACGCAGAGCTATAGGTATGGCCCTCACTAATGGTTCACAAAATCAAAAACAAAATACATGTATCAATTTGAAATACATGTATTTTGTTTTTGTATTTTTGAACGCACACGCAACACGCAGTTAATTAGGTAAGGGCTTAATAAAGCATTGAAAAGTAGGGTTACCAGCCAAGTCGGGCTATAGGAAAGGTTTGGAATTAAATAACTAACATTAAAAAAAATAAATAAATCGAATATACAATTTGCGAACGATTTGTGGTATCCACGCGTCTTGCTTATTTTGCCTGCCATTCAAAATAACACGTGATTTATAAAAGGTATAAATTTCAGCCACAATTTCTTACTCTAGTGAACAGCCATAATATAGCTATATGTTAGAGTTATCAATGGACATTATAAATTCGAATATGTCGCTGCCGCTCATTTTTTTATGTTTATTTATTTTGTTTTGAGTCGTTCGATCGTTTGAGCTTTTTGTTATGAATTTTTTCTCTTCATATTCTACAGCACCGTTAGAAGTTTGCAATGCAGTAGAATTTGATGGTTTATTATTGTCGCCCTTTTTATTAATTTAGTTCGCGAGGGATAAAGACTGCGGTAAGTAGTGTGGCTCTATTTAACTTTTTTAGTTTTTAATTTTAATATTTTTTGTTAGGAATAAAAGTGGATTTTTCGGAAAATTAGTGTGAAATTTGCTGAAATTTTGTGTGTGTGCCGCCGTTTTTAAAAATTGTGTTTGTTTGCAAATAATAGGTGTGTTCGTTTACTCAACAATTTGTACAAATTTGTACAAGTCCAGTAACTTCTTGTAAACGACTAAGGTTTTTTGCATTGTACTGTAAAGTAAACGAACAACATCCAGTAACAATTTGTACAAATTTTGAGTAAACGAACACACATAATATTGCAAGAATATGTGGAATTTTTTTTGGAATTTTGCTGCCATTTTAAAAATGTTTGAAACCTGTTGTTTAATTGTTGTTGTGCTGTAAATATGATGCCGAGATCGCCACCAAATATGTACAAAAAAACCAAGTGATCCAGTTGGTGTCTCCACTTCAGCCGGAGGGTCGATTGTGTCAACCACTGCTGGAACTACTACTACAATTGCCGCCACAACAACAGGTTTTCTCACGCAGACGATTACAGCAACAACAATGCAAAGTGTTTCCTAATTTGAGATGGAAAGCTTGTTAGTCCGGTCAAAATAGACATGCGTATAAGAGGGAAATAGCAAAAATTCCCACAAAGCTGAATTTTGGTGGAGAGCTAGGGTTAGCCATTAGAAGCAACGTCCTAAAAGTCCCCATCTATCCCATGTGTGCAAAACAAGTTATTCGGGGTCAAAGGTCATTTTTGGAGGCATTATTCAGTTTTTTTAATTTTTCTCAAAAACGGTAAGACAAAAGCCGGCTAAAGTAATAGTTGTAGACTCAATAAGAGTGGTCTTTATGATTCTTAAAAAAGACTTACCATTTTCGAGATATCGCGATCTAAAGGTCAAATAAAGAATTAGCCGCGTAAGTACATTATGAGGCGAACCGTTTAAATAACGACACTATGTGTTAGATACTTCCGTAAGCTTTCAAACGATATCCACTTTGCAGTAATCGGTTCAGTAGAACCGGGTCTAACACGGTTTTTAAATTTGGCCTTTCGGGTCTAATAACCGGCGAACCGGATCCGCAACCGTTGAAAATTATACATTTCCGTAATCAGCGCAACAAACCCTACCCTCGGACAAAACTTGGAAAAAATCGGAGAGTTTTCGTTGGGGTCGTTCCCGTTGGGCTTTCGATTATACATGTGGGTTAAATGGGCTATTTTCGCATAAAATGACCCTAACATTGAATAACTCTACTAAACACGCTCCGATTTTGTTGGATCTTTTTTTAGAAGATAGCTATAATTTCGCTCTTCAAGAAAATATATATTTTTTGGGGGACAGAACCCGATTACTTCGCTTATTTTAGATGGTTCCTCTGAATATGTGCATATTTCCCTTATAAGTGCATAAAAATCATGTGTTTTTTAGAACAGCTATATCTCAAGAATGGTTCCTCCTAGGAAAAAAATTATAAAAGTCAAACTTGTAGATAATTTTTCTGTCTACAATATTTACTTTAGTCGCTTTTTGATTAGATCAACCGTTTTCAAAAAATAAATCCGAAAACCTAAAAACCCTTAAAATTTGACCTTTGACCCCGAATAATTTTTTTGCACACATGGGATCGATGGGGACTTTTAGGACGTTGCTTCCAATGGCAAACCCTAGCTCTCCACCAAAATTCAGCTCTGTGGGAATTTTTGCTATTTCAATGTCTATTTTGACCGGACTATTGTGGAAGCAAATTGACGTGTTACAGCTACAACTAGCGAATTCTCGGAGTGCATTGAAAGCTGCAGTGATTTCTCCTATTGCATCAAACCCGAGTTCAGCACAATTGGTTACTGGTAACAATTGGAGTGAATGTGTTGGTGGTTCCAGTAGTGCCCAGTCTGAAATAGACACAAATGTGCAGAGTGTCACACCACAATCTTACGTAACCAGTGATCAGCCTACGGTCTCCCGTCATAGTATGCCGCCACCTCTGCAACCTGCTCCGTCGTCCGTTGCCCAACCGTCGCTGTCAACTTCTCTCCCTACCCTGCTGGCATCTCAGTCGCCCTTGACGCAGCCGTTTAATGCTGTTCAAAAGCCACCATATTATAACAACTTTTTGATGCCGCCATTGCCAAGAAAGTTGTATGACTTGCCGAAATTTCGCTCAACATGTGAAACAAAGAAAGAAGTGGTTCTATATGCATCTGATGAGTAAGATAAAGATGAAGAGTGCCGATTATGCCGTGGACAACACAAAATGAAGTGAAGAAGTTAAGGTTACCTTTTTCTAGCCTTGGAAGTGGACATTCTACTAGAAATTGCCGTCGTAGAAAAGAATGTCAGGTGAAAGGTTGCCAAAGAAAACATAACAAATTGCTGCATGAGAAATCAAAAGATTTTGGTGACAATAATTCAAATTCAAATGGTGTTGTTCCTACGAATGAGTTGTGTTTCCGGTATTTGTGAAAATTAAAATTTGTTGTTCCGTATGGTGCCTGTGGAGCTTTATGGTCCAAACTGTGTTGTTCAAACTTTTGCCTTGTTGGATGAAGGTTCTTCGGTGATCATGATAGACAGTTCGTTGGCGAGGCAGCTTGGAATTAGTGGCCATCACAGCAAGTTGAATTTAAGCTAGTATGGTGGTAAGTCGTCTCAAGAAAGTGCAATGGTGGTTGATCTTTATGTGAGTGGTACTTCTAAGAAGAGGAAGTATTTTTTGAAAAATGTGTATGGTGTTCCAAATTTAAAGTTGCTCACTCAAAGTTTTAACATGAAGTCAAATTAACATTATGATGTACCAGTGCAGCCATATAGCAACGTTACGCCTAAGTTGCTCATCGGACTTGATCATTGCCATTTGGGGTTGCCAGATGAAGACGTGCTATTGGAAGAAGGTGGCCCTTACGCAGCGAATACACCCCTAGCATGGGTAGTTTTTAGTCAGTTGTGTGGAAGACAGCCTACACCCACACATGTTTGCTGGCAGCTCAGCCAGAGCAGAATTTATATGATTTGATTTCAAGTTACTTCGAAACAGAAAACTTTGACGTCAAAGCCCTGCCGACAATAGAGGGTAAGGGTGATGTTCGTGCTAGACAGTTGCTCAAGGATTCCACGATAAAGGTTGCCGGAAGATTTCAATTCAGACTACTATGGCGTGATGAAAATGTAATCCTGTCGGATAGCTATTCCATGGGCTTTAATCGAGTTATTGGTATTGAGCGGAAAATGAAGAAGAATCAGGAATTTGGTGCCGACTACCAGGGAATCATTCAGGATTATGTCAACAAAGGGTATGTACGAATGTTAACATCATCCGAAATATCTATTTGTAGCCCGAGAACTTGGTATCTACAACATTTTGGAGTGTTGAATCCCCTGAAGCCTAGGTAACTTCGCCTCGTGTTTGATGCTGCCGCTAAAGTCGAAGGAGTTTCACTGAATTCGAAATTATTGAAGGGTCCTCAACAATATAGACCACTGCCTGCCGTCTTGTTCAATTTTCGAATCGGGAAAATTGCTATTTTAGCAGATATCAAAGAGATGTTTCACAAGTAAGTGTTCCTAGACACTACTTTAGAATTGGACTGCCTGAAACAGTCGAATTGAATGTTTTGCGCCGATGCCAGCAAAGACGCATTTGATGTCGTATTGCAGGTCAATAAAGTCAGATGGTGAAACTGAAGTCTCATTTATAACTTCAAAGACCAATTGTGCCCCTTTGAAGTCAAAGACCATACCGAGAGGTACAAGCTGCCATATTGGGAACTCGCTTGCTGTGCTACCATCGAGAAGGAACACTCGGAGAACGTTTCCCGATGAATTTGCTGGGTGATTCTTCAACTGTCATCCACTGGATAATTTCTGACAAAAGAAGATATAAGCCATTTGTCGCTCATCGAATCACATAGATTTTGGATTCCACACGTACTACTGATTGGAAATGGTTGCCCACAAATTTGAATGTTGCCGATGAAACAACAATAACCAAAAGGAATGTGGATTTCTCGATTAATTCTCGCTGGTACCAAGCTCCACACTTTTTGCATCAACCCGAGGATGATTGCCCCGAAATGATTTCAACCTCCAATAAAGAGCCGCCTGAAGAAGAGCTTTATTTGAAATTTGTGTTAATGGTCAGTACAAATGTTGCTATTGATTTGAATCGTTTCTTTTCTTTTCTCAGGATAAAACGTACAATGGGTTATGTCCTGCGATTCGTCGAACGTTATTTGAAGAAGAAAATTGGTGAGGGTGAAACTTGTCTAACCGTCGCCTTATTGAAGGATGCCGAAACTGTTCTTTGTCGCCTATCTCAACGTGAAAGTTTCGCCCTCGAATTGTATGTTTTGGTGGTTCTATCCCAAGACGCAGCGAGTTGTACACCCTGTTGCGAGTATATGGACGTATTGATGCCGCCAGTTGTTTGCCTATTGACAACAGGCGCCCAATTATACTTTCGCCAATGCATCGCCTAGCCGAACTTTTTGCTGCCCATCAGCATAAAGGCCTCGGTACATAAGCTGCCTCGCCTCCTTGCCTTGCTTTCTTGCTTCATTTCTGACATAATAAAAATAAAAGAATAAAGAAGGCAGTGCCAATTTTCGAACAAGGTTGCCCTTTTCTATTCTTTTATCAGAAACAAGCAAGGCAAGCAGGCTAGGCAACTTATGTACCCAGGCCTTAAAGAGATGAAGCGCCAAAACTTTGAAGCCACTATTGCCGCCATAAGAAGACGTTACTGGATGTAATGTGACGTTGCTATATCCACTGGAGTCCTGAAGCGCCCCGTTTCCAAACTTGCCGTCTTAGATATTGAATAGTGAATCTAATCGATTCACGGGGGCGGGGATATGGCCGCCGCTCATTTTTTTATGTTTGTTTACATTTTTTTATTTTGATCTCAGTTTAACACAGAATCATATGTGTGATGTCATTGACACAGCCATTCACATGTTTGCATGTGTGTGTTCCATGGTAGAACAAAAAAGGTAACAGCAATACCCAGATGACTGAACAGGGCTGTAATGTTAGTGTCAAATTCCATACGACATTTTACATATTTATTTCTATGTTCGATGTATATTAGGTATATATATTTTTTGGAGAACAAATTTATTCATCAGAAAAAAACTATTTCCCATAAACTCTACTTCATATCATTGACATGTAACCTCCTCCTGGTCCGATCGACGTGCCGTACACTAAAACACTGCTTTTAGTTTACAATATTTGTTACTGTGTGGTATTTTGTTAAAATTGAAACGAATAAAGCCCTAATAAACGTGTGCTATTTTGATTTGAAAAACAATTGATGAATTACCAGCGACGCAAACATTTTTGGAAGAATTCTACTTTCTGCGAGAAATTATGCATTTAGTGGAATGATATGGAAACATTCAAATTGAAAATCTAACGAGTTTTCATTCATGTTTTCCGAAATATTCAATCAAATGTAAAAAAATATTTGTTGTTTTTTCAATTCCAATATATTATTGGCATTTCCATATTTTGTTTACATTTACTAACATTACAAACAAAAACAAATTTCTATGTGGTTGTTGTTGAGCTGTATTTGTTGTAGTATTTAGTTTACCTGGTTTGTTCTACCATATGTGTGTTCTATGTTTTGATTTATTTTATTTATTTTATATCACCCCACCTTGCGGAACTCCCTGTTTCACTCTAGGGGGTTTGGACTTCCAAGTACGACTGGCGTCCACACATATAACTGACTATCCAACGTTTCAAGCTTGGCCGGAGGGTTGTCTGCTCAATGTCCTCAAACAGCGTGGAGTGCCTGACTGTATCAAAGGCTTTTGATAAGTCAAGCGCTACCTGCACTGTTCTATCGCACGGCCGTCTCTGGTAGAGTCCTTGACAAATATGTGTGGTAATGGCGTGCAGCGCAGTTGTCGTGCCGTGCTGCTTACGGAATCCATGCTGATGATCGGCAACTTGATAGCTATTTCTGATACTGGGGAGGACTAAGGCCTCAAGGATCTTTGCTACGGGCGACAAAAGCGAAATCGGCCTGTACGATTCACTTTTGCTGGCATCCTTGCCGGACTTCCGTAGTGGGACCACCCTGCCTATTTGCCAGACTTCGGGAACAATGAGGGTGGATAGCGACAAGTTGAGAACTTTAGTGAGATACTCCACTCCCGGCTCATCCAGCTGCTTCAGCATTACCATGGAGATTCCATCTGGGCCCAACGCTTTGGATGATTTAGCGTTCCTGATGGGATTGACAACATCATCCATTGTAAACTGTGGTGGTTCCTCCTCGCCAGGAAGAGATCTCTTCGCCCTGTCACTCTCGGGGTGCTCGAGAAACTGTCGATTGAAATAACTTGCGCACCTCTTCGGGTCAGTCAACGTAATGTCGCCAAACGTGACTGAGGTCCTGTCTTCCCTTCTTCCAGGATTCGAGAGTGACTTAACCGTTGCCCACAATTCACCTATACCGGTTCCAATGTAGCAATGTTCCGCTTATGCTCGCCGACCAGCCTGTTAACTTCCAGTGTCAGCTCTCTGACTCTGGGGTTGGTTCGACGAAGCTCATCACGCTCATTTGCTAATCCCGTCGCCTCTGCTGGGAAGTTTGGTCTTACTTCGGGTATTCGACCAGCAGGGATAATGAGAGCGGCTGCAGCAGTGATGATGTCTCGGAACGTCCTTTCCGCTGCCCGAACATCAGAAAGATTGGGCAGTTCTCTGAAGCGGTGATTGGTGAACTCTCTGAAACCCGGCCAATCAGCTTTCTTATGATTGACGAATGTGCGGCGTTCGGAGGTAGTAAATCGGGTGGTCTGCTAATGGAGACAATTATGGGGGGATGGTCTGATCCAAGGGAAATTCGTTATGTTTAATTACCGCAGTCCTTTTTCTCCTCATAATAAGCATATATTAGCAATAAACTCAATAATTAAAAAAATTAATAATTCTGATAGAATTTTGGTTCTTGGTTATTTAATATGCCGTCTTTCAAGTGGCTTAAATTGCTTGATTCGGAAGCATTAACTCCTTTAACATCTGACGCAAATATAAATCAAGATACATTCGAGATTGTTAATCGATTTTGTGACCTCAATGTTCATCAAATAAATAATATATAAAATAGCTATGATAGAATTCTTGATCTAGCTTTTGTAAATTTTGCACAATATTTCGAAATAACCCGAATTTTTCCCATATCTTCACCCACATACTGGGCAGATGTCTTGCACGGCGCGGTCGGTTTCCGCCCAATAAGAATTTAGGCGACTTCAATATCTCGAGCGTAGTTGAGCCTAAACTACCCTAGTTTGTCGTGGCAGCTGACACTCCTCAGCTGCAATAGATGGGGTATGTATTTCGAGGACTTTATTCACACTATATTTGCTTATGGCCTTACCAGCTGCATCCGTCTGAATACTATTTAAACTTGCTTGATATGCCTGCTGATCTAGGGGTTCTCTCCTACATTGTTGGACCTCCGTCTCTAGAGCATGAATATCCTTCCTGATATGCCTGAATGTGTCGGGCCTAGCCAGCAGATGGTGATTGGGATGGATCTCACGGTAACACCCAAGCAAGTACTGCAACGAAAGCATCTCACTGTATTGCTTTACTGGAAGAATCTTTGCCTCCTCATGTAAATGGTCCACTGAAAACTTGAGGAGGCACCCTGTTGCTGTTCTCAGGGCGACATTCTGGCAGTTTTGAATCTTTTTTCCATTCGTATCACATAATCCCGGTTTCTTTATCTGCAAGGTTTCTTTATCTGCACCCCAAGTGCTGCCGGCTAGGGACTTGAGGACCTTGTTCCTACTTTTCAGTTTGTCGCAGATAGCTGTGGCGTGCACGCACGACGTGAAAGTAGTGTCGAATGTGACCCCTAAAATTTTGGGGCAGTTTATGGTCGGAATTCTGCTACCGTCGACCACGTCAATCAATCTGGAGGGGGGCGGAATACAGGAGAGGTAGAGGTTAAACAGTTCCGGAGATATTACCCCAGCTTGCGGAACTCCCTGTTTCACTCTAGGGGGTTTGGACTTCTTGTTCCCGAATTCCACGTACGACTGGCGTCCACACATATAATTGACTATCCAACGTTTCAAGCTTGACCGGAGGGTTGTCTGCTCAATGTCCTCAAACAGCTTGGAGTGCCTGACTGTATCAAAGGCTTTTGATAAGTCAAGCGCTACCTTCACTGTTCTATCGCACGGCCGTGTCTGGTAGAGTCCTTGACAAATATGTGTGGTAATGGCGTGCAGCGCAGTTATCGTGCCGTGCTGCTTACGGAATCCATGCTGATGATCGGCAACTTGATAGCTATTTCTGATACTGGGGAGGACTAAGGCCTCAAGGGTCTTTGCTACGGGCGACAAAAGCGAAATCGGCCTGTACGATTCACTTTTACTGGCATCCTTGCCGGGCTTCCGTAGTGGGACCACCCTGCCCATTTTCCAGACTTCGGGAACAATGAGGGTGGATAGCGACAAGTTGGGAACTTTAGTGAGATACTCCACACCCGGCTCATCCAGCTGCTTCAGCATTACCATGGAGATTCCATCAGGGCCCAATGCTTTGGATGATTTAGCGTTTCTGATGGGATTGGTAACATCATGCATTGTAAACTGTGGTGGTTCCTCCTCGTTAGGAAGAGATCTGATGCGACGTAATACTCTTCTCTTCGCCCTGTCACTCTCGGGGTGCTCGAGAAAATGTCGATTGAAATAACTTGCGCACCTCTTCGGGTCAGTCAACGTAATGTCGCCAAACGTGACTGAGGTCCTGTCTACCCTTCTTCTAGGATTCGAGAGTGACTTAAACGTTGCCCACAATTCACCTATACCGGTTCCAATGTAGCAACTCTTCAGATGATTTAACTACTTGTTCCGCTTATGCTCGCCGACCAGCCTGTTAACTTCCAGTGTCAGCTTCCTGACTCTGGGGTTGGTTCGACGAAGCTCATCACGCTCATTTGCTAATCCCGTCGCCTCTGCTGGGAAGTTTGGTCTTACTTCGGGTATTCGACCAGCAGGGATATGGCGAGCGGCTGCAGCAGTGATGATGTCTCGGAACGTCCTTTTCGCTGCCCGAACATCAGAAAGATTGGGCAGTTCTCTGAAGCGGTGATTGGTGAAATCTCTGAAACCCGGCCAATCAGCTTTCTTATGATTGACGAATGTGCGGCGTTCAGAGGTAGTAAATCGGGGGGTCTGCTAATGGAGACAATTATGTGGGGGATGGTCTGATCCAAGGGAAATTCGATCGTTTGAGCTTTTTGTTAAGTTTAATTGCAGTCCTTTTTCTCCTCATATTCTACAGAATTGACTGTCGCCCAAACAGGTTTTTATTTGTTGGAACAAAACAGTTAGAAATTTGCAATGCAGTAGAATTTAATAGTTTATTATTGTCGTACTTTTTTAATAAATTTAGTTCGTAAGGGATAAATACTGCTGTAAGTTGTGTGGCTCTATTTAAGTTTTTTAGTTTCTAATTTTAATATTTTTTGTTATAAATAAACGCTTTAAGCAAGGCGCATTTATATAAGGTAGAAGTGCCAATTAGCTGCATTTTTACTTTTTTGTAAATTTGGTTTTCAAAGTGTAATGTAATTTTTTACTTTTGTCCCTGTTGTGATATTCGACTAAATTTGTAGTGCTCCGTGTTTTTATTTAAAAAATAATAATTTTAATATTAAAATCGTGTTTTGTGTAATAAAATTGTTCAAAACCATTTTAAATTGATTTATGTTAACTTGTGAAGTGAATTCAAGAATGTTTTTGGTCAATAGCATTAAATTTTGTTACATTACATTAATCTAATTGCTCAACCCCTTTTGTGTGATCATTCTTCTTTTTAAATTTGTTGGTTGATTTGTTATTGTAACATTTCGTTGTGTATTTTTGTTTGTCATCTCAAAATAGAGTTGCCAACGTTCAGTTATTTCTAATCTAATTCGAATCCCAGAAATCATTCTTAATTAAAATCTATAAATTTAACTTTTTACATATAAAATTAAAATATACAATGGCATGTCCTTATGAACTGTGTAATATCGTTGATGGTGATGCATTATGTGTTACGTGTTGGCTTTGCCTTAATCAATGGCTCGCATTAATGCAAAGTAGTTGACACTATTCGAGAAAATGTTGGTGTTCTGCAGAGAGTCTCCTGCATTGAGGGCAGCAATGCAGGAGACTCTCTGCAGAGTTTTATAATTTTGTCAATGATCTCCAATCGGAGTTAAATTCAATTAAAAATGACTTCTAGTGTCTGTCGTCTCATTTTAAATTTTTTTTTTCGAATTTATTTGAAAAATAGCAAGAATTGGACGAATTTGTATCATCACCTGCTGGTGCTGGCCAGGACTGCGAAAAAGTTACCAACTAAAGTTGTGCCTGGACGTAAGGCAAGTGTTTCTGAGGGGAGTGTTGTGGATGACATGTCCTCGGTCAAAGCCTCAGGTAAGACCGAGACTGTTAATGTGCACTCTTATGCTGGAGTTGCGTCACGGGCGGCCCCGGGGGTTTATACGGGTACAGAGAAGGTGACAACTAATCCTGAACTGATGAGTATTGATGGTGTTGGTCTCCAGAAGACTTCACAATCTGCTCAGCAGATTCGGGAGACATCACTTCCTGGACCAGTAGTTCCTTACGGTCCAGGGACCTTTATCAAAGGCTCCGGCCATGAAAGTGGTCTTTGTATCTAGGTTTTCCTCAGATACGAAAGCTGATGATATAAATTATTTTATTAAATCTAAAATTGAGGGAAATTATTTTTTAAAGTGCTAAAAGCTTAGACCAGCATTTTCTGGAAATAAATCCTCTTTTTATGTTGAAGTGAATGAAAATATCTTCTTGCAACTAATATCGAAGGAATGTTGGCCTGTTAAAGCACTTGTAAAAGAATTCGTGGAAAGAACTGTTAATGTAGCTCGTTTGCCTCAAAGACAGTCTACAGTATCAAAAAACTAAATAGTTTATTCTCTATTTGCTATCAGAACGTAAGAGGGATAAATACAAAATTAACTCGTTTATTTACTGATAGTTTCGGATTTACTGATAGTTTCGATTATAATGTTACTAGCAAAATGCCCGCTACTTCGTATGCGGAAAGGATATAAAAAAAACAAATAAACAATATATAATATGGAAATGACAAACACTGAAAATTTGGTCGCACTAATACCAATTTTAATCAATATTTATTTTTATCTTAGTACTGTACGTACCCCTTAAGTTCGTTTTTAAAAAAGATCAGCCGTATCTCACCCTTACACATTAACAGCGAGATCAACGTTGCACACCAATACACACCCTAACTCCAAAAAATAAAAATTCCAGCACTGTCCCTACACCCAAAAACAAATTGAGTACCATTAAGTAATTTTCGTATACTTATGGTACGTATTTCGACGACATATCTCAGCCATACACGGACATTAATACAAAATAATTACAGTAAATTCCATAATAATTACAGTAATTCCAAATCTCAAGATTCCAGCTGTATCCGTTCGTCCAATTCCAAATTGTACCAAACTTAGTATCAAGTCGAACTCTTCGTACCCATAAGAAAGATTTTCCAAAACTTCCTCAATCCTTCACTTTAGTAGTAATCTTACTTCCAAATTTCAGGATTCAAACTCTATCCGTTAAACCAAATTAAAATTGCACTAAATATAGAACAATTTAGAATTTTCGTACCAATTTTCAAAACTTCCTCAACGCAACAGGGCTACAATAATCATACTTTCAAATTGCAGGATTCCACCGCTATCCGTTCACCTACATACAAATTGTACTAAATTTAGTACCATTTAGTGCTTTTCGTAACCATAAGTTTGCTTTTTCAAAACAACCTGAATCCTACTCTTCGACTGTAATCGTAATTCCAAATTTCAGGATTCCAGCTCTATTAATTCACCCGAATCCAAATTGTATCAAATTTAGTACCATTTCTTTCCCAAACAAAAATTTCAGGATTCCAGCTCTACAGTTCACCCAAATCCACATTGTACCATATTTAGTACCATTTAGTACTTCTCGTACGCACACGTACGACTTTTAAAAATTTCCTCAATACTACACTCCTACAGTAATCTTAATTCCTAATTCCTACACTATCCGTTTACTAAAATTCAAATTGTACCGAATTTAGTGCTTTCTGTACCCATAAGTACGAATTTCCAAAACTACCTCAATTCTACTGTCCGACAGTAATCTTAGTTCCAAATTTCAGAATTCCAGCTTTATCCGTTCATCCAAATCCAAATTGTACCAAATTTAGTACCATTTAGTACTTTTCGTACTCAAAGGTACGAATTTCTAAAACTATCTCAATCCTACGCCCCTACAGTAATCTTAATTCAAAACTTTAGGATTCCAGCTCTATCCGTTCACCCAAATCCAAATTTAGTACTGCTCGTAATCATAAATACGAACTTCCAAAACCATTTCCTTATTTCAACGCCATTTCCCAACCTTGATACTTAAAATTCAGGATTCCAGTTCTATCCGTTCACCCAAATCCAAATTGTAATAAATTTAGTACCATTTAGTACTTTTCGTACACATAAATACGAATTTCCAAAATTTCCCCAATCCTATGATCCAACAGTAATCTCAATTTCAAATTTCAGGATTCCAGCTCTGTCCGTTCACTCGAATCCCTATTGTACCAAATGTAGTACTTTTCGAACACATAAGTACGAATTTCCAAAACCACCCTCATATCTCAGTCCTACACTTCACAGTAATCTTAATTCCAAATTTCAGGTTTCCAGCTACATACATACGTTCACCCAAATCCAAATTGTACTAAATTTAGTACCATTTAGTACTTTTCGTACCCATAAGTACGAATTTTCAAAACTACCTCAATTCTACACCCCACCAGTAATCTCAATTCCAAATTTCGAGATTCCAACTATATCCGTTCACCCAAATCCCCATTGTCCCAAATTTAGTACCATTTAGTACTTTTCATTCACATAAGTAAGAATTTCCAAAACTTCCCCAGTCCTACACTCCAACAGTAATATCAATTCCAAATTTCAGGAATCCAGCTCTATCCGTTCACTCAAATCCAAATTGTACTAAATTTAGTACCAATTATTACTTTTCGTACACTCAAGTTTCCAAAAACCCTTTGGTGCATCTTTCTTACTCTTCATCAGTGATCCTCAGTCCAAATTTGAGGAATCAAGCCCTATCCGTTCACCCAAATCGAAACTGTACCAAATTTAGTGCTATTTAGTATTTTTCGTACCCTATGTACGAATTTCCAAAACTTCCACAATATTAAACTCCACCAGTAATCTCAGTTCCAAATTTAGAGATTCCAGCGCTATCCGTTCACCCAAATCCCCATTATACAAAATTTAGTTCCATTTAGTACTTTCCGTACACATAAGTACTAATTTCCAAAACCACCTTCATATCTCAATCCTACACTTCAACAGTAATATTAATTCCAAATTTCAGGTTTCCAGCTCTATCCGTTCATTCAAATCCATATTGTACTAAATTTAGCACCATTTAGTACTTTTCGTACCCATAAGTACGAATTTTCAAAACTACCTCAATCCTACACCCCACCAGTAATCTCAATTCCAAATTTCGAGATTCCAGCTATTATCCGTTCACCCAAATCCCCATTGTATCAAATTTAGTACCATTTAGTACTTTTCGTACACATAAGCACGAATTTCCAAAACTACCCTCATATCTCAATCCTACACTACAACAGTAACCTTAATTCCAAATTTCAGGTTTCCAGCTCTTTACGTTCACCCAAATCTAAATTGTACTAAATTTAGTACTTTTCGTACACATGATTGGTAATTTTCCAAACCATTTCCTTTTAGAAGCACCACTTCCCAACCTTGATTTCCATATTAAATTCCTATATTCCTGGGGCCTATTATTGATTTCATTCAAATTACAGATTTTGAAATTGAAAATTGAATAGTTATGACTGTACATCTCCATATACGATAAAATTCTTAATTGCAAATAAATCATGGTAATATGCACAATTCTATTGCACTTTCATTGATTTGCAAACATTTAGTTATTACCAAAAAGTCAGGTCCATACAGTTTTTAGTTGTTGTTATTTCTGGCCGATTTCTGAATTTATTCCCCTAATGTTGTCTTCAACAGCAACTCATTTGTTCATTTGCGTAATTGATGTTTATACACCATTATCACCAACTGCGACATCTGTTGCAATGGAAGATAACAAATGTCTTGTCTTTCTATTATTTAGTGGTTTACAATAAAATAAGTGCGCCTAGAAGTAAACTACAAAATTTTAAATTATGTGTGATCTCTTACGATATCAAGAAGTTATGGCATTGTTAATTTTACACATGTCTTGCAGAGGGCCAACTAAGTGAATAAGTACGTAATAGTAATGAAAAATAAGGATTTTTGTTGTTGTTATTTTTTGTGGTTCCAGGACGAATTTTCTAAAACCCGGCCTTATCTCGCACATTTGCATCAACAGTGACCCACTGGTAAAATTTCAAGCTCCTAGCTTTAGCCGTTTTGGCTGGGCGTTGATGATGAGTCAGTCAGTCAATCACTTATCACCAAGCTCATTTATATATATAAGATTGTATTCTCGGAAACGTGTTTAAACCATCCGTGTTAAGTAGTGAGATTTTATGTTCTAACTATCAAATGTTTAGAAAAGATCGTATTAATAAAAAAGGCGAAGGAGTCCTTATTGCAGTTGATTCTAAATATTCCGCTAACTTACCCCCCGTTTACACATGCAAGTGACAGTTCGAAAAACACCAATACACTCACACATATTCACTGCCACACCAACCAACAACCTCACTGCCGAGAAAATTTCCTTGTCAGTAATCAATGTAAGTGCTTTGAAAGTAACTTCAATTTTTTCCGAAGGTTTACACATGCAAGTGTCAGTTCGAAAAAATTGAAGTTTCGACTATAATATGTATACAAAAATGTCTGCAAGTTACTTGCATGTGTAATCATTGGGTTAATTGAACTAAACTATTCTGATATTAAATGTATTGCCACATCCATATAATTGGGCAATTATAACTTATTTGTCACTAGTTCTTATATACCTCCGTCATCACAACTTGATATTTCTAATAAGCATATTGTTACGAATGTAACTGATAGGTTTAAGTTAATTTAGTTTAATTTCCGTTAATTTAAAAATTTGAATTGTAACGTAAAGTTTTATTACGCAGTTACTTTATTTAAGCAACAACAACAACTATCATGAAGAAATCTCTTCATCATTCTAGTTCTTTACCTTTCATTAATGTGCTTTTGTTTTGTTTTGCCACAATCATGTAATTATTGTTTAGTTTGTTACTTCTTTAATTTCGTGTATTTGTTTGTTGTTGTAGTTACGTCATTACTGCGCTTGTCTACTTGTATGTATGTGAGTATGGTTGCTCGCTTAGTGCGAATGTGCGTCTGTGTGTTCGCTGCTCAGATTCGAGATGTTGCCAGATTTTGTAGATAATTCTAGACCAAGGAGATTTTGGGTATAAATAGCGATAGGAACGGCAACATTGAGTTAGTTGTGTTTTAAGCGTTGAACTGAACAGATCGGTTAAAGAATAGCTGCGTGCTAACTAGATACAAGCTGTGTGCTTAGTAATTAAAGTCGTTACGAATAAGTGTAATAAAGTAAATAAAGCATTGTAGAAACGTAATCTAAAACGAACCCTGTTTTATTTGGTACAAATCGTACTGGGGAATAAAACAACGTCTACACGGAGATTAGTTAAATCTAATTCCGTAAAAATTGGTGTCAGAAGTGGGATTACGATCATCCTACAATGAAGTTTAAGGACCTACGAGTGGAAGACTTGAAGAAGGAGCTAAGTAAGTTGGAGTTGTGTTCTACTGGCAACAAGGCCGAACTACAAAAACGCTTGTTGGAAGAGTTCGAGCGCCGTGGAATGAACATCGATGAATATGAGTTCGACGGTAAGGAGGAAGTCGAGTTACCGGCAAAGGGCGAATCCACTGTTGAGGAAGTTTCATCGGTAGCTGCCAGGGGTGACGATTTGAAATCAATGCTGGCTATGATTATACAGGAAATGAATAAGACACGTGAAGAAAATTCCAAAATGATGGAGAAATTAGATGCTAAAATGGACGAAATGAAGGCAGAAAATTGTAGAATGGTTGAAGAAAATTCCAGTAAAATGTTAGAAGAGATGTCTAGAAAGAATGAAGAAACTTCTAGACTTATGATGGAAATGAAAGCAGAAAAATGTAGAATGGTTGAAGAAAATTCCAGAAAATTAGAGGAAAAGTTAGAAGAGAACTCTAGAAAAATCACCGAAAACTTAATGGCAGAGAATTCTAGGATGTTTGAAGAAAATTCAAGAAAATTAAAAGAGGAGTTGGAAGATGATTCTAGAAAAATTAACGAGAAACTCGAGAACATCACGATAGTGATTGAAAAGAGAGTAGAAAACGTGGAGGTGCAAATTAAAGAGTTGGATAAAAAGATTCTGTCTGTTGACGAGAAATTTCTGGCCCATGACGAGCAATTTGTGAACCTGGAGAAGAAAATGTCGGAACTGGAAATCAAAGGTGGCCCAGTGAGAGCTATTCATAACACGTTAAAAATTAAGCCTCCAGTGTTCGACGGCTCTACCTCTTTCAATGTGTTCAAATTACAGTTCGAGACAGTGGCTGCTAGAGATTCTTGGAACGACAACGAAAAGGCGGTATCACTCCTTACGGCATTGAAGGGTGATGCTGCTGACGTATTCCAGAGTATTCCCTCCGCTTCGAGAAACAACTATGGAGATATAATGGCTGCTCTTGAACGTAAGTACGGTAGTGCACACAAGCAGGAGATCTACCGAATGGAACTGAGGGGAAGAGTTCAGAAGCCAAATGAGACATTACAAGACTTTGCGGCTGATATAGAGCGATTGGCGCAGCTGGCATATCCAGGAGAGACACATCCATTGGTGGACCGCATATAGATTGAGACATTTGCTAGTGGTATTCGTGATCCAGAGGTAAAATTTGCGACGTATGCGGCACCGATAGGAACATTTGCAGAAACCGTGTAATTTGCCCTGGCCCAAGAAACCGCGAGGATGCTGGTGAAACCTAAAGCTTACAACGTGAGGAGGCTGGACGTTGAGGACTACAATTCCCAGGCCGTTGTCGACCCGCTGAAAGATGCACTAATGCATGTGAAACGAGGGGCTGCTAGAACGAAAAAGACTTGTTATAACTGTCGGAAAACTGGACACATGGCCCGAGAATGCAGATTGCGGCAAGCAAGGCCCAGATCCACCTCACCGCCTTCAAAAAGCGACGACCGACCGGTGGCCAAGAAGGTATTGCCGTTAAATGGAGTCAAATTGCGAACGGCCACAGGCGAGACTGCAACAGTACATGGAAAGGCCTACCAAAGGCTGAGCATGGGTAGAAAATCGGTAAATTTCGATTTTATAGTGGCCGATATTGTGGACGAAGTTATACTTGGTGTAGACTTCATGATTGCCTTCGATATCAAAAGCACCGTGTGATGACTTGGTCCAATGTGGAAATACCGATAAGTGTGGGCTACAACGAGAAAAGCAAACATCGCCCAAAGGCAGAATCCGGCGAGATCGCTGTCGATGTCCGTACGCTGAAGGTGGAAGCCGCCGACAATTGGCCCGTAGGAAAGCGGAAAAATCCAACAACGAGGACGAAAAAGCGAAGATGTACGTCGAGGAAAGGTCCATCGAAAAGCGGCCGTACAACAAGGAAAGACAAGTCCGATGAAGACCAGGTGGCACTTAGGAAGGTGACCACAAAGAAAGAAGGTATAACGTCAAGATTCCTGGAGAGAAAGCAACGTCGTCCAGAAGAGCAAAAGTCCAAAGCTGACGCAGTAGAGGGTACATCTAAATTGGTTGCCACCACTACAGAACGAGAACTGCGTCTAGTCAAGAGGAACAGGCTTAAGCGGGAGGCAGTGGTACCAATGCCCATACCACAGAGAGGAAACTGTGCCTATTCGGGACGAACAGGCTTAAGCGGGAGGCAATGTTACGAATGTAACTGATAGGTTTAAGTTAATTTAGTTTAATTTCCGTTAATTAAAAAATTTGAATTGTAACGTAAAGTTTTATTACGCAGTTACTTTATTTAAGCAACAACAACAACTACCATGTAGAAATCTCTTCATCATTCTAGTTCTTTACCTTTCATTAATGTGCTTTTGTTTTGTTTTGCCACAATCATGTAATTATTGTTTAGTTTGTTACTTCTTTAATTTCGTGTATTTGTTTGTTGTTGTAGTTACGTCATTACTGCGCTTGTCTACTTGTATGTATGTGAGTATGGTTGTTCGCTTAGTGCGAATGTGCGTCTGTGTGTTCGCTGCTCAGATTCGAGATGTTGCCAGATTTTGTAGATAATTCTAGACCAAGGAGATTTTGGGTATAAATAGCGATAGGAACGGCAACATTGGGTTAGTTGTGTTTTAAGCGTTGAACTGAACAGATCGGTTAAAGAATAGCTGCGTGCTAACTAGATACAAGCTGTGTGCTTAGTAATTAAAGTCGTTACGACTAAGTGTAATAAAGTAAATAAAGCATTGTAGAAACGTAATCTAAAACGAACCCTGTTTTATTTGGTACAAATCGTACTGGGGAATAAAACAACGTCTACACGAAGATTAGTTAAATCTAATTCCGTAACAATATACTATTAGCAATAAACTCAATATTTAAAAAAATAATAATTCTGATAGAATGTTGGTTCTTGGTGATTTTAATATGCCGTCTTTTAAGTGGCTTAAATTGCTTGATTCTGAAGCATTAACTCCTTTAACATCTGACGCAAATATAAATCAAGATACGTTCGAGATTGTTAATCGATTTTGTGACCTCAATGTTCATCAAATAAATAATATATTAAATAGCTATGATAGAATTCTTGATCTAGCTTTTGTAAATTTTACACAATATTTCGAAATAACCCGAATTTTTCCCATATGTTCACCTGAAGACAATCATCACCCTACGTTATGTATATCCATGATTAATAATAATGCCATTGTAGAAAATCATTCTCAATTAATTAAATCCGTTCCTGATTTAAAAAAAAAAACGATTTTAGAAAGCTTAACTCCCTTATTTCTTCTGTAGACTGGACGTCAGTATGCCTATGTAAGAGCCATGCAGACCTTGAATTTGTAATAATTAAATTTTAGTTTCGATTGTTTGAGTGGAGTATTCCCCCATTGGCTCAACTTCATTTATTACCCTCTATTACAGAGAGTAATGTTTTTCAAAACGAACTGACAGTGTTGCAAAATTTTACTGATCGCTACCAATATCATGATTTCATCCCGGCGAAGGGAATTATCAATTGGCTTCTCAGTTTTTGAAATGATGCCTTTTTTAGCGAAAAACCGAACTCTAAGTGTCTAGTATTCTCATATGAATGAGAATCACACTCACTTTTCGGCTTTTCCAAAGAAACACCAAAATCAAAATATTTTGCAACATGTCAGCACGTATCAACTAAGAATTCTTTGAATTCTGTGAGTTGAAAAGAACACCAACACAGTTGCCTGTGAGGTTGTTTATTGGAATTTTGTTTCTTTGTTTTTAACAAAGCTCCAATTCGCCCGTGCCTCGGCTGTTTTTTGTTTGTTTTGTTTGTTGTTGAAGTTCAATCTCATTTTCGATTGTTTGAGTGGAGTATTCCCCCATTGGCTCAACTTCATTTATTACCCTCTATTACAGAGAGTAATGTTTTTCAAAACGAACTGACAGTGTTGCAAAATTTTACTGATCGCTACCAATATCATGATTTCATCCCGGCGAAGGGAATTATCAATTGGCTTCTTGCAAAATATTTTGATTTTGGTGTTTCTTTGGAAAAGCCGAAAAGTGAGTGTGATTCTCATTCATATGAGAATACTAGACACTTAAAGAGTTCGGTTTTTCGCTAAAAAAGGCAACATTTCAAAAACTGTTTTGTTTTGTTTATAAACGATTTGCCAAGTTCAATAATGCACTCCAAATTGCTAATATACGCTGATGATATTAAGTTATTCATTACTCAAAATTCGGTGAAGCAAGCTGATTTACTTCAAACTGATTTAAATAAGCTTTTTCAATGGTGCAAAATTAATTGCATGGATTTAAATTTGAATAAGTGTAGACATATGTGTTTTTCCAGATCATTTTCTTTGATAAGGCAATTCAATATTAATAATTTTATCATCTGTAGAATCATTTGTTGATCTTGGCCTTTTTAATGGATCCAAAATGAAACTGTAGTAATCATGTATTTTCTTTGGTAAATAAAGCCTATGGAGTCTTAGGATTTATAAAAAGATGGGCCAAAGAGTTTTCCGATCCATATATAACAAAGCAATTATTCACATCCCTTGTTAGGCCTATATTAGTATGGTTCTATCGTATGGGATCCGCAATATGCAATCTATTCCGATAAAATCGAATCAGTGCAAAAGCAATTTCTACTTTTTGCATTGAGGGGTTTACATTGGAGTAGTAATTTTAAATTGCCTTCATACTCTAGCAGGCTAAAGTTAATTCGATTGCCTACATTAAAAAGTAGGCGTATTATGTTGAATACTATGTTTGTTTTAAAAGTATTGAATGGTATAGTGCCGTCTGATTTCTTAATATCGTCTATTAGGTACGTAAAAAGGGGCCTATACCCAAACGTGTCCACAATTTTTGGTTGAAAAGTTTATTGACCACAAGAAACCCTAAGTACAAAATTTGGAAGGAAATGATTGCATAAATCCTAAAAATACCGAATATCAGGATGTACCGTTATATGGGGGCTATACCAAAATATTAACCGGTCTTGTTCATATTTAGTCCATTATTACCCACGGACACATACTACGTTTGTGCAAAATTTCAGAAACATATCTCCATTCGTTTGCAAGTTATTAATTTCGCGCCGCTTGATCAGTGGTTTCGACCACTGTGTGTCGGTGTAATATTGCAATCAAAAAATGATGAGAGGTGTACAACTTATTTTGACGTCACTGTATATAGATTTTCACCGAACCAATTATTCGATGGGTGAACCACTTAGCAAAATGTGTACTGATTTTAATTACATGTACTATAATGTGGACTTCTACATGAGTTTGGAAGTTATAAAATTTAATATAATTTTATCTTTGAATTGATGTAAAGTTGTTTCTAAATAAATAATTTGCATGGTTTAATATACAGTCAGTCGCAAAAGTTAGTATACACCGTTGAAACCAAAATGTATTAGGGATAAATATCACTATAACTTATTGAAAACAACAAACAATTAGTTTTATTTGATAGATAAGAAGGTTGTCTTCCGCAATAACAATTAAAAGTGCGTAATATTTGCATACATTAGCAAATGTACGGTTCGAATCCCAAAAATACCAAAATTTATGTCGCAAAAGTTAGTATACAACGGAGAATCACCGTGGAACTGTTTAAAAAATTCTTGATATTTTTGAACAAAATGAAACTAAATCTGTACTTATGATCATAAAGAGTATATTAATTGGTTTTAATGGCAGTTATAGTACTTATAGTGACAAGTCCAACGTACACTGGATCGTAAAATCCACAAAAATTGGTCATCTACAAATACAACAATTGTAGCGACAAAATTCCGAGTGTTATGTCCTGTTTATGAATTTTAAAGCCATGAAATGCTCAGAAAAGCTCTAAAGCTTCAATATGGGGTGATCTTGATCGAGTTTCGACTTGTCCTTTTTGAAAAAACGGGAATTTCTTGAAGGAAACCCATACTGTCGAGGCCGTTGTCCTTTTGAAACATGTAATAATCCTTAATCCTTACACATAAGGACCTTCCTTTTCAGTTATTTTTCTTACAAATTATGTCGCTTTTCACTTTCCCACCAAAAATAAATAGTAGGAGAACCTCAAGTTCTGGTGTAAGCCCCACAGTGATACTCCACCGCCACAGAAGGATATGATAGCTAATTTCAAATTTTAATACAGAGCTTTCTCTGCTATTATAACGCATGGATTGTGCAAAAACGTTCTGAAAAGCTGTGTTCGCTTCACTTAGGACTAAAATACAACTAAATGGATCAGTTAGAAGTAGTTCATTAGACATTAGTAGTACATTAGACACTAGGGACACGAGAAGAATGTCCGATACTGCTAAAAGGCCGGTAGGACAGTATAACTGTAGGGCTTACAACAGACCTTGAGGTTCTCTTACTATTTGCTTTTGGTGAGAATATGAAAAGGGGCAACATTTGTGAGAAAATTATCTCAAAAGGAAAGTCCTTATGTGTAAGGATTAAGGATTATTACATGTTTCAAAAGGACAATGGACTCAAAAGTATGGGTTTCCTTCAAGAAATTCCCGTTTTTTCAAACAGGACAAGTCGAAACTCGATCAAAATCACCCCATATTGAAACTTTAGAGCTTTTCTGAGCATTTCATGGCTTTAGAATTCATAAACAGGACATAACACTCGGAATTTTGTCGCTACCAATGTGACCAATTTTTGTGGATTTTACGATCCAGTGTACGTTGGACTTGTCACTATAAGTACTATAATTGCCATTAAAACCAATTAATATACTCTTTATGATCTTAAGTACAGATTTAGTTTCATTTTGTTCAATAATATCAAGAATTTTTTACACAGTTCCACGAGGATTCTCCGTTGTATAGGGTAAACGCTCCTATTGTCGGCCGGTTCCAGTATTCGGCCACATTTGTATATAAATACGAATAAATAAGAATACCGTTATTTATATAGTCAAACAAGATTACATTTACATAAAATATATTCCCTTCTCCATCTATAAAATTTTTCATGGTCCTGGGAAGGGTATTTTAGGATTTATATTCGTTTCTAACGGTACTGATTTGTCAACACGTGTTAAAGTGCATTTTTTAAGAAAATTTTTAGTTTATAAATAAAAGTAAAATAAGTAAAAAATCCTATTAATTCATATCTTGTTTTGAAATGAGTGACTGCCATATTATATATTACTAAAACTAATAAGGCAGAAGTGATAAATGTTTATAAAAAATGCGAATTCGTCGTATTTATGGTATGCCGACAATAGGAACAATAAAATCACAGTTGTTCCAATAGTCGGCATAGGTATGCCGACTATTAGAACATGCCAGTTTTTAAATGGTTCCTAACGTCGGCCACCAATAAAAATTTAGTAGATATGTATTTTTTGTCTCGTAGTTTCAAAATAAGAGTGCGAGTGAAAATACTCGAAATAGAGTACGAGTTTATTCGTATAGTAAAATCGAGTGAAACATATTTTTTTGCCGTTTGTGTGTTTTTGCGTGTGTAGTAGCGCACAGGTTTTAATGTTCCTGTGAACTGAATGTGGAAAGAGCAAGTTGTGCGGAGGTTCAGAGCAGGCTATCCCGAAGTTCGAAAATGGGTGATAGGCGGTCCAGGGAGGCTATCCCGAAGTTCGAAAATGGGTGATAGGCGGTCCAGAGGAGGTACTTCCGAAGTTCGGAGAAGGACGGTAGGAGGTCCAGAGGAGGTAGTTCCAAAGTTCGGAGGAGGGTGGTCGGAGGTCCAAAGAAGGTAGTTCCGATGTTCGGAGGAGGGTGGTCGCAGGTCCAGACGAGGTAGTTCGGAGGAGGGTAGTTCCGACGTTTGGAGGAGGGTGGTCAGAGGTCCAGACGAGGTAATTCCGAAGTTCGCAGCAGGGTGGTCGGTGGTTCAGTGGAGGTAGTTCCGAAGTTCGGAGGATGGTGGTCAGAGGTCCGGAGGAGGTAGTTTCGAAGTTCGGAGGAGGTTGGTCGGAGGTCCAGCGGAGGTCGTTCCGAAAGTTCAGGCTTTTAAGTGTATGGTGCACTACAACACTTCAAATCATGATATATCTTGCACAGAAATTAAGCACTGATATCTGGCTAACTCTTTGCAAAATATGATCGAAGTAGTTATTTTATTTTTCCTGTAATAACCTTTTTAAGTTGGGTAGTCAAATTTCCATTTCCAACTTAAAACGTGTTTTTCTCGAATCTTGATTTTTTTGAGATTTGTCACTCTTCTAGTAAATGAGAGATATGGGGAAATAAATTTCAATTCAATAAATCTAAATGTTAAAATGATTAATTTCTTGTTATATTTGTAAGGTTTATTAATGTAAATGAATTTGTCAGATTTAAGTTTTATTAATTGATATAAATATATTTATGTAGGTTTTTAGTCGAAATAAATTCTTATTTTTTAAAGTTTCTTTTTTTTTACAACGGTAAAAGGGGTGCCGACTATTGGAACATCAGTGGCCGAACTTAGGAACATGCATGCCGACTATTAGAACATAGGGTGTTTTTTGGGAAAAATGCAAATTGGCAATACTTATTAAATAATTAATAAAAACAAGTTTAAAAATTCTTAAACATAACCCTTTAGTGATGTGTAAAATTAAATATTTACAGTAAAATTATATTCCCACAACCTGTGACACCAGTTTAAAAATGAAAAAAAAGTTAAAGGGCAGACTATTGGTGCATTTACCCTACTAACTTTTGCGACATAAATTTTGGTCTTTTTGGGATTCGAACCGTACATTTGCTAATGTATGCAAATATTGCGCACTTTTAATTGTTATTACGGAAGACAACCTTCTTGTCTATCAAATAAAACTAATTGTTTGTTGTTTTCAATAAATTATAGTGACATTTATCCCTAATACATTTTGGTTTCAACGGTGTATACTAACTTTTGCGACAGACTGTATAACTGGCTGATGAAGTAGATTCTGTAGCTGCTTTTCGAATTTCCTTCGTATACGCCACCATGATGCGATCATGGTGTGTACGCGATCCCCACGAAAGGGGAGGTAGCCCCCTCGGTCGGCAGGGTTGGGAAAGTGAGGCGTGGGAACGTTCGAAAAAAGAAAAAAATAGGGTCTACTCATGAAATTTGAAACTTCGAAATTTGCTACCATAAAATACGTATTTTCATCCTAAACGTGTAATAAAAATGACCTACGACAGTTCCGAATGCTTTATATTTACATTTTGATTCAAATTTGTTCTATTTTAGAGGATTTTCAAAATGTATTTATTTTTTTCCTGAGAAAATTTTAAGAACGACCCTATTATTCAATATATTCTTTGACATTAATGGGCCGATTACGTATTACGACGCGAGTCGTGTCGCGTTGCCAGATGCATTTTTTCCATTACGTATGGCAATATTCGACCGACGCCGTCAAAATTTGTCGCCGTAACGTTCATTTTCCGGCGACAACAAATTAGATGTCGCCGTGCATTTTACAAACTAATAAAAACGAAAAATTTTAACGTAAGTAACCGGGCATGTTCTGGCATTCACCTCTGCACCTCACGTGTATCGAACACACCTGAAGCTGTTCTGCAACACACTTTACACCTAGTTGGGGTGTATTACTCACACTGAAATTTTGATGGCGAGAGCTGAGTGAATCTTTATTTTTTAAAGAAAAAATTTCTACAAAAAACTACATAGAACTAAAATTTAATTTGTTTTCTATGAGCATTTAAACAAAATATTTTGTTTTCTTAACAAAATATGATTTAAAAATGCATTTTTTCTCGAAGTACTAAATTCAACATGTTCGCGCTCTTTTAAGAGTTCGTTTCTTTGTTTACGTCTGTTTCGTAAACAATAAAAAGAACAAATCGTACATACCCACACACGCATGTGTATTCGTTGATGCGCCAACACAGACTGATATGTTTTTCATTGTAATGAAAGCTCTAATAAAGCTTTCCAAAGTTTTTTTTTCGTGAAATATAAAAGCCCTTTTCACGTGAAATACAGAACAGAAATTGCTTTCTAGCTGAAACACGATGCCCAAAATGGAACCCTCACAATGAGAAGCAGGTTTTGCTGTGGGCCGATAACTCACACAAGTAAAAATCATTTTATCACAGAAACGATTACAGATTCAAATAACACAACCCCTCTTACGATGACGGCCTTTGGCTTTAAGAAACGGATAATGATTGGAACATGGAACGTGAGAACTCTCTCTGAACCATGTAGACTACAACAAGTATGTCGGGAGATGATTAACTATAATCTACATATTCTTGGTTTGAGTGAGGTACGATGGTTAAATAGCGGGACCACCAAATTGTCTACTGGACACAAATTCCTCTATTCTGGAAATAATGAGAACCGAATACCCGGAGTAGGGCTCCTTCTAGCACCACTAGCCAACAAGTGTCTTATCAGCTACCAACCAATTTCTGACCGCATAATCGTAGCGAGATTCAATTCTCGGTTCCGGAAAATCGCCATAATTCAATGCTATGCGCCCACTGAACCGGATGACGTTTCAGCAAAGGACGATTTTTATATGCTACCATGAGCTCGCCAGGGCACGGGTCGAGTTATACTTATTAATAGCCTAGTCTGCGCACGCCGTCACTGCGAACGATGGTCCATCCCCTTACGGCACACTCGTGGGAACAATACATGGAGAAAAATACAATAAAAACACACAAACCCAAAACTCCTCGGTTGCAGTCTGGCACCTCTTCCGAGGATGAACTCTTAGCCTCCAGCCAGGAGCTGGTAGCCAGCCAACTAAGTGTTGTCAGCTCTGCAAACAGCTCTGACTCACAACTCTGCAAACAGCTCTGACTTCAGCAACAAAATACACAAGAAGTAACGCCTCTGTCCGTCTCGAACTGACTCCAACCAAAGAAAGAAAAGTTCGTCCGACGTTCGGAAGGCCCTGTACCAAAAGGCAAAGTTTATTCTCGGCAAGATAGCCAAGAATGCTGCTAACGGTACAGTGCATGAACGGGATGAGGCGGACAAGCTCAAATACACAAAAATTGTTGAGGATTATGAGAAAGCCAAAATCTCACAAATCAGCGATCGCCCATCTTCTTCGAAGCGAGAGCGTTCTCGGACGGAGGACACAAAGCCCGCAAAGCGAAAGAAGTTAAAACACAACACCACAGCCTCATGTACAACAAAACGACCCTTCAATGAAGTTGTTAAGGACAACATGTTGGTTGCCGTAGCCAACGAAAAGGAGGGTAAGCTGTCCCCTATCACCACTGCGGAATGGGGTACTGTAGAAACCAAATTGTCGGAACTTGTTATGGAACACGTTATAGCAAACGAGGATTCTCCTGTACCCCATTTCGACTCTAGCGAGGTACATCGTGGTTACAGGGTGATCAAATGTATGGATGAGTACTCGAAGGAATTTCTAGAAAAAAGCATAGCTAAGCTTAGCGATGCTTTGGACGGCATCGGCCTGAGGCTGATCCCGGCCCAAGAAATCCCGATGAGACCTCGTGCCAGAGTTTGGTTGCCCAAGATAGAGTGCGACGGAACCAAGCTGCTGAAATGTCTGGCGAAGATGAACAAAGATGTTCCGATGGACGAGTGGTCCGTAATCGCCACAGAGCCACCTAACAATAACAGCATGAGCTTAGTTCTCTCAATTACTGAGGCCGGAGTAGAGGCTCTCGAAAGATTGGGGAACAAGTTGTTCTTTGGCATAAGGGAAGCCAAAGTCAAAATAATACGCCCACATGGCCCGTATGGCGAAGACGATGAGGTTGACATAGACGATGCCGGTAAGCTGCTTGACAACATGCAGCTAGAGGGGCCATCCACATCTTCACCCAATAAAAATGATGTTTAAGGTCGTGCAGATCAATCTGAAGCACTCGAGAATCGCTTCAGATAACCTGCGGATCCTTCTGGTTGAGAAGGATCTAGACATAGGCATCATCCAGGAGCCCTACGTTTACGATAACGTAGTAAAAGGCTTGGATAACAGAGGTTACAAGACCATATACATGAAGGATAATGGTAAGTCTAGATCATGTTTAATTGTTAAAAACACCATAAACGCTTTCTTATGTCCCCAGTTTAGCACAGCGGACTTCACCGTTGCAAGAGTGGAACTGCCTCTTGCTACATGGCCCACTCAAGGGAAGCTCCACCAAGCGAGGTCTCGAGCTTCATGGGGGCCATTCTACCACACGACACTATAATCATTGGCTGCGACGCTAACGCAAGACATACCCTGTGGGGCAGCACTGAACGGCAGAGGTGAGTCAGTTTTAGATTTCATAAATACTAACAACCTCACAATATGCAACAGAGGTACTAACCCAACTTTTGTATTTCCAAGCTCGGAGAACTTTAGGGGGTGGCAGGAGGTCATCGATCTCACGCTAGTATCAGACAGACGACAAATTGAAATAGATAACTGGATAGTATCCGATAAGAGGTCCTTCTCAGATCACAATTGGATACTATTCAACATATCTGAAAAGGCAACGCCCACTAAATGTTTTCGCAATCCTAAAAGAACGAACTGGGAAAAGTTCAAAAGGGTTCTGAAGACAAACTTCCAAATATTCCACATGCATATGAAACCACAGCAGATATAGAAAAAGCTGTATCCATTCTAGAAAAATCCTTAGATACAGCTTTTAAAGTCTCATGCCCACTGACGCGCTCAAAGAAACATTATCCACCATGGTGGACGTCCGAGCTATCAAGGCTAAGAAAACAGTCACGAAAAGCATTCAACGTCAGCTACCAAAGCGGATCCTGGCGGCCATATAAGGATAAGCTTAAGGAATAAAAAAAAGCAATAGCCAAGGCAAAAAAGCAATCCTGGATTGAATTCTGTGGATCTCTAGATAGCACCAAAGATACAGCTAGACTAAGCAAAGTTATGGCAAAGGGTCACTCGAATCCCACATACATAAAGAGAAATAACGGTACCTGGTCAGAAAACTCGGCCGAATCTCTTGAAATCCTTCTTACGACGCACTTCCCCGGTTGCACGGATAGAACCATCGAAGAGCAACCCAATACAGCTATAAATAAAGACAACATTGAAGCCGAAAATATAATAAGTCCGAGTAAAGTCACATGGGCTATTAACAGCTTCTCTCCCTACAAATCTCCGGGGCCAGATGGTATTATACCAAAAATGCTTCAAAGCGCGGAAGCATAATTAACCCTTGGTTAGTACACATCTACAGTAGATGTCTATCCCTAAACTACGTCGCTACGAGTTGGAGACAGGTAAAGGTTGTTTTCATACTGGAAAACGTAGTCACGAAAATGCTAAAGACTTTAGACCCATAAGTCTCTTATCATTTCTGCTTAAAACACTCGAAAGGCTCATCGACGTGTATATTCGAGAAAAGTTGAAGAACTCAAATAACATATCTTCAAGTCAACACGCTTACCTTAAAGGACGCTCGACAGACACAGCCCTACATGAAGTCGTTAGGACTATTGAGATGTCCTTGGAGCACAAACAATACACCTTAGCCGCTTTCTTGGATATAGAAGGCGCTTTCAACAACGTTAGCACCTCAGCAATAGAACAAGCTCTATATAACTTCGTCGTGGAACCATTCATCAGTGGTTGGATTACCACCATGCTGCAGAGTAGAAACCTAACATGGAACATCGTGCTCATAAAGCAACCGTTGCATACTACACATGTCGCAAAATGTTTGGGAGCCGCTGGGGTCTCAAACCCTAAATGGTGTTATGGATGTACACCAGCATAATAAGTCCAATACTCACATATGGAGCACTAGTTTGGTGGCCAACAGTAGGAAAGAAAACAATTCAGAGAAAACTATACAGCATACAAAGATCGGCATGCATCGGGGTGACAGGGGCAATGAGAACTTGTCCGGCTGAAGCCCTCAATACAATGATGCATATACTGCCAATAGATCTACACATCAAAGCAACTGCGGCCTGCAATGCTGCAAGGCTACGTGCTCTAGGAACGTGGAGAGACAGAGCTTACGGACATGCCTGTGTGCTTCTCAAACTACCAAGAAAAATAGCAACTAATGCTGATTACTGCACACCTGCAATAACTTTTGATCAGCCTTTTAAAGTAAAATTTCCAAGCAGGAAAGAATGGAAAAATAGAACTCCACTGACGGGGTACGACATCAGTGTATACACGGACGGCTCTAAGATGAATTGTGGAGTCGGCTCTGGTGTCTACTCGGAAGAAGCAAACATATCTAAATCCACAAAGCTACCTGAAGATTGCAGTGTTTTTCAGGCGGAGATACTGGTTATAAAGGAAGCTTGTAATATACTTCTACAGCACCCCTCACCAAACTCAATAGGAATTTTTTTCGACAGTCAAGCGGCGCTCCTAGCATTGAAGTCAAACATTGTCTCATCAAAGCTGGTGAAGGAATGTAAAGAAGAACTTGCTAAGCTAGGGCTTCTGACCAGAGTAGTTACTTACTTGGATCCCAGGTCATAAGGGTCTTGTTTGAAACGAAAAAGCAGACGAACTAGCTAGAGCGGGATCTGCCTCTAACGAACTTCCAAGGGCGTCAGTCGCAACACCAATGGGAGTAGTTAAAGGGGATATCTTCAAATACTATCTTTCACAAGCAGATATCAGATGGGACAAGACTGAAACCTGCAAAATATCAAAATCTACATGGCCACACTACAACATCAAACGTACAAAGTTCCTGATTAGCCAAAATCGACGGAACCTGGCAAGACTAATTGCGGTGCTAACCGGTCATTGGGCCATTGGTAACCATGCAAAGCGCTTACATATTCCACACAATGACTACTGTCGCAGCTGCGGAAACGAAGAAGAGGAAGAAACGGTTGAACACCTCCTCTGTTCCTGCCCTGCACAATTGCAAAGAAGATTTAAAACTCTTGGACGACCGTTCCTACACGATCTTGCTGAGACAACCGAACTAGGTCTGGGGGACCTTCTGAGGTTTCTCAATTTATCAGGCTGGATATAATTTACCAACATATAACGGAATAGCAATCTCTACCCGAGTCGTGTGCTTTTTCAAAACGGTATATTTTAACATACTAATTGAGGCTATGAAGATTATAGCCACCACGTAAACCAACCAACCACCATGAGCTCAATTCCATGTGGAGATATAAAAATTGTAATTGGCGATTTCAATGCAAAAGTCGGAAACAACAACACCAACATCGAAGCGGTCATGGGACCTAATGGCAACACCAAAACGATAACGGAGACCGGCTCGTTGACTTCTGTGCTAGACATAGTCTATACATTGGAGGCACACGCTTTATTCTCTGTCGATACGAGTGAGGTGATCTTACTACACCAACCGAACAGCTAAATCGATGGCGCGAATTCTTTGTGGAAAATCAAGCGACACTCCCCCAAAACGAACTACTGTTCGCTCAACACTTTCGCGACGAAACCCAAGACGCGACATTTAAACGCAACCACCAACGTGCGAGGAAATCAAATCGGCTCTTGAATCTCTTAGAAATGGCAAATCCAGCGGCCCAGACGATATACTGGCTGAACTTCTTAAATATGGTGCACCAACATTAGCAGAAACCCTAACACCTATAATACGCAATGCATGGGTCTCAGAACAAATACCAAATTCATGGAAAAAGGTGTAATAATAATGATCCCCAAAAAAGGCGACTTGAAGGAGTGCAAGAATTGGAGAGGCATTACTTTATTAAATGCGGTTACAAAACTGATGGCCACATTGATACTTAACAGAATGCGTCCAGCGAAGCAGATAATGCTACGAGGCCACGATAGACGATAAGCAGCGAAATAAGCAGATAACAGATGAATTTCATTTCTGAATATAAACAACCATATCAAGTGCCAACTACTTAATTGCTCAACAACAAAATATACCGCAACAAGGACAGCAGCAGATGAATTTAATTTCTGAATATAAACAACCATATCAAGTGCCAACTACTCAATTGCTCCACAACAAAATATACCGCAACAAGGACAGCAGCACCAATAACAAGCTTTAAAGGTTGTATGGTTTTCGAAGTCCTCACCAGAACCGTCAACGTATATTGTCTTGTGGAGGATACACAAATTCCCATCACGCCTTTAGAAAGATACAAAAATCTTATTTTTTAGTTGTTTTGTTTTACTTTTATTAATTAATAAAAATGTTTCAAAACATAAAATCACTTTTTTGTTTTGCGAAACCAGTTCATCCAGTCCTTGCAAAAACTATTCTTTGAACCACGTAAGTAAATCCGTGATGAAAACAAGAGAACAGCCGCAAACCGTACGGAAATTATCTTTATTGATTTTACACAAACCGCACCATTTAACCAATTTCATGTGGGAATCTACACGGATTAATGGTTCGCGACGAAAGACAGTTATAACCTTCTTGTAGCAAAACAGCTTGACGTTTTCCAGAGAGTTTGTAGACTTGCGATACAAATCGACCATCAGCAATGAGCGAGTCCTTCATGCATACCTCGACTAATGTTTACAGCTCCACCGACATCGCAGAGGGTAATCTGCATAATTACCAGTCATTTATTGATATATTTTTTTTCCTTTCGCTTTTTGAGAACCAGGAAGAAGGGAAATTCAAAAATATTGTTACAATTTTTAAGTTTAAATTGACATTTTTGTATAAATAAATTTGCATGTATACACATACATAAGCATTGCGTGTTAAATTCAATGTGACAATTAACGTACATCAAAAAACATATTTTGAAAAAAAATTTAACCAGCTGTTAGCACGGGGTTACCTTTTATCATTCTACCATGTGACATGGTATCCCGTGAGGCACTATGGGATATTCTGTCTCTAAATGGAATCCCCCACAAAATTATCCAACTGATCCGCGAGTTATACAGTAACGCAACCAGCTACGTACGGTTCAATGGCGAAGAAAGCACACCATTTGCAACAACGGTGTTGTAAAACAAGGATGTATACTCTCACCGATGCTATTCCTCATAATGCTTGGCTACGTTATGTACCCAACAAACAACGAAGCACCATGTGGCATCCAATGGAACCTCAACAACCTCCTAAATGACATTAATTATGCAGATGACATCTGTCTCATGGCACATCGCTTTGTGGATATTAAAGCAATTTTAAACAGGCTTGTAGTGAATGCATCACACATAGGTCTAAAAATAAATATGCGAATTGGCAGTAATGTAACAACGCCTTTGACTGTAAACGACATTGTCATTGAAAACGTCGACACCTTTAGCTACCTTGGAAGCATAATATCAACGCGTGGTGGATCTGAAGAAGATGTATGTGCCCGCCTCAACAAAGCAAGAGTAGCCTTCCAGGTGCTATATAAAGTTTGGGAATCCAACAACATAAGCCGTAAAACCAAATTGCGAATTTTTGATAGCAGCGTAAAATCTGTGTTGCTGTACGGTTCTACCACGTGGGGAATAACACAATTAAACATGAAGAAGCTGCAAACATTCGTAAACAGATGTCTAAGACGTATACTCCGCATCTATTGGCCAAACACCATCAGCACAAAGGATCTGCTTGAACTTACAAATAACATACCTGTGGAAAAAGAAATAAAAAAGCGAAAATGGACTTGGACGGACATGTTCTCATGATGACATAGCCAAATCTGCATTACAATGGAATCCCCAAGGCCACCGCAGGCCGGGACGACCACGCAGGACTTGGATAAGGAATGTTAAGCATGAATATGAAGCCCTCAACAAGACATGGAACAAAGTTAAAACCATCGCTAATGATCGCAGAAGATGGAGAGGATTCGTAATCGACATATGTTCAACATGAACCTTTTGTTCGATATATTTGTTTACTTTTGCGTGTAGATATATGAAACAAAAATAAAGGACATATATATATATATATATATATATATATATATCTATATATATATATATATATATATATATATATATATATATATATATATATATATATATACAATTTCTTTCACAGGTGAAGTGCATGTGTGATGTGAAATGGATACTGGGTGAATTCCAGAACATGCCCGAAAATTTTCATTTATTTTAAGTGAATTTGTTTAATCGCCCTTATTACGGTTGGCGTAGTCGTAGACGTTCAAGCGACGTAGACGTTGTCGTAAGCTACATTTTTTATGTGATGAAAAATAATATGCAACGACAATTTTCGATTTTTATAGCATGTTATATCCTTAAAAAATCGAAAGAAATACATTCGTAAATCCCAGAACAGACTTCTCGTTTTAAATATAACATTTATTTTTTGATACGACAAATCGGTATGGCGTAATACGACAAATGGGTATTACGTATGGCGTTGAAATACGTGGAAGAGTCGTGGCCGTTTTTGTAAACGTCAGCATATAAAAATAGAAACAAATCAATTTAAAATTTTTTTTGGCAATGATAATTTCCTGAGTATTTCAGCCATGTAAAACTTCTTTACAAGTGGTGTCTTAGACACGCCGTTCGGACTAAGCTAATATGAATCGGGGTACACTCATTTATATGAGAGAAGTCTCTCTTGTCCTTTCTGGGATGTTTGTGCAACAATTATATATATATATTATATGATTTCAAACGAATTGTTTTACAATTAAAAAAATATATATTTTTTAATTTTGTATGAGAAAAAAATTGTCGTTGTCGTGAATGTTACGTGGTACCAAAAAATATCCTTACGACAACGACTACGCCAACGACCACAAAAACGTCTACGCCGAACACTTATTTTGATTGTAAAAACTGTAGAGGTAGTTTTTCTTCTGAATTATTAGTATAAAACTGATCTACTAATAATTCTATTCATTTTTGTTACTAAAAGAATTCTTTAAAAATTTAAATTTTTGCTTTTTTGTACAAATGCATACATAATACCAATTAGACGTTACGACACGTCAGTTTGCAATTTTGGTAAAAATTACTTCAAAACAGCAATTTGAAATGCTGGTTGAAAAAATGGAAGCCCACCCAAACGTAGCTCGTGGAGTCAGACTTTTTGGCGAAACTAAAGCCACTTTTGATGAGGGGTGGAAGGATGTTGCGGAGCAATTAAATAGTTGTGGTCCACCAACCCGTACACCAGATGAATGGCAGAGAGTGTGGACTCATTTTAAATCCAAACTAAAGAAAACATTTCTTAAAAGAAGAACATTACAGTTTGTTTTTGATTAAAAATAGTTTTTATTTTGACGCTTTTCCTCTTCTGTTAATTTGGAAACTAAATTTTACACAGCTTTTCCTCTACTAAATCCAGAACTTCGCTTAATACCTTTGACAATGTGGGTCATTGCAATGGGGTTTTTGAAAGCTTCCTTCTGCAAAAAATCTTAAAGCAGCACACACTTTAAGGAGTGGATGTATTGCTGTTGATCTGTGGCTTTTTCTAAAGTCAATTTTTAATGCCTCTATTATATAAATAACAGCATCTTTTGGAAGCCGAAAGTAGGCTTTAAACCTAAAAAATTAACAATTATTTTGATGAATGTTGGAAACCAAACATACTCACAATACTGATGGCAATTCTAAAGGATTCGATTTATCTCTTAAGTGTAGACTGATAGATGCTACGTTAACTATATTTTATTCACTATCATCAAAAAATAGTTCCACTGAGCTTATCATTTTAGAAAATTATCACAACTTGTTCTGATAGGCTGACTTCCGTATTGTCAATTGCTTTGTATTTTGTAAAGTTAGTTTAAATATTTCAGTTGCACATTCATGCATTGTACACAACAATGCAACTGTGAACATTGTATACATTGACGATGTGGAACAGCTGACAGATGTTTTTATTGAAAGCAAACATGAAGAACGTGGCCGCACAAATTTCGTTTGAACATTTTTAAATTTTTTTACATAATTGCTATTATTTATTGCTTATATATACTTACCTTCGCGGATCGCCCGCCAGGGATAACAATCAAGGCGCGATGCGGGGGCTTAAGTTCACAGTTCCCACACTCAACACTCTGGAAGTGTTGAGTTGGGGAACTGTGACCGACCAAAGGTTATCCAAGTAGCGGTCTCCTACTTATTAGAGGCCCCCTAACTCCGGGGTGTCAGGTGAACCCGTGCCAATCGGTGTATTAAGGTTTGCAGTTAGGGTACCAACTGTATTAGAACGGAGCCTCGTTGATACCTGGGCATCTCAACGCAGTAATGACTTAGTTGTCAAGTCCTTGCCATGGTACAGGAGGGCTATGCCATGGTGCAATGCAATGCCTAAGGTTATCTCTTCAAATTCAACATTTTGTACCAAATCTGGGGCAACCGGGTCGGGAGGGGACGGACAAAAGGTACCCTCTCTAGGAGCTGTCACTGACAGTTTGGTTGAGCAAAGCCGGAAACTCCTGGAGATACTGGAGCAGAATTTGGCCCTGCGTCTCAGTCAGGGTGGCTATTCTACTGGGGCCGAGGACGGCTCATCGGGTGGCGAAATGAACACCACAGTCATTCCAGCGACTTTAGTCAACGATGGGTCGGTCTCAGTGGAAGCAGCCACCTGTATGAACTCTGGACCAACCGATGCACCAGCAACCCAACCATTGGCCGCAGCCGATGTTGCTGGCTTACAAGGACTTGCTGCTGTTGAGGAAGGAACTACTGCCAAAATACCGGCCGAAAATGCTCCCACCACCTCAGACAGCTCTGCAAGTCAATGGACCAAAAAGAGGAGGGCGTACCACAGAGCAATGCACTTCCTCAGGAACTACATTGACAGGGAACCCTCATCTATGAAGAGGCTAGGTCAATGTCTACATCGACTCCCACAGCCCCCAAGGGCCAAACCGGGAGCGATGCTGCCATGATCCGAAAACCATTAAATGATTCGCCTCCTTCGACCTCAAAGCTTTCTTCGAAGAGATGTCCCGCCACACAGACAGGACAAACCTCAAAGGAGATGGCAGTCAAGTCGAAGGAGACGAATCAAAAGAGCTCCAAATCTGGGAAGTCCGACCGAACACCGGCCTCCGCACCTGGATTAGCACCTACCAAACCCTATTCATATCCACCAAAAAGTGCGATGAACAACCCAAAATCCACACCTACCCAGGTGGTTGCCCAAAGACTGCGAGCAGGAAAGATGCCGCAACCAGTTCAGCCTCACAAGCTAACTTGAGCCACAAGGACGAGCAAAACCGATGGTGCCGGACGGATTGCTAGCAGCGGTCATCGATAGATCTGACCCTGATTGCATAATCAGAGAGGATCGATGACTACTTATCGAAACTCGTCTGCATGACATCGTGTTCTCAGCCGAAGGGGAACCTCCAAAGCAAACCCAATTTGGCAGTGCCGCCCCATACAGAGGCGTTAGGGTCATCTGTTGTGAAAATAGGGAATCTCTGGATTTCCTCACTTCCTCGATAGAGGGCCTGGTCGAACTCAGGGAGTGTGCCAACTGGCAGTCGTTGGTGTCAAAGGGGTCCCTTTCAGAAGAGTGTTATTGTTGTAACAGTGTTTGTTATTATGTTTGTATGTTCGTTCTTCTGTTCAATCTGGCTCTGGGTCTATATCCAGTTCCAGGAAAGTGGCTGCTTCGATGGGATGTAACCACAGATCCACTGGAGTTAGATGAGTGTTGTCAGCGTGGGTGCCACCTCCACCTGTGGATCTCGCACGCATACTGACTAAACTCAGCAGACAAAACCCCAATCTTCGGACCAGCATATGGAATCTGGTCAGCCACAATCCGGCCACCTGGGTGTCAATAGACACTCAGAGGGCAAACTACATTTTGGTCTAGGATGGATGAGATTCCGCCTAGGACGAAAGTAGTGGAGGAACGGAAGCAGCAGCCGCTTCGCATAAAGCAGATTAATCTGCATCACTGCAAAGCGGCTGCTGCTGAATTTTTTCTAGCCCTCAAGAAATCCGAAGTTGACATCGTCTTAATCCAGGAGCCCTATTTATACAAAAATAAGGTTGCTGGATTAAGCGATAGCAAATACGCCACCTTCGTCACACCCGACGGGGACAAGGTAAGTTGCTAAGATAAGCTTAAATTAATATTTCTCTCTAATTTCAGCGGAGGTGATATTACTGCTGTAAGGATGGAATGCAACTCCCAGAGAGCCACCATATTCTCGTCCATTTACATGCCATTCGAGAGCCCTGACCCACCGGGCAAAGACGTGGAGAAGCTCGTCAAAGAGGTGGGTAGCACTTGCCTCATCATCTTAGGATGTGATGCCAATGCTCACCATTTCCACTGGGGCAGCAGCTACACAAATGCCAGAGGTGAGTCCGTATTCGAGTTTATCTTAAAACATAATCTCAGAATATGCAACAGGGAAAACGAATACACTTTTCAAAATAGAATCAGGGGGGAGGTTATAGACATAACCCTCATTAATAAAGACGAATCCCTTATCAGTGACTGGAGGGTATCGGAAGAATGCTCCTTTTCGGATCATAGGAAGATATTCTTCCAAGTCTCTGTTAATGGTATTCGACATCCACCATTTAGAAATCCACGGAAAACCGACTGGAACAAATTCAATGAACTAGTAAGCTCCAAGCTGGGAGTACCACGCTACCCCCAAATAGCCACAGAGGTTAATAGTGCAGTGAAGCACGTGACAGAGGTTTTGGTGGACAGCTATGAGACCGCCTGCCCACTCACTTACCCAGGCAGAAGATGTCAACCGGTCTGGTGGTCGAAAGATCTGGCTAATCTCAGAAAGGCTAGCAGAAGGCTCTACAACAAAGCCAACAAAGCGAAGTTTTCCACAGATTGGGAGAACTACAAAGTAACTTTCAATAAGTACAACAGCGAAATAAAGAAGGCTAAACGCAGATCATGGGTCTGCTTTAGCGAGTCTATAGAGGGAGTAAAGGAGTGTCATCGAGGAGATTATATAGGCCTGGGTACATTAGCTGCTTCGCCTGGCTGCCTTGCTTTCCTGCTTCATTACTGACATAATAAAACTAAAAGAATAAAGAAGACCGAGCAAATTTCGAACTGGGTTGCCCTTTTCTTTTTTTATTCTTTTATCAGAAGCAGGCAAGGCAGCTTATGTACCAAGGCCTTAAGTTACACAAAGATAGCTTGGGCGATAAACACTTTTAAGCCTTTTAAATCACCTGGTCCATATGGTATCTTCCCTGCAATGCTACAAAATGCACTGGAGGTGTTGATTCCACACCTGGACCACATTTTTAGGACCTATCTACGTCTATCGCTCACTCCGGTTCTGTGGAGGGAGGTCACGGTGACATACATCCCCAAAGCGAGGAAGTCAAGTCACACACTTCCTAAAGACTATAGACCAATCAGCCTATCTTCTTTTCTATTGAAAACCTTAGAAAGATTGCTTGATCTAGGAATAAGGTCCAAGCTTGAAAACAGTGTTATAAGTCCTGCCTAACACGCCTACATCAAAGGCAGATCGGTGGAGACTGCACTAAATGAAGTCGTGGGTTCAATCGAGAGGAATATGATGGGCTCAAATTATACGTTAGCAGCGTTTCTTGACATAGAAGGCGCCTTTAATAACGTCAAACTCGAATCCATCAACAATTCACTCTTGAACTTAGGTGTTTCCACCAAACTGATCAATTGGATCGATGGAATGTGTGACCTCAATGTTCATCAAATAAATAATATATTAAATAGCTATGATAGAATTCTTGATCTAGCTTTTGTAAATTTTACACAATATTTCGAAATAACCCGAATTTTTCCCATATCTTCACCTGAAGACAATCATCACCCTACGTTATGTATATCCATGATTAATAATAATTCCATTGTAGAAAATCATTCTCAATTAATTAAATCCGTTCCTGATTAAAAAAAAACCATTTTAGAAAGCTTAACTCCCTTATTTCTTCTGTAGACTGGACGTCAGTATGCCTATGTAAGAGCCATGCAGACCTTGAATTTGTAATAATTAAATTTTATGATATCCTAAATAAATTTGTCTCAGAGTGTGTCCCAACTGTTAGAAATAAAAACTCCGGTAAATATCCATGGATAACATCCGAACTGTCGTCAATAAAAAATTCCAAAAATAAGCTGTTTGGAAAATATAAAAAAACTGGCTCTTCTATAGACTATGCCAATCAACGTTATCACACTGATACAATCTACACAGATTTTAGCAAAGCTTTTGACAGAGTCAACCATAAGCTTTTGCTATATAAATTGGATTATATAGGCTTCAATACAAATTTACTCAAGTGGTGCAAAATTAATTGCATGGATTTAAATTTGAATAAGTGTAAACATATGTGTTTTTCCAGATCATTTTGTTTGATAAGGCAATACAATATTAATAATTTTATCATCTGTAGAATCATTTGTTAATCTTGGCCTTTTTAATGGATCCAAAATTAAACTGTAGTAATCATGTATTTTCTATGGTAAATAAAGCCTATGGAGTCTTAGGATTTATAAAAAGATGGGCCAAAGAGTTTTCCGATCCATATATAACAAAGCAATTATTCAAATCCCTTGTTAGGCCTATATTAGTATGGTTCTATCGTATGGGATCCGCAATATGCAATCTATTCCGATAAAATCGAATCAGTGCAAAAGAAATTTCTACTTTTTGCATTGAGGGGTTTACATTGGAGTAGTAATTTTAAATTGCCTTCATACTCTAGCAGGCTAAAGTTAATTCGATTGCCTACATTAGAAAGTAGGCGTATTATGTTGAATACTATGTTTGTTTTAAAAGTATTGAATGGTATAGTGCCGTCTGATTTCTTAATATCGTCTATTCGAATTATTGTTCCTTTTAGATGTAGTAGATATCATCAATTCTTATACAGTGAGCGTCAAAATAAATTGTACACCTATCATCATTTTCTTGATTGCGTTATTACACCGACATAGAGATATTATACGTATAACATATAAATGCAACTTTTTTAAGTATTTAGAGGTGAATTAAAATCCAGAAAGTATTAGGCGCTTCCCGCGTTTGATAAGGGAATAGATGAAGATTGCCAAAATAAACCAAAATTTGACGCGTCAAAATAAAGTTTACACTTTTGCCAAACGCAAGAATTTTCTTACTTCTTTAACAAAATGAATGTATACTTTTGCTTTTGAACTTATTTTCATCACTTACGGGCCTCCAAACAATAAATTAACGAGTGTTTGGTGTAATCCGGTGATATTCCCCCCATTGGACCCGTGGTACCACTTTCGTGTAATATTGGCATAAAATAGGCCTCTATTAAGGTTTTTGCCGAATTTTTTTCGGCAAGTACTCTATGGATTTGTAGTCTAGGGACTTTAATGGGTGATCCGATATACATAGGAGTCAAATATAGCAACATGTTATTCATAATTATAACCGAATGCGTTAGAACCCTGCCCATATGTTACGTAAACCTTTGGTATTAGCCCCATTCCTCCAGACTAGGGTCTTTTATATCGTGTCAATAAAGGTGGAATGTATTGTTCTCATAAAGTGTAAACTTTATTTTGACGCGTCAAATTTTGGGTTATTTTGGTAATCTTCATTTATTACCTAACTAAACGTCGGAAGGGCCTAATATTTTCTGGATTTTAATTCACCTCTAAATACTAAATACGTATAATATCTCTATGTCGCACACTGGTTGAAACCATTGATCTAGCGGAGCGAAAGTCAAAAAATCAAAGTATAAAATTGCGAAATGTTTCCCATTGTACCGATTACAGACACTCTGCTGACTAAAATTTTGTTTTTTCTTTTTTGTTGTTGTAAATAATAAAGTTGGTGCTAAAAACCTGGTTTCATATTTGTTTAATTGTTAAATAAGTTCGTAATAAAACTAAACAAAGTTTACTTTTTATTGATAGGGGAGGGTGTAAGTTAAATTTAAAAAAATATTTGGGGCCTGAAGTTACATAGTTATATAGCAATACATTTTCAAAAATTATTAATTTTTTTATGTTTTTAGTGCAATATACTTTTGTTGAATGGAGCGTAACTACAAAGGTTCTGAAGGGTCCAGTCCAATTCCTTATCGACAAATTGGACTTCCTAGATTCCGAATAACCAACTATTGGCTGCAAATAGCTGCAAATCTTGCTGATAAATGCATGGAAAATATTGCTTAAATCCTCAAAATACCAAAAATCGGGCGGTACAGCTATATGGGGGCTATATCAAAACGTAAACCTATGTGCACAATTTTTGGTGGAGATTGTTTGTGTCCACTGGGAACTCCAAATACCAAATTACACCTAATTTGGGCGGAAAATTAAGCTTAAATCCCCCAAAATACTGAAAATCGGGAGGTACGTAAAAAGGGGCCTATACCCAAACGTGTCCACAATTTTTGGTTGAAAAGTTTATTGACCACAAGAAACCCTAAGTACAAAATTTGGAAGGAAATGATTGCATAAATCCTAAAAATACCGAATATCAGGATGTACCGTTATATGTTATACCAAAATATTAACCGGTCTTGTTCATATTTAGTCCATTATTACCCACGGACACATACTACGTTTGTGCAAAATTTCACGTGAAATACAGAACAGAAATTGCTTTCTCTCTGAAACACGATGCCCAAAATGGTACCCTCACCATGAGAAGCAGGTTTTGCTGTGGGCCGATAACTCACACAAGTAAAAATCATTTTATCACAGAAACGATTACAGATTCAAATAACACAACCCCTCTTACGATTACGACCTTTGGCTTTAAGAAACGGATAATGATTGGAACATGGAACGTGAGAACTCTCTCTGAACCATCTAGACTACAACAAGTATGTCGGGAGATGATTAACTATAATCTACATATTCTTGGTTTGAGTGAGGTACGATGGTTAAATAGCGGGACCACCAAATTGTCTACTAGACACAAATTCCTCTATTCTGGAAATAATGAGAACCGAATACCCGGAGTAGGGCTCCTTCTAGCACCACTAGCCAACAAGTGTCTTATCAGCTACCAACCAATTTCTGACCGCATAATCGTAGCGAGATTCAATTCGCGGTTCCGGAAAATCGCCATAATTCAATGCTATGCGCCCACTGAACCGGATGACGTTTCAGCAAAGGACGATTTTTATATGCTACCATGAGCTCAATTCCATGTGGAGATATAAAAATTGTAATTGGCGATTTCAATGCAAAAGTCGGAAACAACAACACCAACATCGAAGCGGTCATGGGACCTAATGGCAACACCAAAACGATAACGGAGACCGGCTCGTTGACTTCTGTGCTAGACATAGTCTATACATTGGAGGCACACGCTTTATTCTCTGTCGATACGAGTGAGGTGATCTTACTACACCAACCGAACAGCTAAATCGATGGCGCGAATTCTTTGTGGAAAATCAAGCGACACTCCCCCAAAACGAACTACTGTTCGCTCAACACTTTCGCGACGAAACCCAAGACGCGACATTTAAACGCAACCACCAACGTGCGAGGAAATCAAATCGGCTCTTGAATCTCTTAGAAATGGCAAATCCAGCGGCCCAGACGATATACTGGCTGAACTTCTTAAATATGGTGCACCAACATTAGCAGAAACCCTAACACCTATAATACGCATACATGGGTCTCAGAACAAATACCAAATTCATGGAAAAAGGTGTAATAATAATGATCCCCAAAAAAGGCGACTTGAAGGAGTGCAAGAATTGGAGAGGCATTACTTTATTAAATGCGGTTACAAAACTGATGGCCACATTGATACTTAACAGAATGCGTCTAGCGAAGCAGATAATGCTACGAGGCCACGATAGACGATAAGCAGCGAAATAAGCAGATAACAGATGAATTTCATTTCTGAATATAAACAACCATATCAAGTGCCAACTACTTAATTGCTCAACAACAAAATATACCGCAACAAGGACAGCAGCAGATGAATTTAATTTCTGAATATAAACAACCATATCAAGTGCCAACTACTCAATTGCTCCACAACAAAATATACCGCAACAAGGACAGCAGCACCAATAACAAGCTTTAAAGGTTGTATGGTTTTCGAAGTCCTCACCAGAACCGTCAACGTCTATTGTCTTGTGGAGGATACACAAATTCCCATCACGCCTTTAGAAAGATACAAAAATCTTATTTTTTAGTTGTTTTGTTTTACTTTTATTAATTAATAAAAATGTTTCAAAACATAAAATCACTTTTTTTTGTTTTGCGAAACCAATTCATCCAGTCCTTGCAAAAACTATTCTTTGAACCACGTAAGTAAATCCGTGATGAAAACAAGAGAACAGCCGCAAACCGTACGGAAATTATCTTTATTGATTTTACACAAACCGCACCATTTAACCAATTTCATGTGGGAATCTACACGGATTAATGGTTCGCGACGAAAGACAGTGTATAAGTTCGATACATTGGTTACGCCAATGTATACGTTCGATACTTTGTTTCCCCTTCTGCAGCATTCCAATTACCCACGCTAATTGGCCGCTCTTACGAGCCCTATGGGGATATCTTCTCTGCACTTCTTCCAGGAGCCTTATTCGACTAGTTCGGATTGTAGGAGAGAGTTCGCTCTTTTCTACTACCTCTCCTGGAAGCCTTATTCGCATAGTTCGGATGCAGAGGGGCGCTTTCCAATGCTGCAGTCGTAGTTGATGTCACGGCCTTTGATCGCTATTTCGCCCTCTTGGCAACACACTTGCTATTTAACTTTCGAAGGAGTCACACTCCTATTGCTTTCGTTCGTAGCTTCACATACAAAAGGTAATGTTTCTCATTCGCAGAAACCCTATACCAACAATAAACCGAAAATATATTTGAAACTTATACACTCGTGTTTGTCTTTTATTTCTTCTCTTTTCATCCCTGAGCTATCGACGGTCAGTGGTATCACACCAACATTTTGATCCAATCGAGCCGGATCTGTTCCAGTCGAAGCCATTTGTTGTTGCCCGCTGAACAAATTACGTTTGTTTAAGGAGAGAAGAATTTTGGATACTTAAATTCGTTGTTGTTATCCTTACAACAATTTGCTATCGTCATCACAACATCATCTCTCATTTCCATCAACAAAACACAGGTACGTAAATCAGTTTCTGTGCAAAAATTGAGCAAACCCGCGAGTGTTTTTGGTTTTAAAAATTCCAAAATTCTCGAAAAATACTTTTTCGGTTTAAATTTGTTCGCTACATCGCGCATTGGTCGCCTTGTAAAATTGTCCATTGCTTCAAATCATATACAGTCCACTTACTTAGTCGTAGCAGTAATTGTAGTGATCCTCGCCAACAGTACTGCTTATATCAATTTGTTGTTGTCCCTTTATTATTTCGGTTCTATTTTCGGAAATAAAACACTTTAATAGTAAACACAACAACAAATTTCCATTTGTCGTTGATCTTTTCAGAGATCATTTCTAGCAGTGCTGTTCCTTTGAATTTGTTGTTTTCTACTTTTCTCGTTTGGTTCTGTTTTCTAAGGCAGAACCCTTTCAGAGAAATAATTACAACAATTTCACTACAATTATCCGCTATACGTTTCGTTCGTTTTATTTCTCACTCAAAGACTTCATAGACACCCCCGCTTTCTTGTTGATATCCCCAGCCAGCAGTGAGAAATAACATCGCATTCCAAGTACTTTGCTATTTTTGAAATCTCGTTTCTAACCCAATTTGCACTATCGACCTCTTTTATTAGTTGTTATTGTTGTTGTTATTCCCCAAGGTCTTTTCTAACGAAGCCCTTTAGTTGAGAATTTGCATTGGCAAATTTGCAATAACAACACACATTGCTACAGTCATACGGTCGTTTGGTTTATTTGTTGTATAGTTCGTTCTTCACCAACCAAACGCATTCGTTTTTATTCTCCTGGAAGTATTGATATTCCTATTTGAGAATTTGCATTCTAATTGCAATAACAACGTACATCTGTCCACGCACAATTATAAAGCTTCGGTTAGATTACATTGTAAACATACCAACAAAATTCTGTCGATCACTGTTTGGTCGTTTGTAGCGTCGGTACTTGAGTGGGAGCTTCGCTGCCCATAGCAGTGTTCACCAGCGAGCCCGTACTGAGAGCACCTGAGCATACATTACCGTGTGTTTTGGATTGAAAGTTACGATAATTTGTTCTCAGTAGCAGCTCGCTGGTGAACACTGGCCCATAGCATAGTCATTTCTCTGCTTGTGTTTTACTACCTTTTGTGAGGTATTCGTAGTCGACACTCGCACAGTGGGACATATCGTCTCAAAATATTTATTTTTTCTTATATTTTTTGTTGAATATTTTCGATTAGATTTTTTTGCTTTTTACTTCGTGTGGTGCTACAATACCATTTGTTGTTGTTTATCTTCGGTTAAGGCACCCTACTTTCGGTATTTTATGCAGTTTATAAATATAATTATATTAAATTTGGTTGAATTGAATTACAAATAATATCGATATTATTTATCTATATTGTTTATACAAATTAGTCGTTTTTGAAAAAAATCTTACATCCAAAAATTGTGTACCCTACAGTCGGTACTAGTACATTTACTCATTAGTCGAAGCAAATAACTCTAAAAAAAATCTGGCAATTTAAACATTTTTCCATTTTTACCTGCTGCATTCGTTTAGAAATCTCGTTCTTGAAATTTGTTTGACTTTTTTGACGTCTTGTTCATTGTACCCTACACCCTGCAAGCTAGGTTTGGGTACAACATTTGGCAAAATTTGCAATTTTTAGAAATTTTCTTCTTGTCTTTCGTTGCTTGCGCTAAATTCTCAGTTGGGAATTACATATCTGTCGTCATTCTTCAATTCTTTTAGAAACAATATCGATAATTTCTATATTCTCTAGTCGGCAAATTGTCCCAGTTTGGAACTTGTGTTCAATTTCTTATCCTTCTTGGAACTTTGCTGTCTACTCGCGTACTCTACTGGTGGAATTTTGCATTTTATATTTCATTGTCGCAAATTAGAACAGTTTTCGACCCTTTCATTGGTTGAGTATTCACACTCGTTTGTACATCCTTGGTTTTTTTCTTTCCCCAATTAGTAGGATTCGCATTTTCTATAGTTTGAATTTCGCTTCAAGTATTTCCATAGTTATCGCTTTTCTAAATTTGCGACGCTTGGACTCGTTAGTCTTGTCCTAAACTTTTGAGCCCACATACCTTTTTGGAACTGATTCGTTTCCCTCTTTCGTCCCCATTCTCTTATTCGTTGAAATCATGTCCATAAATCCCCTCGTGCGTTTCATTCGAGCTGCCGACGCTCTTGTTAAATATGACTCGTTTTTCGAACGTATAAATTCTGAGAAGTACACCGTATTTACTCTCGAAATACATGGTTCCGAGCTTTCTCAGTTATGGACAACATTCAAAAGCACTCATCAGAAGTGTCTTGACCATCTGGCGACATCACAGAGTCCTCAACCCTCTGACAAAAATGTCGTCGAGGGTAAATACGACAGCTCCTTTCGGGCTTATCAACATTGCCTTTCGGCAATAAACCAGAAGCTAGACGAGCTAAGATCGTCCAAGTCCTCTCCATCTTTGAATGGACCAACCCCACACAACAATCCACCAACGGTTCCTCAAATTGTATCACCTTCGGAGGAACTCCCAGTAAGTACGTCTGCTCCAACTTCCACTTGTAAACAAAGTCAAACGCCTCCTTTGAATGCAAGCGAATTACTCGCATCGATTTCCACCCAGCCAAATCCACTTAGTAGTTTCACTCCGGTCGATCCACCTTCTCACAATTTAGTTTTGCCTCCTATTGACATCGAAGTCTTTAGTGGAGATTTCATTTCATGGCCAACCTTTCGAGATCTTTTTAGTACAATTTTTATCAAAAATTCTCGCTTGAGTGACATTGAGAAATTATGTCACTTAGTTCAAAAAACCAGCGGTGAGGCTCGAGAAATTGTTTCGAAATTTCCACTCACCCATCGTAGTTTTGAATTGGCTTGGAAGGCATTGGAGGATGCGTACGATAATAAGCGTATCCTCGTACATAAGCACCTCAATCCTCCTGTTCGGCCTTCCAACAATAGATAAAGAATCGATCTCTGGCCTAAAAACAATACAGCGCGGAATAAATAGTTGCATTTCCGCTATGTCTGTTTATGATGTTGTAACGGATCATTGGGATCCAATTCTTGTTTATATTTGCATGCAACGTCTTCCTAAACGTACAATCGCTCTGTGGGAACAAAGTGTCAAAGAGAAGTCGTCTCTTTCGACATGGAAACAATTAGATTCGTTCCTTACGGAAAGAATACAAACATTGTCGTGCATTGAAAACTTCACTGCTATGGAAACTGCGATAAAATCGAATTCTTCAAGTAGTCGATCTTCACCAAAATCTTCACCCATTGGTCGTTCAAATTCTAAAACTAACTCATCGCCCTATCGTTCTCCGAAATCTTTGTTTAACCATACATGTGTGATGTGCCCAAATCACGGACATCTGCTTCGACACTGTTCTCGCTTTCAAAAACTTTCATTTGAGAACAAGTTTTCATTTGTTAAAAAACATGCCCTTTGCATTAACTGTCTCTCGAATGGACACCTAGTTAAAAAATGCAATAGCAGTCACAATTGTTCTGTTTGTAAAGGCAGACATCACACGCTACTCCATCGTAGCAAAAATCGTAACACTTCAACAAACTCGTTGATTTCTCCCTCATCCAATCATTTTATTCCATCGAACTCCACTTCTTCCAATCAGAGTACTAATTCTAGTTTCGTTAATCGACAAGTTCTACACACAACACAGAATAAAAACATGTTATTGGGAACCGCCGTCGTTGATGTCATTCATAATCGCAAAAGTCATTCTGTCCGAGCCATAATTGATCCTTCGTCGGAAGTCTCAATCATCACAAAGAGACTACAGGAAACAATTGGAGTTAAAACACGTCCTGCTAATGTCACTCTGTCTGAAGTAAACAGTAGTAGTAACTCAAACGAAATTTGTTCCTTGAATTTAACATCACCCAAAAATTCTGCAAGTATCCTACATACGGATGTGTTGGTCTCACCTTACATCTCGAAAAACTTCTTGTCGTTGTCTTCCAGTTCGAATCTGCGTACTAAATTGTCTCACTAAGAATTAGCAGATACATTCGAAGGCAAGCCAATTGACTTGTTATTGGGCGCTGATCTCTACTCCAAAATTTTGTCGCCTGAGTCGCCTCACGTCGTTTCGAATTCGCTGGTGGCTCAGAAAACTATATTCGGTTATAATCTCACAGGCCCAAAACCTCGTAGTAAAATTATATAGCACATAGTCGATCAAAGCGAACACTTTTAACTAAATCGTAGTTTAATTGCATTTGAAAATCTTGCACATTATTTGACCATGCTCAATAGAAACTTGATTTGCGTACCTCTAACTTGAAACACAACCCACTACTAACTCTAGTTTAAGTTTGCTCGCGAATTAGTCTAACCCTGTTGCCTTGCAGATAGCGCGTCAAGGTGGGCGGCAAATGTATAAGTTCGATACATTGGTTACGCCAATGTATATGTTCGATACATTGTCTCCCCTTCCCAGCATTACAATTAACTACGTTAATTGGCCGCTCTTTCGAGCTCTATGGGGAAATCTTCTCTGCACTTCTTCCAGGAGCCTTATTCGCCTAGTTCGGATTGTAGGAGAGAGTTCGCTCTTTTCTACTACCTCTCCTGGAAAGCTTATTCGCATAGTTCGGATGCAGAGGGGCGCTTTCCAATGCTGCGGTCGTAGTTGATGTCACGGCCTTGTGAACGTTATTCTGCCCACCTGCAACTTCACTTGCTATTTAACTTTCGAAGGAGCCACACTCCTATTGCTTTCGTTTCGTAGCTTCACATACCAAAGGTAATGTTTCTCATTCGCAGAAACCCTATACCAACAATAAACAGAAAATATATTTGAAACTGATACACTCGTGTTTGTCTTTTATTTTCTTCTCTTTTCATCCCTGAGCTATCGACGGTCAATGGTATCACGCCAACAGACAGTTATAACCTTCTTGTAGCAAAACAGCTTGAAGTTTTCCAGAGAGTTTGTAGACTTGCGATACAATTCGACCATCAGCAATGAGCGATTCCTTCATGCATACCTCGACTAATGTTTACAGCTCCACCAACATCGCAGAGGGTAATCTGCATAATTACCAGTCATTTATTGATATATTTTTTTTCCTTTCGCTTTTTGAGAACCAGGAAGAAGGGAAATTCAAAAATATTGTTACAATTTTTAAGTTAAATTGACATTTTTGTATAAATAAATTTGGATGTATACACATACATAATATGGTACAAATACACAGGTAGCCGCATCGGCAATTGTTGGTAACATAAGATGTCAAAATTTGACATTAATTCAATGCAATTGACACATTATGTTACCATCAGCTGGCATAATAATGCTACCTGTATTATTGTACCATGATACATAAGCATTGCGTGTTAAATTCAATGTGACAATTAACGTACATCAAAAAAAAATATTTTGAAAAAAAAAAATTTAACCAGCTGTTAGCACGGGGTTACCTTTTATCATTCTACCATGTGACATGGTATCCCGTGAGGCACTATGGGATATTCTGTCTCTAAATGGAATCCCCCACAAAATTATCCAACTGATCCGCGAGTTATACAGTAACGCAACCAGCTACGTACGGTTCAATGGCGAAGAAAGCACACCATTTGCAACAACTTCGGGTGTAAAACAAGGATGTATACTCTCACCGATGCTATTCCTCATAATGCTTGGCTACGTTATGTACCCAACAAACAACGAAGCACCATGTGGCATCCAATGGAACCTCAACAACCGCCTAAATGACATTAATTATGCAGATGACATCTGTCTCATGGCACATCGCTTTGTGGATATTCAAGCAATTTTAAACAGGCTTGTAGTGAATGCATCACACACATATGTGAATTGGCAGTAATGTAACAACGCCTTTGACTGTAAACGACATTGTCATTGAAAACGTCGACACCTTTAGCTACCTTGGAAGCATAATATCAACGCATGGTGGATCTGAAGAATATGTATGTGCCCGCATCAACAAAGCAAGAGTAGCCTTCCAGGTGCTACATAAAGTTTGGGAATACAACAACATAAGCCGTAAAACCAAACTGCGAATTTTTGATAGCAGCTTAAAATCTGTGTTGCTGTACGGTTCTACCACGTGGGGAATAACCCAATTAAACATGAAGAATCTGCAAACATTCGTAAACAGATGTCTAAGACGTATACTCCGCATCTATTGGCCAAACACCATAAGCACAAAGGATCTGCTTGAACTTACAAATAACATACCTGTGGAAAAAGAAATAAAAAAGCGAAAATGGACTTGGACGGCCATGTTCTCATGATGACATAGCCAAATCTGCATTACAATGGAATCCCCAAGGCCACCGCAGGCCGGGACGACCACGCAGGACTTGGATAAGGAGTGTTAAGCATGAATATGAAGCCCTCAACAAGACATGGAACAAAGTTAAAACCATCGCTAATGATCGCAGAAGATGGAGAGGATTCGTAGTCGACCTATGTTCAACATGAACCTTTTGTTCTATATATTTGTTTACTTTTGTGTGTAGATATATGAAACAAAAATAAAGGACATATATATATATATATATATATATATATATATATATATATATATATATATACAATTTCTTTCACAGGTGAAGTGCATGTGTGATGTGAAATGGATACTGGGTGAATTCCAGAACATGCCCGAAAATTTTCATTTATTTTAAGTGAATTTGTTTAATCGCCCTTATTACGGTTGGCGTAGTCGTAGACGTTCAAGCGACGTAGACGTTGTCGTAAGTTAAATTTTTTTATGTGATGAAAAATAATATGCAACGACAATTTTCGATTTTTATAGCATGTTATATTCTTAAAAAAATCGAAAGAAATACATTCGTTATTCCCAGAACAGACTTCTCGTTTTAAATATAACATTTATTTTTTGATACGACAAATCGGTATTACGTATGGCGTAATACGACAAATGGGTATTACGTATGGCGTTGAAATACGTGGAAGAGTCGTGGCCGTTTTTGTAAACGTCAGCATATAAAAATAGAAACAAATCAATTTAAAATTTTTTGGCAATGATAATTTCCTGAGTATTTCAGCCATGTAAAACTTCTTTACAAGTGGTGTCTTAGACACGCCGTTCGGACTAAGCTAATATGAATCGGGGTCCACTCATTTATATGAGAGAAGTCTCTCTTGTCCTTTCTGGGATGTTTGTGCAACAATTATATATATATATATATATATATATATATATATATATATATATATATATATATATATATATATATATTATATGATTTTAAACGAATTGTTTTACAATTAAAAAAATATATATTTTTTAATTTTGTATGAGAAAAAAATTGTCGTTGTCGTGAATGTTACGTGGTACCAAAAAATATCCTTACGACAACGACTACGCCAACGACCACAAAAACGTCTACGCCGAACACTTATTTTGATTGTAAAAACTGTAGAGGTAGTTTTTCTTCTGAATTATTAGTATAAAACTGATCTACTAATAATTCTATTCATTTTTGTTAATAAAAGAATTCTTTAAAAATTTAAATTTTTGCTTTTTTGTACAAATACATACATAATACCAATTAGACGTTACGACACGTCAGTTTGCAATTTTGGATACGACAACGCCAACCGTAATAAGGGTGAATATTATATACGTTTTTTTGTGTTTCTTTACTTATAATGGTAAAAATTACTTCAAAACAGCAATTTGAAATGCTGGTTGAAAAAATGAAAGCCCACCCAAACGTAGCTCGTGGAGTCAGACTTTTTGGCGAAACTAAAGCCACTTTTGATGAGGTGTGGAAGGATGTTGCGGAGCAATTAAATAGTTGTGGTCCACCAACCCGTACACCAGATGAATGGCAGAGAGTGTGGACTCATTTTAAATCCAAACTAAAGAAAACATTTCTTAAAAGAAGAACATTACAGTTTGTTTTTGAATAAAAATAGTTTTTATTTTGACGCTTTTCCTCTTCTGTTAATTTGGAAACTAAATTTTACACAGCTTTTCCTCTACTAAATCCAGAACTTCGCTTAATACCTTTGACAATGTGGGTAGAGCCATCCCGAGGTTAAAGTCATTGCAACGGGGTTTTTGAAAGCTTCCTTCTGCAAAAAATCTTAAAGCAGCACACACTTTGAGTGGATGTATTGCTGTTGATCTGTGGCTTTTTCTAAAGTCAATTTTTAATGCCTCTATTATATAAATAACAGCATCTTTTGGAAGCCGAAAGTAGGCTTTAAACCTAAAAAATTAACAATTATTTTGATGAATGTTGGAAACCAAACATACTCACAATACTGATGGCAATTCTAAAGGATTTGATTTATCTCTTAAGTGTAGACTGATAGATGCTACGTTAACTATATTTTATTCACTATAATCAAAAAATAGTTCCACTGAGCTTATCATTTTAGAAAATTATCACAACTTGTTCTGATAGGCTGACTTCCGTATTGTCAATTGCTTTGTATTTTGTAAAGTTAGTTTAAATATTTCAGTTGCACATTCATGCATTGTACATAACAATGCAACTGTGAACATTGTATACATTGACGATGTGGAACAGCTGACAGATGTTTTTATTGAAAGCAAACATGAAGAACGTGGCCGCACAAATTTCGTTTGAACATTTTTAAATTTTTGTACATAATTCCTATTATTTATTGCTTATATATACTTACCTTCGCGGATCGCCCGCCAGGGATAACAATCAAGGCGCGATGCGGGGGCTTAAGTTCACAGTTCCCACACTCAACACTCTGGAAGTGTTGAGTTGGGGAACTGTGACCGACCAAAGGTTATCCAAGTAGCGGTCTCCTACTTATTAGAGGCCCCCTAACTCCGGGGTGTCAGGTGAACCCGTGCCAATCGGTGTATTAAGGTTTGCAGTTAGGGTACCAACTGTATTAGAACGGAGCCTCGTTGATACCTGGGCATCTCAACGCAGTAATGACTTAGTTGTCAAGTCCTTGCCATGGTACAGGAGGGCTATGCCATGGTGCAATGCAATGCCTAAGGTTATCTCTTCAAATTCAACATTTTGTACCAAATCTGGGGCAACCGGGTCGGGAGGGGACGGACAAAAGGTACCCTCTCTAGGAGCTGTCACAGACAGTTTAGTTGAGCAAAGCCGGAAACTCCTGGAGATATTGGAGCAGAAGTTGGCCCTGCGTCTCAGTCAGGGTGGCTATTCTACTGGGGCCGAGGACGGCACATCGGGTGGCGAAATGAACACCACAGTCATTCCAGCGACTTTAGTCAACGATGAGTCGGTCTCAGTGGAAGCAGCCACCTGTATGAACTCTGGACCAACCGATGCACCAGCAACCCAACCATTGGCCGCAGCCTATGTTGCTGGCTTACAAGGACTTGCTGCTGTTGAGGAACTACTGCCAAAATACCGGCCGAAAATGCTCCCACCACCTCAGACAGCTCTGTAAGTCAATGGACCAAAAAGAGGAGGGCGTACCACAGAGCAATGCACTTCCTCAGGAACTACATTGACAGGGAACCCTCATCTATGAAGAGGCTAGGTCAATGTCTACATCGACTCCCACAGCCCCCAAGGGCCAAACCGGGAGCGAGGCTGCCATGATCCGAAAACCATTAAATGATTCGCCTCCTTCGACCTCAAAGCTTTCTTCGAAGAGATGTCCCGCCACACAGACAGGACAAACCTCAAAGGAGAAGGCAGTCAAGTCGAAGGGGACGAATCAAAAGAGCTCCAAATCTGGGAAGTCCGACCGAACACCGGCCTCCGCACCTGGTGGAGCACCTACCAAACCCAATTCATATCCACCAAAAAGTGCGATGAACAACCCAAAATCCATACCTCCCCATGTGGTTGCCCAAAGACTGCGAACAGGAAAGATGCCGCAACCAGTTCAGCCTCACAAGCTAACTTGAGCCACAAGGACGAGCGGTCATCGATAGATCTGACCCTGATTGCATAATCAGAGAGGATCGATGACTACTTATCGAAACTCGTCTGCATGACATCGTGTTCTCAGCCGAAGGGGAACCTCCAAAGCAAACCCAATTTGGCAGTGCCGCTCCATACAGAGGCGTTAGGGTCATCTGTTGTGAAAATAGGGAATCTCTGGATTTCCTCACTTCCACGATAGAGGGCCTTGTCGAACTCTGGGAGGGTGTCAACTGGCAGTCGTTGGTGTCAAAGGGGTCCCTTTCAGAAGAGTGTTATTGTTGTAACAGTTTTTGTCATTATGTTTGTATGTTCGTTCTTCTGTTCAATCTGGCTCTGGGTCTATCTCCAGTTCCAGGAAAGTGGCTGCTTCGATGGGATGTAACCACAGATCCACTGGAGTTAGATGAGTGTTGTCAGCGTGGGTGCCACCTCCACCTGTGGATCCCGCACACATACTGACTAAACTCAGCAGACAAAACCCCAATCTTCGGACCAGCATATGGAATCTGGTCAGCCACAATCCGGCCATCTGGGTGTCAATAGACACTCATCACTGCAAAGCGGCTGCTGCTGAATTTTTTCTAGCCCTCAAGAAATCCCAAGTTGACATCGTCTTAATCCAGGAGCCCTATTTATACAAAAATAAGGTTGCTGGATTAAGCGATAGCAAATACACCACCTTCGTCACACCCGACGGGGACAAGGTAAGTTGCTAAGATAAGCTTAAATTAATATTTCTCTCTAATTTCAGCGGAGGTGGTATTACTGCTGTATGGATGGAATGCAACTCCCAGAGAGCCACCATATTCTCGTCCATTTACATGCCATTCGAGAGCCCTGACCCACCGGGCAAAGACGTGGAGAAGCTCGTCAAAGAGGTGGGTAGCACTTGCCTCATCATCCTAGGATGTGATGCCAATGCTCACCATTTCCACTGGGGCAGCAGCGACACAAATGCCAGAGGTGAGTCCGTATTCGAGTTTATCTTAAAACATAATCTCAGAATATGCAACAGGGAAAACGAATACACTTTTCAAAATAGAATCAGGGGGGAGGTTATAGACATAACCCTCATTAATAAAGACGAATCCCTTATCAGTGACTGGAGGGTATCGGAAGAATGCTCCTTTTCGGATCATAGGAAGATATTCTTCCAAGTCTCTGTTAATGGTATTCGACATCCACCATTTAGAAATCCACGGAAAACCGACTGGAACAAATTCAATGAACTAGTAAGCTCCAAGCTGGGAGTATCACGCTACCCCCAAATAGCCACAGAGGTTAATAGTGCAGTGAAGCACGTGACAGAGGTTTTGGTGGGCAGCTATGAGACCGCCTGCCCACTCACTTACCCAGGCAGAAGATGTCAACCGGTCTGGTGGTCGAAAGATCTGGCTAATCTCAGAAAGGCTAGCAGAAGGCTCTACAACAAAGCCAACAAAGCGAAGTTTTCCACAGATTGGGAGAACTACAAAGTAACTTTCAATAAGTACAACAGCGAAATAAAGAAGGCTAAACGCAGATCATGGGTATGCTTTAGCGAGTCTATAGAGGGAGTAAAGGAGTGTCATCGAGGAGATTATAAAGGCCTGGGTACATAAGCTGCTTCGCCTGGCTGCCTTGCTTTCCTGCTTCATTACTGACATAATAAAACTAAAAGAATAAAGAAGGCCGAGCAAATTTCGAACTGGGTTGCCCTTTTCTTTTTTATTCTTTTATCAGAAGCAGGCAAGGCAGCTTATGTACCAAGGCCTTAAGTTACACAAAGATAGCTTGGGCGATAAACACTTTTAAGCCTTTTAAATCACCTGGTCCATATGGTATCTTCCCTGCAATGCTACAAAATGCACTGGAGGTGTTGATTCCACACCTGGACCACATTTTTAGGGCCTATCTACGTCTATCGCTCACTCCGGTTCTGTGGAGGGAGGTCACGGTGACATACATCCCCAAAGCGAGGAAGTCAAGTCACACACTTCCTAAAGACTATAGACCAATCAGCCTATCTTCTTTTCTATTGAAAACCTTAGAAAGATTGCTTGATCTAGGAATAAGGTCCAAGCTTGAAAACAGTGTTATAAGTCCTGCCTAACACGCCTACATCAAAGGCAGATCGGTGGAGACTGCACTAAATGAAGTCGTGGGTTCAATCGAGAGGAATATGATGGGCTCAAATTATACGTTAGCAGCTTTTCTTGACATAGAAGGCGCTTTTAATAACGTCAAACTCGAATCCATCAACAATTCACTCTTGAACTTAGGTGTTTCCACCAAACTGATCAATTGGATCGATGGAATGCTCAGCGACAGGATAATCAATTCAAATATCGGTGAGACCTCCATTCGGAAGTCTGTCACCAGGGGCACACCACAAGGTGGCGTACTATCTCCAATGCTGTGGCTCCTGGTGATTAACGAAATACTTAAGGAATCTGATCAACTATGTATAAAAACAATAGCTTATGCTGATGACGTGGTCATAATGATCAGCGGGAAGTTCCCACAAACGCTATCGGAACTCATGCAAGGAGCTCTAGTCAATTTATCAAGATGGGCACACAACAATGGACTTGGGATGAGCCCATCTAAGACAGAGCTGGTTCTGTCTCTGGAGGCCAAGTACTTTGGCATTATCCTGGACCACCAACTAACGTGGAAAAGAAATGTCGAAGAACTTGCCAAGAGAAGTCTTATAGCTCTTTATCCATGTAAGAACTCTATTGGTAAGAGTTGGGGATTGAAACCACAGGTCATCCACTGGATTTTTACGACCATAGTTCGCCCTATTCTGGCTTATGGTTCATTGGTATGGTGGAATGCATTAAGTAAGACATCCCTTCTCCACAAGATTAATACCATTCAAAGAGCGGCATCTCTCTTAATTACCGGTGCCATGAAAAGCACTTCACAGGCTGCCTTCAATGTATTACTGGATCTTCATCTGATGAATCTCGTGGTGTAAGAGTTGGCAGCAAAGAGTGCTCTCCGACTCAAGAAGATAAGCTCGTGACGCAACTTGGACTATGGCCACGCTGTTATTTTACGACGATCTGGACTATCAGTGGGATCGGAGGTAATCAGTGACTATATCACCACAATTACACTTCGACGAAATTGAAGTTCGGATACCTGACAGAGAAGCCTGGACCCACAACTCCCCACCTCTATAGAGGTTTATACCGATGGCTCCAAAATGGAAAGGAAACAGGAGCGGGCATCTACAGCGATACCCTCAACTTACATATCTCGTACAAGCTAAGCGAAAATTGTAGCGTCTTCCAAGCCGAAATCTTTGCGGTCACGAAAGCAGCATAGTTGATAAAAAACATGGAAGGGGGCATAGCTGGACCGGTGACTATCTATGTGGATAGTCAAGCGGCCCTAAAATCACTTAGATCCCACTCAATCAAGTCTACTGCGGTCTTGCACTGCAGGAAAGGAAACTAAGATCAATCGTTACCTTGTGCTGGGTCCCGGGGCACTGCGACATCGAGGGAAATAAAAAAGCGGATGAACTGGCGCGTCGCGGATCTGAGTCAAATGACATCGAAATCGATAACTCAATCAAGCCACCCTTGGTTCACTTCATGCGGCTCCTAGAACAAGCATATAGGGAGAAGGCTGATCAGATTTGGAACAACGAACCTGGCTGTAAGGTATCAAAGGCAATATGGCCCAACCTCTTCAAACGGAAGACCACTTCTCTACTCTCTATGAGAAAACCCGACCTGAAACTAATGGTTGGAGTAATCACGGGACACTGGAGAATAAGATCAATGACCTGCAAATGGGATAGAGATGACTCCACGGACTACTGCAGATTATGCGAAGATGAAGAAACAGAGACGAGACATTGCCGTTGTCCAATGCTCATGACCAGGAGAATTAAAACAGTAACATCTCTGACAACATTCTGCCAAGCCGAGCCGACGACACTGCTTCTCCTCACCAAGGGTCTGAAGTGGCTTCAACATGAGCGAATTACAGCACCTTAATATGGCAAGGTTAGGTTCGGTTTAGGATGCGTAACTGCCATGCTGGCAGCTACTCCACTCGGAAACCTTGAGGTCCATTGTAATCATCCAGACTATTGAATTGTGTGTATTGTAGAGATGAAGGATGTTGTAGTGATGTGATGATGTGTAGATTGGGCTATTTGATTGTAGATGATGAATATGGCTATGTGTGTTGTTAAAAGGTGTTCCGGTTATTGATTTGGCGATGGTGTGTGAGAGATGAAAGATGTGTTAGTTATGTATGGGGTGCTTGTAGTGCGACTATATGGTGATTTGTGCATCGGTGAAGATTGACAGACTATCGGGAAGTGGTCTGCCTTGTTCCCATTCGGCTGCGTCGAAGTCCAGGCTTGGTGAGATGTAGTCAGTCTCATCACCCCTGTCTCCTAGTCCAATCTGACTACATATCCGCTGTAGAACACTAGCATGTCCAAAATGTAAAGCACGCCACAGATTTAGCTCCTTAAGCCTCAAGGCAGATCGTGATGCTTGATACTGTACAAGAATATCTATGGGTTGGACGTTCAGTATGGCATTCAATGCAGCCTGAGGGGTGCTTCTTGCTGCTCCAGTAATGAGTACTGACGCAGCTCTTTGCACAGCAGCTATTTTGGACAGATTGGAATTATTGCCTAGGGCATGCCAATAAACGAGTCAACCATAGGTCGCCCAATGTATTACATGTGGTCTGAGGCCCCACCTCTTGCCTATGAAGTTCTTACAGGAATAGAGCGCGATCAAATCCCTCTTGGTGCGCTCCTCCGTGTTCCTTTTCCATCTTAGCCGATGGTCCAGGACCACTCCCAGGTATTTCGCCTCCGTAGAGAGATCCAACCGCACTTCATCCAGCGTTGGCGGCACAAATTCGGCAATATTTCTTTTTCTGGTGAATAGTACCAGCGCAGGGTTCACCGCAAGACCACTGTGGTGGGCCCAGCGAGAGAGCTTAACCAGCGCACCGTGCATCAGTTCCGACAGCGACGACAAGAATTTTCCACTGATTAAAAGGACAACGTCGTCAGCGTATGCTCCTACTTTAGTCCTCAGTCTATCAAACTCTTTGAGTATCCCATTCACAACTAGAAGCCACAGCAGCGGAGATAAAACTCCCCCTGTGGGGTGCCCCTAGTGACTGACTTCCTTACGGAACTCTCCAATACTGGAATTGATCACTCTGCTCTCCAGCATTCTATCAATCCAGTTAATTAGGATAGAGGGGACACTCAATAGCTCTAGAGAAGAATGAATGGATTCAAGTTTCACATTATTGAATGCCCCTTTTATGTCTAGAAACGCGCCCAATGTGCGATCCATGTTCTTCTCAATATAACCCACTACCTCATGTAGCGCTGTTTCTGTAGATTTCCCTTCATATAAGCATGTTGAGAGCTGCTTATAAGGTCACGATTTATATAAGATCTAATCTCCAAGTCGAGCAGCCTTTATAAAGTTTTCATTAGAAAGGAGGAAAGACTAATCGGCCTGTAGTCCTTCGGCAACGCATGGCTTGGCTTCCCAGCCTTGGGAATATAAGTCACTGTTACCTCTTTCCACAGTGCCGGTATGTGCGACAGAAGTAGACAGGCCCTAAAAATAACCTTCAGTATAGTGATCAAAATCGGCGGTGCATTTTGAAGCATCGCCGGAATGACACCATCTGGTCCAGGAGATTTATAAGCCTGAAAAGTGCTGATCGCGCAAGAGATCCTTGAGTCACTTATCAGCCTGTTGACAAAGACCTCCTCGTCAGGAGTATAGGTTCTGTTCGAATCCAGACTTGGATAAGAGTCAGCGTCCTTCCATCCCGGAAAGTGAGTCTCTGCCAGCAGGTCAAGAGTCTCTAGAGCGGAGTTCGTCCACGTACCATCACTTCGCTTGATGCTCCCAATAGGCTTGGGGTCCTTTGAGATCACCTTGCGAAATCTAGCCGCTGCATTCACTCCCTCTATCCCCTCACTAAAGCTAATCCAAGAACTCCTCTTGGCTTTCTGGACCTCGATTTGTACTTATTGAAACTAGTTCCATACTGGTCCCAATCTGTACTAAGTTTGGTCCTGTTCACTTTGTTATATGCCCTCCCGCTAGCATTCCTAAGGTTAGCCAGATCTTTACTCCACCAAACTGGCTGTGTTCTCCTACCTGGATAAGATAATGGGCAAGACTGTTCATAGCAGTCCCGCAGAATCGTTGTTAGGTCCTCAACCCGCCTGTCAACTTCCCTCTCTGTGTGAAGTTCTGGAATTTCACACAGTCTTGAAGAGGCCAAAGAGTTGAATTCCTCCCAATTTGTTCTCCTGGGATTCCTATGAGGTGGTTGCTTTTTACTTCCACACGAGAGTCGAAAGTGTATCGTCCTATGGTCCGAAAAGGAGCATTCCTCCGATACCCTCCAGTCTGTTATGGAAGCATTCTCCAAATTTGTAAGAGTGAGGTCTATTACATTCTCCCTTACCCTATTTTGGAAGGTGGCCGTGTTTCCCCTATTACATACTCGTAGATTATTAATTAAAATGAAATCGAATATGGACTCACCTCTCGTATTGGTGTCGCTACTGCCCCAGTGGAAGTGGTGGGCATTTGCATCACAGCCCATTATTATGTTGCAACTGTTCGACATCGAGGTTCGAGAGTGTTTTTTTTTTTGTTAAATTATCAAAATCAAATGCGAATGCATCAGAAAACAAAGTGATACTTGTTTGTTTTTTACCTGCGTTAAAAATACCTGGTTTCGACGTTAAGTAACACGTTGCTTCGTAGTTGTTAGGTACATCGGCGATACGAAACAGAAACCATTGTATCTTATTTGTCATTTGTAAAGCAATTGACAATACGGAAGTCAGCCATAGGTTTTCTGATTTATTCAAATCAAAACAAAAAACGCTCCGCTACATGACTCACGTCGCACTATGTCGCGAGTTCATATTAACTTTGGCCAAAAATAGAAGGTGCATCAATTTTGGTGCAAGACATATGTATGTATTATTGACTTACAATCTATATAATTGTTATAATTGTTCCACAAACATCCCAGACGGGACAAGGGAGACTTCTCTCACATCAATGAGTGCACCCCGATTCATATTAGCTCAATGATATGGGACCTACTGTTTATTGCCGAGTCCGAACGGCGTGTCTAAAGCAGCGACGACCACAGAAATACAACCAAAGCAATGGTGGGCTTTCATACACGCCAGCGTTGATTGTCAACCCTCACTCATTCTTATGCTCTTCGAATCAGTTGCTGCTGAGAACCCGAAAAATGAACACACGTATGGGGTGCGCGCGTGATTTTCTTGTGTACACACAACGAAATCTACAATTATTTTTCAGGGAATTAATTATGTTGTTAAAAATGTATACAACAGCATAATAAAATTTTTGTTATTTTACAAAAAGTGTAACACGTTTTAAGAAAACATTTTTGCGCATATTATCATAAATTAAATACGCATAATGTTATGGATAAATTATATTATGATGAAAAAAATACAAAAGTTTAATTTTTTTTTTAATTTTTCTCTAAACCATAGGTATAAACATAGCTTTGTTCCTTTACTTTTTTAATGGTAAAAGAGAAAAGTGTCAAAATTGTTTAAAATTGCTCTCTCATCAACATTTTGCCAGAAAAGTAAAGGAACGGAAAAATGGTATATCCGGCAGCAATGTCAGAAAAAACATAAAAAAAGTCAAATTTCGTCTTTTGTTTCACAGTTTTTAATTTAGTGTTGTCAGTGTTCGACTTTTTCTTCGATTTTTTGTCCATTTTGTGAAATAATCGTCAAACAAAAGTCGAAAGATCAGTTCTGCCATTTTCTACCTGCAGAAATTTTGCTGGTAGCTTGTGGTAGAAGAGAAAGCCATTTTCGCTCTCTCCCCTCTCACTCTCTTAAAAATTGCTTCCAGTTTTGCCACTTTTCGGGGTTAAGGAACGCTTTGCAGGTTAAAAATGGTAACAAATGGTTAAAATGGTAACCTCAGGTAAGTAAAGGAACACAGCTCATGTGTTATTATTTAATTTTTTGAATGCACAAAGCATACAATATCATGTACATTTACAGATCATTAAGGCAGCGACCACAAAATGCTTGCACTTAATTTCTTTCAGTGCATTTTCATTCTCTCTCTCACTCATACTCTCAATTTCACTTTGCCCATGTATGAACCAAAGCGAAGACATGTATGAACGTATGAGTGAAAAAAGTAACAACCACATTATGTTTTTGTTTGTTTTCATTCATTTACACTGTACGTGTGAGAGAGAAGCAAATGCAATAACAACTCAGTGGGCGCCCTCACTATACGATCTAAGCCATTGATGCTCAAAATAAAAAAGAGAGTAAAGTAGTGAGAGAATCACAGGAAAGTTTGTATCAGCATTCACTAAAATTATGGGTACATCCATGCACATGTTTACTTGTCGGCTGCTCAACGACGACTGATTGTTATTATCATATACGTTAACGTATATGGATGATCTTGGCTGATCTAAGCAAAGAAGCTCGTCCCTGGTCTAAAGACACCATTTGTAGAGAAGTTTTACATGGCTGAAATACTCAGAAAATGTCGCCAACATTACTGAGGGGTATTTTGCCACCGCACAGTGGTCCCACTTGTATGGAAAAGAGTGCCAAAAATAGTTCTAATAGAGCTACCGCCTCCAAATTTTAAACGTAGGTTTATAGCAAGCCAAAAAGATAGAAAATCATTTTTAGAGGATGTAGGTCCATATTTGGGTATAGCTCCCATAGAAAGGTACCGCCCGATTTCTGGTATTTTTACGATTTTGGCCACATTAACCAACCGATTTGGATGTTATTTTGCATTTTTAATTCAGAGTGAATAAACAACCTCCTTGCAAAAAATATTCAATACAGGTCCACGTTTAGGTATAGCCGCCATATAAATGTACCCTTAGATTTTCGGTATTTTGACAATTTTAGCGAAATTTTCCAACTAATTTGGCTGTAATTTGGCATTTTGAGTTCTGAGTGAACCAAATACCCCCACGCAAAAAATGGTCAATATCGGTCTACGTTTAGGTGTAGCCCCCATATAAACGTACCTCCCGATTTTCGAAATTTGGAGATTTTACCTACATTTTCCAACCGATTTGGCTGTAATTTTGCATTTTGAGTTCTGAGGGAGCAAAATTCCTTTTTGCCAAAAATGTTCAGTATAGGTCCAAGTTTAGGTACAGCTCCCATATAAACGTACCTCCCGATTTTCCGAATTTTGACGATTTTAAGGGCGTGGTGTAAGAGGAATAACTTTGCGGGTGGCAGATGGGGGCAGCTGGACGTTTTTAATCGTAAAATAGAGACCTTTCCCTGCATTCTAAAACAATTTTTGAGACTCACAAATGCTCACAACATCAGTAATACTCAACATAAATTAATAGTAATTATATTAAAAATAGCAGAAAAAGTCATTTATTAAGAATTTATTTTTAATGAAGTTAGAAAACGAAGTATGAATTTGTTTTTTCGTAAAAACATTGCCAAAGCCATCACCTATAAGTTTCATTTTGAAAATTGCACACTTACCTCTCCAATTTTTTATAATTTTACACATAACTTACGAATGCTTTGCGTATGTATTTTTCATTTTTAAGGCATCAGATACAAATCACAACTTCTTCGACTTAACTTGGCGCATAACCGCTGTAAATTTACAAAAATAAGGCTGGATGTTAAAAATTTGATATGTTTAGAGAATATTTATTTCAATCGCAATGAAATTTGTCGCCATCAATTTTTCGATTTTTGTCCACGGGCGGAACCACTGTGCAATGGCACATTAGTAACATGTAAAGAACTAGAATGATGAAGATAATTCTACATGGTAGTTGTTGTTGCTTAAATAAAGTAACTGCGTAATAAAAGTTTACGTTACAATTCAAATTTTTAAATTAACGGAAATTAAATTAATTTAACATAAATCTATCAGTTACATTCGTAACAATATATACAACTTAATAGATATTGTCTTGCTGTACATGAATTTATACGTATTTTAAACTGCATATAAATTAAAATGGGTTATTTGACTTCTATTTCCATTTCAGAAGCTTCGAGATATATCCTCATTAACCCAATTACCTTCCCTAATGGGAAAGCTTTAATACGAATGTCAATAAAGCAAAATCCGTCTATTTTATTGGGAGATTTAAGCAAAATGAAGGAAGTATTCCTATAGATTTTTACAATATTTTCTACTAAAAATTATTTTTTTGACCAAAATATGTGCTTATTTTTTATATTTTTTTTTTTATAATTTTATGACCACTAAATGGGCCTTAATTTTGAAAAAAGTGGACTTATATTCAATAATTTATCAATTTATGTACATTCCGCGAATTTTAACATTTGCAGGTATTATACAATCTACTCGCTGAAGTTACTTCGAGAGAACTTTTTTGTAACAATTGTGCTCATTAAAATAATTAGCGTTTTTTTAATATTTTCTTTCTTAAAAAGCTAAATAAATGCGTTATAACTTTGTCCGCACCAACCAAAAATTGGCTCGCGACCAGATTCGTACTGGGAATTTTTTTCTTAACCCACATATCAAAAATCGTTGATGTAGCGCGAAAAAATTATCCTTTTTTCTGAAATGGAATATGAAATAATTGACAATATTCGTGATATATATTTTCCACAAAGAACACTTCAAGAACGAAAGTTGTGTCGATATTACATATGGAGGAGATTAAATTTTAGGAAAAATTCAGGAAGTATACTCTTAGGGTTCAAGCATCTCTAAAATGTGACATTTTGTTTGAGTTCTAAAATCCTTTTTACATTAGATGTTGGGGCTTGCTTCCGCGGACCTCATCATTCATTCTCATGAAACACACCAAATGGAAACCATATTCTATAGTTGTCGTATCAGCATCCGAATTAGGCAAGAAATGTATTGCAAAGACCAAAATTTTAGAAAATGTCATATTAATTGTTCGTTTACGCAACAAATTGTGTAAAAACTATACGGTTTTTGTACAATATGCGCAATGCTGCATTTAAAAAGATTAATATATACCATACATATTGATACATATCTTTGTTTCCTTTTAAGAAGTGCAATATAAACAGGTAAGAACGGCGTTCGGCCCGGCCGAACTTGTTATACCCTCCACCACAAGTTGTATTGAAGTAAAATGGAATAATTAGTTTCCTTTCGTGTATGAAGAAGACTTAATACTAAATTTCAGCAATTTCGGTAAAACAATGTGAGGCACCGTTCTATGGAGGCTATTTCAAAACGTCGGTCTATAGCGACAAATTTCTGACGATAAGTTTCTAGACTCAAAGAAAACTAAATACCAAATTTCCTATATTTCGGTAAGAGAATGTGGCTAAAACTTAAAAAATACCGAAAATCAAGAAGTACGCTTCTATGGGGATATAGGAAGACGTAGACCTATACTGATAATACTCTTCTGGAATATTTTATAACTCTTGGAAGACTAAATAACGATTTCAGCCATTTCGGTGCGATACTGACGTCACAATATTCAATATTACAAAAATCGGGAGGTACCGTTTTAATGGGGCTATATCGAAACGTGGAACTATACCGACGAATTTTAGTCGGAAATGGGGAAATATGAAAGCATGGACCTGTACAGACAAATTTCTGGCGAACAGTTTTATATTACATTGAAGACTAAATACCAAATTTCAGCCATTTTGGTGGAATATTGAAGCCACAACCTTCAAAATACGGAAAATCGGGAGGTACCTTTCCATTTGGGCTATATGAAGCCGTGGACCTATACCGACAAATTCAAAGGAGAAATTTGAGTACCCCCAACGAAGTCTAAATACCAAATTTCAGCCATTTCGGTGGAATATTGAGGCCACAACGTTCAAAATACCGAAACTCGGGAGGTACCGTTCTATGGGGGCTATATCAAAACGTGGACCGATTTTCACAGACAGACGGACGGACAGACGGACATGGTTAAAACGACATATAATTTTATGCTGATAAATAACATATATACTTTATAGGGTCTCCGACGAATATTACGATGTGTTACAAACGGAATGACAAATTTAATTATACCCTTCATCTGGTGGAGGGTATAAAAAGACATTCTACCACGACGCCCGCTTTTACATGAAAGAGATTCGATTCCTAAGTGTCAATATTTTAAACGCTGAGTCTGAATGACTTGTCGAACATTGTACGACACCACATACCAAAACGTGGACACGTCATTTCGTTCATGTGCTCGAATAAATGCAGCCGAAAATTTTGGTACTTTGTGAAACAGAATCAATTGACGTGATGAAGCTACTTAGTGAAGCTGTACAAAATATTTCACAAAATTGTTGAACTTTAAATGTTACTTAAAGCTGAGAATATACCTAAACAGAAACGCGAAGACGAAAATCATTGATTAATATCGAAATCTGCGATTCCCAATGTATGTATCGTTATACAGTGACTGTCACTGAAAATTATGCAACATGAAATAAAAAATGTAATCGTTGATAATTTCGAAACGAATTGAGATATTTTAACAATTCTAAATATATGGCCTGTTCCCGTACTTTATAAAGTGGTAAAAGTCGTAAAAGTTGTAAACGTCGTAAACGATTTTCATATAAATTTTGTGTACGGGAACGCAAAATGTGTAAAAGTGGTAAAAATTGTAAAGACTTTTTAGTTCTGGAACAGAGCTATAATTTTGTAGGCTGAAAAGTTGTCTTTACGATGGCATAGAAAAATATTTAATTTACAGTACCGTTATACCAAAATTTTACCGGAAAACAAAAAATGGGAATTTGTAAATTGAGCATTGAAAATGATGCACCACAATAATCGATTAATAATTTCCAAATTGTTGGCTTTGAATAATTGGTTCTCTATCGTTTTCAGTAATTTTTGCATGATCGTAGTTAGTGTCCCTTTGTAGGCAATTTGGCTATAAATTTCTAGTTTTTGAAGTTATTTTCTAAAAAATGACTATCAAATATCATTAACGGTTATGTCTAGTGTGGCAACAATTGGTGTTGAAATTTTTGTTTTTATAAAAGCAAACATGATCACGTCATTGTGAAAATCGATTATATTAATTTCCAAATCGATTAATAATTTCCAAATTGTTGGCTTTGAATAATTGGTTCTCTATCGTTTTCAGTAATTTTTGCATGATCGTAGTTAGTGTCCCTTTGTAGGCAATTTGGCTATAAATTTCTAGTTTTTGAAGTTATTTTCTAAAAAATGACTATCAAATATCATTAACGGTTATGTCTAGTGTGGCAACAATTGGTGTTGAAATTTTTGTTTTTATAAAAGCAAACATGATCACGTCATTGTGAAAAATGTTTCTAAAAACTATTCTCAAACAAATGTGCAAAAACTTTTGTTCCATACCCTATTGTTTTCCTCTATCAGGACAATGCCGCTAAAACTATTCTAATATGGGACAAGCCTGACTGATACAGGACTTTTACGTACTCTGTACATAACCCTTAAACTAGAAATTTCTAGCCCAATTGTCTGCAAAGGGACATTAATTACAATCATGCCAATATTACGTCAGGAACAATATTATACACTCAGCATTTATGCTAACGAGGGTATATGGTAATATTCAAAAAAGTTTTACAATCGTTGAAGTTGAGCTTTACCATTTAATAAATCGAAAACTGTAAATATATTTTATAAAATATGAATATATTTCTGTTGATTGAAGTGTTTTAGCCACGATCTCATAATATGGACCATAAAATATAATTTACGTGGAAGCTGTGTTGGTGGTAATACAAAAAAATTGGCAAAAATGTGTTGAAGTAAACAAGTTGTTTTGTGTTCTTTCTTGATTTCTGGCCAAACCACGCAACATTCTGACATGTGCTGAAAGAATCAATTAATGAATACCCCTTGGGAAACATGGTTGTAATGTATGATTTTTCGATATAAACACTGCATCCCACAAAAATCTGACATTTTGAAGTTTTGATTTCCGCGTTTTTTGCATTTTTTTTTATAATTAGAGGGCGCAACCAGATAATGACATAAACAATTCATACGATTGTAGAACTCCTGATTCCACGTTGACCAATGGAACTGAAACTTTGCACACTTTTCAGATTTGGATGACAATACATGGGCCCAATTTCCTACAGCCCCCATATAGCGGTACCACCCGATTTCAGGTATTTTGAGGATTTTATCTTCATTTTTGCCCGAATTAGCTGTCATTTGGTATTTCCAATGATACAGACATTTCCTCACCAAATATTGTAAACATAGGTCCAGGTTTTGGTATAGCCCCCTTATAGCGGTACCACCAGATTTCAAGTATTATGAGGATTTTATCTTCATTTTTAGGCCGAATTGGCTGTAACTTGGCATTTGGAGTCCCCAATGGTACAGAAACTTCTCCACCAAAAATTGTTGACATAGGTTCATATAGTGGTACCATCCGATTTCAAGTGTTTTAAGGTTTTTATATTCATTTTTAGCCAGAATTGGCTGTAACTTGGCATTTGGAGTCCGCAATGGTACAGAAACTTCCCCACCAAAAATTATGGACATTAGTCTAGGTTTTGGTATAGCCTTTATATAACGGTACTACACGATTTAAGGCATTTTAAAGTTTTTATCTAAATTTTCGGCCTAAATTGACTATAATTTTGTGGTCAAAAAATTTTATTTACTACTAGCAAATGCCCGCTACTTCGTATGCGGAAAGGGAACAAAATATATATATAAACAATATTTAATACGGGAACAGTGAATACTGAAGATTCTGTTGTACTAAGACCTATTTTTATTACCAATATTTTTTCGACTGTAGTCAGAATTACAAAAAAAAAAAAAAAAAATCTGCAGTATCGCATCCCTACACAACTACTATATTTTTTATTTCGTACGTTTTAATTCTTCACTAACTCAGCATACCCTTTCATTATGAATTTCCAAACACTAAACTTTATCTCACCCCTTCACAACAACAATCACGCACATTTACAATGCAAGGTTCTAGCTTTAGCGGTTTCGCCCAGAAACCGAATAGGTCCGTTAAATTTTCGGAATTCAAAATGAAAGGTTAGAAAAACTTTTTTACAAAAAATTGTACTTAATGTGCACGGGTATGTCAACCGTATATAACGGAAATTTTTTTGGAGGCATTTCAATTTAGGATATTTGATTATCAGGGGGTAAATAACTTCTAGTTAACAAAATTGTCGCATTGGACCACGTTTCCAAATTAACATACCAAAGCAGTCAGAACAAAAAACATTTTTTGAAAAGGTACTTCACGTTTGACTACTTAATTTCAGTACATTATTTAGAAACGCCTTGGCGTTAACACCAAATCAATGGTACAATTTTTCAAACTCAGAACTTTGTCTCGAATTTTAGAGTGATCTTCATAACAAATATTTTTCCATTTCGTATTTTTTGTATAAATGGCGTATTTCCAAATTATATAATCCCAGCTTTGTTCCTACACCCAACACCAAATTTAGTACCTTAACTGCTTACACAATACCAAAATGGTTTTGGTACCAACATGTTACCCAACTTTTCGTACACATACATAGGTAAACGTTTCAAAATTACTTCCTTATATTCAACATATATCCTAACCCCAATTCACTTTCCAGCTTTATCTGTTCCCCTGAAACCCATTATAGTCCTATAAATAAGTACGAATTTTCAAAACCTCCTCCCTACCTCCACTCTAAACACCAATTGCTAATCTAATACCGAATTTCGAAATTCCAGTTCTACCCTTTACAAAATCACAAATTGTACAAAATTCTATACCATATAGCAAATACCAAAAGGTACCAAATTTTGTTCCATTTAGCACTTTTCGTACACGATTTTCCGAAATGTACTTTCATATCTCAGCTCTATCCGTTCACCTAAACCCAATTTATTGATAATGTAGTTCCATTTAGCACTTTTCCATAAGTACGAATTTACAAAACTACCTCAATGCTACACTCCAACAGTAATCTGTTCACGCAAATACAATTTTAGCGAATTCCGTACCATTTGGTACTGCTTCGTGCACATTAGTACGATTTTCCAAAGCTACCTCCATATCTCGATTCTATATTCCAACAGTAATCTTACTAAACTTACTACCATTTAGGACTTTTCGACCTTTGGTACACCTTTCTTACTTTTCATCAGTGACCCCCATTCCAAATTTCAGGATTCCGGCCTTATTCGTTAACCCATATCCAAATTGTACTATTTAGTACTTTTCGTATACTTTTAATTCGAATTTCCAAAAACCTTTCCATTTTACTCTCCATCAGGGACCTTCATTCCAAATTTCATGATTCCAGCTCTATTCGTTCACCCAAACCCAAATTGTACTTAATTTAGTACCATTTATTACTTTTCGCACACTTATAGTTCGAATTCCAAAAACCTTTCATTTTTACTCTTCATAAATGATTCTCATTCCAAATTTCAGGATTCCAGCTCTTTCTGTTTACCCAAATCCAAATTGTACTAAATTTAGTACCATTTAGTAATTTTCGTTCACTTATAGTTCGAATTTCTAAAAACCTTTCATTGTTACTCTTCATCATTGACCCTCATTCCAAATGTTTGCATTCCAGCTCTATCCGTTCACCCAATTCCAAATTGTACTAAATTTAGTACCATTTATTACTTTTCGTACATTTATAGTTCGAATTTAAAAAACCTTTCTTTTTTACTCTCCATCAGTGACCTTAATTCCAAATTTCAGGATTCCAGCCCTATTCGTTCACCCAAATCCAAATTGTACTAAATTTAGTACCATTTAGTACTTTTCGTTCACTTATAGTTCGAATTTCTAAAAACCTTTCATTGTTACTCTTCATCATTGACCCTCATTCCAAATGTTTGTATTCCAGCTCTATCCGTTCACCCAATTCCAAATTGTACTAAATTTAGTACCATTTATTACTTTTCGTACATTTATAGTTCGAATTTAAAAAACCTTTCTTTTTTACTCTCCAGCAGTGACCCTAATTCCAAATTTCAGGATTCCAGCTCTATCCGTTCACCCAAATCCAAATTGTACTAAATTTAGTACTTTTCTTACCCTTATAGTTCGAATTTAGTTAAACCTTTCATTGTTACTCTTCATCGGTGACCCTCATTCCAAATGTTTGTATTCCAGCTCTATCCGTTCACCCAAATCTAAATAGTACTATATTAAGTATCATTTAGTACTTTTCCTATACTTTTAATTCGAATTTCCAAAAACCTTTCTTTTTTACTCTCCATCAGTGACCTTAATTCAAAATTTCAGGATTCCAGCTCTATTCGTTCACCCAAACCCAAATTGTACTAAATTTAGTACCATTTATTACTTTTCGTACATTTATAGTTCGAATTTAAAAAACCTTTCTTTTTTACTCTCCATCAGTGACCTTAACCAAATTTCAGGATTCCAGCCCTATCCGTTCACCCAAATCCAAATTGTACTAAATTTAGTACCATTTAGTACTTTTCGTTCACTTTTTTTTTTTTTGTTTTTTTCATAATTCTTTATTCATTGTTAATATAAATCCCCAGCGCCTTAAGGCTTTATAGGGGCAAAACTGACAACTAATAGTTCGAATTTCTAAAAACCTTTCATTGTTACTCTTCATCATTGACCCTCATTCCAAATGTTTGTATTCCAGCTCTATCCGTTCACCCAATTCCAAATTGTACTAAATTTAGTAACATTTAGTACTTTTCGTGCACTTATAGTTCGAATTTCCAAAAACCTTTTTTGTTACTCTCCACAATTGACCCTAATTTCAAATTTCAGGATTCCAGCTCTATCCGTTCACACAAATCCAAATTGTACTAAATTTAGTGCCATTTAGTACTTTTTGTACCCTTGTAGTTCGAATTTCCAAAAACCCTTTGTTACATCTTTCTAGCTCTCCATCAGTTATCCTCATTCCAAATTTCAGAATTCTAGCTCTTACCGTTTGCCTAATACAAAGGGTACCATATTTAGTACATTTTAGTACTTTTCGTACACTTCTAGGTCGAATTTCCATAACCCCAGCCTTATCTCACCCCTACACACCAACAGCAACCTACACCCAAAATTTCAACTTTCTAGCATCAGCGGTTTCGTCTGGGCGCTGATGAATCAGTCAGTCAATCAGTCAGTCAGTCACTCACCTCACTACTCTTTTATATATATATAGATAAAGTGGTCAAAAAATGTATTTACTAAAAAGTTAAAAATAAAATATAATTTAAAACAAGTAAAAAAGCGTTAAGTTCGTCCGGGCCGAACTTTTCATACACTCCACCATAAAATATTCTGAACTAAAATGGAATAATTAGTTTTCATTCCTGTCCTCAACTTTAAGTTAAAATGTCAGATAATGTACATAAAATGCTTCATTCGGGAGGCCTTTTTTATGGTGCCTATATCTAACTATGTATGTTGATAATTTTTGGTGGGCTAGAAATTGGGAGGTATTGAGTGACATATATTTGGTAGCGATCTCCTACCAAAGTAATTGAGAGATCCCCTAACACCGGGGTGTTATGCGACCTCTTGCCTACCGGTGTTCCAAGGTTTGCAGTTAGGGTACCAACTGTATTCGTACGGAGCCTCGCTTGATACCTGGGCACCTCAGCGAGTAGTCAGTGCCCCAGTCATGGTAGTGGAGGGCTATGCCATGGCTGTACTCAGTTCCCCCATTACCGTCAACTTCTTATGGATAATTCGAATTTTAAAAAATAAAACCACAACAACAGTCCCAAACCATCTCCATTACCGACCCTTGCTTCGAACCCGGACAATGCCGCACCTCGTGCGAACACCCAACCCCTGGGCGGGGACGTCAACGAACCGACTTTGAACTATGTCAGTGACGCAATTAATAAGCAGAGCAGGGAATTGCTCGAGCTCCTGAGGGACAGTGAGAGTCTCCGACTCAGTCAGGAGAGCCCCCCTCCATGGGACTGGGAGAGTTGGGAGGATGATGAGATGGATATCACAATTATCCCATCTCAATCATCCACCGCTACTCTCTCTCGTGCTTTGGAGAGCTCCAACCTAACGGTCGAGGCTCCCTCTCCTTCAGGGGCTGAACTGTCGGTCGGTTCCGACAAACCAACCCTAAACAGGCAAGACGCCGTGGTTGAGGATGCTGTGGAGGAGGATACTTCAAAGGCCTCCCCCATGTCTCCCTCCACCGGAGCCAATAAATCTCGGCAGAAGAAGGACAGGTATAATTACCGGAGAGCCATCTACTACTGTCGTAGATTTATTGGCAAAGACCCATCCGAGGTGACCCCGTCGGAATCTAGGGAAATTGGCCTGAAGATCAGATTTGTGAGGCGTTTCGAAAAGAAATACCCTCACTTTGAAAAGATCTCCCTGCCAATTGACCAGATCCCGATTCCTGTGGTGGCTGCAGTTTCCAGCTCTGCGGCTGAGAAAAAGGCAACCTCCATGGGAAAACCCAAAACCAGTGCTGCCAATCTGCTCCAATCCCCTGCGAGCGTCTGTGACGACCGCTGCAGGATTGGACAGGTCGACTCCACTGGCCCCGAAGACGAGGGAGCGTAAGGGAAACACTGGTGTGATCCCTTCCGTTCCTAAGTTGGTGCAGGGACAGTTACAGCCACCAGCAAGACAGTTGCCAAAGGTATCGCCTATGCCGACCGTCTTGCCAGTGTCTGCCACTGTATCTGCCGGGGTAAAGAAGGGTGTAGATCCAGTAGAAGCGACGACCTTACAGTTGACTGGACAACAGACAACTGTAAAGCCATCGATACCTACTGGAGCTCATTCTTCAGATGTGAGGAGAGGTGCTGGCAGTGGGAGTGGCCATGGGGTTGTAGTGGATGATGGACCATCGACCTCAAAACAGAGCGGATACTCGAAGACATCTGCGCAGGAATGCGTCAAGAGGGTCAGATCTTCTGAGGATCCGCATCCTGAAGGGGCTCAACCTGGGAAGGCTAGTAAAGCCGACCCAGGCATGTCATACCCACGGACTTCCAAGGACAAGACCCCGTTGCCAGTTAACCGGGAAGGCGTGATCGCCCCGGAGAATCTCCGGGTGGCGATAATTGACAAGGCTGATCTGGATGGGAGGATCAGCGATTCGCACTGGATTGCAGTGGAACGCCTGTTGAGAGAGGCCATCACCTCTGATGAGGTTGACGCCAGCAAGACCGGCTTCGGCAGAGCAGTCATCTAAAGGGGAATCAGAATTCTCCACTGCCAGGACGAGGAGTCGAGAGACTTCCTTGTCCAGCTAGTAGGGGATTCTGGTAACCTATGTGAAGGCTGTAAACTAGCTGCTGTCCCTGTGGAGGAGATTCCCAGGAGGATTGTGGCCACTACGTGGGTGCCGCCTCCTGACTCTGACGCAGGGGTGGTTGTTAAGATGCTGCGGAAGCAAAACAGGGGTCTGTCGGTAGACGGCTGGAGGCTTTTGAAGCGCTTCAGAGAGAGAGACGGCATGGTGATGCGTTTCACCATAGACAGTGAGAGTGCTGAATACATCAGAGACTGTGGGGGAGTGCTGTACTTCGGGTCCGGTGGACTTCGGTTCAGGTTCTCGGAGTCACAGTAAGGTTGTTCAGCAGCACGGTCTCAAGGTGTTGCAGATTAATCTGCACCACTGTAAGGCCGCAGCTGCTGAACTCCTTCTCTCCCTCACAGACTCTGCTGTGGATATTGCTTTGGTCCAGGAACCCTATTTGTATAAAAATAGGGTTTCTGGGCTAAACAATAAGCACTTTTCACTATTCCATGCGAATAATGAAGATAAAGTAAGAACTTGTATTGTAGCTAGAAAAAGTTTAAATCTTATTCAACTCTACAATTACAGTGATGGTGATACGACTGTGGTGAGACTGGATGAGGTTACCGGTAGGGCTTTAGTCTTGGCCTCAGTCTATATGCCGTATGAGGCACCCGACCCACCTAGCGAATTGGTGCGCAAACTTGTGGAGGAGACGGCGGGCAGCTGCAGATTGGTGATGGGCTGTGATGCAAATGCTCACCACTTTCACTGGGGAAGCAGAGACACCAATACGAGGGGTGAGTCCATATTCGATTTTATTTTAGTTAATAATCTGAGAGTATGCAACAGGGGTGACACCGCCACCTTTCATAATAGGGTAAGAGAGGAGGTCTTAGACATCACTCTTACAAATATGGAGGATACTTCCATAATGGACGGGAGAGTATCGAATGAGTGTTCTTTTTCAGATCACAGGGCGATACACTTTCGAGTGCATTTTGGAGGTAAAAGGCAACTACCTCATAGGAATCCAAGGAGAACAAGCTGGGAAATCTACAACTCCCTTGTTTCCTCGAGGTTGTGCGAGTTCTCCGAACCACGTACAACGGAGGAAATAGATGGCCAAGTTGAAGATCTCACGCGTGTCCTCCTGTGTTGCTATGAGAAGTCCTGCCCATTAACTTATCCTGGTAGGAGAACACAACCAGTTTGGTGGAATAAGGAGCTGGCTAAGCTTAGGAAAAGTTGTAGGAAAGCATATAATAAAGCTAACAGAACAAAGTCTGATACCGACTGGAATCTCTATAAAGAGAGTTTCAATCGGTATAAGAGTGAAATCAGGAAAGCTAAAAGGGACTCGTGGAAAATCTTTAGTGAGTCGATAGAAGGGGTTAATGTAGCGGCGAGATTCCGTAAGGTGATCTCGAAGGATCCAAAACCCTTCGGGAGCATCAAACGGGATGACGGTACCTGGACTAACTCCGCTCTGAAGACTCTAGATCTGCTGACAGGAACACACTTCCCTGGGAGTGAGGATGCCAGCTCGAGTGCACCGGATGTGTATGAAAGCAGGAACCGCACGGCCGAGGAGGTGGCTCTTGTCAACAGATTAATAAGCTATCCCAAAATCTCATGGGCGATAAGTACTTTTCAGCCATATAAGTCTCCTGGACCTGATGGTGTCATTCCAGCGATGCTTCAGAATGCACCGGCTGTGCTGATAACCATCCTTCAGAAGATTTTTAAGGCATGTTTACTACTATCGCACATTCCGGCACTATGGAAAGAGGTGACAGTGACCTATATTCCCAAAGCTGGGAAACCAAGTCACTCGCTGCCTAAAGACTATAGGCCGATTAGTCTTTCCTCTTTTCTCTTAAAGACTTTGGAAAGGTTGTTAGACTTAGAAATTAGAACTTTCTTCAGCAGTGACCTCATAAGCAATTCTCAACATGCTTATATTAAAGGTAAATCAACAGAAACAGCGCTACACTGTGTCGTAGGTTGTATAGAGAAGAATATGGGGGATTCGAACTTCACTTTGGCTGCCTTTCTGGACATAGAGGGTGCCTTTAATAACGTGAAGCTCGAATCCATTCATCTCGCTCTAGAATCACTGGGTGTCCCCTCTATCTTGATAGATTGGATTGACAGTATGCTTAGAAGCAGACTGATCAATTCTAATATTGGGGAGAGCTCTATTAGGAGATCTGTCACCAGGGGCACACCTCAAGGGGGAGTCTTATCCCCCTTGCTCTGGCTACTGGTGATAAATGGGATACTCTTGGAACTCGACAATTTAGGAACAAAGGTAGTTGCTTATGCGGATGATGTGGTAATCCTGATTAGTGGGAAATTCTTAACCACATTATCTGATTTAATGCAAAGGGCACTTGCTAAACTCTCACGCTGGGCTCACAACAATGGACTGGGTGTGAATCCGGCTAAGACAGAGCTGGTGCTCTTTACTAGGAAAAGAAAGATCAGCGAGTTCGTACCACCAACACTAGATGGAGTGCAGTTGAATCTCTCTACGGAGGCGAAATACCTGGGTGTGATTCTTGACCATCAACTTAGATGGAAAAGGAACACAGAGGAGCGCACCAAAAGGGGTCTAATTGCACTCTATTCTTGTAAGAACTCGATAGGTAAGAGTTGGGGTCTGAGACCAAATGTCGTACATTGGTTGTTCTCGACGGTGGTATGCCCCATTTTGACCTATGGGTGTCTTGTTTGGTGGCAGGCCCTGAATAGTAAGTCAAATTTGTCTAGACTAGCTAGTGTGCAAAGATCAGCCTCAGTTCTTATTACGGGGGCAATGAAGAGCACCCCTCAAGCAGCACTGAGTGCAATACTGAACATCCACCCTCTGGATGCTTCTGTTCAGTATCTAGCATCCCGTAGTGCCTTGAGGCTCAAGGAGCTTAATCTATGGCGTACTTCAGGGTCTGGACATGCTAGCATTTTACATCTTAGCAGTCAGATCGGACTATGTGGCGGTGGGTCTGTAACAGACTACATCTCGCCTTCGCTGGACTTTGATGTAGCGGAGGCAGGCCACTACCCGATAGCCTCTCCATCTTTACTGATGGCTCTAAGATGGTCGAAGGTACTGGTGCGGGGGTGTACTGCAATGAGCTAAACATTAAACGCTCTTACAAGCTTAATACGAATTGCAGTGTCTTTCAAGCGGAGGTCTTCGCAGTAATGAAGGCCTTAGAACTAATAGTAGGACTGACGGACGAAACAGGTAGGGCAGTCACAATCTATGTAGATAGTCAGGCCGCCCTTAAGGCGCTAAGGTCTTATACTATTAAATCTAGGATTGTTCAAAACTGTAGGTCCTTGTTAAAAACTTGTAATTCACGTGTTAGGCTATGCTGGGTACCAGGGCACTGCAATGTTGAGGGAAACGAGATTGTTGACGAATTAGCAAGACGTGGCTCCCAGTCCTCTAACCTTATGGTAGAGGACTACGTCAAACCCCCGCTTTGCTATTTTCTCGGCAAGCTTAGCCGGTTCTACGCAGAGAAAACCGAAAGGATATGGCAGGACGTACCTGGTTGTAAGGTATCAAAGTCTATCTGGCCGACTATCTCGAGGCGTAGGACTGCGTCCCTTATCTCACTATGCAAGTCGGAGATCAGGATCGCCACAGGAGTCATAACTGGCCACTGCGGCATTAGATCTATGACGTGCAAGTGGGATGGCAACAGCATTGAGTACTGTAGGCTATGTGAGGATGAGGAGGAAACGAAAACAATTGAGCACCTTTTATGTAAATGTCCTAGACTAATTGTCAAAAGGCATTTACTTTTTGGTGTACACGTGATTGAATCTCTTTCCTACTTTTCCTCTGTCGACCCAAAAATCTTGGTAGCGTACTGCAAGAGCCTTAAGTGGCTCTGGGGCTGGACAGTGCGGACTTAATCTGCATCCGTATGTAGCATGTAGTATACCTATATTTACATATTTACTTATATCTATATTTTCCTTACTTTCATTTACTCTTCTCCTACTCTTGATTATTACTAATTACTTTATTTTCTTTTCCCTCCTCTCATCTATTCTGTACATTTCCATTTTCTCCCTCTCCTTCCTATCCAAACCTCCTACATAACCAATCACATCCCAAACACATAGCATTGGAACTCTCACATCATCATCTTTGGCATCACCATTACAAACACCCTAACCAGCAAAAATCATCATCTCCATTATGCACGCAATCACCATATATTCAACACAATAACCTGATTCACCTAACTACATCACAACAACAACACCAGCAATCACCAATAACAAACACATTAACCAGCAACAATCATCATCTCCATCATGCACACAATCACCATATATTCAACACAATAACCGGATTCACCTAAGTACATCACAACAAAAACACCATCAATCACCAATAACAACAATAGTCTGGATGATCACAATGGACCTCAAGGTCTCCGAGTGGAGTGGCTGTCAGTATGGCAGTCACGCATCCTGAACCTAACCTAACCTGACAGTTTTTGATGGGAGCCTTTAATGTCAAATAACTCCTAATTCGGTTAAAAATTGTAGCTAAAACTTCAAATGTCATTAAAAGCTAGTTCGGAGGTACCCCTATATGTGGGCTATACAAAAATATGAACTTAAATGAAAAATTTTTGTTGGCTCTTAAATTTCAAATTACAGAAAGTTCGTCTAAAAAATAAAGCCGAGGTAAGGAAAATCGGGAGGTTTGTTTTGGGGCTATACCAAAACATGGACCTACGTTCGGTTAAACATTTTAAGTAAAATCCTCAAAGTACCGAAAATCGGGAGGTATGTTGAAAATTGTTGATGCAGATGTGTGGTGACCAATACAACCTTTAAATGTCAAATAACAGTTAGTTCGGTTCAAAATTGTAGCTAAAATTGCCAAATTACTGAAAATCGGGAGGTACCGTTATATGGGAGCTATGTATATCCAAATATGTACCTACATATGTTGACAATTGTTGATGGAGAGGAGTTGTGACCATTAAGAACTTCAAATGTCAAATTACTGCTAGTTCGGTTTAATATTGTACCTAAAATCATCAAATTACTGAAAATCAGGCTTTATCCATACATGGACCTTTCTTGACAATTGTTGGTGGAGAGGTGTGGCGACCACTAAGAATTTCGGTTAAAACTTGTAGATTAAATTCTCAAAATACCGTAAATCTGGAGGTACCGTTATATGGGGCTATACCAAAACATGGACCTATGTTCATAATTTTTTCGAATATAAGTTTTTTGGTCACTAAGAACCCTAAATATCAAATTATAGCTAATTAGGTTTAGAAATGTGACTTAAAACGTCAAAATACCTGAAATCGGGCGGTAACGTTATATGTGGACCTATGACCACAAGTTTTGTTATATAAGTTTATTGACACTTAAGAAACCTAAATGTTAAATTATAGCTAAATAGGTCTGAAAATGTAGCTAAAAACGTCAAAATACCGTAAGTCGGGTGTACCGTTATATGGGGGCTATACCAAAACGTGGACCGATATAGCCCATCATCGAACTTGGCCTGCCTGCAAACAAAAGACGCATTTTCCCAAAATTTCAGCGTCCTATCTCAATTTTTGTGGATGCTAAAGTGATTACCACAGATCGACTCAGAATTTTACCGTAATCAAGAATATATGTATATACTTTATAGGGTCGCAAATGAGTATTTCAATGCGTTACAAATGGTAAAACAAACTTAATATACCCTCCATTCTATGGTGGAGGGTATAAAAATTAAGTTTCAGTGTTATATTTAGAAATGCACTTAAAACTAGGAAATAATTTGCCGCTTAGCTTCAATAACACTGAAACTTAATTTTTTTAAATTATATTTTATTTCGTATTAAACCAATGGTAGGCAACATATTTTTATATTGCATACTTTAGGGGTGTCATTGGGTGAGTGCCATGGCACAATTACCCAGGTATTGGCATCGTAAAATTTTGAATATGTTATGTCAAAACTTTCTTTATATAACCAGAAAATATATTTTTGAAATCGAACATTGGTGGCGTCGTTTTTTATTGGGATAGCTAATACAATTTTGTTTTTCAAAATAGTCTGGCTTAATCAAATTGTTGTTGTTTTATTATTTAAAAAACAACTAATTTATTAGTGGAAAAAGGTTGGCATTGTCCGCCAAGGGGTAAGGCAAGGAAGACTAGTTTCGATCCACGCCACTGGATCTCATCAGTTCCCTTGTTTCTTGTTTGTGGATATTCTCCACCGAAGTTATTTTTCGATAACTTCTTCAACAAGAAACTTTTTATACCCAAACATCAATCGTCAGCTCGAAGTATAAAGGTGAACAAAGAAAAAACTTCAATGAGAAGTTTTTCTTTGGCAGCCTAACACAACTCCGACGAAAGTGTTTGCGAAACACACCAAACCTTTTCCCACTGCTTTGTGTCGTCGATTTTGACGAATGCACATAACAAAATGTAGTTGGTAGCTTGTCGCAGCCAACCATACAAACGGTGCCAGTGTTTCTCAAATCGAACATTGGTGGCGTCGTTTTTTATTGGGATAGCTAATACAATTTTGTTTTTCAAAATAGTCTGGCTTAATCCCATTGTTGTTGTTTTATTATTTTAAAAACAACTAATTTATTAGTGGAAAAAGCAGTGGGAAAAGGTTTGGTGTGTTTCGCAAACACTTTCGTCGGAGTTGTGTTAGGCAGCCAAAGAAAAACTTGTCATTGAAGTTTTTTCTTTGTTCACCTTTATACTTCGAGCTGACGATTGATGTTTGGGTATAAAAAGTTTCTTGTTGAAGAAGTTATTGACAAATAACTTCGGTGGAGAATATCCACAAACAAGAAACAAGGGAACTGATGAGATCCAGTGGCGTGGATCGAAACTAGTCTTCCTTGCCTTACCCCTTGGCGAACAATGCCAACCTTTATCCACTAATAAATTATTTGTTTTTTAAAATAATAAAACAACAACAATGGGATTAAGCCAGACTATTTTGAAAAACATAATGTTTTTTGTTTACAAAAAATTATTTCATAACAGTTTCTTAGAAAATCCACACTTCCCTAAATAATATCTTTAAACCCCCGGTCAAAATTGCGTTAAATATGTCCATGGACTGTTTAGGTCCTTCCCTTTGTTACCCGCTTCACAAAAGTTCAAAAATACGACTTCAAATGTCCACTCTAATTTTATTTAGTAATTTATGGAAAGAAGGCGGGATTAGTTGAGAATTGATCTATGCAGATGGAAAGCTAGGACATCAGACGTCCTCCTCCACTTGTATTTTTTGTATTGATATGTAGAATTCAGGAGTTATAAAAGTGATGGGAAAAACATCGAGACTTCTGTCTTCTTTTTTGTCTTCTATAACGGTGCGGTGTCAGAATATGGTAAATTTTCCATGACCCAACAATTACCACTGTGTTGTTACGCTTTCCACACGAGATCCTGTATATAAAAAATCTAGCGCTAATACGTGGATTTGTTAATTGACAAATTTAATGGGCAATTTCTGACTCCCAATCACGGTCTTGCTTATATTAATATTCTGGCTTTTAAACTGTGTCTTTTAAATATTCTGGCAACCAAATGTGAATCTGTTTATAGAAAAATTGTTGCATCCAATCGTGTCTCTTTTAACAGATAAACTCTAGCGCCCAAACGCGTTATTTTTAAAGGGAAAAATCATAGGTATTTTCAACGACGAATGTTGGTGATCAAAGGTTGGACATTCATATTATTCTCATAAAGAAACAAATCGTTGTTATTTCCCTAAAGATATTTTTGAGCCCAATCCTTGAAATGATCACAATGACATTTTGACATTTTGATAAAGAATTTCTGAAGGTCAATAGTGGTTTTGTTGATAGAGAACTAATGCTGAGCAATAGTAAATCAATCCATCATGAATTTCTGGCACACAATCGTGGGTTTGTAAATGACAAATTTTGTCGACCAATCGTGCATCAGTCAATAGACTTTGGCGTCCAATACAAACGAGGCCTTCTCTTTGAGAATTTCTGGTTTCCTATAGTTGATCTTCTCATAAATTGCAAAACTCTGTCAACCAGTCTTGAGTTCATTTAAAATGAAATTCTGGCGCTCAATCCAAGGACTATATATGTATACAAAAACTCTTAATCCGTGTACTTCTTCTTTTACCAAAAACCCATGAACACATGTTTATGCTCTCACTGTTTGTCAAAACTTTGCATTTCAAAAATGTGTAGAAAGTGCAAGTTGTCCCTGGGCCCCTATTACGACAGTTCAACTTTTTTTCAGGGGCAAGTCCATACATTCACCATGTGTAGTAGTTGGTGCGCACGACAACTTTCGAAACGGATACTGCGTTGGTATAATATCGTAATATTTGTGTGTGTCTTAGATAAAGTTTGAAGATGGTGCTTAAAGTTCAAAAATTTTCGTTAAAATGATTTCGACCAAACTTTGGATTAAGTAATATTTTCCCCAAACTTAATTTAAGCTCCTTAGGGTACTTCCCTCACAAAAGGTCATCATTTTTGTTTATGTGCAGTTTGATGTCTGTTCGAGGATTTGGAAAATTTTACCTTCTTGTCCTGTTTACAGCGATATTATGTTTTCGTGGGCCTAACAGTATGGTCCAAAAGCTCTAAATAAAACGATTACCAAATGAAATGACTGTGGGCGCAATATCTATTGAAAGCAATAATTCCCACAATAAGTTCAAATTCCGAAGTGGACTACGTCGATCCGGCGCATTCCTTCATGTAACTCCTCCGCAACACTCGGGATCATTAATCCAAATCCATATTTTGTCGGCAAGTTCATACGCCCAAAAAGGACCACATACTTCTGAAAATCCCCTAAATATATCATTTTTGGGAAAAAGTGTTTTGGTTGTCTTGGTATTCGATCTGTCCATATATACACACTTCAATTCACACAGGCCGAGGGTACATATATCCCTGTCTATTCTTTTTACTTGTTGATGTTTTAAATCGGATCCGATCAGTTATTTTCGTTGTGTTTAAAGAATAAACGGAAGGAAAATCCTTTTTTGCCCAAAAGAGATTTTAGCAGTGATAGTGCAAAATACGGCTTATTTTCTAACGACTATATCTCAGAAACTTATTCGAAAAAGAGAAAATTTGTAGCAAGAGATCAGTTGAAAATAATCTTAACAGACATCACTGCGGTAGAACAGAAATTATATATAAATTACATATAAATTCTAAACACAATAAAGAATTTGTAATTGTTATGATATTCAAATAGTTTATTACAAAAATATATTAGAGAAAATATACACAAATTTAAACCCACAAAGATTAAGCAACGATTTTATCTTTTATTGTTGAATTGCTCTTATCAAAATTTTCAAAGACAAAAAATAAAAAAAAGACTGTTTTTCTAGATGTTGTTCATAAGCCAAAGTGTTGCACGTGTGGGAAATTATATCCACCGAATCTATTCATAAACCGAACCTCCTTGCGTCGTCAAAATCGTTTGCTGGGATAACACTTCTATTTTTAGAAATGCTTCTTCTTTTTTTTTGGGTATTTATTTTTTTGTCCTATAGAAAAGCTACTAGAATGCGACAAACAATTAACGCGTTGCATCAGAACTATTAAAGTACGTCGTTAGTCAACCCGACCACACCTCCTGAGATAGCTCAGAGTATATATGCCTGAGTTACCAGTCATAAGGACCGCGGTTCGATCCCGGGACTGGGCCGATTTTTTTTTCTTTTTTTTTATTAATTCCCTCCTTTATTCTCACTAAAGTGGGTGGAGCTAACATGTTTACTATTTTATGTAGTAGTATGTAACGGTCTTACATGTTAGAGATCGCTATTTTGTGAGTATTATCGTCAAGTTTTCTCAATATATTTATTATGGGTGGTGAAAATCCATGGCATGCAAGATCTTTACTCCCCCAATTCTTAAATTACTACTCATTGTTCTTTCGTTTTCTTGTTCTGCCTAAGTCAACACGATTCAACCGCCAGCATCTTGTGTAATATTTGCAAAGTTTAAGAAGTCCATAAAGTGTTACACTTGCCTTCATCTTAGTGCCAATATAAATCGGTGAAAATATTTTCAATCCTGAAATTTTGCATTGAACTCAATATAAGATTGTCTGGAAAACATTGTTCTGCTAAATAAATACAGGTGATTTTTTTGCGATTTTGTGGTTATTATGATTTTTTTGATAACGTCTCATTAACCGAAGGCATTGTTGGCTAATACCGACGAAAGCGAAACTATCGCTAAAACAAACAGATTTACTAAAACCATTTCCATAAGATCACATTAAGGTAAGAAGTGACATTAATAACTCTGTAAGGTTGACTCTAGCATAGTTTCCACCTTCATTTAGATTTTCCCACAAATTCCTTCATTGGCGGCAGCTGTTGTTCAATTTCCGGCTATCGTTGTTACCAACCTTTTTGCAACTATAATTTAAATATTGAAGTAGAGTTTCGAATTGCCTACGTTTTTTGTGGCAAGTCGACACATGTGGGAGACTACACGAATTTCAACAACACCATCTGTTGTCAACCAGCATCTTCAACCAACACTGTTCCAAATATAGCTAAACGTGTAATGTGTCCAATCCAAATAACCTGCGGCCGACAGATTTTGTAAAAACAAAACCCCTTTGATGTGCTTTAACCCGGCAGCCAAAACACTGCTCTAACACTTTTCCACCAACACCGTCCAATAGCCTAGAGGGCTAGCGGGCGCTACCAAAACGTGAAGTGGCTTCCGCAGTCCGGAGGCCTGGGTTCGAATCTCAGCACCAGCGAACTGAATTCAATTTTTATATGTAGAATAATAACCAAGCAAGCATTAAGATGAGTTTTTAAGTAAAACGTTCAATAAGTATCAATCTATAAAATCCTTCCCCCCTTAACATATGCAAACAATTTATAACATTAATGCTTATTTCTAAAGTCCTACAGAGAAACACACAAACATATCACCATCACTAACAACAACCAAAGACACATGCATGTTCATCATCGAGGCCTCGACGATTGTCCTGAATGTGGTTCAAAGGATGCTGAATTGAAAGCAGCAGCATACCAAAAAGCATAACAAATTGGTAAAAAAACACAGTGAGTTCGTAAGCAAGCATATAGAAACCAAAAAAAATTATTTGCATATGTGTCCTTAAAGCCAGGTAATCAAAGGATCAATCTATTCTATAAAATTTCCACTTTTATTACTATCGTTTTGGACTATTATTGTCCTCTAAATCTATCCCAATTTTTTAAGAGTAGATTGATTGTTTTGATTACCCACAAAGTTGTACTCGAAAATGGCATTATCACCCCCTTCAAACCCCTAATTGTTCAGATATCGTTAGTTGGCTCTTAGAAACAAAAAGAATTAAAATTGTTAATTAAATTTATATAGAAAGAAGGTCCAATTAACTTCCGAGATTTTATCGGCTTAACCTGATAGCTCTTTTCTTTGAACAATATATTAATTCCTTTTCATTTGTGCCATTAAACATGGCAAAATTTTAACTTTATTGGCTTAATCGAATTCCTATAAATTTTCCAATATCCTTGTTTCAACATTCCAAAAAAATTGTTCCAGGAAAGGAGTTATAGTTTAATACCCTATAATTTCTTTGAATAAAATTCGATATTTTATCATACTCCTTGTTAAATATTTACAATCTTATTTAGAAAACACTTTAGCCTGCTAAGTTATATTATTAGTGTTCCATTTAAAAAAAAAAAAAAAAATCGGAAAAAAATGAATTATAAATTTTATTTGCATGTATCCCTGTATATTCTGTTTCCTTGAATAATTGGTCTATTTATACCGTTTGAGGAAGTATCTTTTAAAATATATCTTGGATTAACAAGATGAAACTCTAAAGTAAAAATCTTTTCTTTACTGTGGTGAGGTAGGATAGAGGGAAAATAATGCGTTAGGGGTCTCAACAATATCTTGCCATTGAGACCATGGAAGGGAAAGGGTCAAGAGGCTGAACTCCGACCAACATCAGGAGTTCGCTTATATAGATATCTGGGATTGATATACTGATCTCCTCTCTTTTTATCTGGACCAACTGGGGTACAGTCGTTGGCCAGAAATGTATCCATCCATCCAAATCTGTTTCCTTTGTATATCATTGTCGGGAGTCTACAATAATCTTTTTTGTTTATGTATGGAGGATATGCCTTGAGATCCAAAACAGACACGAACCCCCCAGTCGGCTGTTAGCTAGCAGAACCAATGGCTCCCACTCGTCTGTTGGCTCTCGAATTTAGTCCATTTAATTATTCCACCCACATATCCTTTGCGTTCATTTTAGTAGGATATATGCTCACGGAGTATGTCCATCCTTACAACAACAATTTTCATCTTGAGACTATTTGAACATTACATAAATAAATGGCGCCCAGCGTGGGGCAAAATTTACGAGTCCTTTAACCATGTCATTATCCCTTTTGCCAATTAATTAGTATTCTGTTATCAGAATTTAATTTCAAAATAATTTCTGCAGCCTATATTTGTAAAGTCCCTTAGAATTTTCGTTTACAGAGGGGAATTCTGTTTGAATTTACGAATATACGTTCGTTATCTTTAAGGGCTCGTTTGTTTCATTTATCCTTTTTGTAAATTTCAAAAAAAATATATATATTTTCTTCGATCTGCTTGGTCACCTTTTTCCGTGTGCTGAATACTTGGTGAAGGCTCTCCGGATTTTCAGTTTTCTGATGGTTTCGGAAAATTCTGACCGAGATGTCCTTCCCTAAAATTTTCCGTACCGGTAGAATGATGACAAGGTATTTTGTTGAAATTATAAGTATCTAGGGAGTTTTTATATTAGTTACCGTAAGACTTAGTTATCGTCATCCTAACTTTTTCCGGATGTACTTTGTTGTTGCTACTGCGAAACAAAGTCCGAAAAGGTTAGTTCGGAGTTCAAGAGGAATGATGGTTTGTTGTACGGAAGCTAGTGTATTCACAACCTATATACTCCATAGCCCCGTTTTGTTTTTTTTTTCTAATCAATCCATAGTTATCTTAAACGCTTCCCTCATAATTACCTCACCCACAAAAGTAAGGAAATTATTGTAGATAATCTAATTAAACTTAATTTTCTTTATATTTCAATTCTGAATTTGAAATCAATTTTGGTGTTATCCAAAAAGGAAAAAAAACACCTTCTTGTAATCAATATTATTACCCCAAACTTACTGCCTTCAATTCAATCTAGTCTTTATTATCTCAAAATGTCCATACCTAGAAGTCCTTTGGAGAATCCTAATGTGGATTCTGGAAACCCTATAGAGGGGACGTTGACGTGTTCTTCTTGTCAAGAAGCCATACAGATTCCACTTCAAGAATGCTATATTATTGAGACTTGTCAACACATTTTCCATCGGTCCTGTATCGAACAAGCTATGGCAAGCTCGCCAACATGCCCTTCCTGTAAAGGGACCTTTGAGCCATCCGATCTTAAAAAATATCCTATTATTTCTACGACATCGGCTGAAATGTCCACTCAGACTGGTGCGATAAAAAAGAAACCTCCTTCTTATTACCGGGGAAAAGGACGAGGTGCAACTATAAACCTCCCAATAACCCGGAATTTTAGTCGAACATTATATTCCGACAATCTCAATGCAAGCAGTGACTTTGAGTTTCCAACGAATTCTATGAATGAATTAATAGAGGATCATGGATCCCAAACTTTAAGTAATAACCACCCTAATCAAAATAACAAAAAACGAAATCCTCCCACTTCTAAACCCAATGATGTTGATTATTCCAGAATAAATCAAATGATTGAGGATAATTTAATCAGAATTTTACAAAATCTTAATTTTGGAGCATCGGGACCGAACCAAAATTCTGGTTTCCCTGCTTATGTTAATACGAGGAATGATCACATTGTTTCTAACCATATCTTACAACCAAATTATACAAACGCCAATCAAAATCAGTTACCCAAAACCTCGGATTCCGAACAATGTTCACAACTCTCGCGACCTGATAAAGTAACCTTTATAATCCAGAACTGGAATCTTAAATTTGATGGTTCCAGTAATGGATTGTCAGTCGATGAATTTCTCTATAGAATAAAGACATTAACAAAGGAACACTTAAATGACAATTTCTCGTACATCTGCAAAAATTTACCCATCATTTTGTCGGGGAAGGCCCGCGAATGGTACTGGAGGTACCACAAGAGTGTGGACTCTATTCAATGGCAGGATTTTTGTGGCGCATTACGGTGTCAGTTTAAAGACTTAAGATCTGACTTCGACCTAATGGAAACTATTAGGGGAAGGAAGATGAGAACAGGTGAATCCTTTGATTCTTTTTATGACGATATATGTTCCATAGCGGACAGGCTTCGACACCAAATTCCCGAAGAGGAAATCATAGAAATTCTCGTGAGAAATCTGAGACCAGATATCCGTCACGAATTACTGTATGTTCCTATCTTAACAATTCCTCATCTCCGCAAATTAGTTCAAATGAGAGAGAACTTAATGAATGAGGATTCCTTTAGAAAAACTTCTAACCAAAAGTCACAACAACCTTCGAATGCCTTGAATACCCGAAGAAATGTTGCCGAACTTCAATCGGATGATTTAGTTTCCGAGGAATCCACTAGTGATGTTTGCGTTGATGCCATCAATAAGGACCCCTCCTTTCTGAAATGTTGGAACTGCGACGATATCGGTCATTTCTGGGACGACTGTCTCAAGGATCGAAAGGTATTCTGCTACGGTTGTGGTGCAAAGAATACGTACAAACCGCAGTGTGCTAAATGTGCTAATAGAACAATTTCTATGCAGCCAAAAAACTCCATGCGACCCCAACAGAACCGAAATCTTCCTTAGAAGGTACAAACCAATTTAAAGTATCTCAAAACCCAGCTAATACCACTAGAATGACTATTCTCAAATCCGGAATAAATCCTGTCAAAACTGACCAAAAACTATTATATCCGATTCGTCCTTATCATGAAAGGTATCTAGAATACATAAAGAAACGAAACGAAATATTTTCGGTTTCTGCACTTTCAGCTTCATTTCCAAAAACCCCAAAAAGATCCACTCGCCGACTTCGACTCTACTTCAAGAAAAGGAAGCAGGCCTCCAAATATGTCATTTCCACAATAGTCAGTTCACCGACTGACAAAAGATTTTATGCCAAAGTAACATTTCTTAATTTGACGGAATATGGCCTATTAGATACTGGTGCTAACATCTCGTGCATAGGGTCCGATTTAGCAACCCACAATTTTTCTAATTATACTGAATATACTCCAGGGAAAACCGGCGTCAGGACTGCCGATGGATCCATTCAAAGGACATTAGGATCCTTAGTTGTGGACATGAATTTCCGTGGGGAAAACCAAAAAATTAAATTGTTAATAGTACCCTCCATAACTCAGCGTCTGATCCTTGGGCTTGATTTTTGGAAACTTTTTTCTTTGGCCCCGGATATTTTCGATAATTCCATTACTACGGATCCCTTTATTAGGCCTTGCCACCAGCCTGCTGTTTCCACTTTAGAATCATCTGATTCTCTCCCTGACCCTAACCCACCTTCGACAAGTCCTTCACCAGAACCGATCGATTTTAAATATCCTTTGACTTCAAACCAACAGATACAGTTAAAAACAATAATTGAACTTTTCCCAAGTTTTGTTAAGCAAGGCCTAGGAAGAACTTCCTATCTGAAACACAGTATTGACATAGGTGACGCCAAGCCAGTAAAACAACGATTTTATCCGGTGTCTCCCGCTGTGGAGCACTTAATGTATAAGGAGATTGATCGTATGTTGTCGCTTGGAGTCATTGAGCCTTCTGTCTCTGCGTGGTCGTCTCCTATGCGCCTTGTCGTAAAGCCAAACAAAGTTCGCCTTTGTTTGGATGCGAGAAAACTAAATTTGGTCACAAAAAAGGATGCATATCCATTACCTAGTATCGAAGGTATATTTGCGAGGCTACCGAAGGCAAACATCATTACCAAACTGGACTTGAAAGACGCCTATTGGCAGGTAGGTCTGTCAGAGGAGTCAAAACCTCTTACAGCTTTTACAGTGCCCGGAAGGCCACTGTACCAGTTTGTGGTGATGCCTTTCGGGCTCTGTACAGCCCCACAAACCATGTGTCGACTTGTCGACATGATCATACCTCCCGACCTTAGATATTGTGTATTCGGTTATTTAGACGACATCGTCGTGGTGTCCGAAGACTTTAGTCAGCATTTATCGATATTGGTCCGCATTGCCGACGAATTTCGCCAAGCCAATTTAACATTAAATATAGAGAAGAGTCAATTCTGTGTCACTAGAACCAAGTATTTAGGCTATGTGATAGGAAATGGGGGTATTCAAACCGACCCAGAAAAAGTAGATTCAATTGTAAACTGGCCTGTACCGAAAAATATTCGTCAAGTTAGGGGCTTTTTAGGCCTTGCGGGTTGGTACAGGAGGTTTATCGAGAACTTTTCCTCGATAACCTTCCCCATCTCCGAAACCCTGTCAACTAAAACGAAATTTAAATGGACTCCTGAGGCCCAAAGGTCCTTTGAGACCATCAAAACCTTACTTACTACTGCACCCGTTTTGTCAAACCCCGACTTCACAAGAAAATTCTATCTACACTGTGACGCCTCGGATTATGGCATCGGGGCAGTCTTAGTACAGCTAGACACAGAGGGAAATGAACGCCCAATTGCATTTATGTCCAAAAAGTTGAACACCGCCCAAAGGAACTATAGCGTAACGGAGCGGGAGTGTCTAGCTGCTATAGAGGCCATCAAAAAATTCCGGTGCTACCTGGAAATGCAGGATTTCGAGGTCGTAACAGATCACTCGTCCCTTCTATGGCTAATGAAACAACCCGACCTGACCGGCCGACTAGCTAGGTGGGTTTTCAAACTGCAGCCCTATAAATTTACGATTAGCCATAGAAAGGGCAAGGATCATGTCGTACCCGATGCCCTGTCCAGGATACCTGCCGATGAGATATCTGCCCTAGAACATATTGACCCCGAAATTGAATTGAATTCCCCTTGTTTTGAGGAACAGGATTACAAGGCATTAAGAGCTAAGATACAGGATAATTCCTCTAAATATCCTGACATTAAAATAGTGGATAATTTTGTATATATCAGGACAGACCATTATAGTGGTAACCCTGTTGAAGAAATTTCAGCCTGGAAGTTGTGGATTCCTGAAAAAAAGGGACAGTCATTAATAGTAAGGTTCCATAACAGTCCTATAGCTTCGCATGGTGGTATGGGAAAAACTTTGGAACTTATTCGACGGCACTTTTTCTGGCCCGGTATGGTGTCAGATGTTCGGGAATACATTCGATCTTGCGAGACTTGTAAGACTTCCAAACATCCTAATTACATACTCAAGCCCGAAATGGGAAAGCCAACAGAAACGACAAGACCATTCCAAAGATTGTATGTGGACATGCTAGGTCCCTATCCACGGTCCAAAAATGGATATATTGGACTTTTTATCGTCCTTGATCATTTAACAAAGTACCACTGGCTATGTCCGTTAAAGAAATTTACCGCAACACCCATCCAAGAATTTTTGCTCAAAAATATTTTCCACTCGTTTGGTGTACCAGAAGAAATTGTCAGTGACAATGGTACCCAATTTAAATGCAATGCATTTAACTCCTTTTTAACTAAATTCGGAATTAGACATGTGTACACTGCGCTATACTCGCCACAGGCCAACGCGTCTGAGCGCGTGAACCGATCTATTATAGCCAGTATGCGAGCATATCTTAAAAGTGATCAGCGACTATGGGATGAATACTTATCCCATATCAGCTGTTCTCTAAGGAATTCCATTCACCAAGCCATTAAATGTTCACCCTATTTTGCCCTATTCGGGTTTAACATGATTACCCATGGTGAGACATATGCACTTTTGAAAAACATTCAAGCCCTTGACGAACCCAGCTTTGTCATGAGAAGAGAGGACAACCTTCAAATAATTCGCAAGGAAATTAGAAACAATATCGCCAAAGCCTATGAAAATAACCGAGGTCAATACAATTTGCGTACTCGGCCCATAACATATACTGTCGGTCAAACGGTATTCCGGCGTAATTTCGCCCAGAGCAACGCGGAAAAAAAGTTCAACGCGAAATTGGCCCCCGTTTTCTTACCAGCTAAAGTAAGAAAAAAGGTAGGGAACGTGTATTATGAGTTGGAAGACCTAGATGGCAAACTTGTAGGAACGTTCCATGCCAAGGATATTAGGACATAATTTCTTCTCATTCCGATTAATATCATAATACAAGGATTGATATTACTCGGTTTTGTGGGAAATTATATCCACCGAATCTATTCATAAACCGAACCTCCTTGCGTCGTCAAAATCGTTTGCTGGGATAACACTTCTATTTTTAGAAATGCTTCTTCTTTTTTTTTGGGTATTTATTTTTTTGTCCTATAGAAAAGCTACTAGAATGCGACAAACAATTAACGCGTTGCATCAGAACTATTAAAGTACGTCGTTAGTCAACCCGACCACACCTCCTGAGATAGCTCAGAGTATATATGCCTGAGTTACCAGTCATAAGGACCGCGGTTCGATCCCGGGACTGGGCCGATTTTTTTTTCTTTTTTTTTATTAATTCCCTCCTTTATTCTCACTAAAGTGGGTGGAGCTAACATGTTTACTATTTTATGTAGTAGTATGTAACGGTCTTACATGTTAGAGATCGCTATTTTGTGAGTATTATCGTCAAGTTTTCTCAATATATTTATTATGGGTGGTGAAAATCCATGGCATGCAAGATCTTTACTCCCCCAATTCTTAAATTACTACTCATTGTTCTTTCGTTTTCTTGTTCTGCCTAAGTCAACACGATTCAACCGCCAGCATCTTGTGTAATATTTGCAAAGTTTAAGAAGTCCATAAAGTGTTACACTTGCCTTCATCTTAGTGCCAATATAAATCGGTGAAAATATTTTCAATCCTGAAATTTTGCATTGAACTCAATATAAGATTGTCTGGAAAACATTGTTCTGCTAAATAAATACAGGTGATTTTTTTGCGATTTTGTGGTTATTATGATTTTTTTGATAACGTCTCATTAACCGAAGGCATTGTTGGCTAATACCGACGAAAGCGAAACTATCGCTAAAACAAACAGATTTACTAAAACCATTTCCATAAGATCACATTAAGGTAAGAAGTGACATTAATAACTCTGTAAGGTTGACTCTAGCATAGTTTCCACCTTCATTTAGATTTTCCCACAAATTCCTTCATTGGCGGCAGCTGTTGTTCAATTTCCGGCTATCGTTGTTACCAACCTTTTTGCAACTATAATTTAAATATTGAAGTAGAGTTTCGAATTGCCTACGTTTTTTGTGGCAAGTCGACACATGTGGGAGACTACACGAATTTCAACAACACCATCTGTTGTCAACCAGCATCTTCAACCAACACTGTTCCAAATATAGCTAAACGTGTAATGTGTCCAATCCAAATAACCTGCGGCCGACAGATTTTGTAAAAACTAAACCCCTTTGATGTGCTTTAACCCGGCAGCCAAAACACTGCTCTAACACTTTTCCACCAACACCGTCCAATAGCCTAGAGGGCTAGCGGGCGCTACCAAAACGTGAAGTGGCTTCCGCAGTCCGGAGGCCTGGGTTCGAATCTCAGCACCAGCGAACTGAATTCAATTTTTATATGTAGAATAATAACCAAGCAAGCATTAAGATGAGTTTTTAAGTAAAACGTTCAATAAGTATCAATCTATAAAATCCTTCCCCCCTTAACATATGCAAACAATTTATAACATTAATGCTTATTTCTAAAGTCCTACAGAGAAACACACAAACATATCACCATCACTAACAACAACCAAAGACACATGCATGTTCATCATCGAGGCCTCGACGATTGTCCTGAATGTGGTTCAAAGGATGCTGAATTGAAAGCAGCAGCATACCAAAAAGCATAACAAATTGGTAAAAAAACACAGTGAGTTCGTAAGCAAGCATATAGAAACCAAAAAAAAATTATTTGCATATGTGTCCTTAAAGCCAGGTAATCAAAGGATCAATCTATTCTATAAAATTTCCACTTTTATTACTATCGTTTTGGACTATTATTGTCCTCTAAATCTATCCCAATTTTTTAAGAGTAGATTGATTGTTTTGATTACCCACAAAGTTGTACTCGAAAATGGCATTATCACCCCCTTCAAACCCCTAATTGTTCAGATATCGTTAGTTGGCTCTTAGAAACAAAAAGAATTAAAATTGTTAATTAAATTTATATAGAAAGAAGGTCCAATTAACTTCCGAGATTTTATCGGCTTAACCTGATAGCTCTTTTCTTTGAACAATATATTAATTCCTTTTCATTTGTGCCATTAAACATGGCAAAATTTTAACTTTATTGGCTTAATCGAATTCCTATAAATTTTCCAATATCCTTGTTTCAACATTCCAAAAAAATTGTTCCAGGAAAGGAGTTATAGTTTAATACCCTATAATTTCTTTGAATAAAATTCGATATTTTATCATACTCCTTGTTAAATATTTACAATCTTATTTAGAAAACACTTTAGCCTGCTAAGTTATATTATTAGTGTTCCATTTAAAAAAAAAAAATCGGAAAAAAATGAATTATAAATTTTATTTGCATGTATCCCTGTATATTCTGTTTCCTTGAATAATTGGTCTATTTATACCGTTTGAGGAAGTTTCTTTTAAAATATATCTTGGATTAACAAGATGAAACTCTAAAGTAAAAATCTTTTCTTTACTGTGGTGAGGTAGGATAGAGGGAAAATAATGCGTTAGGGGTCTCAACAATATCTTGCCATTGAGACCATGGAAGGGAAAGGGTCAAGAGGCTGAACTCCGACCAACATCAGGAGTTCGCTTATATAGATATCTGGGATTGATATACTGATCTCCTCTCTTTTTATCTGGACCAACTGGGGTACAGTCGTTGGCCAGAAATGTATCCATCCATCCAAATCTGTTTCCTTTGAATATCATTGTCGGGAGTCTACAATAATCTTTTTTGTTTATGTATGGAGGATATGCCTTGAGATCCAAAACAGACACGAACCCCCCAGTCGGCTGTTAGCTAGCAGAACCAATGGCTCCCACTCGTCTGTTGGCTCTCGAATTTAGTCCATTTAATTATTCCACCCACATATCCTTTGCGTTCATTTTAGTAGGATATATGCTCACGGAGTATGTCCATCCTTACAACAACAATTTTCATCTTGAGACTATTTGAACATTACACACGGTATCTTGCCAAAAAGTCCAATAAACACAAATAGACGTATTGTTTTGAAGTCAGAAACACTACAGTCCCTTCAAACCAACTTTAAGCTTGATATAAACTATGCAACAAAATTATTTAAAAAGCATAACTTGTTCATAGTTTTTATATTTTCAAATATTTTGGACAATAAGTATACATGTAGTTAAATTATTACCTCTGTAGTGCGATTCTCTAACACATTTTTCCAGTTACCGACAAAAATCGGTAAAATTAAAATACTTATAATTTCGGACGAAAAGAAGTCGTAAAGTTCTACCGATAGCAAGAGTGTTGTCAATTTTTAGTTTAACTTTTCATTCATAATTTTGTGTTTTAATTTTACCGATTTTTGTCGGTAAGACAAAAAATGAGTTAGAGAATCGCACCACTGAAATAATTTCTCCAATAATTTACATATTTCTTTAAAAATTCAAAGCAATTTAAACAAAGATGACAGAAATACCATAATTTTTAAATTGGACTCGGCCGCAAGTGATCAGGGTGATCAACGAAAAGTGGTTCTTTAAAATCTCAAGGACTTGCAAGAACCTGTAGAAATTAATGTTGCCAAGAATATGAATCCCTGTTTGCATGGCATCAATGAAATTAATGGTATCAGTTGTAACGGGGTTCCCTTGGTAATAAAGGACGTGCTATGTATGTATATGTTCCAGATGTGCGGGATAATGTTTTATCTGTAAGAAAATTGAAAATTGCTCTGGCTTCCGGCAAAAATTATGGATTTTTGTGGAATCAAAGACTAGGTCACATCGGCGCTAGTGGTTTAAAGACGTTACCAAAAATGAATACAATTGAAAATCTGAATCTAGAGAACGAACAGTTAGCCTTTTGTGATGCTTGTTTAGTGGGCAGACAATGCCAAGAACCATTCGATGATACACGGGTAAGAGCGAAAAGAGTACTGGAGAGGATTCACTCCGATGTGTGTGGAGCATTCGAAAAAAATGCATGGAATGGTGTAAGACACTTCGTTAGTTTTATAGATTATTACACTCACTTTGCAGTGCTGTATACGAAGATTAAGAAGAAGTCCTAAGTATTTAAAGAATGTGAAGCTATGGTCACTAGTCTATTCAGCGGGATGTCAATATCAAAAACTACTACTGACCAAGGTGGAGAATATTTTTCCAAGGAACAACACGACTGATATAAAAGAAAAGGAACACAGATTGAGCCTACTGTTGCTTACTCTCCGCTGCAAAATGTGGTTGCATATTACCCAGGATATGTGGCGTGAAGCCGCTCTAGCTGCCATTTAAATTATTAATCGTTGTCCAACTAGAAGTTTAATGAATTTGAAAATGTGGTTTGGCGAAAAACCGAAATTTGATAAAATTTAGGTTTTTAGATGCAAGGCACCGTGGTGCAATGGTATGCACACCCGCATTGCACACATAAGGTCGTGGGTTCGATTCCCAGCCAGGCAACATCAAAAGACTTTTCAACGGTGGCAAAATACCCCTCAGTAATGTTGGCGACATTTCCTGAGTATTTCAGCCATGTAAAACTTCTCTACAAAAGTGGTGTCTTAGACACGCCGTTCGGACTCGGCGATAAACTGTAGGTCCCATATCATTGAGCTAATATGAATCGGGGTGCACTCATTGATATGAGAGAAGTCTCCCTTGTCCCTTATGGGATGTTTGTGGAACAATTAAATGATGCAAGGTATACAGCTGGGTACCAAAATCCCGTAGAAAAAGCTTAACACCAGAAGTATCAAAACTGTGATGGTGGCTATGCTCCAAACGGCTATAGACTATGGGACACTATGAAAAGGAAGATAATAATTTCAAGAGATGTGAAATTTGACGAAAACTGTTTCTGACATATCGTGAAGATATATGTTTTCTCTTGGATATTTGGCACGTTATCAAGAAAATCCGACTAAATTACACTGGCAGCACTTGAAACGAATTTTAAGGTACCTCAGGGGAACGATATCATATAAACTAACTAAAACCTAATGATAAGATAACACTGTGAACCGAAATTTTGGGGGGTGGAAAATTCCTTTTAGGGATGAAAGCTCTTGATGAGTATATACAGCACCCAGAAGGACAGATCCGCCGTGAGTCGAACTTTTGAGATATGGCGTGATGAATATTTGCTGGAGACCCTATAAGCCCTCAGATATTAGCGTTATATCTTTGTCCGCTGTTGTTTTAGCTTATTTTTGAGATCTCATTTCTTCAGCCAAATCAAATGAGGATTATTTTCGTAGAGCATTTTGACCTTCTATCTCGATTCCTTCAATGTCCTTTTCGTCCTTTATTTTAAGAGCCGCTATAAAAGTACCACAAGATGACGTTTTTCAGCTTCGAAATGTTCTGCAAAAATGTCGGCCAGAAAATTTGAGGTACGGCTCTCATTGACAACAAATCGATTTTGTCGCGTTTTCGTGGTCGTTTTGTGCATTTAACCTGTTTTTGTTCAGAAAAAGACTATATTTGTTTTTTGAATATTCGTTACAGAACATACAAAATCACAAAACACAGTTTTTTTCTGAGCAAACAGGGGTAAATGTAAAAAATTACTATGAAAACGCGACAAAATCGATTAGTTGTCAATGAGAGCCGTACATAAAATTTTCTGAGCGACATTTTTGCAGAACATTTCGAAGCTGAAAACGTCATCTTGTGGTACTTTTATAGCGGCTCTTAAAATAAAGGACGAAAAGCACATTGAAGGAATCGAGATAGAAGGTCAAAATGCTCTACGAAAAAAATCCTCATTTGATTTGGCTGAAGAAATGAGATCTCAAAAATAAGCTAAAACAACAGCGGACAAAGATATAACGCTAATATCTGAGGGCTTATAGGGTCTCCAGCAAAATATTCATCACGCCATATCTCAAAAGTTCGACTCACGGCGGATCTGTCCTTCTGGGTTCTGTATATACTCACAAAGAGCTTTCATCCCCAAAAGGAATTTTCCACCCCCCAGACTTTGAGCTCCATTTTGTTGCACAGTGTAATAATTGGATTCGTGGATGCTTACTGGGCTTCAGATGTAACTGATAGAAAATCTGTAAGCGGTTACGTCTTTAAAGTTGTTGGCTGCACAATGTCATGATGTAGTAAAAAGCAGCAGACTGTTGCAATATCATCCAGCTAAGCGGTGTACATTGCACTAAGCTTGGCAGCCACAGAAGCTACATGGTCGAAAGGTTTTTTGGAAGATCTTGATGCTAATAGACAGGACCAACCATTAACAATATTTGAAGACAACGTGGTTGTATTGGTATAGCATCGAATAAAGAAATTAAGCGAGCCAAACATATCGATATAAAGCACCATTTCGTAAGAGATAATGTTGCTGCTGGTAAAATAGAGCTGAAATCAATTAATACTAAGGATCAACTGGCTGATACATTTACTAAGGCAACATATCAAAAACGATATAATACAATAACATAACTTATTGGCATATGGGTGTTGAAGGTCAAGCTATTCTACAACAATTGAAATCAATTGAAATCAAGCAATCGGAGAAAATTATTTCAAGTTGAAGAAAAACTTTTGTAGAAAATTTGTCTTCAGTTTATTAAGAATATTAGAACCTATCATTTGTTTTTACTTTTAAAATATAAAATTGTTCTTTTCATTGTCCTATTACATTGTGCTACAAAAGTTGACAAAATTTTTTTGCAGGGGTTCTTTTGCATATATGTATTTAGTTTCGTGGGAGTCCATGGAAGACGAAAATACGTATTCAATTAATGTTATCATTTTCTGCGTAGTACTTTTGGAAAATTTTATAGGAAGTACGCTGGAGGAACGACTTGATTATGCTGTCAGAATTATTGTATTTCATGGGGAATCATGAGTCACGTCATTTACCTTGCACTTAAAAATATAATGGATGTTTTCAAATGGCTTCGGAGTCGATATTATTGAAGAATACGGATTCAACCTAACATCAGGTGGCCGTTACAATTAATACAATTATTATGTAGATAAACCAAAAATTTAAATACATACAAATGTATCGTGTTAACGTGTGTTTTTGAGAAAACCTTCTCATGTATACCAGTTTCCATAACTGTCGATCAGATCAATGTGGTATCATTGTGATATTAAAAAAAAACTTAAGCTCACGATGATTAGTCCAAACAACCTTAGAATATACCTAATTTATCCAATTTCACCCCAACAGAGTATGAGTATATAAAGAACTTTCTCCCAAACATTATATACAGCAACAAACATTGAACCCCTTTCGAATTTAAGTAATTCAAATTACTGGTGAAATAGGTTACATATCTCTTCGAATTTCGTTGGAAACGGGGAGAGGCCCTCCGCCCTATTTTTAAAACTTATTTTTTATTATTATTTTACTAAATTCATATCTGGCTTACATAAAAATTTGTACATAAAGAGAAGGTTTAAAACCCTACTTCTATAATTAAACATTTAATGCAACACATACATATGTACATACATAGTTTATACTAAGGTAATAAATGGAGAAGGAAAAGATGATAAAAAAACTTCAATAAAATATTAAAAAAACTTAATGTGTGCAAAAAAATCAAATTATTTAATTTGATACAATGATGGATTTATACCCAACCACGTCCATATTTTATATATTTTATTTTGATTTTATTTGTGTGTCATAAAATATTATTTGACTTTCAGGGTCTTTACCTATGTAAATTGAATTGCGGTCGTATACTTCACACGCGCAGGGTCCATATCTCTATCCATTAAACAAACAAGTAAGGCAAATACGAGGGCGGTTCGGAAACTTCTTAGCCTATCAATGAAAGAGAATAGTTAGTTTTTCAAAAATATTTTTATTTTTCAATATTATCTCCTGAAACTTCAACACACATAGTCCAACGCTTTTCTAGCAATTCTATCCCTTGATTAAAATAGTTTTCCTCAAGGTCTTCAAAATAGTGGTTTACAACTGTAATTGCATCTTCATTTGAGGTAAAACGCTTGCCAGCAAGGAATTTTTTTAGATTTGGGAACAAGTAAAAGTCACTTGGAGCTAAATCAGGAGAATAAGGTGAGTGGTCAAGCAACTCGTACTTTAATTCGTTGATTTTAGCCATTGTTAAAACACTCTTATGCGCTGGTGCGTTGTCTTGATGAAAAATTATTTTTTTGTGTTGTAAGCCAGGACGTTTTTCTCGAATTTGTACATTTAATTGATCCAAAAGGTTGCAATAGTACTCTGAATTTATTGTTTTACCCTTTTGCAGATAGTCAATCAATAAAATACCTCAATCAATAAAATACCTTTGACGTCCCAAAAAACCGTTGCCATAACCTTACCAGCCGATTGAATTGTTTTTGCCTTCTTTGGGGCACTTCCTCCAGCTTCAGTCCATTGTTTGGATTGTTCTTTTGTCTCTGGTGGTGGATCCATGTCTCATCAACAGTTATGAAACGACGCTTAAAATCCATTTTATTTCGCTTAAAACGATCCAAACAAGCTTGAGAAATGTTCATTCTTATGCGTTTTTGATCGACTTTTAACAAATGCGGCACCCATCTTGCAGAAAGCTTTTTCATCTGTAGTTCTTCATGCAAAATTAAATGGACTCGATCATTTGAGATGCCCATGATATTAGCAATTTCACGCACTTTTATTCGTCGATCATTTAATACCATATCATGCACTTTGGCTACAATTTCTGTTGTTGTTGCTGTTTTTGGACGTCCACTACGTGGTTCATCTTCAATGCTTGTACGACCACGTTTAAATTCAGCAACCCAATTTTTTACTGTTGCATATGAAGGAGCACTTTCACCTAACACATTCACCATATCATTATGAATTTCTTGTCCCGATAAACCTTTTTTATGTAAATATTTAATGACAGCACGCATTTCTAATTTTTCCATTGTAAAAAAATGTCGGATGCGTCTTTTTTGAACACCTGTTTCTATATGAAGGAGTTGTCAGATCGAAACAAAATTTAACATGTGTTCATAACAGAGATGGAAGTTTCCAAAACACTTAACTTTTTTCTGTTTATACCGCGCTTTTTGTGCTAGGCTAAGAAGTTTCCGAACTGCCCACGTAGACACGTGTTAGATTGGAATTAAATCGTGCTGCATTTAAGGATGACCCCCACCTGTAAAGCCCAAAAAGGCAATTTTTCATGATTTTTTTTTTCCAAGAAAACTGCCAACGGTTTTTAGTAGATTTTTTTTTATCTAAAAGAGCACATCTTACTCTAGTGTCTGAATTTTTTTGTAGAAAAATATTATGTAGCTGTAAAAGCGTTTTGTTAACCGTTTTTGAAAATCTGTGGCTTGTTCGAAAGACAATATTCTGTCCTTTCAAGGGAAAAATATGCTGTAGAAATCCGTTGTGGAAAAAAAAAATAAGATATGCCCGTTTAAAGTTGAAAATCCAAGAAACCCCGTTTTTCGCTACAATTTCTGTTATAAAATCTAAAAACGAAGTGACCCAAAGAAACCAAAGGTATTTTCGTTTTCCATGAACTTCCACAAAACCGAATTTATGCATCAGAACCCCTGCAAAAATTGTTTGTCAACTTTTGTATCACAGTGTTATTATTTTGATGTGTTACAAACTTTTTGGACAAAACCAACTTATAATACACTCCCCACATAGTGATGTGGTATAAAAAAATTATCAGTATAATTGGTGGTTTTCCTAAGAGTAATTTAAGGCGTCACAATAAGTTGATATATGCACTTCGGTCTCTATATATGCTCTTCGGTTCACAATCAGTCTCTAGTTAAACGTTTTTCTCTCGCACATTCCATTGACTAAACCGATTCTTTTTAATGCTGTTAATAACATGGGGTAAATGCTATTTGTACAGGTTTTATATAACAGTGCCGCCCGATATTCGGTATTTTCAAGGTCTTAGTCTCATTATCACATTGAAATATCTGAAATTTCAGTCTTCGGTAAACATTTCACACTCGACTAACCCACTTAGCGCCAGAGTTTTTTTTTTCAAAATGTAAAATATTTATTTATAAGATTACTTTATTTATAATTGTAAAAAAAACAAATCCCCCATATAAATATACGGTTGTTGTTGTTGTAACAGTGTTTATTATTATGTTTGTATGTTCGTCCTTCTGTTCAATCTGGCTCTGGGACTATCTCCAGTTCCAGGAAAATGGCTGCTTGGATGGGATGTAGCCACAGATCCACTGGAGTTAGATGAGTAGGTTTGACGGGGCAGTTGAAAAGGTGCTTTGTGTCGTGCGGGCCCATGCCGCATACTGGGCAGATGTCTTGCACGGCGCGATCAATTTCCGCCCAATAAAAACTTAGGCGACTGCAATATCCTGAGCGTAGTTGAGCCAAAACTACTCTGGTTTGTCATGGCAGCTGACGCTCCTCAGCTGCGATAGATGAGGGATGTACTCCTAGATCTTTATTCACACTATATTTGCTTATGGCCTTAGTAACTCCATCCGTGTGAATACTATTTAAACCTGCTTGATATGCCTGTTGATCTAGGGGTTCCCTCCTATATTGTTGGACATCCCTCTCTTGAACATGAATATCGTTCCTGATATGCCTGAATGTGTCGGGCCTAGCCAGCAGATGGTGATTGGTAACACCGTTCGAGCGGTAACACCCAAGCAAGTACTGCAACGAAAGCATCTCATTGTGTTTTTTTACTGGAAGAATCTTTGCCTCCTCATGTAGATGGTCCACTGAAGACTTGAGGAGGCACCCTGTTGCTGTTCTCAGGGCGGCATTCTGACAGGTTTGAATCTTTTTCCAATTCGTATCCCATAATCTGGGGGACCAAACTGGAGCCGCATAGCTTACCACAGACCGACCTATTGCGTTATATGTGGTCAACAAGGCTTCTTTATCTGCACCCCAAGTGCTGCCGGCTAGGGACTTGAGGGCCTTGTTCCTGCTTTTCAGTTTATCGCAGATAGCTGTGGCGTGTGCGCATGACTTGAATGTAGTGTCGAATGTGACCCTTAAAATTTTGGGGCAGTTTGTGGTCGGAATTCTGCTACCGTCGACCATGACATTCAACTCTCGACCAAATTGCGCTGTCAATGTGGTGAACAGAGTGGCTGTAGATTTTGTGGCGGAAATCTGCATATTCCTCGAGTGAAAAAAGGTGGTAAGATCGGTTAAATAGGTGTTCAGTCTCTCACATATGTCATCAGGGAAGGTACAAAAATCGTTGATGTAACGCGAAAAAAATTAAATGTTTGTTTTGTTTTGGTTGAAGTCTCCATCTCATTTGATTGTTTTAAGTCTGGAGTATTACCCCAATGTTGTTCAAAGTTCGTTTAAGATTGAAGATGGATCATATTGTTCCATTTTTTCGGGTACCTCCCACATTAAAAATTCAAATTTTGTCACTAAAATGCTGCTCGCGATTGTCTAAACGGAGCAACCGATTTGGTCCAAACTTTGGATCTCCTAATATTTTGTCCAAATTTAGTTTAACTTCGTAACAGTTCCTATTCGTCCTCTCCTTGGGTCTACAAAAATTCAAGTTAAGTTCAATTGTTTTTCGCTTAAGTTTCAGTTGTCAAAATGGAATATGCCGATGCATTCCTTCAGGTACCTCCGCCGCAACACTTTTATGCTTTAATCCAGATATATTTGTGTCGGCAAGTTCATACGTCCAAAAAGGGCATTTTCGAATCGAGTTCGATTTGCGACGAAACCGCGTCAAACCGTATATATCTAATATCACATTATGAATGGAATATCACACCTATAATGGTATTTTACCTGCATTATTGTGCACATTTTTAGCGACTTTTTTGCATTTCGCGAGTTTTTTGTCACAGTTTCGGACCGAAATGTGGATAAAAAGCATTATTGCGGAAAATTGTTAATACAGGACATTGTTTATTTATTTATTAAGGTTGTATTCACACGCCACAAGATTTAATAATCTTATATTAAGGCTTGTGATATTGTAATAGTAATTTAACATATTTGGCGTAAGCTAAAGATGGAACATAGAAACATTAACAAATGAATTTTGTATAAACTAAATTAACCTAAGTATTGAATTTTGCTTCAATACCAAACTTAAAGCAGAATGAAGCCTCCCAGAATGGAACAAAAACTAAATTTTAATATTTTCCCACAAAAATATAGATAATTTCACACGCTAAATACTATCATATCGTGCAAACATTTGTCAGTATTGCGATATCTAGCTTGATTATGATTACACTGCACAATTGAAATTGTGACATCCCTGTATAAAATAGGCTGTTATCTGACCACGTATATCATAATTCGTATCAATGGAAAGTTCGAGAGTTCCTCTTATAAATATAACTTACGTGGGGGAAACATGTCATCCAGCATTAAAGATATAGTCATTACATTAAAAATTTTAGCAATTCTCACACAAAAGTTTTGGTCCATTTCAGAAACCGACCTCCATAAAAAATTTCGTGACAATTGGGCCATAATTGCGGCTTGTAGTTTGATTACAAAATTTTAATGGACGGACGGACGGACTCGCATCTCAAAACCGCTTTATATCGCCGAGATATGAATTTTGGTATAGCACACGGGAGCCTGCGACGAATATTTCGCGGTGTTACATGCATTTTCGGAAAAACAAAATTATAATACCCTTTCCATATTGTGGTGTAGGGTATAAAAATTTGATATTTTAGCGATTAATGTGATATCTCCGTTGTTTGACAACCTACGCCAAACTACTTTGCTTCATTGTAAAGGTGAGATGTTCTACATTCATTGTCATGCTTTATTTTTGGAAGGCCTCCAACCAGAGTTGTGATAATCGTCATTACAATTTAAAGCCCAAAACTGAAAAATTAGGTTCGATTGGCGAGTATTGTATTGTTTTTTGACCACATATGTAAACTTACTTTGCATCATTGTCTCGATCGAGCAGAATCGATTTGGCTATGTGTATCCGTTTATCCATCTAAACCATGTAATCACGCTACTGGTCGCAATTTTGATCGGATCGTCACCAAATTTTGGGGTTTGATGGGGATCCCAGCGGGAAATAATCGTATTAATTTTGTTTTTGGTCCGGTAATATTCAGCGAAAAATTACTAATAGTTCATATTTACTTTAATGCAGTGGTGGTGGAGGGTATAAAAAGTTCGGCCCGTCCGAACTTTAGGCCGTTCTCACTTGTTTAGATTTTAATTGTTATAATGAATATCTCAGCTTTGGTTGGGGTCATTTCAACAGAAGTTACCAATATTGAAGAAGATTAAGAAGATTTTGTGAGCTTTAAATTGGTACCAATTTTGTCACGAATATTACGTTGCGAAGGCTCTACAACTGCGATATTACTCTTCCGCAGCATGTGAAGAAAAAAATGGTTCATGCACTTGTTCTACCTAATATTATCTATTATCTGGAAGTGTACTCTGCGGCTGACATGCAGGATATAAGGAGAGTTCAGATGGTATTTAACAGTGCCGTTAGATACGTGTATTCAGTTGGTCCTTTCTCTCACATTTCGTTTCTTGGGCTGCTCCTTTCATAAGTTCATAGACCTTATATGTCAATTAATCTTTTATAAAGTCTGCAAGTCTCAAAGTTCTTTGTTCTTGGCATACACTTTTAAATTTTCTCGCTCTTCTAGAAATACAAATTTGAATATATCTCGTTTGGTCCTCCATATGGACAGATCATTCCTAGTTAGAGTTTGTCGTTTATTCAACGCGCTACCTAGTCACCTTAAATTTTTAATGTTTTAATGTTTCGCTATAAGCTCCTTCCGAATTTGGTAATTAAAATCTGATATATTTCTAATCTTATTTCTCTTTACAAAAAAGAGATATTTCTAGGAGTAGTGGCTATTGAAATGTTTTTTTTTTATTGAATCCTACTTATGTCCCAGTTTGTGGTCGGAATTCTGCTACCGTCGACCATGACATTCAACTCTCGACCAAACTGCGCTGTCAATGTGGTGAACAGAGTGGCTGTAGATTTTGTGGCGGAAATCTGCATATTCCTCGAGTGAAAAAAGGTGGTAAGATCGGTTAAATAGCTGTTCAGTCTCTCACAGATGTCATCAGGGAAGGTACCTGACGCCAGGATCGTGCAATCACCCGCATATGTTACGATTTCGATCCCGTATGGAGGGGGCGGAATACAGGAGAGGTAGAGGTTAAACAGTTCCGGAGATATCACCCCACCTTGTGGTTTGGACTTCTTGTTCCTGAATTCCACGTACGACTGGCGTCGACACATATAATTGACTATCCAACGTTTCAAGCTTGGCCGGAGGGTTGTCTGCTCAATGTCCTCAAACAGCGTGGAGTACCTGATTGTATCAAAAGGTGCGTCCTCATTGACCGTGCAAAACGTAGAGCTATCAATCTGCTCAGCCCGCGCTGTACCCCTCCGGTCGTTTCCGAGGGCCGAATGCCACATCTCATGATGCGCATTAAAGTTATATGTAAATATAAATATACGGTAGTGAATTTTGTCACTGTCCGTTCAAAAGAACAGCTAACTTTGCAGCGTAATATAGCTTTTTTCACAATATCTACTTTTATATCCTCAGTATTTATGCTAGCGAGGGTATATGGGCAATATTTTTGAAAATTTAATATAGCTGAACCCAAGGTTTACCTTTCTATAACCCGCTAATTGTAATTGTATATTATACAAATTAAATGTTTTTGGGCTTGCAAATTAAATTGCGAAAAAGATATAAAAATTGAATGGTAGGGTCTTGCTGCACATGCAAATCAGATGCGGACACATTGATATTGATAATTTCGATTTACGCATATTTTAAAAATTCATATAAATTAAAATGGGTTGTAAAAGCGAGAATAGAAAAGACAACCTTTCGATTCGGTTGAGGCTTCAATTCTAATTTTATTAAAACAAAATGAAACTTAAGAGCTACTTAAACTAATCTATCTTAGCCTATACGCAGACATACAATCTTTTTTATCTATTTAGCCAGCACACAAGGAGGGTTGTTTTGTCCCTACATTGTGTGCCTTCTACCTACTGAGCGTATCGTTATCTTCGTGTGTGGACTTTATGACATTCTTTCTTATCAGTGCTCACACACATAGATTTACGATGGCTCGGAAATCATCATACATATTTAAAATAGATTAATAATTGCCGTCTGCGCTAGCGCATAAGAGCGCTGCATTGAAAACATATGGTGTCTTATGACACTGGGAAATTGATAATATGCAATCTTTATTTTTAATGGTTTGATTTTCCCAGTGCCCTAACCTCACCCAAAGATATGTACAAAGTTATTTGTACATTCTCCCGGGCGGCAAAAATACGATTGTGAAGTGGACTGTGTTATGTGTACTTATTAGCTATGAGAATACAAAATTGAAATAATTGTCATATTTGATGATTTAAAAATACATAATTATATAAAAACAAGTGAGCCAAGGCTATAGTCGGGTCGGAGCCGACTATGTGATACCCTACACCACTACCCCTGTTCATAAGCTTTTGACTAATAAAATTCAAAATATTAAAATTGGGATAGCTTAGCGCCTTTGCTCTGAATGTCTTCATTAACACAGGTCAACTTTGTTGAAATGCATTTAAGTGCATCGACAGTACAAACCAAATAAAAAATGGAAAAGTGGGATGTATGCCAACCATCAATAGGCTTTTTTCTCTGTTAGACCCCCATCAACCCCCAAAATTTCGTGAGGATCCGATCAAAATTTCGTAGTGTGATTGCACAAAAATGGAAAAAGGGATGCATTACCGACTATTGCGATATCTCTGTTGTTTGACCACCTATAACAACCTACTTCACATCGTTGTAAAGTTGATATTTTCTACTTTCCTTGCCAGGTTTTGCTTTCGATATACCTCCTACAGAAGGGAGATATTAACTTTGAAATAAAACGTTGGTCTTTTTTTCAAATATTTTTTTTTCACATTCCGACCCCTGAATAATATCCGACCATTATCAAAAATCAAAAGGTTTTTTCCTCTGTGGGACCCCCAATAACACCAAAAATTTCGTGACGATCCAATTAAAATTGCGACCTGTAGCGTGATTTCCAAAAAAGTGGAAAAATGGGATGTATTACCGACTATTGCGATATATCCGTTATTTGGATACCTACGTCAACCTGCTTTACATCGTTGTAATGATGAGATTTTTTACTTTCATTGTCAGACTTTGCTTTTGGAAGGTCCCGAACCAAAGCTGTGATATTCGTCATTATTATTAAAATCGCAAAAATGAAAAGTTGTGTTCTATTAGCGGCTTTTGCGATGTCTTCGTTGTTTGGCCACCTACGACAACCTACGTAATATCGTTGCAAAGGTGATATTTTCTACTTTCATTAGCTTGCTTTTGATATACCCCTTTTAGAAGCGGAGATATTCGCTTTGAAATAAAACGTTGACTTTTTCTCCAAATTTTCTCACTGTAAAGATGGGATTTTCTACTTTCATAGTCAGACTTTGTTTTTGGAAGATCCCCAACTGAAGCTGTGATATTCGTCATTATTATTAAAAAAATAAAAAGTTGGGTTCTATTAGCGGCTATTGCGATATATTCGTTGTTTGATCACCTACGAGAACCTACTTTACATCATTAGAAAGGCGATATTTTCTATTTTCATGGCTAGGTTCTGCTTTTGGTATACCCCATACTGAAGCTGAGATGTTCGCTTAGGAAAAAAACGTTGTCTTTTTCTCCAAATAAGTTTTTTGCCCATTACGACCCCTAAATATTATCCGACCATCATCAAAATCAATAGGCTTCTTCATCTGTGTGACCCCCATTAACCCTCAAAATTTCGTGACGATCCGATCAAAATTGCGACCTGTAGCGTGATTACAAAAAAATGAAAAAATGGGATGTATTGCAGACTATCTATCTCCGTTATGTGGCCACTTACGACAACCTACTTTGTATCACTGTAAAGATGGGATTTTCTACTTTCATAGTCAGACTTTGTTTTTGGAAGATCCCCAACCCAAGCTGTGATATTCGTCATTATAATTAAAATCGCAAAAATGAAAATTTGGGTTTTATTTACGACTATTGTGATATCTTCGTTGTTTGATCACCAACGAGAACCTACTTTACATCGTTAGAAAGGCGATATTTTCTACTTTTATTGTCAGGTTTTGCTTTTGGTATACCCCGTATAGAAGCTGAGATATTCGCTTTGGAAAAAAACGTTGTCTTTTTATCCACATAAGTTTTTTGCCCATTCCGACCCCTAAATATTATCCGACCATCACCAAAATCAATAGGCTTCTTCCCCTCCGGGACCCCCATCAACATCCAAAATTTCGTGACGATCCGATCAAAATTGGGACCTGTAGCGTGATTACAAGGTTTAGATGGACAGACGGACAGACGGACGGACGGACTGACGGACGGACACACATAGCCAGATCGACTCAGCTCGTCGAGACATTCATTTTGGTATATATAAGTATGGGTCTACGACCATTATTTCGATGCGTTACAAACTTTTTGGCCAAAACCAACTTATAATACCCTCCCCACATAGTGGTGTAGGGTATAACAATGTGTGCATCGCCGCATTCGCATCACCGTCTAGGTTACGGTCCCAACGAATGACATCAGCCATCTCTCTAACCTATATCTCTTGCCAGTTCCTCCACCTTTGTCCGCCGGCTTCATTCCCCACGTCATCAGCATGTTTTTCTTCGACCTCTTCCTCCGGCTTAGCAGAACTTCCTTCGATGGTGGCATGTTGTTTGGCTTGGCTTGCAACTTCTCTATCTTCAGACGTAATATTTGTAGAATTTGTCTCACCACACCTTCCTTATTATCGCAAATCATTCGTTCGGCCCTGTCACGCTTTGAGCTAATTTGTTTTGTTGTTGCTTTCTCAGATACGTCGTTGTTGGATGATGATATATGCGGGTTATCAATAATTTCGCTATTGTCGAAATCTCGTTCTTCTTTTATAAGTCCCGGGCTAGAATCGCCAGTTTCTATTTCGAACGTTTCTTCTTTATCATCGGCATTAACTTCTTCCTTCTCATCTTCTGAGGTAGTTTTGTTATGTACAAGATCTTCCTCATATTCTTTTCCTTCATCACCGCTACCAGTGTTATCTCTAACATCCTTGTTTACGTAGAGATCACCTTCTTCAGTAATTTCTTCCTCATTCTGAGGACTTGCCGGCTGGGACGATTCCTGGGAACTATCAACCGCTTTATTTCTTGTATATAATTGCAGCAATAGTTCCATTTGTCCCTGCCTTTGCTCCATCATTATTCTCTGTCGTTCAAAAAATGCATCCATGCTAAGCCGCATCATCTCCAACATTGTGTTAATTTGTGTCTCCATGGTTGAGTTCTTGTTTTGTACTTTATATATTTTTATTTTGGGGCTTTTTCCTTTTTTCCACTTTTTTTTTGTTTGTTTGGGACTCTTATAGTCCTCTTTTCAAAAGGTAATTTTTAGTGGGACTATATGTCCTCTTTTCCAAGTTATTTTTTGTTTTATATTGTTTTATTTTTTTTTCATAGGTGGGACTATGTGTCCTCTTTTCAAATTTTTATGTATTTTTTTTTTAATGTTTGCCTTCGCGGCTTTTTCTAATTTTGCCTCATTGGGTCTTTTGAAATTGTTGCCTCTCTGGGTCTTTTTCTATGTATGCCTCATTGGGTATTTTCTTTACTTCAGCAATTCCCTTCTTTTCTATGGAGGAGTTGATTTTAATATTTTTTATTTTAATTTTTTTCCTTTGAGTCTCTTACCACTGTTGGGGGAAAACTCAATTTTTTATTTTTTCTTTTTACTTTTCGTCGTTAGTTCAAACCTGTTCAAAGGCTCGATGGACCAAATGTAAATGTGAGAAGAGAAAAACAACCTATCGATTCGGTTGAGGCTTCAATTCTAATTTTATTAAAATAAAATTAAACTTAAGAGATACTTAAACTAATCTATCTTAGCCTATACGCAGACATACAATCTTTTTTATCTATTTAGCCAGCACACAAGGAGGGTTGTTTTGTCCCTACATTGTGTGCCTTCTACCTACTGAGCGTATCGTTATCTTCGTGTGTGGACTTTATGACATTCTTTCTTATCAGTGCTCACACACATAGATTTACGATGGCTCGGAAATCATCATACATATTTAAAATAGATTAATAATTGCCGTCTGCGCTAGCGCATAAGAGCGCTGCATTGAAAACATATGGTGTCTTATGACACTGGGAAATTGATAATATGCAATCTTTATTTTTAATGGTTTGATTTTCCCAGTGCCCTAACCTCACCCAAAGATATGTACAAAGTTATTTGTACATGGGTTATTTGAACTCTATTTCCGTTTAAGAATCTCAATAACCCGATAATGTTCCTCAATAGCTAACCTTTTATAAAAATTTAAATAGAGCTAGGAGATACAAGAAAAATAAAACAAGTACTCCCCAAGATTTTTCCAATATTTTCAACTGAAGAATGCATGTAAAAATTATTTTTATGAACAAATAATATTGTTTTCTGCCAAATATGAGCTTAGTTTGGATAAAACCAAACTATGATACCAAACTTTATAATTGTGCTCTTTGTAGATTTCGTGAAGTTTTGATTCAAAACAATTTTTTATGTAATTTTATGACTATATTTTGCAAAAAAGTTGGGTTACATTTAAAAATTTTTCATTCTTTGTAAATTCCGCGGCCAAAAATCGTTGATGTAACGCGAAAAAAATTAAATGCTTGTTTTGTTTTGGTTGAAGTCTCCATCTCATTTTATTATTTTAAGTCTGGAGTATTACCCCAATCTTGTTCAAAGTTCGTTTAAGTTTGAAGATGGATCATATTGTTCCATTTTTTCGGGTACCTCCCACATTAAAAATTCAAATTTTTTCACTAAAATGCTACTCGCGATTGTCTAAACGGAGCAACCGATTTGGTCCAAACTTTGGATCTCCTAATACTTTGTCCAAATTTAGTTTAACTTCGTAACAGTTCCTATTCGTCCTCTCCTTGGGTCTACAAAAATTCAAGTTAAGTTCAATTGTTTTTCGCTTAAGTTTCAGTTGTCAAAATGGAATATGCCGATGCATTCCTTCAGGTACCTCCGCCGCAACACTTTTATGCTTTAATCCAGATATATTTGTGTCGGCAAGTTCATACGTCCAAAAAGGGCATTTTCGAATCGAGTTCGATTTGCGACGAAACCGCGTCAAACCGCATATATCAAATATCACTTTATGAATGGAATATCACACCTATAATGGTATTTACCTGCATTATTGTGCACATTTTTAGCGGCTTTTTATACCCTACACCACTATGTGGGGAGGGTATTATAAGTTGGTTTTGGGCAAAAAGTTTGTAACGCATCGAAATAATGGTCGTAGACCCATACTTATATATACCAAAATGAATGTCTCGACGAGCTGAGTCGATCTGGCTATGTGTGTCCGTCCGTCCGTCCGTCTGTCCATCTAAACCTTGTAATCACGCTACAGGTCGCAATTTTGATCGGATCGTCACGAAATTTTGGATGTTGATGGGGGTCCCGGAGGGGAAGAAGCCTATTGATTTTGGTGATGGTCGGATAATATTTAGGGGTCGGAATGGGCAAAAAACTTATGTGGATAAAAAGACAACGTTATTTTCCAAAGCAAATATCTCAGCTTCTATACGGGGTATACCAAAAGCAAAACCTGACAATAAAAGTAGAAAATATTACCTTTCTAATGATGTAAAGTAGGTTCTCGTAGGTGATCAAACAACGAAGATATCACAATAGTCGCAAATAAAGCCCAAATTTTAATTTTTGCGATTTTAAACATAATGACGAATATCACAGCTTTGGTTGGGGACTTTCCAAAAGCAAAGCCTGGCTATGAAAGTAGAAGATCCCATCTTTACAATGATGTAAACTAGGTCGGCGAAGGTGACCAAATAACGGATATATCGCAATAGTCGGTAATACATCCCATTTTTTCACTTTTTGGAAATCACGCTACAGGTCGCAATTTTGATCGGATCGTCACGAAAATTTGAGGGTTAATGGGGATCTTACAGAGAAAGAAGCCCATTGATTTTGGTGATGGTCGGATAATATTCAGGGGTCGGAATGGGCAAAAAACCTTTTTTGGAGAAAAAGTCAACGTTTTATTTCAAAGCGAATATCTCCGCTTCTAAAAGGGGTATATCAAAAGCAAAACCTGCTAATGAAAGTAGAAAATATCGCCTTTGCAACGATGTTATGTAGGTTGTCGTAAGTGGTCAAACAACGATGATATCGCAATAGCCGCTAATAGAACACAACTTTTCATTTTTGCGATTTTAATAATAATGACGAACATCACAGCTTTGGTTCGGGACCTTCCAAAAGCAAAGTCTGACGATGAAAGTAAAAAATCCCATCATTACAATGATGTAAAGCAGGTTGGCGTAGGTATCCAAATAACGGAGATATCGCAATAGTCGGAAATACATCTCATTTTTCCACTTTATTGGAAATCACGCTACAGGTCGCAATTTTAATTGGATCGTCACGAAATTTTGGGTGTTATTGGGGGTCCCACAGAGGATAATGATAATGGTCGGATATTATTCAGGGGTCGGAATGTGAAAAAAATATTTGGAAAAAAGACCAACGTTTTATTTCGAAGTTAATATCTCCCTTCTGTAGGAGGTATATCGAAAGCAAAACCTGGCAAGGAAAGTAGAAAATATCACCTTTACAACGATGTGAAGTAGGTTGTCAAAGGTGGTCAAACAACAGAGATATCGCAATAGTCGGTAATGCATCCCTTTTTCCATTTTTGTGCAATCACACTACGAAATTTTGATCGGATCCTCACGAAATTTTGGGGGTTGATGAAGGTTGATGGGGGTTGATGGGGGTCTAACAGAGAAAGAAGCCTATTGATGGTTGGCATACATCTCACTTTTCCATTTTTTATTTGGGTTGTATTGTTGATGCACTTAAATGCGTTTCAAAAAATTGACCTGTGTTAATGAAGACATTCAGAGCAAAGGCGCTAAGCTATCCCAATTTTAATATTTTGAATTTTATTAGTGAAAAGCTTTTGAACAGGGGTAGTGGTGTAGGGTATCACATAGTCGGCCCCGACCCGACTATAACCTTGGCTCACTTGTTTGCATTTCGCGAGTTTTTTGTCACAGTTTCGGACCGAAATGTGGATAAGAAGCATTATTGCGGAAAATTGTTAATAAGGACATTGTTTATTTATTTATTAAGGTTGCATTCACACGCCACAAGATGTAATAATCTTATATTAAGGCTTGTGATATTATAATAGTAATCTATATATATATAAAAGAGTAGTGAGGTGAGTGACTGACTGACTGATTGACTGACTGATTCATCAGCGCCCAGACGAAACTGCTGATGCTAGAAAGTTGAAATTTTGGGTGTAGGTTGCTGTTGGTGTGTAGGGGTGAGATAAGGCTGGGGTTATGGAAATTCGACCTAGAAGTGTACGAAAAGTACTAAAATGTACTAAATATGGTACCCTTTGTATTAGGCAAACGGTAAGAGCTAGAATTCTGAAATTTGGAATGAGGATAACTGATGGAGAGCTAGAAAGATGTAACAAAGGGTTTTTGGAAATTCGAACTACAAGGGTACAAAAAGTACTAAATGGCACTAAATTTAGTACAATTTGGATTTGTGTGAACGGATAGAGCTGGAATCCTGAAATTTGAAATTAGGGTCAATTGTGGAGAGTAACAAAAAAGGTTTTTGGAAATTCGAACTATAAGTGCACGAAAAGTACTAAATGTTACTAAATTTAGTACAATTTGGAATTGGGTGAACGGATAGAGCTGGAATACAAACATTTGGAATGAGGGTCAATGATGAAGAGTAACAATGAAAGGTTTTTAGAAATTCGAACTATAAGTGAACGAAAAGTACTAAATGGTACTAAATTTAGTACAATTTGGATTTGGGTGAACGGATAGGGCTGGAATCCTGAAATTTGGAATTAAGGTCACTGATGGAGAGTAAAAAAGAAAGGTTTTTTAAATTCGAACTATAAATGTACGAAAAGTAATAAATGGTACTAAATTTAGTACAATTTGGGTTTGGGTGAACGAATAGAGCTGGAATCCTGAAATTTGGAATTAAGGTCACTGATGGAGAGTAAAAAAGAAAGGTTTTTGGAAATTCAAATTAAAAGTATAGGAAAAGTACTAAATGGTACTTAATATAGTACAATTTAGATTTGGGTGAACGGATAGAGCTGGAATACAAACATTTGGAATGAGGGTCACCGATGAAGAGTAACAATGAAAGGTTTAACTAAATTCGAACTATAAGGGTAAGAAAAGTACTAAATTTAGTACAATTTGGATTTGGGTGAACGGATAGAGCTGGAATCCTGAAATTTGGAATTAGGGTCACTGCTGGAGAGTAACAAAGAAAGCTTTTTTGAAATTCGAACTATAAGTGCACGAAAAGATCTAAATGGTACTAAATTTAGTACAATTTGGATTTGAGTGAACGGATTGAGCTTGAATCCTGAAATTTGTAATGAGGGTCACTGATGGAGAGTAACAAAGAAAGGTATTTAGAAATTCGAAATATAAGTGCACGAAAATTACTAAATGGTACTAAATTTAGTACAATTTGGATTTGGGTGAACGAATAGAGCTGGAATCCTGAAATTTGGAATGAGAATCATTTATGAAGAGTAAAAATGAAAGGTTTTTGGAATTCGAACTATAAGTGTGCGAAAAATAATAAATGGTATTAAATTAAGTACAATTTGGGTTTGGGTGAACGAATAGAGCTGGAATCATGAAATTTGGAATGAAGGTCCCTGATGGAGAGTAAAATGGAAAGGTTTTTGGAAATTCGAATTAAAAGTATACGAAAAGTACTAAATAGTACAATTTGGATATGGGTTAACGAATAAGGCCGGAATCCTGAAATTTGGAATGGGGGTCACTGATGAAGAGTAAGAAAGGTGTACCAAAGGTCGAAAAGTCCTAAATGGTAGTAAGTTTAGTAAGATTACTGTTGGAATATAGAATCGAGATATGGAGGTAGCTTTGGAAAATCGTACTAATGTGCACGAAGCAGTACCAAATGGTACGGAATTCGCTAAAATTGTATTTGCGTGAACAGATTACTGTTGGAGTGTAGCATTGAGGTAGTTTTGGAAATTCGTACTTATGGAAAAGTGCTAAATGGAACTACATTATCAATAAATTGGGTTTAGGTGAACGGATAGAGCTGAGATATGAAAGTACATTTCGGAAAATCGTGTACGAAAAGTGCTAAATGGAACAAAATTTGGTACCTTTTGGTATTTGCTATATGGTATAGAATTATGTACAATTTGTGATTTTGTAAAGGGTAGAACTGGAATTTCGAAATTCGGTATTAGATTAGTATTAGATTAGGTGTTTAGAGTGGAGGTAGGGAGGAGGTTTTGAAAATTCGTACTTATTTATAGGACTATAATGGGTTTCAGGGGAACATATAAAGCTGGAAAGTGAATTGGGGTTAGGATATATGTTGAATATAAGGAAGTAATTTTGAAACGTTTACCTATGTATGTGTACGAAAAGTTGGGTAACATGTTGGTACCAAAACCATTTTGGTATTGTGTAAGCAGTTAAGGGTGACGTAGGGGATGGAAGATACCAAGGAACGGTCCTGACCGGTTTTAACATGGCAAAGCCCAGGATTTATCTTGGTCCCTCTTTCATCTCAAGTGGACACTGACCTCCCCGTGGTGTCACCTGGGGAACTGCCTTTAACACCCGTTAAAGGCAGTGAGCTAACATGTGCCGTGCGTTCACCCATAAGAACGTTAAAAACTTGGGTTTGGGCGTCGGGTTAGTAACCCTCCCCTAGAAAAAAACAGCCTACTATGAAAAAACGAAAGAAAAGAAAAACAAACCCCTCTAAAGTTGACGAACCCCGAAACGTTTTAAGGACCATGATCTGCGAATCTGCACCTGGAATGTTCGCACTCTTTATAGAGAAGGTGCAGTCTTCGCATTGGCAGACGTACTTGGAAAGTACAAAGCCGATATTACTGCCATACAGGAAATACGATGGACTGGGAAAGGTGTCACAACAACACCTAAAGGTGACGCACTGTATTATAGCTGCCATGACACAAAGCATGAGTTTGGTTGCGGTTTTGTAGTTGGTCGGAGGTTAAAACATCTGGTCTCCAGCTTCACCCCAGTGAATGAAAGACTTGCTACAATTCGATTTAAAGCAAAATTCTTCAACATCAGCTTTATCTGCGCTCATGCCCCAACCGAAGACAAGGACGAACAGACCAAAGATATATTCTACGAGAGCTTAGAAGAAACATATGACCGTTGTCCTGCCCATGACATTAAAATTGTTCTAGGCGATTTTAATGCCAAAATTGGAAAGGAGAATATCTTTGGACAAACAGTTGGGAAATTCAGTCTACATAGTGAAACATCAGACAATGGAATGAGGCTGATAGACTTCGCAGCGGCAAAAAACATGGTAGTTAGCAGTACCAGATTTAAGCATCTCGATATTCATAAGGGCACTTGGCTGTCTCCAGACCAAAGAACAATAAATCAAATTGATCACGTTGTGATAGATGGAAGACATTCATCGAGCGTGTTGGATGTACGATCGTTCCGAGGAGCAAACATAGATTCGGACCATTACCTCGTTGCAGCAAAGGTACGTACCCGTCTAAACGTTGCAAATAAAGCACGGACAGACACAACACGAAAGTTGGACATCGCCAAGCTGCAAACACAACAGATAGCCACAGCATATTCCACTCAACTGGCCCAATTGCTTAATGATAGCGCTTCTCGTCCCGATAACATATCAGCACAATGGCAAAATATTGCCCACTCCATGCAAACAGCCGCAAAATCAGTACTTGGATACCAGAGACCTCCACCAAAGAATCCGTGGTATGACCAGGAGTGCCGTGCTGCTACCGAAGAAAAAAATGCGGCATATAGGGCTACTTTACAATCAGTAGCAACGCGTAGCGCACGAGAGAGGTATCGGGAGAAAAGGAGAGAGGAGAAACGTCTTTTCCGCAGGAAAAAGAGAGAAATGGAAAAGAGGGAGTGTGAACAAATGGAGATGTACAGGAGACAGAACGAAGTCCGAAAATTCTACCAAAGAGTGAAGCATCAAACTGATGGCTTTGGTACAGGAATATCCTCCTGTAGAGATCAACAAGGTAATTTGGTAACTGATACAGATAGTGTGCTCAGGATATGGAAAGAACATTTTTCCAAACTGTTGGTATCCGATAGCAGTGAAGACGGCGAAGATACCACAGATCCAATCCCAGATGATGGTATTGAATGTATACCGCCCAGCCAAGATGAGGTAAGGACAGCAATAAACCGGCTGAAGAATAATAAGGCGGCAGGAGCAGATGGCCTACCAGCCGAGCTGTTCAAAACCGGAGGCGACACGCTGATAAGGTGTATGCATCAGCTAGTTAGCACCATCTGGCAGGAAGAACGCGTACCCGACGATTGGAACGTGAGCATCCTATGTCCAGTCCACAAGAAGGCTGATAAGACTGTGTGCTCCAATTATAGGGGCATAAGTCTGCTCCCTATTGCATATAAGATAGTATCTGGCATATTGTGTGAGAGACTAAAGCCTATGGTCAATGAAATTATTGGACCCTATCAGTGCGGCTTAAGACCTGGCAAATCCACCATTGACCAGATATTTACCTTGAGACAAATCCTGGAAAAGACTCAAGAAATGCAGATCGACACCTTCCATCTTTTCGTCGATTATAAAGCAGCATTCGACAGCCCTATACGTTCAAAGGTGTTCCAAGCGATGTCTGATTTTGGTATTCCTGCAAAGCTCATTCGACTTTGTAGAATGACATTAACTGAGACGAGATCCTCAGTTAAAATTGGAAAGAACCTCTCCGAAGAGTTTACTACCAAAAGAGGTTTCAGACAAGGAGACGGCCTGTCGTGTGATCTATTCAACATCCTGCTGGAAAAGGTCATACGAGACGCGAAGGTCAAAAGAAATGGAACGATATACACGAACAGCCACATGTTACTGGCTTATGCCGACGACATTGACATCATGGGTCGATCGGTAAAGGAAGTAACTGACACCTTTGCAAAAGTCGAAAGAGAATCTGCTAAAGTTGGTCTGGCAGTAAACGGCGTAAAAACCAAGTTGATGGTATCGACGCGTAATATGTCCATAAACACAGCACCATCTGTGAATGTTGGTACCTATAATTTTGAGGTAGTAAAGGACTTCGTCTACCTCGGCACCGCCATAAACACAACAAATAACATCAGTTGTGAAATACGAAGAAGAATAGTGTTGGCTAACAGATGCTACTTTGGGCTGAGTAAGCAGTTTAGGAATAAAGCCACCTCTCGTCAAACAAAAATAACACTGTACAAAACACTGATACTACCCGTGCTAATGTATGGTTCCGAAGCATGGGTACTTGCTCAAGCAGATAAGGCAGTGCTTTGTGTGTTTGAGAGAAAAATTCTTCGAAAGATCTACGGGCCAATCTGTGTTGACGGCGAATATCGGCGTCGTATGAACATCGAGCTGTATCAACTATACAATGACATCAATATAGTTGAACGAATCGAGATACAACGATTGCGATGGCTAGGCCATGTTATAAGAATGAGTGATGATGAACCCGCTAAAAAGGCGTATAAATACGGGCCGCATGGAGGTTCTCGCAGATCTGGAAGGCCAAAGCTTCGTTGGAGCGAACAAGTGAAACGAGATATCACAAAGCTACATATCCCAGATTGGGAAAATACAGCAGCAAACAGAGAGGATTGGAGATTTTTTCTTAGTTCGGCTTATGGAACAAATGTTCTGTAAAAGGCCAGCTAAGTAAGTAAGTAAGCAGTTAAGGTACTAAATTTGGTGTTGGGTGTAGGAACAAAGCTGGGATTATATAATTTGGAAATACGCCATTTGTACAAAAAATACGAAATGGAAAAATATTTGTTATGAAGATCACTCTAAAATTCGAGACAAAGTTCTGAGTTTGAAAAATTGTACCATTGATTTGGTGTTTTGGTGCGGAGTTTTTTTTCCCTCCTTGTTTTCTCCCATCGGACGCCTCCCCAGGTGGTGGATAGGGGAACGCTCATCAGATATGACGGGTATCGCAAAAATAAAATATGCGGGGCGAACCAAAAAAAAAAAAAAAGGAAAAATGTAGCGTCTGATCGAGATTCGGCGGCAGCAAGCAGCGTCTGTACTCCAGTGGAGCGGCTGAAATATAGAAGGAAACTATAAACCCATCAGAAGGCAAGGGGAAACCACTGATGTATAATCCCTTGAAAATCGTACAAAACATGAACAATACAACGCAAAACAAACGGCCCTCAGTCTCCGGCAATCAGAGGGTGCTAAGAATCCCCGGAGGTAAAACTAAACAAAAACTTGTAATTGGAACTTGGAATGTGAGAAGTCTAAGTTACGAAAGTGGAAAACTTCATAACACAATAAGGGAGATGAACCGACTCCAAATTGATATCTTAGGTGTCAGCGAAACATGGTGGACGGAATGCGGTGATTTCAGATCAGAAAATATGACGGTCTATCATTCAGGAAACCAGGAGGGTGCTCACAGAAGAGGAGTATCTATTATTGTTAAAAATCATATAGCGGCCTGTGTCACGGGATTCGTTCCAAAGTCAGACAGGACAATGTTGTTAAAAATAAGCGGAAAACCGCTAAATTTTAATATCATACAAGTCTATGCTCCCACTGGAGATGCAAATTTGAATGAAGTCGAAGAATTTTATAATGATATTGCGCAGTTACTAAAGATGACAAAAAAACACGAAATAACAATAATACAAGGCGACTTTAATGCCAAGGTCGGAAACCAAGAAGTTGAAAATATTACGGGAAAATATGGCCTAGGCGAACGAAATGATAGAGGAGACAGACTAGTGCAATTTTGTCAGGAATATTGTATGAAAGTGACCAATACGTGTTTTCCCCTACATCCCAGACGGTTATACACCTGGAAATCCCCACAGGACAATGAAAACCAAATTGTGAGAAACCAAATAGACTACATAATAATAAATAAAAGATATTTCTCCAGTGTTACAAAATGTTCGACCTACCCAGGAGCAGATGTGCCATCGGATCACAACTTACTCGTGGCAAATATACGAATTAAGCTCGCATCAAATCGGACAAAACAGCCCCAAAATAAAATGAATATTGAAAAACTTAAAGACTCGGCAACTAAACATGAGCTGCAAAACAATATAAATGGACAACTACAACAGTTGAATGAAGAAAATATGCACGAATTGTGGAACAAGGAGAAAGATGTTATAAACACGACTGCAAAGAACACTCTGGGAAAGCGAACATCATCAAGAACAGAAGAATGGATTACCGACGAGATTCGAGAACTATGGAATGAGCGAAGCAAATACAGAAATAAAAACTATGAAAAATACTGGGAGATAAATAAGGAGATACGATCTGCGACCCGAACAGCCAAAAATGCGAATTTGAATGCCAAATGCCAGGAAATTGAATTTCTACAAAGTATACACGATGATTTTAACCTCCACAAGAAGCTAAAGGAAGCCGCCGGAGTATATGGAAAGAAAATAACCAATCCAGTTCTAATTAACAAAAACAATGAAGCTGTATTTGACTTGGAGGGAAGGAAGCATATATGGGAGGAATATATTACCAATCTTTTTACTGATAGCGAACGATCATCTTATGAGGATGATTCGGAAATTCCAAGAAGAGGGACGCCTATAACGCAGAGCGAAGTAGAACGCGCTATAAAATCATTGAAAGACAGAAAGGCTACAGGACCGGACGAAATCCCATCAGAATTACTGAAACTTATTGATTCCAGCAATATACACCTACTAGTCAACCTTTTTAATTACATATACAACACTGGAAACTATCCACAAGAATGGCTAAAATCAACCTTCATCGCAATACCCAAGAAAAATAATGCAAAACAATGCAGAGGCTTCAGACTCATTAGCTTAATGAGTCATGCCTTGAAGATATTTCTAAAGATTATTCATAGTAGAATATACAAAATATGTGAAGCACACATGGGAAATACCCAATTTGGGTTTAAAGAAGGAATGGGTACAAGAGAAGCACTATACTGCATCCAAATTATAACACAAAAATGTAGGGATGCCCAGAAGGATGTATTCATGTGTTTTATTGACTACGAAAAAGCTTTCGATACCGTCAAACACGATAAATTAATGGAAATATTACATGATATAGGAATGCAAGACAATGAACTTATATGCATAAAAAGTCTCTATTGGAATCAGTCGGCAAGAATTGAAGTAAGTGGAGAACCAACAAAAGAAATTGGCATCTCAAGGGGTGTTAGAAAGGGCTGTCTTCTATCTCCCTTATTGTTTAATGTATATTCAGAGAAAATATTCTAAGAAACGCTAGAAGGAGAAAACGTCGGAATAAAAATTCATGGGAAAATAATTAATAACATAAGGTATGCGGACGATGCCACGTTACTGGCTGGAAGTATATCCGGTCGCCAGAAACTTGTGGAGAAACTTGCACGTGTAAGTGAGAAATATGGCCTTAAAATAAACATGAAGAAGACGAAATATATGGTCATAAGCAGAAAAAATCCCCATGCAGATGTGACCTTAAAAGTTCAAGGTACAGAAATTGAAAGAGTGCGATCTTTTAAATATCTAGGGATACTAATAAACGACCAATGGGATCCCTCGAAAGAGATTAAAAGTCGTATAGAGATGGCGCGAGATGCTTTTGTAAATACAACAAACTTATGAAAAGCCATGACATAAACGTATCAACGAAAGTACGTTTTATAAAATGCTATATTTGGTCGGTGCTGCTATATGGAACAGAAGTTTGGACGCTCAAATCCTCTGATGAAAGAAAATTGGAAGCCTTCGAAATGTGGATTTACCGGCGAGTGCTGAAAATACCATGGACTGCGAAAATTTCTAATGACGAAGTACTAAGAAGGATGAATGTAAGCCGGCAGTTAATAACAACAATAAAAAGTCGCAAAATAGCATATCTTGGACACGTATTAAGGAACAATAAATACAACATTTTACAAGCAATTTTAAAAGGAAAAATTGATGGAAGGCGTGCTAGAGGAAGAAAAGAAACATCTTGGCTCAAAAACATCATGGACTGGACAGGTTATACCGACGAAACTGATCTGCTGAATGCTGCAAGACACAGAGAGCTGAATGCGATAAATATTAAAAAACAAAATGAATTGTACGATCACTTATATCCGGATAACGGATGAGTAAATAAAGAAGAAGAGATTTGGTGTTAACGCCAAGGCGTTTCTAAATAATGTACTGAAATTAAGTAGTCAAAAAAATGTTTTTTGTTCTGACTGCTTTGGTATGTTAATTTGGAAACGTGGTCCAATGCGACAATTTTGTTAACTAGAAGTTATTTACCCCCTGATAATAAAATATCCTATATTGAAATGCCTCCAAAAAATTTTCCGTTATATACGGTTGACATACCCGTGCACATTAAGTACAATTTTTTGTAAAAAAATTTTTCTAACCTTTCATTTTGAATTCCGAAAATTTAACGGACCTATTCGGTTTCTGGGCGAAACCGCTAAAGCTAGAACCTTGCATTGTAAATGTGCGTGATTGTTGTTGTGAAGGGGTGAGATAAAGTTTAGTGTTTGGAAATTCATAATGAAAGGGTATGCTGAGTTAGTGAAGAATTAAAACCAGGAGTCAAATCTAAAATTTGCAATATGATACGTACGAAATAAAAAATATAGTAGTTGTGTAGGGATGCGATACTGCAGATTTTTTTTTGTTTTTTGTAATTCTGACTACAGTCGAAAAAATATTGGTAATAAAAATAGGTCTTAGTACAACAGAATCTCCAGTATTCACTGTTCCCGTATTAAATATTGTTTATATATATATTTTGTTCCCTTTCCGCATACGAAGTAGCGGGCATTTGCTAGTCCCTGTATAAAATAGGCTGTTATCTGACCACGTATATCATAATTCGTATCAATGGAAAGTTCGAGAGTTCCTCTTATAAATATAACTTACGTGGGGGAAACATGTCATCCAGCATTAAAGATATAGTCATTACACTAAAAATTTTAGCAATTCTCACACAAAAGTTCTGGTCCATTTCAGAACCCGACCTCCATAAAAAATTTCGTGACAATTGGACCATAATTGCGGCTTGTAGTTTGATTACAAAATTTTAATGGACGGACGGACGGACTCGCATCTCAAAACCGCTTTATCTCGCCGAGATATGAATTTTGGTATAGCACACGGGAGCCTGCGACGAATATTTCGCGGTGTTACATGCATATTCGGAAAAACAAAATTATAATACCCTTTCCATATTGTGGTGTAGGGTATAAAAATTTCATATTTTAGCGATTAATGTGATATCTCCGTTGTTTGACAACCTACGCCAAACTACTTTGCTTCATTGTAAAGGTGAGATGTTCTACATTCATTGTCATGCTTTATTTTTGGAAGGCCTCCAACCAGAGTTGTGATAATCGTCATTACAATTTAAATCCCAAAACTGAAAAATTAGGTTCGATTGGCGAGTATTGTATTGTTTTTTGACCACATATGTAAACCTACTTTGCATCATTGTCTCGATCGAGCAGAATCGATTTGGCTATGTGTATCCGTTTATCCATCTAAACCATGTAATCACGCTACTGGTCGCAATTTTGATCGGATCGTCACCAAATTTTGGGGTTTGATGGGGATCCCAGCGGGAAATAATCGTATTAATTTTGTTTTTGGTCCGGTAATATTCAGCGAAAAATTACTAATAGTTCATATTTACTTTAATGCAGTGGTGGTGGAGGGTATAAAAAGTTCGGCCCGTCCGAACTTTAGGCCGTTCTCACTTGTTTAGATTTTAATTGTTATAATGAATATCTCAGCTTTGGTTGGAGTCATTTCAACAGAAGTTACCATTATTGAAGAAGATTAAGAAGATTTTGTGAGCTTTAAATTGGTACCAATTTTGTCACGAATATTGCGTTGCGAAGGCTCTACAACTGCGATATTACTCTTCCGCAGCATGTGAAGAAAAAAATGGTTCATGCACTTGTTCTACCTAATATTATCTATTATCTGGAAGTGTACTCTGCGGCTGACATGCAGGATATAAGGAGAGTTCAGATGGTATTTAACAGTGCCGTTAGATACGTGTATTCAGTTGGTCCTTTCTCTCACATTTCGTTTCTTGGGCTGCTCCTTTCATAAGTTCATAGACCTTATATGTCAATTAATCTTTTATAAAGTCTGCAAGTCTCAAAGTTCTTTGTTCTTGGCATACACTTCTCGCTCTTCTAGAAATACAAATTTGAATATATCTCGTTTGGTCCTCCATATGGACAGATCATTCCTAGTTAGAGTTTGTCGTTTATTCAACGCGCTACCTAGTCACCTTAAATTTTTAATGTTTTAATGTTTCGCTATAAGCTCCTTCCGAATTTGGTAATTAAAAGCTGATATATTTCTAATCTTATTTCTCTTTACAAAAAAGAGATATTTCTAGGAGTAGTGGCTATTGAAATGTTTTTTTTTTATTGAATCCTACTTATGTCCCAATAAATGTTTAATAAATTGTATACAGCCTCTTATATGAGGTATTTTTGAAGTAGTTACTTTTTTAAAATAGATATTTTTAAGAGTAATGGCTATTGACATTTTTTTATTGAGGCTCGTAATTTCTAGCCCTAGGTAACCGGGTAGGTAGCTACCTATTAGTTATCTTTACCTACGCGTTTGGTAATTTCTACGTGCCATTTACCGAGGCGTGTAAATTTTGAAAACATGTGGTAACATTGGTGATTTTCATTCATGATTTCGTAAAAACATTGCCACATATAAGTGTTTTAAAATTTTTAACACATTGGCAACGATCAACCAGGCAAAATCCTTTGTGTAAGTAACACGGCCGTTTTCGACCCGGTAACGTTACCTATGGATTGAAATTATGAAATTTTGCTTACACGGGGATATCTATGAACTCATAGATAACTACGTGTAGAAATTACGGGAATGAATCCTACATATGTCCCAATAAATGTTTAATAAATTTTTACAGCCTTTTATATGAGGTATTTTTGGAGTAGTTCTCTTCTAAGAAGTAATATGAAATGTACGTAGTGATATATATAATAATATATTTTATAATCGAAGCATATTGTATTAGACTTTTGGGCCACAAGGCTTCTTTAATACAAAATAAATCGCAAATTAAATTAAAGTTTTCAAATACTAGAGATATAGAAAAAGTCGATCAGATATCCCAATTACCAATTTGTGTAATTTTATTTCCATGGCTGATATCTCTGCTTCTGTTGAAAATATTCCAAGAGGAACCTGATAAAGTAGTGTGTCTGAGCTTTAAATTAATATCAAACGTATCGGTGTTGATGGCCAAATTCGAATTTTAATATTTTAAAACTTGTATTTTAATGACAAATATCCCTGCGTTTATTAGATGTATTATGAACTTGTAATTTGGGGGGGGGGGGGGGTGTTCGGCCCCCATGAGAAAAAGAAGTAATTCAGATTTTCTCAAAAAAGTATTCAAACAAAAAAATTAAATATTTCTTAGGCAACTCGTTCATAAAGTACATTTTTAGTACATGACATTCAGAACAATCCAAGTTTTCATTTGAAAATTCCAAACATAAAAATTATTTTAGTGAAAAAAAAACCTAATAATTTCTTAAAGTAGCTCAAAAAATTTTAGTCGACCAAATCATTTCGGGGGCCCGGGCCCCCGGAGGAAAATGTGTAAAAATTCAATATTTTCAAAAGTGTTTTGCTATTTTTACCATTAAGAACCGTTCATAGACTCTTCGCATGTTCCAGAAAGTTGTTTATTGATGCCTTTGCTACACTATTGTGGTTGAATGTTTTCTTGAATTTTTAACGGTTTAGTTTCTATGGAGCAGAAGCCGAGAAAAGAGGATAAACATCGCAATTGTTTTGCTATTTTGACCATTAAGGTCCGTTATTACAGAGTTCGTATATTCTAGAAAGATGTTTATTGAGATCTGAGGTACATTTTTGTAGTTGGTTGTTTGCTTCAAATTTGATCGGTTTGATAGCTGTATAGCAAAACTTGAGAACAAATTTTAAAAGAAATTGGACCATGGCGATTTGGCCTTGCAGATGAAGTTTCATGGATTATATGTGTTCACAATTTTTGTACTTTAAGACAAGAGCTACAACATTGCCTCTGAGATTAATTCAAATTTCCTAACGGTTTGGAAAATATAGTCCTGACTAAATGACCCTTTTTACATCAAAGCCTTAAACCTTTGGACGCCTATAACCACGAAAATTGATGAGATACGAAGAAACGGCGAGACACGTGTCCTCTCTTTTTTGGTCTTCAACCACGCTGCGGTGTCAAAATATGGTTAATAATTTTCGTGTTGCACAGTGTAATAAAGGGCCGAGGAATTCTATAATGAATATAAAGGTTTTGAGGCTTTTAACTCATTCTGTATACAAAAAATTACGAGTTTAGTATTGTGCGGATTGGAAGTGCATCAAATGACATGTTTACTGGACGAAATATACGATATATCAAGTGTTTTCCGTGGAGTATATCTCTAAAACAAATAAGAAAATTGTTTTACTACCTTAATTTAATTTTTATTTATTTAATGGAGAAAAATTTATTGTTGTGCGTCATAAAGTGCTAATATCTGCTATCATTAACAAAGTTATAGCTGAAAAGAACCGCAAACAAAATTAATGTTCAAACATTGGTTAAATGGTATTAAAATCTGCTGTAATTTCGGGCTTTAGGCTAACGATAAAAATGTACCTCATCGAAATAATGGCCTTTGACTACTCATATGTTGCGTTCGTCTGGCTCGAGCGCATGATAACTCTCGAACGGATCAACCGATGTTTATGTCATAAGTTGGTGCCGACAGAAGCGCTTAATCTTTGGTCATAGTCCTTGGAAAGTTATAAATGTCATCGAGTTCATAAACATCTAATCGTACAATTAAGATAGAAAAAAGGCGGCACAACCATTGGGATATCAGATGGAGTTTGATTTGAAATGTTCGGTACAAGTCTAATCTGCACTCGGGGATTCGAGTTATTCTTTTTTGGTGTTATTTATTTCAATTAACAAAAGACATTAATAGGTTTTTTAGATAGATCTTATCAGCATCAGTCCTCGCGGTAAAAATGTGTCCAATTGATAACTTAATAAGGCAAAAGAAACACAACACTTTTTTAATGGGACTGAACTTAATGTGTGATATAGGAATAAGAATAAGAAATACTGAAAACCTTTGAAATAGAATCGAAAATGCCAAATAAGAGTTACTGTGGTTAAAAATTCTGGGATACACTAACACGTAAACCTACATGTGCAATATTCATTTGAAAGATTTTTTAGTTATTGTGTCAATTCTGTTGGAGAATTTGGTTAAAAACTTCAAAATACCAGGCGGAACTTTTGTATGGGGACTATACTGAACGTATTATGATATGCTTCATTTTACTCTGTCCCAAATTTCAAACCTATATTTATAATATTGTAAACTCTATCTATTGAAATTATATACTTTGTGTCAAAATTTCCTATAAAATCAACTAAAAACCCTTTAAAATAGCTTTATGTAACGCTACACAACATTTTTTAAATTTCATGATTTTTGGTCAAGGTGGGCCCCCCCCGAAATGAAATCCTGCGTACGTCCCTGAAATTAGGTATAAAAGCCTGGGTTTGATAACTTTAGTATCTCCTACAAAAATGTTTACCGTGAAAAGCTTATTCACAGGGGTATTGGTGTAGGGTATCACATAGTCGGCCCCGCCACGACTATAGCCTTTGCTCGCTTGTTTTTTGTTTTCTATTTATTTGTAAATTCTGGAATCAGGTGTTTTGGGAATTTGCGTTAATTTTTTGACAGATATTCTATCCCCATATCTTCCAATTACGGTGATAGGAACGTTTATACTTATTGATTGCAAGGGTATCCGAACACAGAAGCAGCAGATGTGGATGCCATAAGGCCTACTGAACTTCAACGACAATCATACCGCCTTAGCTTCCGCTTTTCATTTGCATCTATTTTGCACCTACAAGAAGCAGAGCTATTAGTCATCTTTTCTAAATAAAAAAATTGGTATAGACTACAACAACCTATTTTCAATTCATTTAAAGTTCAGCCGTTACATTGTTAAAGGTTCGCCTAAACTCAATCGATATACCGTCCTACCACCTGGGCTTTTTAGTAACCACCAGAAGAATAACAGATAAAAAGTACATGAAATGGTGCAATAAAGCTACCAGTAAGAAACTAAAAAAGTTTAAACACGATAACTTACCAAAATCTGAATAACCATACAAAAAACAATATTTTGCATCAGAAAAAAATTATTTTATTGTTTTGTCTTAATTCTATAGAAACTCAAGGTGACGTAAGGGGCTCAAAATGTATTTTATACAAATATTATTTCTTACTTGTGCTAAATTTTATTTTTTGCTTAAAATGCGCAATATGCGTATTACGTAGAATTTACATACATGTTTATGTAATTTTGACATTTAGTATATTAAAAAAGGAATATCTATCTATGTACATACATAAGTATTAGTTTCTACCCGAACAAATTGTAAGAATTAATCTTCGCTTATAGCAATTTTAGGGAAATATTCCCTAACTATGAATATCGGAATTGAGACAAATGACCACGGATGTCGAATTCTCAATGAGAATCGTTTCGCGTGTAGGTAAGTATTGAAAATTTGAGGCATTCACGCTAATACCTGCCTACAATTGGAAGATTCTCGCGAGCTGAGATCAAGGTTTAGCCTTGTAATTATAATTTACCAATTATTATTGATAAATTGAGCGAAGTTAGGTGAAGAACGGAGAACTATATTTGGTTCCGGGAACAATCATTCAAGTGACTGAGCTTAACCTGGGGCAGATTTTGGCTGCCTCTATTTTCGCCGACGTGGTTTAGAACAATTTCCTTCTTCGGAGCAGCCGTCTATTTCTATACAAGACTCCTTATTAGTATCGACATAGTTTTTCGATGATGTTTCATCAATACCCTTGACCGAGGAAATGAGAAGCCGAAGTTGCATGAGTTGAACTGTTGTTACTCTGGGATTACTGCAATTCTCCAACCATTTCAAAAACTTTTCTCCATACTTAATGGCTTCTTTGCTCTCTGAGTCAGAATCATCCACACAACCTAAGTTGTTGCAATTGCTCCATTCCTCCTCATCATTTTTGTTTGAAATGTTGTTATTATTATGGGCGCAATCGTTTGTATCGTTGGAGTTATTTGTATGATCCCCCTCAACACTTAGGCGAGATGTGGATTTGGACTTGGTGCTAATCTTGTAAAGGAGGTTGCCTATAAGATCCTTACAATTTTCTTCTTTACGTTGTGACACTTGCAATGCCAACGAGGTAGAGTTATTAATATTACTTTCCTCCTGACTATTATCTAAACGAATGTTATCTGATAACTGATCATCTTCACGTGATGGACACGGCTCTGGCGTTGGAATTGGTGTTGATGATGGACTGGTTTTAAACGTTTTGGCGGATAGGTCCTCTGGTCTGTTGAATACATCTGTGTTCTCTACTGTTTCAGAATGTTCTTGCTCCATTTCAGTTTCGCTATTCGGCGAACAATTTGATGTGGTGTCCTTTGTTAAGTGTGAGTACAGAATATTTTCAAATCCAGTCTTTGCTGTATGTTTTTCATCACAATTTTCCATATTATTGGGCGAGTGAAGATTGTTTGGGTTTGTATTGGCTTGGAGTGCAGAAACTACAGCAGCAGGATTAAGAGAATTCAAACTTACGCCGAAAGCCTTACACCAATTAAACCATGCCGCATTTTTATCATCTAAGCTGCCAGAAGGGGTCGATGAAGGTGTTAATGTATTGGGAATTATAGGTGGTGTGCCTGTGTTGAAATGTCCCTGTTGTGGAGTAGATATACGAATTGGAGAGGCAGGTGCCCCAAGAACGGGGTTATGTGGATACATGTTATTGAAACCCAATATTGCTTGTTGTGATTTAAGCCAATACAAAAGAGGATCTTCCGCTATAGAGGATAGTAATGGCATTGTCGCACCTAACTGATTCGGTGGAGGAATGTTTGAGCTTTGACTTTTAATTTGGATTTTTTCTTCATTCTGGCATAAATTAAGACCGCATGTTGTGGAGTCATTTGACGTTGGAGTAGATGGATTTTGCTTCGCCCAATTTTTCACACTAATACCTGTCTGTTTTTCGGAGGGCTCCCTCGGGCTTGCTTGCTGGGATGGAGGTTTGGGTTTGAAATTGGGGCTTATTCCGTTAATATTGTTTATACCGGAAATTGCTGCCAAGCTTGGATTAAGCTGAGCCAACAGTGTCAAATTTGTTGTAAGCTCGTTGAAACTAATTGCCAATGGGGAATGATTAAGTCCGGTAAGACCTGATAAGTGTGTTAAGCTCGAGAGGGGACTAGCTGCAGACATTGATGGATCTGCGGCGCGGGAAATGTCTGTATTATATAAAGACTTCTTTGATGAGCCATTGAACGATCCATAGTCTTGGGGAATAGTGGTAAAATTTCCCATATCTGTTAGAGCCTTATTATTACTGAAGTCCAAACCATTCATTTGTGCCCGTTTGAAGGAATTCAAATCATCATACTTTATTTTATTCGAAAAATTCAGGGCCAATGAGGAATCTATGCGCTGCCGTTTTTCAGGTGGCCCACCCAACATGTTGGGGGGTCCATCGAGTTTCACCGTTAAGGAATCATTACCGTATTTTTCTGCCGCGGCTTGACGTGACATAAATCGTAACTTGTCTTCATTTTTGCACCAACCTCGAAGTGTGGATTCAGGAACACCGATGTCACGCGCTACTGAGGCCTTTGATTCACCATCGTGTATCCGCTGTATCGCATGAACTTTATCACTTGGGGTCAAGCTCCTTAAAGGACGCTTGCCCTTGGTGCTAATTCGTACGTTCATTTGAGGAAAGCTGGAAATATCCAACTTTAATCCTTTGTCAAACAGTTTGAAATCTGAAAAGAAAAATAGTTTTTTTTAATTCTCAGTACTAGCATATTTATGTTTAGGTACGTAACTATGTAAATGCATCGGTATATCTGTTTACACGAGCATACTTTTTTAGAAAAAGCTGACAGCTAACGAAAAATGCATCGAATTCTTATTCGTCGACGTTTTACACGTTTATTTAATAAATTTACTGTATATACAAGGGTTGAATTGACGTACATTTATTTCTATAGAGGAAATAGATACATCACCTTAACAACCAATAACAACTTGCGCCTCTTTTAAACATCCTTTAGAGTTTCGTCGCGATTTCACGAAACGTTATTATTCGTACACAACAAACTGGTATATATGTGGCCATAATACATACATATTCTATGTACATGTACATACGTTTGCACTGAAATTCAAAGCAAACCTAAATGTGCCCACGTCCAATTTGCATACTTATAATAACGCAGGAGGGGTTTCAGACAATAACACATTCAAAGGAAAGAGCTAATTGGCGCTGTTATTCGTCAGTTTTGCCACCACCATTCTGACACCAGGGAAAACAACCATTTACACGCGTTCATTGTTCAATGATTATTCACGAATAAGCAACAAGCTGGCACAAACGCGTATTTTCCACGTGCTTCTTGTTGCATTCAATACATCACTGCAATACCTGTCGGTGATGATGGTGGGGGAGGGGGGAGCTGCATGCATTGTCTCCAACATATTTCCATCCATCATCCCCCTGCAAAAGTTAAGCAGGTACATAAAGGAGCCTATCGCTTACATTATCCTCAATGTGTGTGACTGAATAGGAGCAGTCAACGGGCTCCGCCTCCATTTGGAAATCAAATAATATGTTTGTACAGTACAAAACAAGTTCTGCGCATGACAATATCTAAGTAAGAGCATGCAAAAACTTTTAAAGAGTATACAAAAGAGCAATTACATTGTATTTTAACCGGGTAGTATGCAGTATTTTTTCATCAGTTCTAAATCGTGCTCAAGTGGGATAACTTACATATTTTACAATTAAATACTGCACGGTCCTGGAAAAGATGTCGGCTTAGTACCGAACGCATAAGCCATTGAATGATTCAAGTTTCCAAGAAAAGTGTGAAATGAATCCAAGGGATGACACGAACTTTATGGAATGATGTTGGAAACAATCTGCCTGCTTGATAATAAACTAAGCGTCTTATGTTGCAGCTAAAAAATCTCACGATGACATAAATGTATGCAATTTGTCTGTTGGGGGATTTTATTCTGGGTCAGCTTGAAGAAACACCTTCACCATTGTATATTAGACTTTGTAAAAAGGATTAAATTTTAAAATGTATTAGATTCTAAGCTGTTGTTTAGTCTGGTTGTAAAAATGCAATTGTTTGCTGAATACCTGACTTGCCAACTGAGGATTTAATCCTACAGCTAGGTAATGTTTTGGAAATTACGATCGTGGTGCTTTATAAAAACCAATACACCACAAAAGTATCGAATCTAATCTGTTTCTAGACATTTTCTGCATACCGTTTTAGGGTTTTAGGTTAAAATGGCTATTTGTTGCATGTCCTTACAAATGTGTTACTACTATTGAGCACGTGCGATGTTTGTCGCATTTCGTATATACATACATGTCATACATAAATACAAAAATTTATTTAATCACATCCATTCTTACATACATTTATTTTTCTATATTCATATATATGTACGTACTTAACTGAGTGATAAAATGCTTACAAAACTGTCTTCAATGTGAGTTTCATTTTTTAACTTTCTCTTTCATCCATGCCATTGTCTCGCCTATAGTTACATTTTTTTAATAAAAAAAGGAATTATATTGCACGTTGGTGCAAGTTTGCCCCATATTTGCTGGAACAATTTTGTGTTACACATTCTAACACATACGGCAGCATACATATGTATGTACATATACTACATCCATAGAAAATACATTATATGGGTATGTGTATCGCTGCAGTATTTCTTTGCGTTTGTATTCTCCCCAATTACACATAATTTTATTACATGTTTACCGTTTATCAGTTAGCAAGCTAGTCAATGGGGTGGGGGAATGGTTTATTACTATCGTCTGTGGCAATGCAGGCACCCAGACATATATGTATGTATTTGTAGGTTTGTATGTGTATACATATATATGTAGATACATATATACACAACCATTTTTGCACAGCGAGTCTATCAAATAAAGGTCAACAGCAGCAACAATTTAATGTAAAAAATATATCGCAAATAAAATATGTGATCCCAACCAGTGCTTCTTGTCGAAGATTCTTCTTTCGTCTGTGTGCTTCTCCAGACAGACAAAGAAAAAAAAAACAACTGAAACTTTTAGAATTTTTTCTATGTTCTGTTTATTTCTATTTTCGATGTATTTTTAATAGATTTTGGTTTCGGAGAGACAATGTGGAATCGAAAAAACTTAAACTATAGACTGGCCAACAGTGTAACCACATACGTCCCATACTCAACAACACATATTGGATTTATATACATACATAGTTTTTATTTGTGCACATATATATATAAATATATAATATATACTTTCACATAATATTAAACGAAAAAAAAACTGAGAAAGAAAATAAGGCACAAATGCCGGTCGAGACAATGCAATAAACGTGAACTTGACGATAATTCTTGAACTTGATATGTGCTTTGATTTAACACATATGTATGTGTGCATGTATGTACTCGAATACAGACCGATATGTGTGTTAGTTTGTATATTAGAGGAGCTCAACTCATACATAAATGGAGAAGTTCTGATCTATGTCACAGAGTGTGAATGGATTTCAGACTTGCCCTATTTATGGTACAGTGTACAAACATTCAAACATTCACATGATATACGGACAAATCAGCTGTTTTGCTTTGGAGCTCTCCATATCAAATATACATACATGTTTGTACATACATACATATATCTGTTTAAGTATCTACTTATGTGGATATTAATGATTGTATGCATTTTGTGTTATAATGTTACGCGAAAGGTCGATGTGCCTGGGTTTGTAAGAATGAATGTTGTATGTTCTTGTGTAACACACAAATAGCAGTGCATATGGATTTTTGTGTACGTTTCTAAAAATTCGATTGTTAATATTGTCTGGGAAAGTTGAAACGAATGCAGCACGAAATCAAATGATCGTACCTTGTATACTACAAATTCCAATTTTTCCAATTTTTGGTTTTCCTTTATTATAATATGTATTTAATTTTCTAAACATAAGAAATTTTTACCTTCTCCCTAATTCATTTTTCTTCTATATTCTCATTTTCCAGATTCGCACCTACATTTCTAAATATGTCGGTTTATCCAATTAATCTACAAGTGGTGTTGTACTATATCCGACCAGCCTTTCGGAGTCCGCAATAAACCGTATCATGAAGTTAAGAATATAATCGAGTTCACTCGTTGATATAAGAGAAGTCTCCCCATGTCCCATCGGAGGTGTTTCGGTTAACCTGAAAACCCGGTTATTTGTATCTATATTTCATTACCACTGTTCTCTTGGAAATAAAATCAATAAATAGCTAACATATAATATAGCAAAGTTATAAATGTCAGTAGTGGAAATTCTGTGACTCATTTTTTGGTTACCGACAAAAATCAATCAAATTTAACACTCAATTTATAATTTTAAGACTTAGCGACAACTTTATTTTGGTTGCTAACTTCCCGACAAATTTCGTTAATAAACAAAATTATAATCTCTTTAATTTACCGATTTTTGTCGGTAACCAAGAAGGAGTTGGAGAATCCCACTACAGATGTGTTTAAAAGTGAAAAGTATTTTGCGTAAAGTGGCCTTAGAAGTGAGTAATAAGTGAAAATTACATACTTTGTAGCTGCAATTTGAAATGAATATTTGATCCAACATTGACATTACTCAAAGAAAGATTTTCTGATGCTGTGTGTACATTATGTTTATATTTTTGTTACAACCTTGTACCCTGTATTAAATTTATCTAGTTTTTAGCCGATCTTAATTATAAAGTGATACGATAAAAAAATTCACGCAAAAATGATTTAATTTATATTTATCAGCACTTTGGACAATTTTTTGAAGTCACTGTAAGCAGATATGTTTATGTATCATAGACTAATGAAAGTATAGACTACAAATGTTTCTCAGCTCTTATCTTCGAAAAAAATTTGAAGCAATAGATGTCGCAGGCAGTTGTTTACGAATTGTGTGAAAGCTACTCTCTTCACTCAAACTAATATTTATAAAAATATAAACATTTATGAAGTTATTATTCACCAAAAAGGATGTTTTGGTTAATTTAAATTGTAGAATTCATGATGAAGTCGGAAAAATACAAAGATAGTCGCCAATTTGTAGAAAAACGAATACATAAATTGTTTTCGAAGTCGAGTGATTTCACTAGCCCCAGTTAGCTGTGAGTCAGATGACTAGCCCCAACATCACTTTGTGCGACATCTGTTAGGAACAGAAAATAAAAGCTTTTGGTGTCTATACTTTTATTTGTCGATGGTATTACTGAAAACAAGTTTTAGAGCCACAACATAACCAAAATGAGATAACCTTTCCATTCTCACTAATTTTATCATCATATCATTACATATATAATTTTATTTAATATATCGTATCAATTAAAAGTGGTTTGTGTGTGACCTTATTTAATATTTAAATGGAATAAAAGTCATTAATTTAATCATTAATAGGCAAAAGTTAGTTCATTCTCGCAACAGAAAATCATTTTTAAGAAAAAGGTCAAAAAGTCATTACCCTAGTGTACAGTCAAACTTCTCTATAACGAAAGTCGCGATTCAAGTCTATACCATAGCCGACCAAGAAGAGCGAGCGCTTAAATTGTTTATGTGTGGGTAAAATTACACTGACAGAACAGGGTGATGATTTTCATATTGAGTGTGAAATGAAAAATATATTGTTGGCGCGTTCGCTTTGTATGACTTAAATTAAAAATAATATAAATAACTTCATAATTTGAAAAGTATTTTTCTTCATATGTTAATTTTTTAGAGAAAAAACAAATTGTATATAAAAATGATTCTTTAAGACTTTCTAAGCATACATACATTTTTTATTGTTGCATTGCAGACGAGGCATTCTGCGTCATTAAAAATATTAATACAAAACAAAAAATCATTTTCAAATTCTTCCCTCCACATATTTGCTGTACAACTGCAAAATCTTTTCAGTGTACCCAAAAAAAAAAAAAAAAACAAATAAACCGGCATCAACCTGCTTGCATGACATTCAGTACAAGACTGAAGTAAAAAAATCAAAACATTTGCTCTCTTACTTTGCGTTCGGGTCGCGTGTGTGTGATTTGCCGAAAAACTTCGTAACCATATCAATACCAACGAACGGGTTTGGTCTATACAAAGTTCTTTTACAAACAAAAATAAGGATTTTCACAGAAAATCGTCTCTTTATAATGAAGTTGTTCTATAGCGTATTAGTTGTTCGTCCCAATAGCAACGTTATACAGATGTTTGGCTTTAATTAGCATGATCGAATGTTAACCGAAAACCGTTTTTGGAAAAAATTAAAATTTCGGTTAACCAAAAACCGGTTTGTTCCGAAAAACTGGTGTTTAAGATACCCTACCCAAAACACTAAAACTGTAGCGTTTTTAATGTTTAATATTTTATTCTTTTAACAGAAATGACTTAAGTTTGAGAAAATTGGACAGTAAATGCAATTGATTATACCCAGCAAATAGTTAGTGAAAATGGCATTTTAAGGATCTGAAAATGAATAACATCTTTTGTGGATCACGCTCATATAAAATTCATAGTTGATTCACATAAAAGGATGTCATACAGATCGCTTTTGCCTTGAATAGGATCTTTTGCATCCAACATTTTTGGTGGGTTTAAATACATGGACAGACGGACGAAAACACATAGACCCTGTAATGTATTTCGAAAACCGTGACATCCTTTTATGTGAATCAACTATATATATATATATATATATATATATATATATATATATATATATATATATATATATCAGGAATATTGTCAATTATTTCATATTCCATTTCAGAAAAAAGGATAAATTTTTTTCGCGCTACATCAACGATTTTTGATATGTAGGTTAAGAAAAAGATTCCCAGTACGAATCTAGTCGCGAGACAATTTTTGGTTGTTGCGGACAAAAGTTATGGCGCTTTTATTTCGCTTTTTAAGAAAGAAAATATTATAAAAACGCTAATTATTTTAATGAGCACAATTGTTACAAAAAAGATCTCTCGAAGTGACTTCAGCGAGTAGATTGCATAATACCTGCAAAATGTTACACAGAATTCGCGGAATGTACATAAAATTGCTAAATTATTGTCTAATTAAGTCTACTTTTTCAAAATTAAGGCCCATTTAGTGGTCATATAATTACATAAAAATTGTTATGGATCCAAACTTCACGGCGTATCAAATGGGAGTGCAATCATACAGATTGGTGTTATAGTTTGGATGTTACAGCCAAAATAAACACATTTTTTGGGTCAAAAAATAATATTTTGTTTGAAAAAATATTTTTATCACACGCAGTATGTAGTAGCAAAGATTGTACAAATTTATAGGAATACTTCCTTCATTTTGCTTAAATCTCCCAACAAAATATACGGATTTTGCTTTATTGACATTCATATTAAAGCTTTCCCATTAGGGAGGCTAATTGGGTTGATGGGGATATATGTCAAAGCTTCTGAAATGGAAATAGAGGTCAAATAACCCATTTTTATTTATATGCATTTTAAAATACGTGTAAATCGCGTAATTATCAAAATCAGTTTGTCCGCATGTGATTTTCATGTACAGCAAGACCATATCTGTTAATTTGTATATATTTTTCGAAATTTAATTTGGAGGCTATGATGTAGCATCAGCTGCATCTTAGCATTAAAATACCTATAAAATATCGCTAATTTGCGCAAAGTGCATACAATTTTTGTCCGCATCCGATTTCAATGTCCACCATGAAAATCTACATCGATATATATCTACATATTTCAAGGCGATCAATTAAGAACCGTGGATGAAGCATCACACACTATTTTTTGGGATAAAATGAATGTAGCTTCCTTATCAGTGAAGTTTTCAAATCTCTGTTTCCGCTAAAACGGGGATGCTGTACTAGTTGTTTCATTGCAGTGGAAACGAACCGCAGAAAACGCGATAAAATACGCGATATTTCCAAAAACAATTTAAGGTGATTTTTCTACTTTGGACTTTCTTCTAACTCGCGTTTTAGTGGATGGAATTTCACGGGGAATGATTTATTAGATCCGGAACGTAAAAAACTAAAATGTGCAATCAAGTACGAGGAAATCGAATGATAATTGTAAAATTAGGCTCGAAAAATATGATTTTTAGAAAAGTGTTCGCACAAACTTTCCGTATTTGGATGCAGATTTCTAGGAAGCTGTGTAGACTACATTCACGACACATATATCAAATAACTCAGAATCGCGAGTTCTACAATCCTATATATGATTTTTTGTAAAACCTGTTTGCGGAATGAAATTAGAAGAAAATGTCAAAAAACACTGTAAAACTGGCTTCAAAATGTCAGCATCATTTAATGGTAGAAGCAGTTCAAATTTTGAAAAGTAATACATTAGTGAGATGATCCTTATTTAGTTTGCTTCTACTTTTACTTTGACAGGAAAATCGAGAGAAGTGTGGTTTACTCACAAATCGAGAGAAAACAAAAAAAAATACATGGTGGCTTCAACCCATTTTTACCCATTTTTTAACATCAATATAGCCACAGTTTCCACACAAATTATCTTTTAAGGCCAATATTTTTTGCCACGTCCAACAACATTTCATTTTATCCAAAAATATTTAATTTGTATAATATAGAACCACAAGTCGTGTATTCTAAAATGGTAAACCTTGGCTTCAGCTATGTTAAAATTTCAAAAATATTGGTGATATATATATATATACAGTGGTGTGAAAAATAATAAGGACACTTCAATCCTAACCAAGATTACATTGAAAACTGACTAAAAAAGTGAAAATTACATTAGTTTATAAAATTTATTGTTTTCTAAAATATAAAGAAAAGTATTATAACAATATTTTGATTGCTTGTAACCATATTTAATTTATCTTTTATATTTATGCGAATTGTCGTAGTTTGGTGTGTGAAAAATAATAAGGACACTTCATGACATCCTTTAACAAGGACCAAACTTGAAAGAAATTAATGCAGGTTTTTACTAAATAATGGTAGATAAAGTGTTTCAGTGTCATTAATACTTTGTAGACGATCCTTTGTTTTCTAAAACGGAAGCGCATCGTCTGGGCATCGAGTCGACCAAATTTTGGCACTTCTCTACTGGTATCGCGTCCTACGCAACCTGTATAAGTTGCCAAAGGTCACCATAATTTGATGGACACTTTCCCCTGCTTGATTTTTAAACTTCATTCCACAACATTTTTCAATCGGGTTCAAATCAAGGGATTGTATGGGCCATTCTAACAATTTAACTTAATTATCCTGGAACACCTTTTTCATTTTGCCGTTATTTTTGGGTCATTAACCTTGCTGAAGACTCATTTGAGAGGTACATCCCCTTCAGCATACTGAAGAATTATATTTTTCAAAATTTCAATGTAATCTGGTGATTTCAAAAACACTTTGAATTCTGTATAGAGACCCCACAGCATAGTAAGAAAATGAGCCCCACATCATGCTGTTACCTCTGCCATATTAAGCCGCCTTCAGAGTATATTTTGGGTTATATTATTGATTTTTAGGTCTTCAACCCTTATAAACTCCTCTATCGGAACAAAAAAAGAATATATTTGGTTTCATCAGACCAAATAATGGACCAAGCGATGTGATTTCTAGCAACCTGTATTAGTTGCTGAATATTTTTATACCCTACACCACTACGTAGGAAGTGTATAATTTTTCGATTAAAATGATACTTTTCTGACACTGTGAGCTCTAATGTGGCCACCACAGAGTGTTTTAGGAGTTGTTGATGCGTCAAAATTAATATTTAAGTAGTTTTTTATTTGTAAAGATGTGGTAAAAGGATCGTTTTTAATCATCGAATAACGCATTTATTATTACAGGTGCAATTTTTGGATTTCTGCTACGACTTTTATCTTTGAAGTTCACTTAGCTGCATCCTCCACCATTGTTTTTAAAGATTCTAAGCTTTTTCTGTATGAATTTCCTTCTTTATGTAAACATTTAATGATTTCTCGAGTAGCGTGATAACAATGCGTATTTTTACCCATATTTACCCATATTTGCAAAGAAAAACTAAAAAATACCGGTAGATTTAACATTTAATGAATAGAAATTAATTCATTTTAAACTTTTACTTACAGAAAAGAATCACAAAAAAATAATATCAATTTATTTTTTACTAAAACGAAAAACTGTCCTTATTATTTTTCACAGCAGAAATCTCGGATTTTACGAAAAATATTTGTTTTGTATAAAAACTAAACAGAAAGAAAATAAAATCGTAACGGGATTTCTTATTGCAATACATGTACATTTTCAAAAACAAATTTCCATCGCAAATTCTTCCATTTTACACATTTTACGAGCGACCAAAACTTGTGAATGTCACTGTCCTTATTATTTTTCACACCACTGTATATACCCAGCAAAATTTGACGGAGGGGTTCTTTGCGATGACGTGATTTCATGTCATCTTTTGCATTGGTTCAAAGGAAGCCGTGAAAGATCCGATCTTTTCATTAGGATTTGAACCAATGCCAAGGAAGTTGTGAAAGATCCGATCTTTTCATCAGCATTTGTACCCATTCCATCGATCCAATAGAGATGATGTTTGTGTTTTTATTTACACACCTGTTTATTTTCATTTTGGTATGTTCCAGTACTGCAAAAATCTACTAATTTTTACTATTTTTTCCGATAACATAAAGGAAAAATTGTTATCGTAGTAAAAATAAGTAGATTCTTGCAGTTTCTGGAACAGACCAAAGTTGTTAGAACTGTCGTCGTGATGTTGTCTTACATTTCCTGCATATCAAACAACTAAAATTTCTAAACAATTGGTATTATATGAAGTCCCAACCATCGAGCTAAAAATAGAATCGGACTGCACACATTGCTATTTTAAAAGTTCACTTGTCTGTTCTAAATCTGAC